>NW_025763412.1:0-600000 GCF_003444635.1 Morchella importuna
CTAGATTTAGCGAAAGTTGGAGGCATCGGTCTCAATCTTGGTAGCTAGCTCGGCATCAAAGTGGCTAGTACGGGGCGGATGGAAGGCCTCTTTCTGGACTTCGAACGCATGCTCCTATCCCTCAGACCAGGTAAACTCGGTGTCCTTGTCTCCTTCCACGGTTAGTGCCGGGTTCGGTTAAAGCCGGACCGAACTCCTGCTTCGGCTAACCACGCTGATTCTCGGAACTGGAATAGGAGTTCGCTTATAAAAGCGGGGTATCCGTCGAACTAAGGAGGGTAAGAATTCTTTTCCTTCTATTCATTCTACACTCCAGGGAGTTCGATCTTTCCACACCCAACACCAAATTTATCACCTCCTTTCAGCAATAATGTTTTTCTTTATTCTATTCCTCTCTTTGTTCATTGCGATCAATTCGTCTATTGTACAAGCGTTTTTATCTAACGCTAGTCGATCTCGGCGGGGACAAGGCTTAGATCCTCAACTGGTGCGGTTGTTACTGATCTCCTGGAGCTGTATGGTGGTAACACCATCCACGCTCGGAGAGTTGCTCGTAAAGCCGTCCGATCACGGAGTGCTATGAGGTAGGCATGATCCAGCGAGTTGTGTAACCTCTTCTTACTACCGCTAATGCTTCCACAGGCATGCTGTTCCTCGGAGTTTGGAGACCTCGACCTTCGATGGCCATTTCAACCAGGTCCCATTTCTGACTCGGGAGGATTACCGTCGTCCTTATCCCTTCTCCCAACCAGGGGACAGAAGTGTTGGTCAGGCTCGTGTCCGTGCGGCACTGATGGAGAAACGGGAACAGATGCGGTGGATGCGGGATGAGATTGCGCGAGATGGAAGGGGAGCTGAGTGGATGCGGCAGCGAGTGGTCCAAGAAGAGGCAAGGGAGAGACAAAGACTGGCTCTCCAAGCATATTACGAGGCATGGTGGCGCCAGAAGAAAGCCAGTTATCCCCCTCTTCCGGACTCTTCCTGCCGTCATCGTGGACGAAGTAACGTTGACTTTGGTTGGGACTGGGGCCCAGATGGGGAATGGGGGCCGTTGGTCAATGGGACTATCAGGATTTTCTAGGAGCGATCCTGAATGTGGTCTCCTTTCCGAGCGAAGCTGGGCGCTATAACCCTTTGAGCGAATGTGGGCGCTATAACCCTTTGAGCGAATGTGGGCGCTATAACCCTCTGACGGATACAGTGGAGACCATAGTAAAGTGTTAGCCTCTCCCATGCCAGCCTGAGCTGAAAAAAAAAGCTAACTGCTCGGTTATTTCAGCCTTGAAAGTGGTCCTAGGTGTTCAGGTAGGTTTTTTTCTTTCTCGTGGGGTTCTTTAAGCGAGGAGCTTAAAGTTATACTGTAACGGGGGTGCCTTGAAAGGGCACGACCGTGACTTCGATCAGGTAGATAGGCAGAAAGGAATTCGACAAGCTATCCTTTCGGCTCGTTCGATGGAAAGATCGAGTTTCATTTGTTTGATCGTTATTTGTAGTCTAGAAACTTAATAACTTTAAGGGGGCTCCTCGCTGGTAAAGACTCGCTGATCCCCCCGAAGCCAAGCTGGGGCAACCGAGTTCCTTTATGGAAGTTCGGCGCCCCTTCCTTCATTACCTCTTTCCTTTTTTCACTGGCCGTCCGCCTTTCAAATAATCTGGGGGCACCACCTATTTTCTATCAGGGGGGAGGAGAAGAGTTGCTACCACACCGCGGACGAATTTTCGTCCGAGTCAAATCTCGCAATCCTTGCCAAGAAAGGGTCGGGATCCTAGGAACTAGAGGAAACAGCCGACCAGACAGCAATTGCTTATTCAGAGTATTTAGAATAGATTTGGGTGTTTTTAAAGCAAAGGTTTGCTTTGGTAGTTTGGGTCGCACTCTTACCCCCCCAAAGATGCACCGGGCTGAAACAGGAGGGTTCCGGCGGTTCGACGCTCCGGGGGTAATTTTTGGGGGTCTAAAACGTGTTTATTTTGCAGTGTTTCCTCAACTCCGCAATGCGTTCATTCAACCACCCCAAATGGACCGGAGCATCGCCAGGATCCTTTCTGACGTGGTAAAGCATATTTTCCGGGCATCGGCTGCAAAGTTATTGCGCCTCAAAGGTTGAATGCCAAGGTAGGGTAATTTATGTTTGGGGTTACCCTTCCTTATTTGGTCTGCTCGTCCTGCTGCTCTAGTTTTGGTCCAGTCGTCTAGCTTGACTTGTAAGACTTCTTGCTCGCCAGGATCTCTACCCTCTATACCAATAGAGGTAGGGGCGCATCTGCCCTTCTCTTCACCCATCGATGAAGAACCAGCTGCGGTTAACCTAGGGCCGTATGGCTTGACTGGTAGAACAGGTATTTTTGTAACAGCCCTACTGTGGCCCTGTTACAAGTCCTTCGTTGAGTGGGTGGTCCGCAGGGTGGCAGAGAATGCGCGTCCCATACTTCCGTGATTTGTGGTTGAGGAGGTGTTCGAGTGGGGGGAGTGCTGCCTCTTTCAGTAGTTTTTCGGCTTTTGTCCAGCGGGGTAGGCCTGTTATTATCCTGGCGGCTTCGTTGTAGAGAGGGGATAGTGATCGGAGGATGTGGTCGGCTCCTGTCCACCTTGCCTCCGATCCCCATAGGATGGTGGGGAGGAAGCCTTGGACGATGAGGTGGTGGACGGATTTTACTGTTGATCCTGGGAGGTAGGCGATGTTTCTGATTCTGCCTAGGGCTTTGAGGCCTTTGGCGATGGTTTCTTCGATGTGTGGTCGGAAGGAGAGCGTTGAGTCCAGCCAGACTCCTATATATTTGAGTCTATCCTTGGGGTGGATTTCTTCTTTTGCGATTATTAACGAGTTTTTGGGGTTCGGGGTGCTTGATGTTGTGGGTTTGAAGAAGACTAGGTCGGATTTCTGGGGTTCGTATTTGATGTTGAGGGGTTCTGCTTTCTTAATTCTTTCCTCCATCCTTTCGTTAAGTCTTTTGGTGATGAAGAGAGGGGACTTCGCGAGGTGGATGAGTGCGTCGTCGTCGATGTAGGTGGTGTTGATTTCTTTGGGAGAGTTGGTGGGGTCTGTTATTACCCCAGCGTATATCATAAATAATACTGGGTAAAGGTGGGATCCTTGGGGTAGTCCTGAGGTATATGGTCATGGTGGTTCCAGTTCGTGGTTAAATTGGAATTGAAGTGTTCGATTGGTGTTGAATTCCTTGCACCAGGTCGTCAGGTATGTTGGGAATTTTTGTTGGGTCATGATCTCGGCGAGTAGGAGGTGGTCGACACAGTTGAAGGCTCCTTGTATATCATTTGTGAGGAGTGCTGGTCTGTCTGGGGTAGTTCCTGTAGTTCGTTTGATCAGGAGGTTCTGTTGGATGGGCGTAGGCGTGCGGAGTAAAGCATCGATCGCTGAGATTGTTGGTCTGCCTCCGAATTGGTTTTTACTAAGGGTTTCCAGGATAGTTCCGGCAGTGCATAGTCTTGTTGCCACTATCTTTTCCAGTACTTTGCTAAAGCATTGTAATAGAGAGATGGGTCGGTAGGCTTTGGCCGATGAGTAGTCGGATTTTCCTGGTTTTGGGATTGGTATGCATTTCGCCACTTTCCATCGATCTGGTTGGACTCCATGTCGGAGCATGGCTGAGAACATATCTTGGAAGAGCTGGGTGTTCGCCTTGATTGTTGCTTGTATGAATGGGTATGGAATGTTATCAGGGCCGGTGGCTGAGTGTGTTGGGCATGATTTGATTGCGGATGTAATTTCTTCTGTTGTTACTTCCTGAAAATCATCACTAAGGTCAAATGAGGGGGGTCTTATTTGGAGTGGGGAGTTGTTGGGGGACGTCCAATTTGTGGGGAAGAGTTGGGCTCTTAGAGCTTGGCACTTCCCCGCAAACGTTTCTTCACCTTGAATGGTTGGGATTGTGATGTCCCTTCTTTTCCCTTTGTTGACTAGTTTCCAGATGGCACTTCCCTTGGCCTCCGTAATTTCTTTCTCCCTTTCTCCCTTTGTTCCGCCTTGGTTTTGCGGATCGCTGCAGTCCACTTTCTGCTGATTTTCCTGAATGCTTCTCTGTCTTCGTCTTTTTGGGTGTTTTTGGCTTTCCTTTCTAGTGTGTTGAGGGTTGATTTGAGTTTCTTCAGTTCTGGGGTCCACCATCTCTTGGATTTGAGGTGTCCTTGGCTCCACGGGGTGACTTGGTCTATTAGATTGTCTATGTGCTTGAGGATGAAGTCAACCGATTGTTTTGTGTGGTTCTGGCTTTCCCACGCTTCGGGGGGGAATTGGAGGTTTGAGATGTTTTCTTCCAGTTTTCCCCAGTTCGTTCGGTGCCATAGTCTTCTGGGAGTGTGGGGGGGTTTCTCTATCCGTAGTTGCAGAATGGTTTTCCCATGGTCGGAACCTGCTCCATATCGGTCAATATTCCACAGGGTATCGTGGTCCAGTATTGGTCCTTTGACTAATGTCAGGTCAATAATGGTCGGTCTGTTGTTATTCCTGAGGAAATGTGTGAATTCGCCTGGTTCGTTGAGTAGGGATAGCTTTTGTCGATCGATCCATCTTTTCAGTTTCTTGAATCCGGATTTGTCTGTTCTAATCGTGTTGGTGTAGTCGTGGGATCTATGTCCATACCAGAGTTGGTGGTGGCTGTTGAAGTCTCCCATGACAAGGCAATTTTGGATGGTCGTTATTTGTCGGGAGATTTCTGCAAAGGGTCCGCTTCGCCCCGGTGAGTATATGTTGAGGATTTGTGTCTTTTGGCTTTGGATTTCCACCGTGACGGAGACGATGAAGTTATTGTGTGTGTAATGGTGTTTTGGTTTTAGGTTGACGTGTTTTCTGATATATGTGGCGGCTTTGGTGACTTTATTGCTGGCCGTAAATAGATAGAAGAGGGGGGATTCCGGTGGGTGGCCGTCCTTATTATTCCATGGTTCCTGTAACAAAAGAAAGAGTATGTTGTGGTCCTGTTCTGCTTCCTCCACCACTGACTTTGTTGTAAGCTCATTTTTCGCGCAGTTCAGTTGCTGTGCGATAGCCGTGGCCCTTTTGGTGTGGCTCATTGGGTGTTATCCATGGCTGCGTCTTCTTGTGGGGGATCTTGGGCCGGGATGACAATGGGTATTGGTAGCGGGCTTGGGTTTGTGTCTGGTCCAAGTTTGTTTGTAATGCGGATTTTGGTGCGTTCTGGGCAGTTGGCGTCTGTTGCTTTATGGGGGGCCTTGCAGTGGTAGCATCGGATGGGTGTATGGATACATCTGGTGCCTCCTGAGCATTCGGAGCATGGGTGTTCCATTGTTTGGTGGTCTTCTGCGCAGTGTCCACATCTCCCGGTTTGGTGGGAGCATCTTTCATGTCGGTGGCCATATTCCAAGCATTTAGAGCATTGGGTTTCTGGGTTGGCTGGGAGGTAGTTGTCGATTGTAACAGAGCCACAGTAGGGCTGTTACAAAAGTACCTGTTCTACCAGTCAAGCCATACGACCCTAGGGTAATCACCACTTGTTCTTCATCGATGGGTGAAGATAAGGGCAGATGACCCCTACCTCTATTGGTATGAAGGGTTCCTGGCGAGCAAGAAGTCTTATAAGTCAAGCTAAACGACTGGACCAAAACTAGAGCAGAAGGACGAGCATGCCAAATAAAAGAAGGGTAACCCCAAACATAAGTTACCCTACCTTGGAAGTCAATCTTTGAGGCGCAATAACTTAGCAACCAATGCTCGGAAAATATGTTTTACCACGTCAGAAAGGATCCTGACGATGCTCCAGTCCATTTGGGGCGGTTGAATGAACGGATTGCGGAGTTGAGGAAACACTGCAAAATAAACACGTTTTAGACCCCAAAAATAACCCCCGGAGCGTCGAACCGCCGGAATCCTCCTGTTTCGGTCCGGTGCACCTTTGAGGGGGAGTAGGTGTACGACCCAAGCTACTAAAAGCAAACCTCGCTTTACAAAACACCAAATCTGTTCTAAAACAAATTGAATAAGCAATTGCTATCTGGTCGGTTGTTTCCGCTAGTTCTTAGGATCCCGACCAGCTCTTGGCAGAGATTGCGTGATTTGACTCGGGCGGAAGTTTGTCCGAGGTGTGGTAGCAACTCCTCTCGCCCCTCATAGAAAAAGGTCGCGGTGGCCCCGGACTAGGGAGGGCCGGAGAAGAGAAAAGCGGGAAAAAGGGGGCCGGAACTTCGATAAAAAGTACTCGGTTGCCCCCAGTTTGAACTCGGGGAGTCATGGAATCTTTACTAGCGAGGAGACCCCTTAAAGTTATTAAGTTTTTTAGACTACAAATACGATCAATCAAATAAACCCCATCTTTGGATCGAATGAGCCGAATGATAATCTATCATTCCCCGTTTACCATTTCCAATTTGATCCAAGTCACGGTCGTGCCCATCCTAGCACCCCCATTACAGGTGGTGGCAGCGGCGACGGCGGCGATTGCGGCAGCTCTTCCTTCGTTGACTGCTTGGTTGCTAGGTCTGTTGACAGAGAGGTTGGTGAGCTGTTGTTGGACGCGATGGAGTTTTTCGGAAGTTTTGTCTTGGTTCTTTGTTATTTCAAACATTTGTTTGTCCAGGACGTCGACGGTGTGTTTAAGGGAGTCGTTTTGGGTGGATAGGACTTCAATGGTAGCTTTTAGGTCCTTATTGATCTGCTCGGTTGTTTGGTTGAGGGGTTCAAGTGCTACAGTGAGGGCATTTCTAATTACCCAGGAGACGTACTTTAGGTCCATTCTGGCGTGGGTTTCTTGGGGAACGATGCTGGGGTGGATGTAATCATACTTTGGTGCATATGGCTCATTGTATTGGGTATGTTCAGCGAAGATAGAGAAAGGTTCGTTATCGAGTTGGGTTTGTTCGATCGTGGTGGACTGTGTTTGTTGGGTTGATTGGGTATCGGGGAAGCGGGTGTAACGGGGGTCTATGGACGTAGGGACTATGATGCCAAGGAATACAACCGAGGGGAGGACGTAGCAATAGGTATTCGAGACTGTGGACTATGGAGTGGCTTTGCCTAGTATGACTAACTAGTTAAGCCCTATGACGAGGTGTAGAACCAAGTAGTATTCGTGGAATAAGTACAAGAAGTTCCGTGAAGAGAAAAGGAAAGGGAAGGAAAACATGAAAAGGCACGAGACAACACCCTTTTATATATCTAGGCTCTAGTCCATTGATGACTCATACCTCGCGTAAAGGAAACCCAAAGAACATAACAGAAACCCCATTACAAATCCTAATACAACTGCGCAATACCTTCCCTCCACAATCCAATCGATCATCCTAGCTAACAGATAATATTGCCGTTACAGATTACGCCCCCCTCTAAGGCCTATCTCCTGGTAGGCTTAGGTTTCCGTGGATAACGTTCATGGAATTGTCGAATGATGTCGGGCGAATGTTTAAGGTCCGATAACGGCTGCCACGAGGCATCGTCATATCCTTTGTACCGTACCAGGTACTCAAACTTTCCCTTGCGTTTCCTGGAATCTAAAATGTCTTCGACTTCCCATTCTTCCTCCCCTTCGATCTCGACTGGGGGTGGTGGTGATAGTTGTTGTCCCGGTAATGGATTGCCTGCTTCGGGTGACAATAATGAAACATGGAATACTGGATGGATCTTCATAGAACGGGGAAGTTCTAGTTCATAAGCATAGGGATTGACGATTCGTTTGATGCTATAAGGACCAATCCGTTTCCAATCGAACTTCTTGGAGGGTCGCCTTGTTAGAACATTGCGTGTCGATAAGAAAACTTTATCTCCTATACAATAGCGAGGAGCAGGAGAACGAGTGAGATTAGCTGATTCCTCTTGTATCCTTTGTGACCGAAACATTTCGCTTTTCAGAAATTCCACCATATCCTTCATTTCTTTTGCGATGCTATTGGCCTGATCTTCCGCTGTCGTTTTGCCATGTTCCAAGGGGCCAAAAGTCATCCGTGGATTCCTTCCCGAATTGGCATAGAAAGGAGAAACCTTGGTTGTTTCCGACACATGGTTGTTTGCTGCAAACTCCGCCATTGCCAATAATCGGGTCCAATGATCTTGTTGATAAGAAACATAACTTCGAAGATACTGTTCCATTACGGCATTGATCCTTTCAGTTTGTCCATCGGTTTGAGGGTGAAATGCGGTGGAGAATCGTGGAGATATTTCCAGGCGTTTGCAAAGTGATTTCCAAAATTCCGCGACAAATTGCGTTCCTCTATCGGACACAACCGTATCAGGTAGTCCATGTAATTTCCAAACGTTATCGATATATAGCCTTGCTACTTCCTTCGAATCCACCTCTTTAGTTGTTGGTATTAGGTGTCGCATTTTGGTTAGTCTATCAACAACAACTAGAATCGCATTGTAACCCTCACTCTCCGGAAGGTCGGTAACAAAATCCATCGAGACATCCGTCCATGGTCCATCGGGTATTGGCATGGGGCGAAGTACTCCATAGGGTGCATTGCGGGGTGCCTTGCTACGGGCGCACACATTACAATTTCTGACATATCGATCGACATCCTTTCGCATTTGTGGCCAATAATACTCCCGACTTAAGAGTTCCAAGGTCTTTGCTCTACCCGGGTGGCCTGCTGATGGTTTATCGTGATGTTCTTTTAGTAGTCTCAGTCGGAGGTCACTGTCATTTGGTACGTAGAGTGCACCTCGATAAAGTAGCCGACCGTTGTTGTCTTCCATACATTCGGCAAGTGAAATTTTGTTTGAATGTCGAACGTCGCCCCGGAGCATAACAAGAATCTCGTTTGGGAAACTATCAACTTGGTAAGCTTTTGAAAATAACTCCTCCACAGTAGACATTCCTTCAGCGGATTCATTTGATAAAGAACCCGCGAACAAACTTAGCTTTGTATCCAAATTTTTTCGCTTCAGAACCACTTGGCTCTGATGCGTCAACCTTTCATCCCCCTCTTTAGGTAGGTCACCTGACCTTCTAGTTAATGCATCGGGTTTTGCTCCTTGTTTTCCCGGTCGAAATTGTATAATAAAATCAAAACGTGAAAGAAATTCAGACCAACGGGCTTGTCGACGATTTAATAATTTTGTCGTCATGAAATATTCCAGGTTTCGGTGATCGCTGAAAACCTCAATGGGGAATTGTGCTCCTTCTAGATGATGTCGCCATTCTTCGAAGCATCGAACAATCGCTAGAAGTTCTTTGTCATAGATTTCATAGTTACATTCCGCAGGGGAATGTTTCTTGGAAAAGAAAGCGACTGGATGTAAAACTCCTTCATCATCGCGTTGTGAAAGGATACCTGCTGAGACATAATCAGATGCATCGGTTTCCACCACAATCTTTCGATCCGGGTCGAAATGAACTAGTATAGGTGCTGTTGTGAACATCTTCTTTAAGGTTTGAAATGCTTCCTCCCTTTCATCCGTCCATTCGAATTTAACATTTTTCTTTGTTAGGGCTGTAAATGGGGCAACAATCTTTGAATATCCTAAGATGAACCGTCGATAAAAGTTTGCAAATCCCAAAAATACTTGCACATCATGGAGATTCATCGGTGTGGACCATTCTAAAACATCAATAACTTTCTTCGGATCCATTCGATTACCATTCGGAGTGAGGATCAGGCCCAGGTATTTTGTTTCTTGAACCATGAATTCGCATTTTTCGGGTTTGAGATGAACATGATTTTCATCAAGTACTTTTAGAACTTTTCGAATATGATCCTTATGTTCTATAAGAGACTCGGAATAGATAAGGATATCATCCAAATAAGCTGTCACGAATTGATCCAAATAGGGACGTAGGATATCATTGATCCAATGTTGGAACGTAGCAGGAGCATTCGCTAATCCAAAGGGCATCACCGTATATTCAAAATGTCCGTACCGAGTCCGGAATGCCGTTTTCCATTCGTCTCCTTCCGCTATTCTAATTTGATTGTACCCCCAACGTAAATCTAACTTGGTGTAGTATTTTGCTCTTGACAATTTGGCCAAAGTTTCCTTCAATAACGGTAATGGATAACGATTCTTAATCGTAATTGCATTGAGGCCCCGATAGTCGACACATAAACGAAGAGTTCCATCGGCTTTCTTGACGAATAGGATAGGTGCCCCCGCTGGTGATTCACTATGACGGATAATCCCCTTAGGTAGGTTCTCTTGAAGATAGTCCCAAAGTGCCTTCAACTCCGTTTGGGATAAAGCATATATTGGTCCCCATGGTGGTTGTTTGCCTTCTTCTAATACTATCTTCATATCATGGAACGGTCGATGTGGTGGAAGCGCTGAAGCATCATATTCTTCAAACATATGGATATAGCGGTGGAACTCCTTCGGTATTGGTTTGTTAATATCGATAGTAGGTTTCTCGGTCGCTGCGACGGTGACGGTATGAGTTTCCGGTAGGGGGATTGATATACCATGAACCGTAATTGTAGTTCCACTAAGCGAGCAATATTGACGGCAGCTTTGAGAGTTGAAGATAAGCAAATTTTCTTTTGGTCGAATCGTAACATCATGGCGTCGCATCCAAGGTATCCCCATCACAATCGGATAGTGTCCCAACTTTGTCACAAAACATGACGCAGTCTCTCGATGGCCATGAATGTCTAACGAGACATCAACAATATGAGTAATCTTTCCTGACTTGATAGGTCTGCCGTCTATAACGTCTACATGTCGTGGGATTTTGAGTGAGGTCATGGTAAGATTGTTGTGGCGTGCAAAAGATTCATCGATGAAAGCATATCCTGAGGCTCCGGTATCAATAAGGGCGTAGGTGGGTACGAAAGTATTTTTATTCTGTTAAATAGAACAAGTTACTACAAATTGGTTCCCATCCATTTCCTCCTCAGATACCGAAAACCCAGAAATATGCATCCTAGAAAAGTCCTTCAATGGTCCCTGGGCTAAGCCACTTAGTGCAGGGACAAATCTTTTGCCGACTCGTTATCACTTCCATCAATTTCCTCCACCCTCAACGCCGCTCCCCTCATCACCGGTCTTCTTGGTTGATTTCCAGTTGTCCTTGCTTGGGGACAATCCCTAACCATATGTCCGACTCCTCCGCAATAGAAACATCGGCCCTCAGCTAAGCGGGCGTTTCTTTCGGCGGGGGTGGGGCGACGACGTCCCCCGGACAGATCCATCGGTACATCACCTCCCGGGCGGAATGAGGGATGGTTCTCAGGGGCAGGTGCATTGACAGCTGGGGCGGCAGCGCGAGGAATAGGGGCAGGATTCCCTGGTGGGGGGCGAGGGGTCGGAGCAGCAGTAGCATTCCAAGGCTTTTTATTTCCTCGCTTAGCTTCTGCCGCTCGTCGTCGATTATCTAACCGTTGCAAAAGTGTCGCGCAGGCATCTACTGTCGCAGGAGTTTCATGGTGTATCATCGATTCATCGAGTTCCGCATTAATACCCTCCATTAAAGCCTCAATCCGAGAGACTTCATCCATCCCTGACTCGGCAGCATACCGTTGGAATTCGGCGAAGTAATCAGCAAAGGTTCTGTTTCGTTGACGGATGTTCCTAAGGTTCCTACTAGCTGTACGCATTCGATCAGGATCCCCAAAAGCAGTATATAAGATTTCATAAAACCGTAACATGGAAGGCAAAGCGATGCCTTCTTCTCCAACGTATTGTAAGAACTGATTGGCGGCGACCCCCTCCAATCGGCTGAATGCATAGGATAATTTGGACTGTAGTGTGGGAAAGCGGTCGGCATTTCCCAATAGCTTGATTTTCATCTGTTGCTTGAATAGGTGTAGTCTTTCTCGATCGCGATCTCCCTTAAATACTTCAGGGTCTGGGAGTTTTTCCGACCGTTGGGTGACCACTGGAACAGGTGGAACTGGAGGTACCGGTGGGGCATTATCTTCTCCGATTGGTTCTTCATCAGGGGCAACCACCTCAACAGCGACTCGGTGGGCCCTGGCAGCGGCTAGATCTCGTTCGAACATCTCCCTTGCATTTCCAGCCTCCCTCTCCACCTCCTGTAAGTCCGTTGCATACTGAGCCAGGCCATGTTGTGCTCGTTGAAGAAGTGCATAGGCTTCTATTCCGACATTGCCATCCACCTCTGGATGTTCTTGAAAGAAGGTCTGAAGGGCATCGCTTAGCTGTTGATAATCAATAGGGAGATGTGCCGCCATGGTAGACTATGGTGTTGTATTGGTTGGCAATAGAGGACGGAACTTGGTGTAACGGGGGTCTATGGACGTAGGGACTATGATGCCAAGGAATACAACCGAGGGGAGGACGTAGCAATAGGTATTCGAGACTGTGGACTATGGAGTGGCTTTGCCTAGTATGACTAACTAGTTAAGCCCTATGACGAGGTGTAGAACCAAGTAGTATTCGTGGAATAAGTACAAGAAGTTCCGTGAAGAGAAAAGGAAAGGGAAGGAAAACATGAAAAGGCACGAGACAACACCCTTTTATATATCTAGGCTCTAGTCCATTGATGACTCATACCTCGCGTAAAGGAAACCCAAAGAACATAACAGAAACCCCATTACAAATCCTAATACAACCGCGCAATACCTTCCCTCCACAATCCAATCGATCATCCTAGCTAACAGATAATATTGCCGTTACAGCGGGGGGGTGTCGGTGTTCCTGATGGGGGGGCTCCTGCGAACCAGGAGCTCAAGGAGGCTTGTTGGGACATCATTGATGTTCCAGTTCGGGTTGGGTTGGGAAAGACTTCTGATAAAGTTCTCTTTCTTCCCGCGGTGTTTGGTAAGTTGGGTGGGTTTGGTGAGGCCAGATTGTTGTTTTTCGCTGCGGTCGCGAGGCTTAAGCGAGGGTTTGAGGAGGTGAGGGTTCACAACTCAGCGACTAGAGCGTGAATAACTTCTCGTACGAACAGATGTGCGATAAGATACCAATAGATTACGGAGTCTATTGACATACAGGATCGTGTTCGAGTAAAAGTTTTATCGAGAATGCAGGCCAAAAGTTATTGTTGTTCGAGAGTTTTGGTATTGCGAGGGTAAATACAAATAAATAAATAGTTTTATATTGCTTTGAAGTACATGACTTATCGCACGCCGAAATCACCACCAGAGAACATAAGCAAAGAACATAAGGAAAAAACATCGCGGAGAGTCATACGAGGATACAGAAAGGAAAGAAAGAACGAACGAACGAAAGAAAAGAAATCATTCCTCCGGATTCTCCTCATCTATTTCGTACCAGTCGAGTAGGTTGGTTTTTGATGCAAATTGTAGTACCAGGTCTACATTGAGGTTGGTGAATAGCCAGTTTTCCCAAGTGGGCGGTCCTGGGATTTTGTCCATGAGTGGTCTTCGTATTTGTGTCCATCGTGGGCAGTCGATTATGGTGTGTTTGGAGGATTGTTCCGAGCCGCATTGGCAGGATTTGGGTTCCGTGAATGCTGCATATCTGTCTATCCTGGTAACCTGACATCATATGCGGTGTATGAGTTTTGCTTTGGATCGGAGAAGTTTTGCTCGCTTTGGTCGGATCTTTAGGGTTCCTGGTTCGTGGTAGTTGGTGCATGGGATGGAATTCCATTCTTCCAGCATTCGTTTGGTAAGGGTGTCGTTCTGGATACATCGCTCTCTGCGGTTCCCTGGTTCCTGGAAGGGTAGTGTAACGGGGGCAGCCTATCTATGTATCGCTAGAATCCAATAGAATAGATGCGGCCGTGCAAGATAAAAATCAGGTACAGATTATTCAAAGATACTATCGCTAGAACTCAATAATCTTTAAGGGCTCTACTACCGATAATAGGAGATCATTCCAAAAATGTGTGAAGATCAGGATTCGGACAGTTGGGCGGGAATGACCCTGAGTACTGATACTTCAAAAGGTTCTATCCTCTGCTCCTACTTCCTTACTAAGTTCCGGTGTTGCCTCCTAGCGGAAGGGAAGCAATACCATCGCTACCCCGCTTCTCTCTAAGCGTCAGCGAGTGCTTCCGGATCCGAAGGCAACCACCCTTAGTCAAAGTCTTTGTAACACCTGCAGCCTCTGTTGCCACACAACTGGGGTCTGCATGAATGAGCTGCCGCTCAGGTATAAGCTTAATCATTGCTGTTGAGCTTTCGCTTATTGTAGACTTCCCAGGCATAGTCCCTTCCACTACCGGTGGACTTCTAATGCTCAGGGGATGTAGAGGATCGCCGAGCACTCAGAGCTTCCCTCTGGCTGGCCTTCTAATCATTGGCGAGGCACAGACTCGTCAGTCATAGCTCCCATGAGTAGATCCTCTTCCTAGCACTCAGAATGTAGTTACTCTGACAGCTGGTAGCTAACCACACTGCCGGTACTTGCATGTCACTGTGCAACTGGCTTCTAACAATAACTCTCAGCATGTAACCGGGCCCTGTGTGTACTCATACACCAGACAGTTGAAATGGCTCCGTTACAGGTAGCATGAGTGATCCAATCCGATGTAGGCCTGTGCGTTTGGTATGTTTTATTCTGGTGGGGAGGAGCTGTATAAGTTCTTCGTTGAGTGGGTGGTCATCAGGATGGCAGAGGGGGCGCGTCCCATATTTCCGTGATTTGTGGTTGAGGAGGTGTTCGAGTGGGGGGAGTGCTGCCTCTTTTAGTAGTTTTTCGGTTTTTGTCCACAGGGGTAGGCTGTAACGGAGCCATTTCAACTGTCTGGTGTATGAGTACACACAGGGCCCGGTTACATGCTGAGAGTTATTGTTAGAAGCCAGTTGCACAGTGACATGCAAGTACCGGCAGTGTGGTTAGCTACCAACTGTCAGAGTAACTACATTCTGAGCGCTAGGAAGAGGATCTACTCATGGGAGCAATGACTGACGAGTCTGTGCCTCGCCAATGATTAGAAGGCTAGCCAGAGTGAAGCTCTGAGTGCTCAGCGATCCTCCACATCCTCTGAGCATTGGAAGTCCGCCAGCAGTGGAAGAGACTATGCCTGGGAAGTCTACAATAAGCGGAAGCTCTACAGCAATGATTAAGCTTACACCTGAGCGGCAGCTCATTCATGCAGGCCCCTAGTTGTGTGGCAACAAAGGCTGCAGGTGTTACAAAGGCTTTGACTAAGGGTGGTTGCCTTCGGAATCGGAAGCACTCGCTGACGCTTAGAGAGAAGCGGGGTAGCGATGGTATTGCTTCCCTTCCACTAGGAGGCAGCACCGGAACTTAGTAAGGAAGTAGGAGCAGAGAATAGAATCCTTTGGAGTATAAGTACTCAGGATCATTCCCGCCCAACTGACCTGATCCTCATCTTCGAGCAGACCATTTTATCGGTAGCAGAGCCCTTAAAGATTATTGAGTTCTAGCGATAGTATCTTTGAATAAATCTGAACCTGATTTCTATCTTGCACGGCCGCATCTATTCTATTGGATTCTAGCGATACATAGATAGGCTGCCCCCGTTACATAGGCCTGTTATTATCCTGGCGGCTTCGGTATAGAGTGGGGATAGTGATCGGAGGATATGGTCCGCTCCCGTCCACCATACCTCTGATCCACATAGTGTAACGGGGGTGCTAGGATGGGCACGACCATGACTTCGATCAAATTAGAACTGGTAAACGGGGAACGATGAATTCATGGGGGCTCGTTCGATCGAAAGATGGAGTTTATTTGTTTGATCGTATTTGTAGTCTAAAAACTTAATAACTTTAAGGGGTCTCCTCGCTAGTAAAGATTCCATGACTCCCCGAGTTCAAACTGGGGGCAACCGGGTACTTTTATCGAAGTTCCGCCCCTTTTTTCCCGCTTTTCTTCTCTAGGCCGTCTGTTCCTCCCTAGTCCGGGGACACCGTGACTTTTTTCTATGAGGGGCGAGAGGAGTTGCTACCACACCTCGGACGAACTTCCGCCCAAGTCAAATCACGCAATCTCTGCCAAGAGCTGGTCGGGATCCTAAGAACTAGCGGAAACAACCGACCAGATAGCAATTGCTTATTCAATTTGTTTTAGAAGAGATTTGGTGTTTTTGTAAAGCGAGGTTTGCTTTTAGTAGTTTAGGTCGTACTCCTACTCCCCCCCACAGGTGCACTGGGCTGAAACAGGAGAGTTCCGTCGGTTCGACGCTCCGGGGGTTATCTTTGGGGTCTAAAATGTGTTTATTTTGCAGTGTTTCCTCAACTCGGCAATCCGTTCATTCAACCACCCCGAATGGACCGGAGCATCGTCAGGATCCTTTCTGACGTGGTAAAGCATATTTTCCAAGCATCGGTTGCTAAGTTATTGCCCCTCAAAGGTTGAGTTCCAAGGTAGGGTAACTTATGTTTGGGGCTACCCTTCTTTTATTTGGCATGCTCGTCCTTCTGCTCTAGTTTTGGTCCAGTCGCCTAGCTTGACTTATAAGACTTCTTGCTCGCCAGGATCCCTACCCTTCATACCAATAGAGGTAGGGGTCATCTGCCCTTGTCTTCACCCATCGATGAAGAACAAGCGGTGATTACCCTAGGGTCGTATGGCTTGACTGGTAGAACAGGTACTTTTGTAACAGCCCTACTGTGGCTCTGTTACACCCTACCACTACGGGCGGACTTATCATGCTCGGAGGATGTAGAGGATCGCCAAGCACTCAGAGCTTCACTCTGGCTGGCTTTCTAATCATTGGCGAGGCATAGACTCGTCAGTCATTGCTCCAATGAATAGATCCTCTTCCTAGCGCTCAGAATGTAGTTACTCTGACAGCTGGTAGCTAACCACACTGCCGGTACTTGCATGTCACTGTGCAACTGGCTTCTATCAATAACTCTCAGCATGTAACCCGGCCCTGTGTGTACTCATACACCAGACAGTTGAAATGGCTCCGTTACACTCTATTTTCCGCATCCATTTCTATTAACAAAGGAAACCTCAAGTGAAAAAGTGTATCCCAACAAAGGGAGACCCATTTTCTCCACGCTTGTCGCAGAACACTCCGTTGCCTCAGTTTCCTTCACTTTCCTGTATTGCTTCCCAGGGAAACAACGGCATCCGAACACTGTCAGACCGATGGGAAAAAAAGGCCGTATTTTGAGGATTTCTAAAGTTTCACCCATAAGTCCCGTGATTTTCCGGGATATTTCGGATGGAACTCTCGGAGTGTCTCGTCTGCCGTTCCTTGCAACATTTTGTACAGTTCCCTGAAGTCTTCTGAGATAGCTCTCCCAGGTAATCCAATATTGCACGGACTTCTCCCCTACGATCGGCATTGAACCTCATCCGTAGGTGGAAGCACTATAGCTCGTTGAGGGTCCTTTGACTCCCAATACGGTTCCAGCAGAGATATATGGAAGACATCATGAATGTTCCACTGAGAGGGTAGATTCAGCCCGTAGGACGTGACACCAAGTTTCCTGACAACTTCAAAGGGACCCGATTTTATGGTGATCTAGCTTATTTGATGATCGCTTGGTTAAGATGCTGCGTTGGTCCAGCATCACCTCGTTCCTGACCTTCAGTTCTGGAGCAATCATGTTTCTGATCATACCATTTCTTCCGCTGTTCTTGCGCCGTGCTGGAGGCGTCGAAGTTTTCTAGTTTCCGTTTAACTGAGGGCCAAGTGGAATCTGGTTGAAACCCCTAGTTTGCGTAGGATGGCGATACTTTGGTTGACTCTTGGGTGGGCATGTTGTAGGCTTACTCGGCAAGCGGGAGTAATCTTGCCCAATCGTCCTGCTGATAGAAGCAATAGTTTCTGAGATATTGTTCTAGCGTTCAGTTGACTCTTCTCAGTTTGCCCGTCAATTTGAAGACGATCTGTTTCAAATCTAGAGTCCCGATCGGAGATAATCTCCTCAGGAAATCCATGCAGTCGCCATATCTCCCGTAGGAAGATTTGAGCAAGCTCTTGGATGGTTGCTTTGGTCTTGAACGGAATGCAGTGGGACATTTTGGTGAAACGGGCAACGATAACCCAGATACGGGTATAACCCTCAGATTCAGGCAGGCTCACGATAAAGTCCATTTCGATGGAGCTCCAAAGGCATAGAGGGGACCTCTAAAGGTTGCAACGTCCCATACTTCTTGTGTGTTGAGGCCTTAACGCGTTGACATGTATCGCAACTCCGAACGTATTCTTCCACATTGTTGTATATCTTTAGGCAAAGGAGAGTGCCTGAAGGCGTTCTGCCATTTTGAATTGTTCAAAGTGACCAGCAGTCTTCGAATCATGTAGGGCGCTCAGGATCTTGAGCTCCAGTTCCCGATGATTTGGAATGTACCACTTTTCCTTATAGAAGACGTCTCCATTCTTTAAAGTGAGGTCTCGGTTCACCAGATTCCCAGAGGTGTTCTCAATGGCTTTTCTCAAGGAAAGGTACCCCGGATCTAAGGCTGCTCGAGCCTAGATTTCATCCGGGAGCACCGGTGTGAGTTTTGCAGACTTGGGCTGCTCTTGTCCATGCTGAGTTGATCATAACGATCGAGTATTGGACAGAACCCATTATAAGTTGTCCTGGCTTAAACAAGCGAATTTCAGGGTCTTGATGAGCCTTACCCCCTCTTTAAGGGCGTGGTCCCAACGCCGCGACAAGATGTCTGCTCTGGCGTTTTAGTTTTCCAGGGCGGTATACAACTTTGAAGCCAAACTCTGCGAGGTTGGCCGCCCCTCGAGCTTATCTCGGTTTCAGTGCCTTTTGCTCCGTGGGATTCCAGGGATAAACCCTTGGCAAACCCAGGCTGGAGGAAGCCCAGAGTGTATCGGGGTAAAGAGAGCACAGCTCGTGCCTATGTCCGGAAGGAGGGAACTGAGGATCTTATCATTCACTAACTGACCCTCATAGCCAGTCTTCCACATCAGCTGAATAATGCTTTTCGGGAGGAGTCTGTTCCTCCCTTGGCTGCGTGGGTGAGGTTATTCCATTAGGCTACCGCATCATCCCTAGAGATGGCTTCGCCAAAGGCTTCTCTGAGAGCATCCACAAAGGAATCCCAGCGCTTCCATCTCTCATCTCACACCACAGACATCCCAGCTATCTGGTTGGCAGAAGCTTGGTCAATGGAGCTGTGGTAAGCCTCATACCAGTTGGCTGGGGCTTCTCCTTCCATCAGGTTACCAGCATATCGGATCCTAACCTCTTCGTAGGTAAAGAACTGGCTTTCAATGGAGAAGACATTCTCACATTGCCTGATGAAGGTCTCCACATTGTTTGCTTTGCCATTGAACTTGGCCTGAGGGTGTGCCTTTGGTTCTCGGGCCCTGGAGGCAGCGGAGGGGTGTGAGGGGGCCGGAGGTCTCATGAACTGTGTCATGGAGGCCAGGAGCTCTGTCTGCTGCTTCTCCAGCATCTTCCTGAGGTATCTCCGCCATCCTCTCCTATCTCCATACTCAGGCTCCGAATCTGAACTATCTGAGTCCCCTCCCGGGTTGGGATCGCCACCAACCGGGGGGACTATTCCATTTTGTCCACCATTACCCGCTGGTTCTGGGTTCTGGTTTTTTCTCCACCGGGGGTTTCCCTCCGGCTGGAGGTTTCCCTCCGGCTGGAGGTTTCTCCTGGGAGACTTCGCTCGTTGAAGCATGACACAATGGCACCTAACTCCTTGTCGTGAACGTCATAAATCCGTTCGGCTTGTGACATCATTTTGGAGTAAAAGACTCCTGGATACCACTTGTTGTCATCTCGGTGGAATTGGGACGGTATGCTAGATTTAGCGAAGTTGGAGGCATCGGTCTCAATCTTGGTAGCTAGCTCGGCATCAAAGTGGGCTAGTACGGGGGCGGATGGAAGGCCTCTTTCAGGACTTCGAACGCATGCTCCTATCCCTCAGACCAGGTAAACTCGGTGTCCTTGTCTCCTTCCACGGTTAGTGCCGGGTTCGGTTAAAGCCGGACCGAACTCCTGCTTCGGCTAACCACGCTGATTCTCGGAACTGGAATAGGAGTTCGCTTATAAAAGCGGGGTATCCGTTGAACTAAGGAGGGTAAGAATTCTTTTCCTTCTATTCATTCTACACTCCAGGGAGTTCGATCTTTCCACACCCAACACCAAATTTATCACCTCCTTTCAGCAATAATGTTTTTCTTTATTCTATTCCTCTCTTTGTTCATTGCGATCAATTCGTCTATTGTACAAGCGTTTTTATCTAACGCTAGTCGATCTCGGCGGGGGACAAGGCTTAGATCCTCAACTGGTGCGGTTGTTACTGATCTCCTGGAGCTGGATGGTGGTAACACCATCCACGCTCGGAGAGTTGCTCGTAAAGCCGTCCGATCACGGAGTGCTATGAGGTAGGCATGATCCAGCGAGTTGTGTAACCTCTTCTTACTACCGCTAATGCTTCCACAGGCATGCTGTTCCTCGGAGTTTGGAGACCTCGACCTTCGATGGCCATTTCAACCAGGTCCCATTTCTGACTCGGGAGGATTACCGTCGTCCTTATCCCTTCTCCCAACCAGGGGACAGAAGTGTTGGTCAGGCTCGTGTCCGTGCGGCACTGATGGAGAAACGGGAACAGGTGCGGTGGATTCGGGATGAGATTGCGCGAGATGGAAGGGGAGCTGAGTGGATGCGGCAGCGAGTGGTACAAGAAGAGGCAAGGGAGAGACAAAGACTGGCTCTCCAAGCATATTACGAGGCATGGTGGCGCCAGAAGAAAGCCAGTTATCCCCCTCTTCCGGACTCTTCCTGCCGTCATCGTGGACGAAGTAACGTTGACTTTGGTTGGGACTGGGGCCCAGATGGGGAATGGGGGCCGTTGGTCAATGGGACTATCAGGATTTTCTAGGAGCGATCCTGAATGTGGTCTCCTTTCCGAGCGAAGCTGGGCGCTATAACCCTTTGAGCGAATGTGGGCGCTATAACCCTTTGAGCGAATGTGGGCGCTATAACCCTCTGACGGATACAGTGGAGACCATAGTAAAGTGTTAGCCTCTCCCATGCCAGCCTGAGCTGAAAAAAAAAAAAGCTAACTGCTCGGTTATTTCAGCCTTGAAAGTGGTCCTAGGTGTTCAGGTAGGTTTTTTTCTTTCTCGTGGGGTTCTTTAAGCGAGGAGCTTAAAGTTATACTGTAACGGGGGTGCCTTGAAGGGGCGCGACCGTGACTTCGATCAGGTAGATAGGCAGAAAGGAATTCGACAAGCTATCCTTTCGGCTCGTTCGATGGAAAGATAGAGTTTCATTTGTTTGATCGTTATTTGTAGTCTAGAAACTTAATAACTTTAAGGGGGCTCCTCGCTGGTAAAGACTCCCTGATCCCCCCGAAACCAATCTGGGGCAACCGAGTTCCTTTATGGAAGTTCGGCGCCCCTTCCTTCATTACCTCTTTCCTTTTTTCACTGGCCGTCCGCCTTTCAAATAATCTGGGGGCACCACCTATTTTCTATCAGGGGGGAGGAGAAGAGTTGCTACCACACCGCGGACGAATTTTCGTCCGAGTCAAATCTCGCAATCCTTGCCAAGAAAAGGGTCGGGATCCTAGGAACTAGAGGAAACAGCCGACCAGACAGCAATTGCTTATTCAGAGTATTTAGAATAGATTTGGGTGTTTTTAAAGCAAAGGTTTGCTTTGGTAGTTTGGGTCGCACTCTTACTCCCCCCAAAGATGCACCGGGCTGAAACAGGAGGGTTCCGGCGGTTCGACGCTCCGGGGGTTATTTTTGGGGGTCTAAAACGTGTTTATTTTGCAGTGTTTCCTCAACTCCGCAATGCGTTCATTCAACCACCCCAAATGGACCGGAGCATCGCCAGGATCCTTTCTGACGTGGTAAAGCATATTTTCCGGGCATCGGCTGCAAAGTTATTGCGCCTCAAAGGTTGAATGCCAAGGTAGGGTAACTTTTGTTTGGGGTTACCCTTCCTTATTTGGTCTGCTCGTCCTGCTGCTCTAGTTTTGGTCCAGTCGTCTAGCTTGACTTGTAAGACTTCTTGCTCGCCAGGATCTCTACCCTCTATACCAATAGAGGTAGGGGCTCATCTGCCCTTCTCTTCACCCATCGATGAAGAACCAGCTGCGGTTAACCTAGGGCCGTATGGCTTGACTGGTAGAACAGGTATTTTTGTAACAGCCCTACTGTGGCCCTGTTACACAGCCCTACTGTGGCCCTGTTACAGGGGAAACGAACGGTCTAGGGAGAAAAAGCGGGAAAAAAGGGGCGGAACTTCGATAAAAGTACTCGGTTGCCCCCAGTTTGAACTCGGGGAGTCATGGAATCTTTACTAGCGAGGAGACCCCTTAAAGTTATTAAGTTTTTGGACTACAAATACGATCAAACAAATAAACTCCATCTTTCGATCGAACGAGCCCCAATGAATCCATCGTTCCCCGTTTACCATTTCTAATTTGATCGAAGTCACGGTCGTGCCCATCCTAGCACCCCTGTTACACTATGAGGATCAGAGGTATGGTGGACGGGAGCGGACTATATCCTCCGATCACTATCCCCACTCTATACCGAAGCCGCCAGGATAATAACAGGCCTACCCCGCTGGACAAAAACCGAAAAACTACTAAAAGAGGCAGCACTCCCCCCACTCGAACACCTCCTCAACCACAAATCACGGAAATATAGGACGCGCATCCTCTGCCATCCTGCTGACCACCCACTCAACGAAGAACTTATACAGCTTCTCCCCATTAGATTAAAACATATCAAAGGCAGAGGCCTACACCAATTCGCATCACTCATGCTATCCTTCCAGGAACTAGGCAATCGCAGAGAGCGATGGATCCAGAATGACACCCTTACAAAACGCATGCTGGAAGAGTGGAACTCCGTCCCATGCACCAACTACTATGAGCCAGGAACCCTTAAAATCCACCCCAAACGAGCAAAACTCTCCTGATCCAAAGGAAAACTCATACACCGCATACGATGTCAAGTCACCAGGATAGACAGACATGCAGGATTCACGGAACCTGAACCCTGCCAATGCGGGTCGGAACAATCCTCCAAATACACCATGATCGACTGCCCCCGATGGACACAACTACGAAGGCCACTGATGGACAAAGTCCCAGGACCGCCCACTTGGGAAAACTGGTTATTCACCAACCTCAACGTAGACTTGGTTCTACAATTCTCAGCAAAAATCAACCTACTTGACTGGTACGAAATGGATGAAGAAGACTTGGAGGAATGACGGACGGGTTTTCTTTCCTTTCTTTCTTTCTCTTCTTTCCTTTTCTGTACTTTCTTTATGACTCTTCGCGTTGTATCTTTCCTTTTCCTTTCTGTTTTTTCCTTTGTACTTTCTTACGTCTGATCGCGGTGGAACCGGTATGCGATAAGTCCTATACTTCAAAGCAATATAAAATCAAATTCCAATTCCTGTATTTACTACACGAATACTATTTTAGTTCTACGTCTCGTCATAGGGTTCAACTGGTTTGTCATACCGGGTAGAGCCACCCCACAGTCCATAGTCAAGAATACCTATTGCTACGTCTTTGCCTCGGTTGTATTCCTTGGTATTATAGTCCCTACACCCATAGACCCCCGTTACACACAAGCGGTCGGGCGAGGGACAGGAGACGTTGCGTGAGTAAGTAATTTTGGATTTCTTTAGATCTCTATAAGCTTGCAAGCACTGGCCCAACATGAAATCTGCTAGGGACCTAGCTATTTTGCGTACATCGTAATTTGCTCTTGAGCGGTATTTCAATTTTCTGATGAGTTGGGTGAATTTTTGAGTATAATCCGATAAAACCGGTACCTGGTAGATAGGGCACCCGAATCATACTTCCTGCCGGATAGGACTCTCGTACGACTCGGTCAGAACAGCAACAAGATATTATATTCCTAAATAGTGCGCTATACCCAATGCACAGTGGTAGGTAATATTTGATGAAACCGGCTGACTCGCAGTGATACCTGTTTTGGGTAAAACGCTACCAACATACGGTATTTGCAGGTATAACCATACATCAAGTCATTCCATCACTTATTACTTAACTGTCGCTGTACTACCTGTGGAGACAGGCGGATTGATCACAAACTTTGAAATACAGTCCCTACCCCCGCGACTGGAAAGCGTAGAGAGCAGCCAAAAGTACAAAGGAGACAGGATAAGTGGCGGTCATAGCCTCCCTAATATTCCAGATCGAGCTCCTTAACATTGTACACAATGCCGGCAGGTAGGACATAATCCAGCCACATGCCGAACCTTACCTATACCTACTACCTTTTGACTGACCTACTATGTTTGAATAGTATGGTATAGATTATTGTAGAAGTAGTCTCGCATTCAAATGTTTGGTAGCACTAAGAATTCAACTTTCTCTTTTTTAGAGGGTACTTTGTAACATGGGGCAATTGGGATCAAACATCTTCAACTGGAAGGTATTCTATAACTTTTCCGTAAATGTGAAGTCTACGGGGCTTTCTATCTCAATACCCAGCTACATTCAGAAAACGATAGTCCCGTGCTCGCTATCAGGTTGTACACACTTTGAAACCATCGTTCCTTACTTTCTCCGCTTTTTATATCTACTTGCTCGAATTGAATAGTTAATCCGGGTGAACCATAGAGTATCACTCACGCTATATGCCAGTGGTGCGCACACTCTTAAAGGTGATATGGTGGCATACGGAAGTGGAACAATTGTGGCTGCAATAGGGCCTCATGGGCCAATAAGAGGGCATTACTGCCACGGATCAGTCAGACCCGCTTTTCTGGGGTATAAATGGGTATACATGTAATACTGTTCCACTTTGTTCAGTCTTGGCGCATTTTACATACAAAAATACACAATTCCAACCCCCTAAGGCTTTACAACCCAGACAGATATTAAAATTCTACAACGATAGAACTAAACTTCATCACTAGTACTAGAGTTCTATCATTACACTTTTTTTTTACGATTTTTCGTTGAAAAGTTATAAGCCATTGACATTTCGTCGCGATCCGCTACCTTTAAGCGTGGGCGCACCATACCCCTGCTTTTTCTTCTTGGCGCTAGCCGCTACTTAAAAAATTTCGTTACTGATTGGACCGTCTACAGGTGATCCGAACCTTTCCTTCTTCTACAACCTTTTTTAAATATTAAGATCGTAGATTAAATACATACCTACATGTATGGACCAATGACCATGTTTAGCTCACCAGCTTTATGCCTATTGATCGGCCCAAGTAGGAAAATCAGCTCTCGCAAAGGGATGATATCTACTTGCCCGATTTTTAAGTGTAGGACGGAAGTACAAGGAAGGGTGAGTGGCAACCGTTAGGCTCGTTGTAGTTCCGTCCTACACTTAAAAATCGGCCAAGTACATGTAGTACCAGGCTGTGCCCTCTCTTATAGACCGGGAACAGATTTGTATCACGTGACTCGATTTGCTCACGTAGCGTACATGTAGGTACATGTAGTTTGTTTTCGCACTGTACTCTTTGTGGTAGGGCAAGAATTGCAATTGATTCAGCTTGTAATATGAGCTGATACTATATAGATAAGTTTATAGGTGTATATGCAGTTGTCTCCTTTTTTTGTATACAGTATCGGACTTGCTTTAGAAAGCTCTATACGATTTTCAAACGTCATTGCTCTCCGGGGATTTATGTTTGTTACCCCAGCGTTAATCTCCAGTGCCTGTAATTGTATTTTTGTATGACAAGTCTCATGAAGTCCGACACAAAATACATGTACTGCAGTGGATGTACCTACCTCTCCTTACTTTCCTTCGGGGATCTTATATCCGGTGGTAGCAATCTAGGTAGCCCCCCGTTGGGAGACACGTCTGTGGTACTGAAATACCTCTACCTTATGCGATTCCAGTTGACTTACAACGCTATGTGTCTGTGCAAAGATTGTGCACTAGTCCATATACGGAAAGGCGGGGCTCTTAGTAAGGTGCGACGTGGATAGCAAGCCGGTCTGAGCGTCAACCCAACTAACCCCGCCTCCTCAAGTGTTCGAGACAACTTTCCCCTTCTTTCTCCCTCTTCTTTCTTTCATACTTCTGTCTCCTTTCTTTCACAATTCATCTACTTTATCATCAGTACGTAAAATTTAAGCTTATACCGAACAATGGGTGATTTCAACGAAGAATATGATGTGGTTATCGTTGGCACTGGTAAGCTCTTCTTTGTTGCTATCCTTAATACTAACGTTCTTATATTAACTTACAAACTATAGGCTTGACTGAGTGTATCCTTTCAGGGTACGAGTGCTTCCAACTCATTAAATATCAGGAATAGTTCTAATTTCATGCAGGGTCTTCGGGGCCGAGGGCAAGAAAGTTCTTAATATCGATAAGAACTCTTACTATGGGGGGTTTGTCATTTAACTCTTGATTTCTCATGGGTTGTGTACTTACTGTTTTTTTTTCTCGTCTTTTCAGCGAGAGTGCAAGCTTAAACATGCTCGAGGTCTATACAAGCTCTTTCACAGTTTTTTGTATGAGATCTCCCCTGACATGTGAGCTATAGATGTGGAAAAAGTTCAGATGGACCGAAGATCAGCGACGAAAGGAAATCGAGAAAGCCAAAGCAGAGGAGGAACGAAAGTCGGTAGACGCAACACCGGGCATGGCAGGATCGGAGCCACCTGCAGTTTTTGGTACCAAGCCTAGCGAGTGGAATCAATGGCACATTTCATTGGTGCCCAAGTTCCTCATGGCAGATGGCGAATTGACCAACGTTCTTCACAAAACTGGTGTCACCCGCTACATTGACCTCTTACAAGTTGGTGGGAGTTATGTTGTCAAAAAGGGTACTCCCTACAAGGTTCCTTCTACCAGGATGGAGGCAGTTACTAGCTCTTTGGTTTCTTTGTTCCAAAAGAATCACCTCCAGGCCTTTTTACAATTCATCGCCAACTACAAGGAAGATGATTCCACTACTCACAAGCAGGGTAGGCCCCATTTTACTTATCTTATGCTTTCACTCCATAAATGTTAATCTTTTTTTTAGGTCTTGACCTGGATAAGACCACCATGCGGGAGGCTTACAAACTGTTCAGCCTTGACGCCTGGACTTCGGAGTTCATTGGCCACGCAATGGCTCTATACGTCGATGACTCCTATCTTGACCGACCTGCTCGTGAACCTATTGAGCGCATCATCCTCTATGTCAGGTCCATGGCTCGATTTGGTAAATCGCCCTACATCTTCCCTCTCCACGGACTCGGCGAGCTCCCCGAAAGGTTTTCGTTCCTGTCCGCGGTTTACGGCGGAACTTATGCTTTGAACACCCCGTTGCAAGAAATTTTGTATGATGAGAATGGCCAGGTTTCTGGCGTTAAATTCCCTCACCCTAACACCAAGGAGGAAGTTACCGTCAAAACCAAAAAGGTTGTTGCGGACCCAAGCTATTTCCTTGATGATGAGAAGAAGATCCGTCATGTTGGTCAGCTCATCCGCGCTATCTGCGTGCTTACGCATCCTATTGAGGGCACCGAAATGGCGGACTCGGCCCAAATAATCATTCCAGCTAGTCAAATCGGTCGTCGCCACGACATCTACATCTCTCTCGTATCATCCACTTTCAATGTCTGTCCCAAGGGATTTTACCTTGCCAGCGTTTCAACAGTGATTGAGAACCCATCTGCTGGAAATCCACACGCTGAGCTGGAGCCTGGCTTTGAGCGTCTTGGCCTGGGATCTGGCCGTCTCGGAGACAGAGAAGAAAAGTGATATTCCCAACCACTCTTACGGAGGACACAATACTGATTTTTGACCTGTAGATTTATTCAAGTCGTTGATCTATATGAGCCAGTTGAAGATGGCACTAAAGACAATGTTTTTATTTCCCGTAGTTACGATGCGTCCACCCATTTTGAAACATGCACAGGTGAGTTTGCATCTAGTATAGCCCCCAAGAATTTTCTAACAGCTAGTAGATGATGTCAAGGATATCTACAAGCGGCTTGTAGGCAAGGATCTCTTGATCGAGGAGCGAAAGGAAGAACCTGTTGAGGAGTAGGTTCACTCATTAGCATTATATGGAGTACATCTTTTTCAATCTTTCTTTTGCTTCTACCTTTTCTTCACGGGGGTCACTCGAGTTTGCTTTCTTCTCGAGCGTTTCCACAATCATTGAGATATAATATATGTTTATGTAGTTGAAACTTGGCCCGTTTAAATTCAATCCTGTAACTGACAAAATATTTTTCTATTAAACTTAATTATATTTCATTTCCCTGCACTCAGTTGTAGGTAATGAAAAATAAGACTTGGCTTGAGCACTCATAATTGCGCAGGTCAATCGATGCACATAGATGAATACAGTACGAGGTCCATAGTTTAGGGAGATCGGTACAACGCTCAGTTTTCCCTACGATAAATAATTACATTAATTCTAAGGTCAATCATGGGTAAGCTCTTTGCTCGAAATACTACGACGTGACGGGGTTAAACCATCACCAAGAAAAGGTAGGCTTAGGGATAGGTTGGTATTTGACACGGCAAGATCAATTCTTTTTCGTTGATCCAAAGCCTCCTGCAAACCCCATCATTCTTGCCATAGCCATGGCATCTACATCATCCTCATCTACGTCTGTTGTAGCTGTGTACCCGCCAGCGTCCTTCTCCTTCTTGACCTCCAATTGTTTCTTCTCAATTCTATGGGCTTTCCTTTTCTGCCTTCTCTCCAGCCGTTCCTGCTCCTCGGTCCTTGCACGTTCTGCCAACCTCTTCTGCAAATCGAACTCCTCGCCTGTCTCTTGCTGCCGCTTTCGAGACCGCAACCACTGCAATCTCTGGATGACCTGCTCCAGAGTGGCACGTTCTACTTCAGAAGTCTGACCTATCGCGTGCAAATGTTGCTTTGAATTCAAATGGTCAACCCATTGTAAAGAGTCTTTGAACGTCAAGTCGCAATTCTCGCAGTAAAATCCAGCTCCCTTTCCGCGCTTGCCAACTCCGGCACCAGCTGGCACTAGCGTTGTTTTGTTGAGATTTTCCTGGAGATTCAATCGCTCGCGGCGAGCTTCTATCATAGATGCATCCGGAGGTGTGGGTTCGCGGTAGTACTTTTTACCTTGGGCTTTTGCTTCAGCGCGAAGTTTTCCTTCGGCACGCTCTTTGGCTTCTCGCTCTTTTGCCTTGGCAGCCCATTCATCGCGGTCCCATGTCCGGCGAAAGTCCTAAATTGGTGAAGGAGAGGTTCACGTTAGTTTTGGATCAGTGATCGCAGATCTTATGAAGGGGGCATACTGTGTCGCCTGCTGTCCCGTAAACATTTCCTTTAGAATCAGCCATTGAGTAGGGATAGTAGCGGAGTTGTTTTGCACTGATGATGTGTATGTACGCAGCTTTGAATTGGAGTAAACGAAGGTACAGAGCTGGGGGTGGTTGCAACCTAAACTAGCTAGGTCCGTCCATACGATTTGTAATACTCTCCGATCTTCGAGTGAGAATATATGAACGCCAGTAGTAATCCATTCTATTCGAGAACTTTTTTAACGTTCTATCTTGTAACGTGAGCCCCATATAAACCTTCATCCAACGTAGTAGAGGAACTTTGTGTCCAATTATTATTAGTTTATCTCAACCATAATTTACACTAGGTGTATTTTTGATTGTTGATGCCGCTCATTACACTATACTTTGGGGATTGAAATGGCATACACAGTCTGGTAGAATTATCGCGGAAACCAGAACTAAAAGAGTAGGCTTCTTATTCACTGCAAAAAATTCCTTTAAGGGCCAATAGGAGGTCACGGAAAACCCACTTTCGCAATAATTCTACCGGCCATTACACATGTATAATATACTTTGACTTATAACTAAACATCATTTTGTTTTCTCGCACAGACTCAACAGAACGACAATAGTGCATACCCCCAAGCAAAACTCTTACTGTTGCAATAGTTTGAACTAAAACTTTAGAATAAGACTAGATTCACTAATTATCGTAAACATATACCTTTACTACCGGAAAACGACTCCGCCAAGTACAGAGTCCACCCAGTCTCATGGCAATAAGAATGTAAACCCACTTAACCGAAAAAAACAAAAATAATATAGTAAAAACATAACAAAGTAAAGCTCATCATTCCCACAAATTATGAATTAAGACTGCCCAGCAGCCACCCTATCCATCTCTTGGATCCGACGGCGTGCCGCAAGGATCATATCATCGCGCTTACTATGATGCGCTAACTGACGGTCCGACTTGGTCGCCGGTGCCTTTCCCTTCCCTCCCGGGCCTGCGACGGCGGAAGCGTCTCCTTCTTGAAGACGGTTATGAAGGTTATACCTTGTAATTAAGTCGCTATATTGTGAGAGAATTGTATTCGACCCACTCGCCGAAGATGTAGCCGGAGGTGCTACTCGCCGCTGTGTGGGGACTGAAGGCCTGGCAGCTGCTACTTGAGCTGGAGGGGGTACGGGAGCCGGAGTGACAGGAGCGGGTGGCTAATAAAGATGGCAGTATTAGCATGCTTCGATAGCTACATCTAGGCTCAGAGCACTCACTTCAGGCAGAAAACCATTCGTGAGAATTTTCTCTGTAGTAATCTCGATACTCCCACCGTTTCGGATGAGCTCAGCTTGAACAGCGCCTGCCGAGATCTGAGGAAACATTCCACGTATGACATCAACCTGCTGTTGGAGTCGTCTTGAGTCCACAGGTGAGGGGCGCTGGGCTGCCGAAGACGATGGATCTGTCGTCTTGAAAAACCAGCGAAAGACAAAGTAGCCAACGAGGAGGCAGGCGGCCACTTGAGGAAGACCGAGACCAGCGGTTGAATCTGAGGAGGGCGAAGTATGAGAAGACATGACTAAGAGATAATTTAGACGAGTATTGAACTGGAAGATGTATTAAACGTGATTAGGGTATGTAGATGTATTGGGCGATGACTAACGGCACTATGGATACCCGGGAATGAAGTTGTAGAAGGTGTGAGTATATCTCAGTATAATTATGGGTAATATGGGTACCGTATTAACTACATGTAAGGGCCAATAGGACTACATCTACATGTATGTACCTATGGACCTATGTACCCGTAGATTCATGACGTTTCCGAACACGACTGCTATTGCATGCCATACAAAAAAGCGCCAAATCCACCTTTTTGTATGTCATGCAATATTGGTCGTGTTCGGAAACGTCATGAATCTACGAGTACGTACATACATGTACCTTGAGTGTATTTAAATGGAGCACCTGACGTGGCCCGCACCCGCGACGCCCAGCACCGAGAAGTAATGTACTAGGGTGTAGCGAAAAGTGATCAGAATCTGATAAGACAAATACATGTATTCACTGCAACATTCACTTATCAGATTCTGATCACTTACCCTCAACACCCGGTACCTACATGTGTACGGTCTACTCTCTATCGTCCTGAGCATCTGCTTCGAGAATGTTCGACTATGATTTTCACGTGACCTCATATTGACCAATCACCGTCTGCTTACTCATTTCCTTATCGTCATACTTTTTTTTATTTCGGCCCCTCCAAAACTTTTTAAACCTGCATCAACAGAACCCAAACACCCCAAGGTTTCAAATTGCTGCACACATTGCTACCAATTGTGTCAACGATCGGTTCAAAATAATGAGCTTCGTTCTGCCTCGCGCTGTCCGTTTATTGCGTGGAACAAAATCCCAAGTATGTCACTACAGATGCCTTCAGTCCTCAGTAGGTCACTCAAGGCCCTCAGTGCCATCGAGTAATTCAAGACGGCTAACTGAAAGAGTGAGTATCCTGACCTAAAATCTTGTAATATTGAAGACTTGGATCCTAAACTCAAGAATCTCTGTAGTCATTCCACGCCTCCCCCACAAAATTCTCATCCATAAAAAACCCATATACTGTTCTTGGTGTCCCCAAAACAGCTTCTGCCGCAGAAATTAAAAAGGCATATTACGGTCTCGCCAGAAAATGGCACCCTGATACGAATAAAGAACCCCAGGCCCGGGAAAAGTTCCAGGAACTACAGGCTGCATATGAGATATTGCGTGATCCTGAGAAGAAGACCATGTTTGACCAGCACGGGGAATCCGCCTTTGACCCGTCCGGGGGTTTCAATCCTGGTGCTGGAGCAGGAGGATTTGGCGGCCATCCCAGCGGATTTTCGGGTTTCGGGGGTGGTGGTTTTGGGGCGGACTTTAGCTTTGAGGATTTGTTCAATGCGTTTTCAGGAACAACGCACGGGAAAAGAGGCGGGGGTTTTCAGGGTGTCGTTATGGGTGATAATATTGAGGTGAATTCTTACCCAGCGTTAGCGGTATCGCAGGAAATGGGATACTAAAGGTTTATAGCTTCAAACAACGATATCGTTCATGGAGGCCGCGAAAGGGACCGAAAAAGATATTAAGACGGAACCTTTGGTGACTTGTAAAACCTGCAGTGGGTCAGGAATGAAGCAAGGCGAGAAACGGAAAGATTGTGGTCGTTGTGGTGGAACTGGATCCAGAATTCACCATATGGCAGGCGGATTCCAAATGGCTGCAACTTGCGACACATGTAACGGTGAGGGGGTATTAATGCCGAGGGGCGCCGAGTGCCGGACGTGCAGTGGAGCAGGAGTGACCAAGGAAACACGGTCCGTTCATATCGACATACCAGCTGGAATCGAGGACGGAATGAGACTTCGGGTTTCTGGGGAAGGACACGCGCTGCCCGCTAGTAGTCCAGGCGCGAGAACCATAAGAGGTGATCTTTATATCCATGTTCGAGTGGCTGCCCACAAGGATTTTGGAAGGAAGGGCGCCGATGTGACATATACTGCTACGCTCCCATTCACTACAGCGATATTGGGTGGAAAGATCACAATCCCGACCCTGGATGGAGAAGTTGATCTAAAGGTTAGGGAAGGAACAAATTCGGGGGATAAAGTTACAATCCCAGGAGCAGGAATGAAAAAGATAGGCAAGAGCAGATGTGGTGATCTTAAAATTGAGTACAAGGTCAACCTGCCTAAGTGAGTTGTCCCTTTTACATTGTGTATCCTTCGGCAATTGACATTTTCACAGGAAATTCACACATACCCAGAGAACCTTGCTAGAGTTGCTCGCAGACGAGTTTAAAGACCCCGATGCGAATAGAATTATGAATGTCAGCCTCGACCAGTACGTTTGCCTAAAATCCTTTCTCTAATTGGCTTACCTTACCAAAGCCCAAGCTAATATCGGTCTAGGTCCAATACTGCGCTGGATCCTAGCACTAGCAGCAGTAGTACAAGCTCGACTGAAAACCGCCCTGGCCACAGTAGCTTCCTCAAGCGTCTTTTTAATAGTATCACACATCACGAAGATAAAGACAAACCACCTCGTAATAGCGGCGCCCCTGATGATGAGGAAGGTTCTAAGAAAGCCTCAGGTTCAGGTTCAGGTTGATTGGGCTTCAGCTTAAAGAAGAAATCACAAGATATCAATACCAATATAAGTCCTACGAGTCGCTAGATAGCGTCGAGGGGTAGGGGAGCCTAATATACGCCCCAGAAATATCACTTTGAATTTGTTTCATTTGTTTCTGTGTATATATTTTGTGCACTTGGAGTACTCCAAGAATATCTATTCTTGCTGTACAGTTTGAGGTTTGTATCATAGATCATTATTAGATCCTCCACTCAGGGATATTGGCAGGTTTGTCCTATTTTACTTTCTGTTTTGGGTTATTTCCCTTGGGTGTTAAGCCTAAGCATAATTTGTACTATTACTTTGAACTTACACGTATGTAACTAGACGTTTAACCAACTCGCCTTATGCGTACGGAAAAAGGGTTAGGTACAAGTGCTCTACCTACATGTTTAAATACGCCACAGCCTCCGGGCTGGACACAATTAATAAATCAATTATCAGTCAATACATGTTTAACTACATAATATGTAGGCTTACATGTACTCTACTCTAGGTACTTTCAAACTTAGTAAACGCACCAAACCCTAACCCTGACGCCATACCCCAATCTAATATGTATATGCTGACGGGATATGAAATGCGTAAGCTATATTTCGTATCCTTTGACGTAAATATTTCGCAGTCTGGCAAGCAACTCCATCCAATATTGACACTTGTGGATATCGCTTTTGAGAATGGCGAAGTGTCAATTGTCAGAATTGAAGGCTTGAATCCTCTCAACTACGTGAACGTCGAACAGGAACAAAGAGCAGTCTGCGTCAAGACTAAACGATCCATGAACTGAAAAAAAATCTATTAGGATGTTATCAGGATGTTTGCCACACGAGTTGCTCGGTTTACCGGTCGTCCGGCTAGGCTTCACGTTGCTGGTCCGGCGATTCGTTAGATATTTAGCACTTCCCAGGCTAGCATCAGGTCCCCACGGTGGTTTGATAGTTATACTGATTAAGTAGTTCAGAGAAAGAATATTGTCAAGGAGGGACAGAGCGGAGCAGGTGGTGTTGGGGCAACGAAAAAGTTGCCTGGGCCTAATCCTATTTTTGGCAGGACTTTCAAAATTAAAGGTGTAAGGATCCAAAATCCACATATATTTAGATAACTAATGTAAGGTTCTTATTATCACAAACAAATTGTGTGAACATACCGAAAATTATCTGAAATGGGTGTTGGAACAGTTCTTGTCGGAGTTGGGCCGGTATGTTTTTCGGTCGCTCTCTTGTGTACATGTAGTTTCTATTTACGTTATTAGACTGTATTCTGTAATGTCTACCACTACGATTTAGTGCGGGAGGGAGCGATGAAGTCTTATATGAGGGAACAGTGAAAAACTCTGAGAGAGTTATTGTGTCGGAGATCTGGGCTATAGTGGTTAGAAGATGATGGTGGGGATAGACACATGGGTTTCATTTGCGTTATTGGCGTTGGTAAGTTATCGGCATTACTGGATTGTCCGCGTTGCTAGAGAAGATAACATATGTATATATAATGGTAAATGTAAATCTTATACGACTCTTCCCCTGCCACCTTCCCATATTACCAGAAAACTTCAGAGAAAACGAATACAAGTCCATATATAACTGAACTCTTCACTTTCAACTTCATAGTATTTACATGTAGTAATGTTAATACATGTAGTTCTAGGTCCCCGTAGACACGCTATCTGTAGTTATTATGGCAGGGACAGGAACAGCTAATAAGCGTTACCCTCACCCTCATCCTCACTTATACATAGTTCTAGAATCGTATGCTAGACAGACTTACAGTAGTTCCAGGACAACATTCAATCAAGAGTGTATTCACACCCTTAAGTATTTTTTTTTACCAATGTTTTCAGGATTGTGGTTATGTGAATCATACAATATCACTCGCTATGTATATTACTATGTATGCTTTCCGCTCCGGAAGCGCCACCCACGAAATCTCGATTCAAATTTATAATATAGGCCTCAACGGCACTTAGACTACTTCCGATTATGCAAAGCGTATAATAATTTCCGAGTCAAAAATATATATGAACCATACTTTATCATAATATTGTTACGCCCATACTCCAAACTCACAACAGCCAAGTTTTCCTTCCAAAATAAATTAAACGGAGACCCCTAAACCGCATATACTCCTAGGGTAAAACTCTTTCCAAGGGTGATTAAAAATAAAAACATGTATGAATCGTAGTACAGCTTTGTGAAATTACATGGTCTGCACGACAGAGGTTCCGTCAACGAATCGGGTTTTAAATATCCTAATCGAAACGTTAGTTAATAATGTAATGTGGCTAAAAGTGGGCATATAATATACCTATTTGCGTTTTGGAACATTCCATCCTTCAAACTGACGACGATAAATTGAGATCCCTTAAATCGAGTCTTAATCAACCGACCAATGTTCTGCGTGTGCGAAAGATCTAGTGCTGCATCCACTTCGTCTAAGATATACATTGGTGCTGGTTTAAATTGGAGCAGCGCCATGATCAAGGAGAGCGCAATGAGGGAGCGTTGACCGCCGCTTAACTCGTTCAAGCTCTGCTTCCACACCTTACCCAAGCTCACCTTGACCTCCAAACCATCGCAGACTTCCTTCCCTTCCGGAGGCTCCAACTTTGCGAAACTCCCGGGTAAAAGTTCCGCAAAAATGCTGCCGAAATCGCCGGTAACCTTCTGCCAGGTTTTATGAAGTGCTTCCTTCTTATATTTGTCTAAACTCTGGATAGTCTCCTCAATCTTGCGCTTATCCTTGACAACTGTCCTTAACATAGTTTTTAACGCAACTTCTTTCTTCTCAACAGAATCAATCATGTTCATGACCTTCGGATTGATCTTTTTCTTCATCCCCTGAAACCTCTCAGTGAGGGTTTTCAGCGAAGATCGGCATTCTTTGATGTTTTGTCCGTTGAAGTCATAAGGCGTTCCTGAACGGCCAAAGTTTTCTTTCTCGTCTTCGATCCATTCGTGTTCACGTTCCATGTGAGATACTATGTCATTGGCGGTCTGTTGATCTTTGTGAAATCTTTCGATCTCGTGGCCAAGCTTCTGTTTCTCTAAGGCTTCCTCCGCAATACGTGCGTTTTTTGCTCGGGTGGCTTCCTCAAGCGATCGAAGCTCTTCATCAAAACCGGTAAGCTTGGCACGCTCATCCTCAAGATGTGCGAGAGCTATGTCGTGAAGATCTTTGACCTTAGCTTGTTCCCTTTTAAGCTGTGTCACTTCCTCCTGTTGGGCTTTTAGGGCAGTATCGGCTTCCTCAAGCTGTTCTTGAGCGGCTGCGAGATCTCCCCCCGTCTGTTCAGTCTCAAGTTGAGCAGTCTGGAATTCTTTTTGCATGGCCTTCATTTCTTGCGACTGTTTGGCCACTTTCCTTTTTAAATCCGCCACAGAGTTTTGCAGTTCCGCAAGCTTGCCACCCTTATTATTCTTGAATTCAATCATATCGTTTTCGATCCTTTTTGCGTCTGCTTTGGCCTGATCTTGTCTGGTCTTTGCATCCACAATATCTTGTTTGAGTTGTTGAATACTAACTCTCATTTCTTCTACAGCTTGAATGATCTATGATCCATTTGCATCAGTCCTTTCTAATCACTGTACCGGAAAAGAATACACTTACATCAGATGAAGAATTACTATTAATCTGTTCTTCCGTTAATCCAATCTCATGGTTTTTCAAATTCAACTCCTGTTTCAGTCTCTTCATCATATCTAGTTTTTTCTTCTCTCTTGCCATGAATTGTTGTAATTCATTCAGCTGTTCAGTCTCAACAGTTATTTGTCTATTCAGCCCATTCAGTTTTTGAAGAGTGACCAATACACCACTTGAGTTTGGCGCAGAACCTCCGGACAGGGTTCCTGAGGGATCGTAAACGTCACCCTCGACAGTTACGGATTTCATTCGGACGTTAGGATCAAAAGTAACACGTTTCGCAGTCTCGGCATCGGCGCATATTAGAGTGGAACCAAAAACGTACTCCATGGCAGCAGAGATCTCGTCATCGTACCCAATGAGGGATAGCGCAAGGTGAACCTTGCCAGGAGCAAGACGCTTCGCTGTAGCAATTTTCTCCGCAGAAGCCCTGAAAGCCGCAATCTTGTTGAGTGGAATGATTGTTACTCTTTTTCTTAGTTTTCCATTTTGTAACAACTGTGTTCCTGTGACCTCAGTATCAACTACAACGTTGTATAGTCTTCCGCCTGCTGTAATCTCAAGAGCAGTCCCAGCTTCCTCCTTATCTTGATCTAGTGTAAAGAGCTGCGCAACCAAGCCTTTGACCTTCGAACGATCAAAGTTTGGTGAAGGATCTGCATAATTGAAGTCGACATTGGCTACTCGCCGTTTCAGTCCATCCGCTTCTTCTCTGAGCTCTCGGATCCTATCTTGAATTGAGGTTTCCTGTTTGTACATATCGCCCTCAGTGCCGCCCTCAAACCCTAGGTTGCTCAGCTCTGCCTCAATCCTTTTTGCTGCTGCCCGGAGACCGTCGAGTTCTTTATAGAGACTGGCGTTCTGCTCCTTTGCCTTTTTTGCCCTTGGCTCCTCCTCTTTTATTCGTTTCTCTAAATGAGTTATCTTAAGTTTTGCTTGTTGCTGTTCTGTCGCCCCAGCACTCACTCGGTTTTTCGCATCTATAGTTAATTAGCCGGAATGCTCCTCCAAAAGAAGAAATCTATCACCTTGCAACTGATTCTGGTACCCATTCTCCTGTCCCTCTTTTGAGGCAACACCGGTTAACAAGGTTTGTAGCAATTCCTCTCTTTTCTCAGACTCGTTGTTCAACGCATCAAACTCCGTCTTGGCTGCGTCGTACGCCTCCTTCAGGCCATCATACAGCTTCGATTTTTCCTGTAGCGACTTCTCCAATTCTCTAACATTCTTCTCTATCTCCTTGCGTTTCTTGACTTCCTCTTTTATGCTCGTAGTTTTCAAGTCTAGTACAGTTGTTAATCGAACAGCTTCGTGGGATTTTTCCTTGACTTCGTCCTCAAGCGCCTGAAATTTCCCTCCTTTTCGAAGCTCCTTTTCTCGTTGGCTTTTGACCATCCTAATATCTTCAGCTAAGTTCTCAATCTCGAACTTTAATCGCTTAGCTGACTCCTCAAGATCTTTCCCCCGCTGTTTCTTGGATTCTAGATCTGCTGCTGAGCGATTTACTTTTTCCTACCTTAGGGTCAGTATCTCGATTTGCCCATGGATTTCATCGAGAACAGTTCTATTTTATACCTGATTTTTGAGGTAATCGTGAGCAACAACAATCTTAGTTAAGCGTTCCAAATCGCTCTGAGTTTGTTGGAAATCTAAAAAGGCTCGTTTTTCCATGCGTAGTTTTTCAAGTTTGGGCTCAATCTCCTCCTTTAATAGGTCGTTGATTTCGTCAACCTTTTTGTCTTTCTTTGCCATTGTTTTTAATGCTTTGTCCCTCCTGTCCTCAAACATTCTTGTCCCGGCAGCTTCCTCAATCATGGATAAGATTTCCGTTGGCTTCATATTGAGCACCTTTGTGATACGCCCCTGCATAATGAGGAAGTTGGGATTGTTGATATTTAGCTGAACACTTTGGAAGAGGGTTTGGACAACGTGCTGCTGGGTTCGTGAACCGTTAATGAGATATTTGCTCAATCCACCCAATACGATCTACTCAAGCTTAATTAGCATCCACTCAAACCTATTCGTGATGTCAAACTATCATACCTGTCTTGTAACACTGATTTGCGCAAAATCTTGGTAGTTCATAGGACTCTTTGCCTTGTCGGAATTATCAAAAACGATTGTAACGCTCGCTTTAGTAACACCGGCCTGTCCACGCTTGTAAATCAAATCCTGTAGGTTCTGCGCCCGTACAGTGGACATATTGGTGATTCCAAGGACGAAACATATTGCGTCGAGAATATTTGATTTTCCTGACCCATTAAGACCGGTAATCGAGTTGAAGCTTTCATCCCTAGGCTCCACTCAGTCATAGAATCCCGGTGAGAGGGTGAGCCAACAAACCAGTCGGTGATGACCGTACGAACTGCATATGATTTGAATCCCTGCGAAAGCTTAGATTCCAAGATTAAGCATTAATAAGTAGGGGATCGTTACGTCGATAATAATCTCCACAACCCTCATGATGCTTGATGTGATCGAAGTGCATATAGAAGGGGCACAGCTCTAAAGTATGTTGTCGTTGTTTACGTTTTTGTTTGCGACGCACCATGCATGCATTGGCACGTGGTTTTGTAGCCGGGTAACGATAATTGGCATGCGCTGGTATACCATCTTATGACAGGCCGAGAACATATCATACCAGACAGGGCAACACCATGTAAATGGCAGTCACAATTGGTGTGCCCACACAACACATGCAGGCGGAAGTGAATATTCGCAATCGTCAAACTCCAGCAAATTCCAACTAACGAAGACCGACCGACCCGACAACTAACCCTTCCACCCTAGGATCTCACCACCCAGTCAACAAGGTACGTATCTTAACGTTGGAGCTTTTTCACGTTGAAACTCTCAGAAAAATTGTCTAAGAAAATGGAATTACGGATTGGGCATGACTGATTTTCGCCATTTCCTTAATTAGATGACCGCAGCAAAGAAGCACGTTCCTATCATCAAGAAGCGGACTAAGAAGTTCAACCGGTAGGACTCACCAGCTCTCGGATCTATCGTTCTCCCCGAATCCGCAAATTCAACAAACTTTAAGGAAGCTCAAACGAAGGCAAAGACTAACCTTTATGACCGCAACATAGCCACCAGAGCGATACCTACAAGACCGTCAAGCCGTCATGGAGGAAGCCTAAGGGTATTGACAACCGGGTCAGAAGGCGGTTTAAGGGACAGGCTGCCATGCCTTCGGTATGATTCACCAAGCCGGCAGTAGGGAATGGAGGCGAATTTGGGGGGGTAAGGAAATGGGATTCTGACGGGAAATGTATCGGGGAACTATAGATCGGATACGGGTCCAACCGCAAGACTAAGCACATGATGCCTTCCGGCCACAAGGCATTCCTTGTCCAGAACACCTCCGATGTTGATATGCTCCTCATGCACAACAAGACATATGCCGCCGAGTAAATTCCCTCGACCCATACCTTCAGCAAACTATATAAAATATAGGAGGTGGGCTAATCGAATTTCTACAGGATCGGTCACGCCGTCTCATCCCGAAAGCGCATTGAGATCATTGCTAAGGCAAAGGCTCTTGGTGTCAAGGTTACCAACCCTAAGGGAAGAGTCACCACTGATGCTTAAAGTGTCGGCGGTGTTTCGTTTCTTTCTTCTTCTTTTGTGATCATACAAGGAATTTCAAAAAAAGTAAAAATTTGCTGGGGCAACGGAAAATTATTGGGCGCTTCTTTCTTGCAAGACTTGGGATTTCTGCTTTTTTTACGATTGTAATACGGGCGTAATAGCCCGGACGAGTAACAATCTGCTGGACCGGTTTTGGTTTGCTGGATCATTCTGTGGCTGAAGATAACGGTCCTGAGATTTTTTTTAAATGGCTTCGCTCACCAAAACCAATAATACCTGCATATCAAAACGTGCAATTTGCTTGATCACATGATATTAAATCTCAGGCCGGACCCTCTCTTTGGCACTCAGTTCGTAACTCTTTGTAAAACCTTTGACATGGTTCTTCATTGTCCTATTCAATACATCGACATCATTCCTCTTTGACTAGTGAATGTCAAAGTCTATTATATTGATGTTTTTTCAATAATTCTCATAAATAACCATCATCCTGTGGTCCTTTTCTCCCAGTCCAGCCAACTTCCCCTGTACTCGCCTACTTTCCCGTACCCATTTTGTAGCGCCAACTGGGCAGCGGCACTACTTCTCACCCCCGCCTTGCAGTAAAATACCAATTCTATATCTGCCTGCGGCTTTGGGAATCCGAAGCGGTCTTCAAATTCATCCTCTGGTAAACTCCAGGCTTCCGGTGCAGTCGCAATAGGCACATTTATGGCTGTTGGGATGGCCCCATTCCGAAATTCGTTGGGCTCACGCACGTCAACGAGAAGCCTGTTGGCAGAGGGGTTTGCCGAAAAAGATTTGATCTAACCAATTGTTAAGATGTGAACAGGCAGTGTGGAAGGGAGTTGTTAAACTGACATGATCGTAGCCATAAACCTTCGACTCTGGGACTGGAGTGGAGTGATGCCGAATTGTACCCCATGAGACCTGGATGATTTTGGATTGAGTCTGTAGAGAGGGACGTAGGCTGGTGTGAGTGATAGTACGGTTAGGGCAAGGAATTGCGATCGGTCTCGAAGCCGCAAGGTAGCAGCGGATGATAGATGCTGTGATTCGATTAGATGCCATTTTCTGTATGTCTGTCTGAATTCCGAATGATGGGTAGGTGATGTGGAGGGAGACTTATGCCGCAGGTACGGATTACATCATTGCCGAGGATCAAGTGGAGTGTGCCGAGAGGATAACAGGCCAGACCGAGTGCGATGCTATGATTTAATATGTGCTGGCACCTACGCACTACTGTGTATCTTCTATGGTGCCGGTCTAATACCTCACCTGGATCTACTCCCGTGCCAAACACATCTAGCCCACAAAAATAAGAAAGTCAAAAATTTAAAATGGAAAATCAGTAGGCAATCAAGACTACAGATTATCTATTCCAGTTCTCTTCACTTTCGTGAAGGAGTAGTTACATGTAGACTTGAAAATTATGGGAGGTATTGACCTAATGGCAGGGGGATAAAATCAGGTTTGCTTATGTAAAATCGGATATACAAGGCTCTACATTAAGTGAGCGGACTAACGTCTGGTTCGAGACAAACATTCCAGGAAAGTGGTTTATTTGCATCAAAAACAGGTTTTTTCGTCTGGCTCAATGGCCGGGAAGGTTAACGTCGACCGGTGCCATAGCCAGGAAAGCCACATTCACACGAGACATTGTTTGAGAGTATTCCACTATGGTAAGAATTCATAAATCCATCGACTCCTCGCAATTCGTAGCTATTCTAAGATAGTCTTGATGAACTCCGACGCGCCAAGGTCCTATGGAGTCCAAAACTCGACACTACATGCATATACATACATAGTACATACCAAACATATCATCATGGCAGTTCTACTTTAGGGGCCCTAAACGTGTAAGGAAACGGTCACTCGCTACTAGTAACGATAATTCCTGTCAAAAACAGTTTTTCAACCATTAAAGAAACAGAAGAACAACAGAAGAAGATGTCGAATTCTCTTCTTCTCTTCTTTCCTTTTTCCTTTTTCCTTCTTCTTCTTCCTTCCTTCCTTTCTTTTTTCTTTTTCTTCTGAGAAATCGCTGTCAATTAACAGTTGGCCGGACGACCCCCCTTCCACAGAACCAAACATTGGAATTGCGCCTTATGAACTAGCGTTGGAGGGACTTGCACCAGTCCCGTTGCTATCATGTGCATGCCGATCGAGTAAATGTCTCTCTGACCTTTCTCGACTAGGATCGATCATGAAGCGTACAGTACCATGAGTTCCACGGTCTGTCGCATTGGTCACTTGTCCATTTGCAAGATTATAACAAACATCATTGGGTGGAGAATTCAACGAGTCCTGGACGTTACCATTGTGTTTGTGATGGCCGTTACCATGTGTTTGACGTTCTTTGTTGAGCTCAATTCGGTGTGTGAGGTAGGTGTTGCTATCATATTGTGTCCCAACTAATGTGTAGCTGCGGTGATTTGTGTAAAGATCTAGAAGGTCATCAACAATAGCTGTTTTGGGCATTAATATTATATCATAACCATTCAAGTTAGAATAGTGTTCCAAATAAAAAAAATGAAATAAAAAAAATAAAGAAAAACAGTAAATAGAGATTTTCACTTACACAGAACCGAATCCCGAGTAACCTCGAACTCCTCATACTGTATATTGATTTTCTCCCCCTCAAGCCTCATGGCAAGATCCAGAACTGCAAGAGCTAATGCATGTGGCGTAGCTTTCAGAGGCGCGAGTGTCTTGTAAACATCGATAGATATATCCCACGCCTTCTGTGTCAACTCCTTCGAGAAGTTGAAGCGTTTCGCAAATTTGATAATCAAAGGCTGAGCATGACGATACCGGAAGTCAAACGACGAAGATTCAAGTATCATTCTCTCGATCCCAATAACACGTTTTGTGCCATCATCAAGCAACTATTTCCATAATTAGTGTATATTCATGCTTTGCCCTAAGTAACTGACATCCTACCTGATTATCTGAATTGATCGGTTCAGCCTGCGGATGTCTCAAATTATAACTCGCTGCCAGTATCTCCCTTGATTTCTTCAGTGTATCTTCAATTTTGCAGGCTACAAATAATGATGTCGCCGCAACATCCTGAGCAACAAACGACATAAGCTCCAGGCCAAACGCATATGAATAAAGAATCATTGTTCACGACCTACATACCATCCAATTATGTTCCAGAAAGGGATTCCGATTAAATAACCGGAACCGATGATACAATATCATCGCCGTAGCCATAGTCCTCACTGGGCTGTGTAGCGATTAGCACCCACCTTCTCTGCCACTCACGAGATTCAAAAACCTACAACTGCATATTCTGCCCAACCTGCATGATCCAAACACACGCACTCAATCTAGTAGTTGTATCCTTTGCTTCGAGTTGGGAGTCCTTTGGTAACAGCGCCTCAATTTGCTCATCGCTGAGGTAAGGTCGCGACCTCTGGATGAAGGTGTTTGCGAAGCTCTGGACCTGGGTTGTTGCAGGCGATTCCGGAGAATGTGGGCTCCGTGGCGGAGCAGATTGTACACTATGCATTCGGAGAAGCTTATTTGTTGGAGTTAGGGACTTATTTGTATGATCAGAGCTCTGCGATGGATGATTTGGAACTCAAGCTGGAATAGGAGGAACTTCAAAATCGAGCCGGGATTAGCGCTGAGGCTCCGCAGCACGATGCAACACTAGACTACTTTGAATGATCACATACCGAGTGAGTTTATATGATTCACATATATTACAATTATTAGAAAATAATAATGTCTCCTAAAGGAAGTAAGCAATTCTACAGTATTGGTATAGTAATTGGGAGCTCCTTGTCCCGCAAGTATCCACCTGGACATTAGGTTGGGATTGATTGCGGCGCACTCTAAAATTATCTATTTACAATATGTAGATTTAATGAAAGGATATTAGTACTAGACTGAGTATTTCATATACTACTCGACCGTTAATTTATACTCTACCGGTAATCTTATGGAATACATACATGTATGTACATCCTACCATTTACTACCTCAGAACATCGTTGGGTTAAGCTCTTATGCTGTGATATTCGGTCAAAACAATACTCTCGTTCTAGGCAAGTTCGATCAATAACGGGATCTCTTCACCTGACCTCTCGTTCCTAGTCATGCCCAATGTGGAGAATTACGATCATGTCTGGCTATAAGAGATGCGTATAGTTTTTATCATGATCTCCGCACAGTATGGGTTATTGTTTGTGTCACCTTAAAAGACATGATATCCGAAAGAAAAAGATGGTAAGAGTTTTGCTTGATCGGGCCACGTGCTATCTTAGAATAGGAACAAGGGCTATTAGAATGATGACATTGAACGGCCAAATTAGAAATACGGCTACTGATCATCAATCAAGTCCGAATTAGCTAAAGTTTACTTAATGTCTAAAAGAATGTAAAAGTCCTCTTCCAGCCTCTTACAGTGTCCTGGTTATCTACTACTGAAGTCCTTATAATTCGTCTTCACCGCTAAGAATGGATTGCCTGCGCAAGGTGCGGATACACTGCCAACATCTTGTGGTAAAGTTCCGGAAAGTCTCTCAAGAGAATTTCAGGATTATGCGCCATGCTTGTGAAAATTGTCGCCACACCAGACTAGATCAAGTCAGATAGAGTTAGCCCGTATTTTTCCACATTTATCAATTTTTGGACGAGTCAATGGGACACACCTTTATCGGTGTCAAGAAGATATTGCAGATCTGCAAACCAACAAGGAAAGCGAAAGCCATTATGGCTGGTGTAAAGGATCCCGTGCTGTTATACACAGGCGCGGTAGCGTACAGATACACATATGCAATAAGAGTGCAAAGCATGGCGACGAAGACTGATGCCATAGATAATACCGGGTCGACCTAGACATGTTTCCCGGCATTAGTGATTGACGCAGTTTTTCTTTTAACGCTGCAAACCAAAACCATATATTGGGCAACTCTACCAAACAATCATTGACCAAGGCGTCCAATCCTCGATCTTTCATCATTCTGTAGGTTTCTTTGGCCGAATCGATATAGGCCTTGCCATACAACGCGATATAGGAGTAAGCGTAGTGCTGAAGTTTCATAAAGGTCAGCATGAACCAGTTTATTTCCCTGATGTGAATGGTCTTACATTAAACCATCTCACAGCTGACTCAATAAAATTTAGTAAACAGCCAAGGATACAGCAAGCTACACAACCGACTGAGCATCCATCTTGAGATTGCTGGTTCTGGGAAAGTCTGCAGAGGTGCTTTAAAAGCTGAATGATCGCTACAACTAGGGAGCCGAAAGATATTGAACCAAACGAGTAAGTCATTGCACGTTTAAAAGCCCCTAGTGTGGGATGTGCTGGCATTCCTTGGGCAGAACGAGAGCAGAAGTACCATGATCCATAAACTAAACCCCGAAAAAGATTAATAGAAATTCAAATTTCCAAGGTAACCCCCTCTGTGAAAGAACCCAGGGAAATTTACCTCCTGAAATGCTCACGTGAATGATATTTTTTAGCACTTCTGATATCCAATAGCCACTAAAGGTAACAAAGACCACCAGTCCAATCATCTTGCCATTGGAGCATGTAACATTCCCTGTCCTGCCGGCTCTACATGCCAGGTTGTCTGATTCGCTTGGTGCATACGTAGCGTAAACAGCCACATAGGTCACAAGCATCCACGCCGCAAATATGACACCTGCGAGACCACCAAGAGATGAAACCATATAAACGTGGCCGTATTGTTTAGCAACGTCGAAGCTTGTTTCAAACATCAAGACCGCAAAGGGTATTCGACTTCTCCATGTCCAGAAACAGTATGCATAGAACAAGGCGAAAATAAGAAATACGATTGCCGCTCCATATCTCTGCCTCGAGAAGTAGTATGCGGCAGTTCCAATACCCACAATAATGCTAATCCAAGATTAAGGCAGAGTCATAATGTGATATAATTGGATTTGCTTACTTCAGGGTTGCAGTAGCGTAAATTATCTGTTTTGTCCAGGCTCGTGCTGCAAGAAAATAACCATATGATAATATGAATGAAACTCCGCAGACAAGAATAAACAAAACAATGGTGTTGTTGGAGAGCTAACCTTAGTTATAAGCATCGTGACGGATCAGTGACGAGATTACGAATCGGAGTTTGGAATATATAAAGCATTTTGTACACGAGGAGGAAACTTACCCCGAAATCACTTTGTTCATTCCCACGAACACCGGTTCCACCGCCATTCTGTACTCTTTTGTTTTCCGAGTAGCTTCTAAAGCTAATGATACTCAAAGCTAGCAACCCCAAGAGGTCGGCAATGAACTAGAGCATAATTGTAATATCAACATCAATATAGCAGTGCCTCTCAAGTTTGGTCTTAATCAGACCGAAAACAAAGGTACCTACAAGAACTGCAGCCCAAAGGTCATTGTACCTTGGCCTCTGTATAGCGAACTTCTCCTCGAAGGTGTACGGTGGAGGCTCGCCGTATGGTTGATTCATAGGTGGAGGTGGTTGGACTGATGGGCTAGATGCATTAGGGGCATACTGTAATTGTCCCTGGGGCAATTGAAATTGCTGCTGCTGCTGTGGTGGTCCCACATAGTAATTTTGTGGGGGTGGCTGCTGCCATTGTTGATTACTCCCTTCACCTCCATGATATGGCATTGGGTTAGGTGGATTATAACCAACACTCTGTTTTCCAGGTTCATAAGCCATATTGTGGATAATCCGAGGTCTTGATAGTTGATATAACGATAGTAAATAATAAACAATGAAAGAAAAAGAATGGGGGATGGAGAGATGGTAGTATGTATGACTGGTGAACGACGTGTGAGTGTTAGTGCATTATGTATCACGTTAGCGCAGACCAAATTATTGTCTTGGGGGCCATCCAAGAGATCGGTGACGTTGTGGAACAGGAATGTCTCATCACTAGAGGTAAAAATAAAATAAAAATCTAAGCTTACTTGCATCGGAGAATTCTACGATCGTGGCGCCTGCAGATCAGATTTTTAATCCTTTACTTAATCATTGGCTCTCACTCGCAAACATTACGATACCCAGGTTTGACTAGATTTAGTGGGAGTTGGTACTACATGCAGTAGCTCCGAACAGAGCTGCGAGTGGACGCGATCTTTCATGATACTGCTAGTTGAAAAAGTACATACAAAGTAGAATCGTATATATACACCCACCCTGGGTTAAATCAAGATGGGTAAGTATAAGACCTACCTGCACTGAATTCCCTTTTTTTTAAAACTTTAATACTTAGGGGGGCGCACTGGGAGAAATGTACTCATTCCACAACCCGGCATTTAAACCACCAGAACCAAACACCCACTGGGGTTCAACCCTCCTTTTTCATCTCTCTTAACACCTTAACTGCATCATTTTCTGCTCCAAGATCGGCATAGAACCCCATTACCACGATAGTTTTTTCCACATCTCCTAGCTTTGATTCCTTCAATGCACTTCGAAGATCCAATAGCAAGGTATTCTTGACTTTCGCGATCCTAGGCAACTGGGCTTTCAAGAACGGATGATGTGCTGGTACACGGGGTACAAGGTGCTGGACGACATAACGATATCCCGAAACTATCTTCCTCAGACGGCCGATACTCGTTAACCCATCTCCTCCTGTTCTTTCGTCGCCGTCACCATCAAATAATAAAGATGTTGAGTCTGCCGGGGTTGACCCATCGAGAAGTAATAGGGATGAGAGCTCGTCAAGTCTTTGCGAGAGGGCTAGTAATGTCCTTGCGAGTATCTTAACAAGCCAGAGAATAACCACTCTGTCAGCACCAACACCAAACTTATATCAAGGTTTCTACCATGATAGATACCAATCAACAAAATCATCGCCACAAACCTTGTCCGCCCTTATATCCTCCCGGGCCTTCAGTTCTCTTTCAACCTCTTCTACTACTTCTCCAATCCTCCCCACAACGCCTTCGATATCCCTTTTGAACCCCCACAACCCCATCTTCAAATCTTCTACCCTTCCATCACCCCCGCTCAATGAGCTCCCTAATCCAACAAAATCGACATAATCCCTGTTAACAAGCTCTATAAGTTCCTTTTCAAGATCCTTACTTCTTGTACGGAGCTCTGCACGCAAGTCTTCAAGCGTCTGATGACGGTGTCGCAGCGTGGCTAAAAATGCTATGGGCGAGAACGGCGCGTCGATATCAGTGGAGAAAGCCTCTCGGGGAAGAGGCGCAGGAAACGGTAGCGAGTCGGCATTATCATTATCGCTGTCCGAGTCGGAACCGAAGTAAAATCTGCTCATACTTTTCTAAGCTTCTCCGGGAGTGCAGCTAGGTATCTCGCCGGTTACGTGGCGATTTGAAGTCAATGTTGTGGAAATCTACCCCACAGCTACGCGTAAGCCAAACTGAAAATGGCGATTCGAACTAGATACAATACAAAACTGGGAACTAGGGTGTAATTGAAGCCGTACAAATGCTGTAGGTTTTAGAGTAGCGTAGCGATACCACACCAATAAAAACACCGCTGTCGCAAAAAGGCACTTGTTAATACAAGCGCTGTCCTAAATACATACATGTAGCAAAGATGGAATGTTTTTTTTTTTTAAAAAAAAAATTTAAAATTATAAACCATGTTTTAAAAGCTATATCTACATACATGTACTTTCGAAAAAGTTATTCCTTGGGAATTACCGTACCTTACGAAACGCCATAGTAGTAGGAAGTACACCCTAGGCTTTATTACATAAACCTGCACGTGTATAGTACATATAGTATCCCTTGGGCGTGTGAGACACTTGCGAAATCTCTCTCATGCATTAGCGTGATCTATTCAGGAAGTGATTGACTGAAATAAGGCAGCGACCTGCGAAGTTTTTGGCATATAGGCGTACTACAAGTACTGGAAAACGCAGCGAACAGCTTACCCTGACGTTTCCTCACCCAAATTTCGAGATCACATGATATTTATGCATGAGAGAGATTTCGCGCGTCCAAGGGATAGTATTGGCCATGGTCCGCGGCCGGTATTCATTTTAAGGTACAACATGTATGTTTTAATTCCGTACTTGCAGTCCTATAGTATGAGTATTCACTCCTTAGAATACACGCTATTATAACACTCCTTTTTATATAGTACGGGAAAGCGAGGTACGGTGTACTCGTAAATTTATGACGTTTCCGAACACGACTGCTATTGCGTACCATACCTTTTTGTATGTCATGCAATATTGGTCGTGTTCGGAAACGCTATGAAATTACGAGTAATTCATGCCGCATGTGGTGAGATATGTACTACTCACATGCACGCAACCCTGGGGTCATGGGGGTACGACCAACTCACAAAATCGAAAAGGGCTTCCAGAAAAACAACACTCTTGGTGGCTCCTGACAATTAAAAACGGTTTCCATATTCTTACAAAAAATAGAGTATATTCTCGGGAATTCTCCTGTATTCTTTCTTGAATTTAGGTGAAATTAGTTATACCTTTAGTTTAATATACCCTTAGGATTGCGTCTACATGTATACGGTATATGTATGCTAGGCGCTGATCATGAAGAGGTAGTAATGATTAATTTATTTCTCGCATTGCTATAGCCTTTTACAAAAGGGCGCTTTTAAGGGTGACGCCTGCGCTGCGCACATACATGTAATTATATGAGAATTATAGTGTAAAGCATATATACTTGAAACCGTCTATGTTATTTCCATAAATATAAATACATGTAAGTACTAGATCAAACAAAGAGAGATGAGCATGCTATAGCTACATTCCCACATTCACATAAGTATCGCGGCTATCCCACTCGCCTCGAATCAAATTTCGCGTACACTGTACAGCGAAAGTTGCTATAAGGATACGCTCGGGACCGGAATTCGGTACCATTATAGAGAGATTATCCTTATATAAGGAATGCTAGTGCTGAAAGCCGGGCAAAAAGGGACCGAGAAGTGCTACCCTTATATATAAACAGATTGCCCTTATAGAAGGTACATTTGTAGCAAGCTTTCGCTGTATCAGTCAATAAGCTCGAACTTACATGTAGTTTAGGTGAAATTGGTAAAAGCTGTTTCTAGCCATTTTTTTCTTTGGTAATATGTGTGGACCCTACGTATTGTGACAAAAATTTCAAGCTTCCAGGCCTAGCACTTTCCAATCTCCTCACTCTACAGTGGTATATCCTTCGTGACGTGACAGGAACACCCCAGGACGCCTAGTTGTTAGCTTGAGAAGGATCTTGGCGCGGCCAGCCACATGCCCAGAGTCACTAATGGACCAAGGTTCCTAGGACATGACTACATGTACATGTGTACATGTTCTTAGTTGTCTAAAATGCACTAAATTAATGTCTTGACAAGAAAAGTTGGGCCTTTCGTACAGGTTGGGTCCCTTTTAACTACATGTAAGCTTTAGAACGAGCTAGCCAGCCTTGTTGACCTGGCAGAGTTTGATTTGCTGTGGATATATATATATATATATATATCTGATTAAAAGCTTACACCAACATAGATATTACATGTAGATAGGTGAATGAGTACAATCACAACTATTAATCTGATAGTATATATGTGGCAACTACGCTATACATGACATTTTATCTTTATAAATAAAATGCAACTACATATACATACATACATGTATACTCGAGCTCACTGAGCTTACCTTAGCTTATAATTAGATGAGCAACCAAAAACTCCATATTTACATGTACTCCTTCGGGGGGGTGGGATGTATACTACCTGATACAGGTATATAAAAAACTTATTATTAGAGTACATCTAAATTAAAGAGTTAATGGAAACGTCTATCTTCAGTCTATTGCTTTCGTAAGTATATGTAAGTGCAAGTACATGTATGTGTGCAAAAATTAGACGAATTTGAAGCGAGTGATAATACATGATTTCTGAAGGATACCGCGATCTCTTAAACCACGTGTACATTTATAAGTATACAAATGTGTATACATGTAAGTATTAAATCTCTTCACAATAGGCCTATATAAGTCAAAAGACCTGGGAATTGATAATCCATGTACTGTCTATGTAAATTAACTGGCATGCATGTAAAAAGTATATGTAGCTACATGTATAGAATTCCGAGGCCTACAATATCTCCATGAAGCGACATTAATCCTTCTATGGGGCCGCAATTAATAATTGTTGAATGTAATACATGTACTTAATACTGAAGTGGAAATACTGCTACTTACCCTAGCCTAATTATTACATAACTAATCGAATAGTAGTACGTGAGACTAGATGGGCTAATAAACTAACTCGCATAGCGTAACTATCTCAAGTAGTGATAAAGCTTGCAGAAATTTTAAACCTTTTTCTCCTGTTATTCACGTGAATTCTGAGGAATCAGTAATATGTATACGTAGGATCGAGTACATAATGAATGGTACATGTATTATACATGTACTAGGAAAGGATGTGGATTCGCTGCGGTATTCCCGTAGAATACGGTAAATTACGCAGTCATAGTATGGTATATAGTGATTTCACCAGTACTGTATAAACTCACTGCACTCGGCAAAAAAAAGGCCCAGATACAAGATTTATTATCTTCATACCCGTATGTACATACATACTCCCAGCCTCCGCAACAATACTAAAATGAATACTGAAAGGATCCAACAACTTTAGACCGCTTGGACAGACAACAGGATTATCCATCTGCAATGTTCCTTACAAAATCATACAAAAACCTCCCAGGCTCTAAAACCACAATATCTACAAACCTTACAAGGAATTGCAGACTCTTAAACAGGATAATTAACGCCCAAATCATAACGAAAAAGTTCCAAAAGTTCCTCAACTTGTTCCAGGGGTGTCTTGGCTCTCCATCAATCAGTCTATGATCATCCCAGACATCATCTCCGGTACTACTTGGAGGTGTAGGCGGGAACATAAAACCAAACTCGTACTTATTCCGTGAATTTAGTCTAGAGCTGGGATCCATCGTTGGTCGTGTCGGACACGACCAACTCGCAGGCCGAGTCTTGTGCTTGTGTCGCGGGCTAGGAATTCCCATTTCCACTGGGACTTGCTCCGTGGCCACGTTCATGGTTCCCGTCTCGAAGAAAAGTTCGGACTCTTGCTGAAGATGGGGACTCCAATTCGAGCCCCACTTCTGAGCATACACGGGCTGAGGGGTTTCTTCTACGACAGGACATAGAGCGTGTGCTCGGTGGGTCTGGTAAGTGAAGGTGGATGATGGTCGCTCGGGAAGACGGTGGGATGCGGATGACGAAGGTTTCTGATCGTCTGCGGTGCTGCGTCGGCGAACCTGCATTTGTTGGTTTTGCAGCGGGGGAGATAGGGTAGGACTTTTGTCCGGCCGTTGCTGCGATTGTTTGCGAATCGGAATAGTTTGGGGATTCGCATTTTCCGGACCGTCCTTTGCTAAAAAAGAGGTTTGAGCTTCTCTTCTTTTGATTCCAGCCTTTTCAATCAGAGGCGCTGATATGTGGGACTTGACTGATGATCGTTGTTGATTGAATCCCTCGTTGCTATTAATTGCATTAGGTGCTGTAAGTTTTCTTTTGTAGCGGCCAATTGGCACGGCACTTGAAGAGTCCTCTTTCGAGGTTTCGCTTTCCTTGGGTGTTTTATTAAGGATTCTAAGCCCCTCCGCAGTCATTCCTGGGTTTGAAATTGGCTGAAGCTCATATGCAGATGGCATTCTAGGCAGCTCATTGTCGCTTGTACCCTCAAAGTAGCAGTACTGCTTACGCTGCTCAGCTTTCCAATCTGGTACAGACCGACTCGATCTCAAGGGATGGCCAGGCACCGGAGTTCCAGGATTGCTAGGAACATGTTGACTATTCCTCGCAGATGCAATTGCCGAATCTGTAGGAGTAGGAACACCTGTAAACACATTTGAATGCCTCGGTAACCTATTATCTCTACTGGGCATTGGAGGTAGTGGCATGGAGGATTTTCCTGGGACAAGTGAAGAAGCAGACCGGGGGAGAATCACAAATGAAAGGTCCCTCTCTCTTTCCTTCCCCTTTTCCCTTTTCCTCCTTGAAGGGGTGGTGCGTAAATCGGTTTTGGTACCTTTACCGGAGAACGAGGCCTTAATGCTTTCAAGAAATCCACCTTCGCGAGGAGCCATAATGTGATATTTACCAGGCTTTGTGTCCTGGAGGCGTGGATCAAGGTTAAATACTTTAGCAACACCATCGCTGCTCATTATGCCTTCCAGTCCGGGAATCGGTATAGGTGGGAGGTCGGGAGGTGGCTCTTTTTGACACCGGAATGTTAAAGGCATGGTTATGGTCGTTCATGTGAGGGGTTGCAGTGGAAGCAGAACAGAGCATACCACTGTATGGATCATTGACAAAATCATGAGATTCTCGAGGAGCCATAGGTGCCATATGTAGGTTCTATTTAGTTGACAGATAACCTCGTTTTTAGCAACATACGCGCAATAAATATATGTGTACGAATACCAGTAATCATGGTATTATTGATATGATACAAGCACGTATACGTACTTCTTGTTCTATAGATATCAGCATGTAGATCAAGCAATGGATTGCTTAAATGGACGCATTTTAACATTCATTGCATTCCAATGAGTAAAGAGCTAATGAGTGTGCGTAAAATAATGTCCACCTCTCGACTTAACTGGAATGCTGTAGCTTAGGTATAATGAAGGCTGGTGAACGATGACATGGTTGCGTGATTCTCACTCTGAAATGCTTGCGGGAAGTCCCTTTGCATGACGCAAGCTACCCGCAGAGCCCCACGATAAGCGACATAAGCGAAGTTCCAGGGATCTGGATATGTAGATGGACTTCAGAAGACGTTTCCAAATTTATTGACGAAGAAAATGCAACTAAAAAAAAAAAAAAAAGAAAGAAAGAAAGAAACGGATAACAACTTGATCCCAAACCCATATCCCGACACTCCAATATATCAAATAGACCTCGAGAATTTTTTCCTTACTTTCTACCAATCAGTGATTTCCTTCTCTTCACCCCTGTTAGTGCTCGGCACCTTGGCTGCAGGGATCTTAACAGGCCCATTCCTCTTCCCCTTAGCCAAATACCCGCTTCCATCCAACCACGACCACTCCAGGGATCTTTTCTTTTCAAACTCAGTAATTTTTGCATCCAATTGCAACGTCAAACCAATGTCATCCAACCCATTGACCAGACAGTGTTTTCGGAACTCATCAATTTCAAAGATGGCAAGCTCATTACCATCGGCGCCACGAACAGTTTGGTTTACCAAATTAACCTCGATTTCCTTCCCACCGTTGGCCTCTTTCGCAATACGTCCAAGGGCCTCAGGATCCTCGATGGCGATGGGCAGCATGCCGTTCTTAAAGGTATTATTGTAAAAAATGTCAGCAAATGATGGAGCGATGATACACTTAATGCCGAAATCGAGCAAAGCCCACGGGGCATGTTCTCTGCTGGAACCGCATCCAAAATTGGGACCCGTGACGACAAGAATCTTGGATCTCCTGTAAGGCTCTTTGTTGAGGACAAAATCTGGGTTTTCAGACCCATCGGGGTTGTATCGGAGCTGCCAGAATAACGCTGTACCCAAACCAGTTCTCTTGATAGTTTTGAGAAATTGCTTAGGTATAATCGCATCGGTATCGACATTTGCGATTGGCATTGGGGCAGCAATGCCCTTGAGGACCTCAAACTTTGGTAGTCCGAGAGTCTCCATACTGGGTGTTGATGCATTCGTAGCCTCTTGATCTATGGGGATGTCGTCAATCCTGTCGAGATCTTCTTCAGTGACAGGATCCTCGTTCTCCGCTTGCACTGCAACCTTGGGCGAGCCCTGCTCCTTTTCGGGCTCCTCGCCGCCTGGGGCGTACTTCCTCACGTCTGCTAGCTTTCCAGAAATGGCGGCGGCGGCAGCCATGGCTGGCGACATGAGATGGGTACGTCCACCGGCACCCTGCCTTCCTTCGAAGTTACGGTTACTAGTACTCGCGCAACGTTCCTGGGGAGACAAAACATCGGGGTTCATTCCCAAGCACATAGAGCATCCTGCCTCCCTCCACTCAAAGCCGGCATCGATGAAGATCTGGTCTAGACCCTCCCTTTCTGCCTGTTTTTTGATGAGACCAGACCCAGGGACTACCATAGCTCTCATGATGTTAGAGGCAATCTTCCTTCCTTTAACTATCTTGGCGGCAGCCCGAATATCCTCAATACGGGAGTTTGTGCACGAGCCAATGAAGACTTTGTCGACCACAATATCTTGCATAAGTGTACCTGCTTCGAGACCCATGTACTCAAGAGCACGCTCCACACCAGCCTTCTTCACCGGGTCCGTAAAGTCCTTGGGGTCGGGGACCGCTCCAGTGATTGGTACTACATCTTGAGGAGAGGTACCCCATGAAACAGTAGGGATGATATCTTTAGAATCAATATAAACCTCTGTATCCCAAATTGCGTCAGGATCTGACTTTAGGGTACGCCAATATTTGAGGGCTCTGTGCCATTCTGCCGAATCGTATTTTGGTGCCAAGGGCTTTCCCTTCAGGTATTCGAAAGTGACATCATCCGGCGCAATTAGACCAGCCCTAGCGCCACCTTCAATAGACATGTTACACACTGACATCCTAGCTTCCATGCTCAATGACCTAAACGTTGAACCGCAAAATTCGATGACGCTTCCAGTGCCACCAGCAGTACCAATCTTCCCAATGATATGAAGAATGACATCCTTGCTTGTGACGCCGGGTAGGAGGGGACCATCGACCTGTACCTTCATGTTCTTACTCTTCTTGCTGATGAGGGTCTGAGTAGCAAGAACATGCTCGACTTCGGATGTACCGATTCCAAAGGCGAGAGCACCGAAGGCACCATGTGTGGAGGTGTGAGAATCGCCACAGACGACGGTAGTTCCAGGCAGAGTAAACCCTTGCTCAGGGCCAACTATGTGCACAATCCCTTGACGTTTATCACCAAGTCCGAAGTAGGTGAGGCCAAAAGCTTCAACGTTTTCTTCCAGGGTAAGACATTGAAGGCGAGAGTCAGTCTCTTCAATGAAGGTTTTGGCATTTTTATAGTTTGCGCGGGACGATGTAGGAATGTTCTTCAAAAAGTTAATATTTGGTCTTTTTCTTTCTTTCTTTCTTCTACTTTTGGGGTACAATGAAGCTTTTCGGGGGAAGTATCAATTGACATACGTGGTCTACAGTGGCAAGAGTGCAATCTGGTCGTCTCACAGATCGACCAGCATTTCGGAGGCCCTCGAAGGCTTGCGGTGAGGTGACTTCATGGACTAGATGTCTGTGGGAAGAAAAATAATTAGAACTAGCATTCCCGAAATAGCATAATGATAAATGAACCAATGCACGAATTATATGGCATACCTGTCTATGTAGATCGTCTGGCCATCAATCAGATGGTCGGCATAGATCTTATCATACAAAGTTGACGGTGATTTCTCTTTGATTGATGGCATTATTGCACAATTGTTTGGAGTCGTAAATGTACCAGTAAAGGTAGTAGAATGGATTTCGGAGATGGGTAAATGATCGCTTTTAAATACTTGAGACGGGGAATCGCGGTGGGGGTGGGGAGAGCTGGGGACTATGACTCGGGGGGATGATTACTCGATCGCTAGATACACGCGCAGTCTGAGTAGAGTTGATTTCTCCGCTCGTTCCAGGTAAGAGGGGTTTTTTTCTTCTTTTTTTCTCTAACAGCAACGCTGCTGCTTAGGAATGATCTGGATTGAAAGTATTTTCATTCGCTGATGCGAGCCAAGAGCTCCCTCCAGCCCCTACTCACATGCTCTACCCCGCCATGCACTCCGATACCGTAGTGGCCCTAGCCTCTAAAGACTTAGATAACTAAGGTTACATGTATTTTTATCAATGTATTTACATCACGGCAAACATGGCTTTGACTGCCGTCTTAATATAAAGTGTTAAAACTGTACATGTATCTATGTAATCCCCTATCTATGGTATAATACATGTATTTGGTGATCATGGACGAGCTAGAGACTGAAACCTTCGGCGCAGAGCTTCACAATTGTGTATGGTTAAGGTACATGTACATACTTACGATCAATTCATAAACCCTAACCTCTCACCCACCCACATTCCTATTGCAATAGCTGAGAACCTTCACCCGTCAACACACACAAACCAACATCTACACTCCCAAATAACTTGAATAATGAGCGATATCGACGACGAGGATGCCCCAGCCTTGGTAGAATCAAAGGACGATGCGGGAGCGCTCGGAAAAGCTCCTATCACTATCGTTACTGGGTACTTAGGTGCTGGAAGTATGTGTGGATGCAAAATCTTTCCTTATTTTGCTCTGGAAGTGGAATATGTTGAGTTTAAGAAATCACTATTAATCTATCACCTATGTATAGAAACAACGCTTCTGAACTATATTCTAACGGAACAACACTCAAAGAAGATTGCGGTGATTCTTAACGGCTTGTCACCCAGTTTCCTTAATTGAGCATGAGCAGTAAGACGGTTTCGTGGCTAATTTCCTCCACTAATATCAGAATTCGGCGATTGTAAGTATTTCTCCAAACTACTAAAAAAGTACCATACGAGTTCCTTTGTTAATAGTGAAGATAATTTCCGTTTCTTATCGAGCAGCTGTGGATATTGAAAAATCATTGACTATTCAAACTAATGGCCAACAAGTTGAGGAATGGTTAGAATTAGCGAATGGATGTAAGCAGAGCAGCGAGCGGCCCTTTATCTTCCGGTTTACTGATAATTTTCTTTAGGCATTTGTTGTTCTGTAAAGTACGCTGTCAGATTAGCTGTTTAACTTGTACTTTGGAAATTTCGATTTGACAAGCCTTTTTTACTCAGAGACACAGGTGTTGCCGCAATCGAAAAGCTTATGGAGCGTCGCGGAAAATTCGACTATATTCTCCTAGAAACGACCGGCTTGGCTGATCCAGGAAACATTGCACCGCTATTCTGGCTCGATGATGGCCTTGGATCCTCCATTTTCCTAGACGGTATCGTTACACTTGTAGACGCAGCAAATATCCTCCGATCACTAGACGATACAACCATGCTAGAAGGAGAGGACCGGAAGGAGGGGGATGAACAGACAACCACAGCGCACTTGCAGATTTCACATGCCGATGTTATTGTTGTAAACAAAGCTGACTTAGTAACGTCGAAACAATTGGAAGAGGTTAAGAGTAGGGTCACTGGAATAAACGGGTTAGCAAAGATTGTGGTTACAGAGCGTGGCAAGGCGGAAAGGTTAGAGGGATGGTTGCTCGACATACAAGCTTATAAGGATGTCGGTAATTTGAAGACAAGTGTTAAGTCGACGCTTGATCCCGTATGCCTCTCTCTCTCCAGTTTAAGCCTTGAAAACTGTGGCTTATCTCGTGAGTAGACTATCTCGACGGTTTCTCTTGAAATTCCACTACTGGATCAGAGACAATTGGAACTCCTGGAGATGTGGTTACGCTCTCTCCTCTGGGAGGGTGAAGTCCCATTTCCACCAGAACTACAAACTGATAAGTCCTGCGAGGAGAAAGGGAAGTCATCGCCGCTCGATATACACAGATTGAAAGGGAGAATATCAACGAAAGACGGAAAACAACAGCTGATCCAAGGAGTCAGGGAGGTTTTCGAGATATTCGACGCTCCTAACCAAGAGGTATTTGATCATGTGGGCGGAAAGGTCGTATTGATAGGGCGGGGATTAAGTGGTGTAGATTTGAAGGGAAGCGTGGACTGGTTCATCTCACAAGACTAAGAAAATAAATGATTAGACTGAGCTATAGAGCTATATACATACTTTCAATGGCAGAGCAGTTGCTTGTTTCCAAAGAAGCAAACTTTGAGGGACATGATGATTAATTGGAGTTCATTGTGGTACTACACCCACTGCTATCTCTTCTAGACTGCGATCTTGCATCAATTGCTGCGGGTGCGGGGCTCTTAAAAGCATGCATCATTCACTGGAATACCAGGCACTCACTAATTTACAGCCGACTGGTCCGCGGATGAGGGATTTGGGATGGGTCTGGCTTGAATTGAACTTGTTCTAATGGCAATGGCAAAAGGTAAAGGTAAAATATAAAGGTAATCTTAATTGTTCCTTATTCACCATATACTTTATATCGTATTAAATATTTGCTTCCTTTTCTATTGCATCTATTGGCTATTGCCGATAGTTATAGCGCTAGCCGCAGCTACATGTAGTCGACTGAACCGCGAATACTGCCCACGATGCCGTTACGTGCTGACCAACCCAAGTTACCATTGCAGAGCATTTTCATGTATCATGAGTATATAGGTACATGTAGGTATTTTACATAATTCCATCGTGGTGTCATTCGAGCCCTAGCGAGTGTGACATGTTGCCAGTTGATTGAATGGATGTGTAGATGCATAGGTGAATGATAATTATAAAACCGATATGTACCATAGTTTGGGTATCAAATAAACTTACCTTCAAGTACATGTAGTTGCAGGAGTAGGAAGCTACATGTAATACGAGTCAAATTCCCCCACTGTTGCTCACGGAAATTAGCATTAAACAGCTGCCTAATAACTGAGGAGATAGCCTTACAATCCCAAGGGGTCACCACGGACATCAGTGACTGGGGACTTCCGCTTTCTTCTTTCATTGCCTGTAAGTACCCCACCACACATCCAACCCAGTAGCCGCAAGCAAGGACCACCGCATTGCCTAGCAGGAGGAAGCTTAAGGCACCATCCATCACCTACGCCCAGTTACTCTGCATCGTCGCTTCGAGGGTCCAGCCTCTGCAGTTAGTCAATCAAGTCGAACCCCAAGCCAGCTCAGGAAAACACTGAACCAAACAAATCCAATCAGCTACCTCAGTTTGGAATTCTGTTGCACCTTTGTGTTGTGTTCTTGTTTTGCTTTTCCTTTAATTCCTTTCTTCGGCTTTTACCTCGTCTGCCAGCTTTCGCCTTGCATTCGTTTTGTTAGGCTCTGTGCCATTCAAATTAACACAGCACAGTAACCTGCTACTTCTCTTTCCGAAATCAAGAAGATAACCCCCCATACCTGTTTACTTACACACTCTACATATTTTCTCCTATTCATACCACTCTCCTTCCCATTATCCGTCTCGTCTCCGACAGGTTCTCGTTTAGAAACAATATATCGACACCGTTAATCCGGCCTCTCGCAGCTTTGCAAGCCCTCCTACATCCTCTAGGTATTATCCTCCGTTAGTTACTGCTGCTGGTCGCATCCCACGCGAAACGAGACACTTATCTTCGTCGCTTTTCATACCCAATCTTCCACCATTCCCCCTCATATTAGTAGCCACTGCCCAACCTAACGTAACTCAACCCATCCCACCCCTCTTTCCTTCGTGCTCTACCCTTACGCCCATTCACGCTCGCGCCCTTCAACCCTCACCTGACCCAAGCGCGACGCCCGTCCGGAATTCTATTCCACTCCTCCGACCCGCTATCTGTTTCTACTTCTCTTTCATTCGTCACTCGTCCCTCGTCTACTCTCCTTACCTTCTAACAAAAGAAAGGCATAGGAAGTGGAAGAAAGACCACACAAAGAAATATAAGCCAGACTCAAGCAATACTTTATTCAAGGAAATTCAATTTTCTCTGATTCATTTATCAATTTTGATAACTACCTTTCCTGGCAGTCACTCGCAGCTACTGGCTGCTTGAACGGAAACACAGGGAAAAAAACCTTATCGCCGAAACACTTCAGCAATGACGAAGGGCGGGGTGACAACCGACGCGTTGGACGCAGAGCCTCTTCCCCCTATATCCCCACCACAGCACTCAGATCCCCATAGCAGCAACAACGGAAACGGGGCTCATATTATCAACGGGACAGATATGGAAAATGCGATTAAGCCGGCTGATTCTCCACAAGACGAGGAAGATGATTCGAAATCCACTACTAGCGAGCAGGACAATGAACGTGTTCGGGAAAAACTCAAAAAGACATCTATCGCAAATGTTCGATCCGACTCCTCCCTTGCTGGTGAACACGGCGAGAAGGACGATGCACTGAGCAATGCCGTCTCAGAAGCAGATCAAGACATGAGCGATGGAAAAGAAGACGATACTCGACGGCGGAGGAAGAGAAGTTTCGACGAGACCGAGGGCGACGGGGATGGGGATGGTGGTGCAAGGATCAACGCCCCCGGCACAGGGTTCACGAACGGAAAAGGAGTAGGGAAATTTCAGACGAAGATATGGCCAAGGCTGCTAAAGCTCTCAACAGAGTAAAGACTCCACCAACACATCCTGAAGAAGACGAAATCATGTCACAGGGTGAGGAGGAGGCAAGCACATCGATCACCAGCCCCCGAAAACTGGAGAGAAAGAGAGGCAGAGGCAGGCTCGATGAGGATGAAAAGGATAAGGAAGTGGACCCCAAAAAGAAAATTTCTAGGAAAGAGGAGGAATGGAACAGAGTAGTCGAGAAGAGCATGCCATCTACGAACAGGGGAACCACAAGTGTTAATGTTTCTACCTCTGGCATGGCCAACGGCGGAGACCTTGTCACTGTTGAAACAGCCACTGTGAAGTCTTCAGAGGGAGAGGTAAACATTCGACACTCATGCTAGATGAAATTCTCTGGCACAAATTCTCTGCAGGATGCTGATTGACTATAGCAGCTCCCCACAAACAGCGGATTTGCAAACACATCTGCAAAGTCTCCCTTTGCCACTGCAGGTTCTGGCGCCAAGCCACTTTTCGGACCAGGTACCAGCGCTTCCGATCTGTTCAAGAATTCGAAATTCGGCGCCGCATCTTCGTCAACAGCGTCTCCATTTGCATCAGCGTCTCCATTTGCATCGACAAGTTCGTTTTCTCCATCTCCATTTGGTTCTATAAATGCACAGTCATCTGGGTCAGCGAGTCCTTTTGGAGCTGGCGGATTAAATTGTGGCAGTAAGGCCAAGCCCTCCGGATTCGGCACGGGGTTCAGCAGCGGATATGGCCCCTCTGGTTTTGCAGCCCTTGCCTCGAAATCGGGTGATGTTATTTCGTCGGCACCCAAATTAACGAAGCCGCTTGGTGGCATCTCAGCGAAGCCGTTCGGAGCACCTGATGAAGATGACAAAAACACAAGCGACGAAGACGATGAGGGAAGTGATGGGGATGCTGATGAAAAGAAAGAGGAGCCCACAGCTGATGAAAAGGCTGAAATCTTCACAGAGCAAGAGGGTATGCTATCATTATCTTCCCTGTATTAGTCTATCCCTGAGACTTCATGGTTAATTACTTTGCTTTTGTTTTTATGCTGACCCTTGGTTGTAGTTGTAACTGGTGAGGAGAATGAGATGACCATCTTTAAAACCCTTGGCAAAATTTTCTTCTTCGACAAAGAAAACAAACAGTGGAAAGAGCGCGGTCGCGGGACTCTCAAGCTCAACAGAACTATTCCTTTCTCTGGAGATGATGATGAAGAAGCAGGCGCTGGAGAGAAGTTTAAAGATAGTGCGAGATTGATCATGAGGACGGAAGGGACATATCTGGTCGTTTTAAACGTACCAATCTACAAAGGCATGAAAATAGGCGGCGATTCGAGTGGCAGCGTGCCAACATCGAATCAATTGTACTTCATGACCCTGGAAAACGGAACTCCAATACAGATGATTATTAAGGTACCCACTGTTGATTTACATACGCATTGTGGATCGATAGCTAATGGATTTTGTGACTAGTGTAAATCAACAACTATCGCGAAGGAGCTGCATAAACATGTTAGCGACTTGCAAGAAGAGTTGTTCACATAGTTTTTTAAGAGGTTCCCATACTTTTCAAATTTGTTTCTGGTTCCCCTAAATTTTTCTTGTCGAAAAAAAATATATATATTAGGGATTTTTTTCGTACTGAAGGTTTTTTTTTTTTTTTAAAAAAAAAAAAAAGGCTCGAAAAGAGTTCCTTTCTTGGCGTCCTGGGCAAGGTGACCATGGCGGGTGGTGGAGGTTTTACCACAACCTTTTTTTTTTTCGAATCTTTTTTTTACTTTCCATTCTACCGTTTTATCGTGCATGTTCTTCAGTGTTTAAAGTTTGATCTTATATCTTGCCCTAAGTTCTCCTTCGCTGCATTTATATCTGTACACTGCCTACACCCATTTTTCCTTCAGGGTTATCTGATTTGGAGGGGATCTTTGCGATTTTGTGCTCCTCCTTTTGCCAGGTTCTTACATTTGTCTAATGTGCCGGCTATTTTTTAGGAATGCTACTTCCCTAAGTTGGCATACCAAGGGCAAGAAAGATACTAACTTATCTGTGGCTGTGTTACTTACTACTACATATTTGTGCTTGAGGTTTCTTTGGCGGTTCTTTGGGTTAACGGTTTGCATTTCTTTGAGCATCCGTGTTTTTATTTTGCATTTGAGTTATACAGCCGGCTGGCTTTTTTAATACATCTGATCTTGATTGGTGTCTCTTTTTATCTACTATTTATTCCATGGTTTTGGACTCTTTTCTTTTCTTTTATTTCTTTCTTTTTTTTTTTTTGAATGTTGAATGGTGGGTGGTAGGATACCTTCCTCCCCTTGCGAAAGATTTATAGCCTACAGTGCCAGAAATAGGGAAAGACTTATAATTGATACAATACCCCCCGCACAAACGAATTGTGGGCAATGTATATCTATCTGTACCAAAATAAACTCATCACGGCCAAGAAAAACATATATGGCGTTGAAAATATAGCTCATCATTTGACCAAGCAATACCAATCCTACCACGTGTTTTCCTAAATCCTAGCCATATCTGGCTCCCTCATTGATAACTCAACTCACGTCATGAGTGGCCGAGAGGGGCCATTTTCTACCAATCGGTGTGCACGTGGATGCGGTTACATACGCAGATTTTGGAATCATGATAAATCACTCGGTCTCTGTGTAACTGCATGTATCCCCTCCACTCTTGCTGTGCACACTAGTCGCCGAGCTATTGTATACATGTACCTTTGTTAGTTTAGTAGATGAGATAAACACATTCTGGAGTCCGGTTCAAGTTAGGATCTAAACTCCATTGTGCTACTACTAGTGGTAGTAGATTTATGTCTCTTATAAACTGCAGCTTGCTAGAGCATCGTATCTGTTCCCCCAAGGAACCGAAATGTATAGACCCAAGACGGCCCAACGGCACTTTGAGAGCGGATAGTATAACCTTTTGGGATGTTTCTGCTAGTACGCGATATTATAAACGGATCGGCCCGGAGACCGGACGGGGGAAATGATCGATTCCACCTATCTAGGTAAGCTATCCCATCAACCGTAGCAACCGAGTTAAGGACCCGATTGGGTCCCACTTGAAATAAAGTGACCTTTCTTAAATTCACAGCAACACCAGCTTCGTGAGTACTATATTAGGAGCTCTTATTGGGATCGGTTGATAAACTTTCCCGCTTCTTTGTTATTAGTGAACAGGGCTGGATTATATCGATTTTGTGTTTTTATCGAGGTTAGAGTTGCAAAGTACCCAATTGGAACCTCTGGCTTCTACGGTTCATGGGATAATTACCCTATGTTCGGCCTACCCAGCAGCCAGGAGATGCGTCAACATCCCGGGCACGAAATGAGTAGAATACCGCAGACGGGTGCCGTAGCCCGGGGTGCATGTGTGTTGGGCCGGGTCCGGGCCCATGCGGCCGCAAGGCAATACGCTCGCCCTGGCTGTTTCTCGAGCCGTCTTAATGCTTTCAGTGTAGAGGCTCTGTCGCCCTGAAGATAAGATTTATATAATTATATAATTATTCTCACCTCACTACCGTAGGGATTTGTCTTCATGACGATAACACCACGAATAGCTGGGATTGAGTTGCGTCTATATATGATGCGAATATCTCCCCCGCCCCCCGTATTATGTGTATATATCTCTGCCCCAATATTCGCGGAAAGGCTTATAACTTCTTTTCCATCCCGCTCAAGTTCTTGGGCGCTGTCAAGGCTCGTCTATAGTCTATATATCGTCTATATACTGATGAACTCCAGTCCAATCGGTATGTCTTTTTGTATCTGACGCAAGGTCAGGAACCTCTCAGCCGGGTCTACAAGACCTATGCCGGGCCAGTCCGTAACAGTCCCCCGATAGAGCCCAGGGGAACAGATTGGTTTATATCTAAATATATTGGTCTTATTAAAAAAAATTCCTACTTGCATCCATTACCTGCCACAACAATCATTGGTCCTTCCAACCCTTCCCCTTCCCCCGGTCCCAACGAACCGTACCTATATGCACTCACCACCTGCCGACTCCCCATGACCCACGACCACCTTGCAGCTCTCACCCGAGCAGACAAAGGAAAGTGAAACGGTCTTTCTATCTCTACCCCCACAGCCAGCGAGCCCATGTCGAGACCCTCTTATACGCTGCGTGGGGCCGCCGCTGCATGCTGCTGCCTGGACTATGCATGCATGTATGTACAGCCGCATTCGAAAAGTACTGGCACCCTACTATATTGAGTCGTTCATGAATTGTAGTTACCAACAACCATGGCACTCGCGCATACTCAAATTATTGATAGGTATGACCGCAATAGAGACATTGCAGCTCTCTCTGGCAACTGTCTCGAATATGACAATTGAAAAGTAGAAAGGACTGCCTCGTGAGTTTGGCTCGGAGGTGCCAATACTTTTCAAATGCGGCTGTACACACCCGCTCCCGCTCCCCCCGTTTTTGCCATAAGCACAGTACTCGACGCGAATCCGTCCCAAGCCCGCCCTCAACCCGCAATCCGCGAGTACGCACGCAGATAGAGAGGGGCAGTATAGTATCACAACCCAATTATACTGAAGCCATACACCTCCAGGACCTATAGGATCACGCTCCGCCAACTCCCCGGACGCGTGCATCTTCATATCACCATCGAGACGTGTTCTCTCGAGTATACGTCTTTTATGTTGGTCTAGGGGGGGGGGGGGGGGGCGAGTGTAGCACATACCGCAGCGGCAGACAGCAGACAAATCTAGACACGGACCCTGGGCTTTAGAGTGGAGCGCCCGGTGCTGGCCGGCTTCTACATGTGTAACATTCATGATAACGACTGTCAAATATCTCAACACCCGTCCCACTGCATCCTGCACACATACGGCCTACAGCTGCCCCGTGGCCGCTCGAGTGATAGAACATGATCCCCTCCTCCCGACCCCCAAGGCCGAGAACCGAGGACAAGATCAACAAACGACACCTGCACCACTGGTAGATGCTGCACCGCGGAGCACTGCGTTTCCTGTTTGTGGCCTTGAGGTGCATTTCCGACAGCTCCGAGGCCGAGGCCATGCATGTACGTCGAATCCCTGTAAGCAGGAAGAGAGAGCGAGTGAGAACCTATGACTCAGGTGGAACGAAGATCTGAATACTGGTACAGCTACACGTACACTCTGGTCTAGAGGAATAATGATTAAGAGAAGAGAAAGTGGATAAAAGAATAATTGCGCGAGTTTTCGTTTCACTCATAAAAAAAAAAACGATAAAAATACGAATAAAACACTACAGAAAAAAGAGATAAAACGCCGTCGTGGTCTAGTCATCAAACGTCACTTCCTGCTCCTCCCATCTACTGCTATAACCGCAACAAGCAAAGCAAATCAGCACATCATCCCAGACTCCATAAAAAAAGGAAAAAAGAGGGGGGGAGGAGTAGCTTACCCAGACCGATGCGACGCAATCACCGACAAGCACTGAAACTCGCCCGAAATGGCAGCCTTCCACAGCCTGATATTCCCGTCGTCGCCCGCGCTGCTCAACACGGTGCCCGTGGCGTTCCACGCAACCCTCCACACATCGCTATGGTGGTCGTCAAAGTCGCCGATCAAATCGACAAGCCAGCGCTCGTCCTCCGCACCCCCGGCCGCATCTTCGCCCTCCGCCGCAGAAATCATATCATCGGCACCTCCCGCCAGCCCCGCACCCAGCCCCGCACTCGCACCCGCAGGCCTCGGCCGCCGCCCACCACCAGTGGGATACCTGCTCTTCGGTGCCGCAAGGCTCCCCGCGTTAGTCGTCAGCTTGAAGATGCGCACATGCCCGTCCTTGCACGCCGTAGCAATGAGGTGGTAGCTCCTCCCCATGCCGGCCGCCCAGCTGACATCGCGCACTAGCCCGCGATGTCCCTTGAGCTCCTCCGCAGGGCGGAACTTCCCGGCCTTGCTCTGGCGGTATACCTGCGCCTTGTCCATTATGCCGACGACGAGCTGCTCGCCGCCCCATCGTGAGGGGCAGAAGTCGAGGCAGAAGGCGACCTCGTTTTCCTTTGCTGGCGGAGCGGTAAGCGTGTGGAAGACGTCGACGGCGATCCAGTGCGTGAGGTCCTGAGGCTCGCGGCACTCGTAGATTTGGATGACGCCGTCAGTGGAGATGAAGCCGATCTTGAGGCCTGTGGAGGTACCGGAGACAGAGTAGGCGGAGGTGGGCGGGAAGGAGATGTCGTAGACGGCGGAGTGCGTTTCGGCTCGCATTTCGAATTGGCGCTTCCAGCGGAGGTTGGAGCCCTTTGGCTCTGGAGGGAGGCGGATCTGATTAGCTAGCTGCATGGCATTCCTACCCTCCCAATCATGAGACGCGTGCGGATGAGTAGATGCGGGAAGTAGGTAGGTACGTGTAGGTACATAGATAAGTAGGTGGGGGATGGGAGGTGGAGGGGCTGGGGGGGGGGGTTCGTTTCTAGAATTTACCCATTTCCTGCTCCTCCCATATCCTAACTAAGCGGTCATAGGAGCAGGTAGCGATGATCTGACCGTGCTCTGGCGGGCCCCAGATCACCTGGACGAATCAGCGACGGCACCGACGTGAAAAACGAACTGACCCCGCTTTTTTTTTCTCTCTCATTCTTTTCCTCACACACCCTATTGATAATGGCATCATGGGCCCGGAAGGATTCACTGATGACCCATTCGCCTTCGTCGTTCAGGTCAAACACCTTGAGTCGCTGATCGGACGAAACCGTGGCCATGCGCCGGCCGTAGAAGTCTGTGAGCCCCCGCGCGCCAGCGTGAGTGAGAGCATCGGATTAGTGAATTGGAATCTTGGAGAAAAGAAGAAGCTGCAGGGAGTGGCGAGATCCAGCAAGGGATGTATGTACCGTATGCGACATCGTGCACGAGGTCGTCGTGGCCAGTGGAGAAATTGATGTAGCTGGATTGGTTCTCTTTTCTTCCGGACATTGATGGGGGGGAGGAGGGGGGAATAATCGATAGGGAAACTATTTCGGTTTCTCGAGACTGGGGCTGCTATTGATACTGATACGTATGTAGGTGGTGCTGCTGTGACTAGGTAGTAAACACAGAAGGAGTAGCTCTGCGGAAGGAATTGGATCGCAGAACGAGCGGCAGCGACCCAATTGCGGGTGTTTGTTTCTTTTCGATGAAACAAGAATCGGGGAGCTTAGCACCTTACCTACCGGGAGAAACGGAAAAAGAACTCAACCAATCCCTCACTGGACCAGGACCAACAGTAAAATTTCTGCGAACAGACCCGTCCGACTGCAGTCAACTGTAGTCGACTGCGCCAAGCGAGATAGTTGAAAGAAATAGGACGGACTATTTTAGACTGTAGGACTGCAGTCGACTGTGACCGTCCAGCCAAGACAGTCCGTCCAAAATTTGGACGGACTGGATGGACCATGGACTGCATAAGAGCCAAAAGTAGTTTAGTTTTTCTCAGAATGGAACACAATAAAGATTATACACTTGTGCAGTCCACAGTCCTAGACTATGGTCGAAATTCTGGTCTGCCCTAGTCTACAATCCGCTGCAGTCTTGTAGATTCTCCCTTGGTTCGTCTAAAACTGGACCGTTAGCGGCGCTGGGACTCTGCAACTCTCTTCTGCAACCCCATGCAGAGCCTCTTGTCTTGGCAACAATATCAGATGTCAGATATCATGTTCCGGGAGATCTCGAACGATTCCCGAACCACCGGACCAGGCGGGGAAAAATAAAAATTAAAAACTCCCGTTTTTAATATGTGCAAGATCTGCAATGCTTGAGCTAGGCTTGCAATAGAGCGTTTTAGCTGTGCTAGTTGAATAGAAAGTCGGACAGGTTGGATAGAAATTCTAACTATTTTAGGCAAGGATTCAGCCAATAAGAGGTGCAGGACTTTCTGTCCAAGTGCTCGACTTTCTGTTCAACTGGCGCAGCTAAAACGCTCTAATCATAAAAATAAAATCTACCTACTCCCAAGCGCCATGCATGCAAAAGGTATGTACGCAAATAAGAGAGAAAAGGTTTCAGCAAATAATGTAGATTCACCAATTCCATCTAAGGTATCGGAAATAAGTAAAAAAAAAAAAAAAGAAAAGAAAGGAAGAAAAGAAAAGAAAAGAAAAAGAAAGAAAGGAAGAAAAGAAAGAGAAATCTCCATCTCTAATTCTCAACTACGCTCTCAACCCCAGCGGCCGCCCAAAAGGCTTCTCTTTCCCTCAGAGCGTCTTCGGCCCACTTCTTGACGAACTCGTTTTTGATGCCCCTTCTGACATGTAGGAACTCTTTTAGATCCTTCTTCGCATTGTATTTCTTCTCGTATTCGATGCATTGGCAAACAAGCTCAAATCGATCAACTGATAGTTTACGGTCAGAACCCAGCACCATGGTATATATACTAACTGTAGAAGAATCAAGGGGACGGACCATCTTTGACAAAAATAGCCTCTTTAGTTTCACCAGTTTCGTACTCTGTCCACAAGCCCATAAATTCTTCGGCAATTGTTGGAGACATTGGCTTCAGGAGCTGTTCACAGATGTAATTCATGGTCTCGAGCTCTCTCCTGTATTTTTCCTCTGCGTGCAATCAGTTAATATTCTTGAAAAGGCTTGTCACCTACTTCGGGATGTCATACCTTTGGGAACGTTATCGGGTGGTGTAAGGTCACCAACCAAGGCTTCAGCCATGTCGTGAATAAGTGCTAACTTGACACAACGATCTTTGTTGATATTTTCCTCAGGTGGGCAAAGCATAGTGATGATTGACATCCGGTACATGTGGTCTGCAATGGATTCTGTATTTTCCCAGGGGAGTCAAAATCATGCCCGATTACAGAGATAGCAGGGAATTGGAGAAGGACCTCCGTTAATGATATCAAACCGCTTCCAGCCTTCTCTAGGTGTTGTCTTGAGACGCTCAATGATATGCAGAAAGGCCAACGGAGAGCTCGAGGCCGAGATCTCAGGCAAAGGAATGGACTTTAAGACTGTAAAGGGTAATCAATGAGAGTCAGCGGAAATACGTCTGACTATCTGTTTTCCAAAGTTTTTCTGAAATCATACCGGCATCGAGAGACCAGTTTTTAATGAAAGGGTTTGAGTTGGCATTTGCTAAGAGTCAATTAGAGGGGTTCCCGAGATCTTCATTGTCTATTGCGGGGATGCACTCACGTGAAGTCTCTGACATGGTTAATCGGAATGGGTATTTTAATTCTTGCTGGGCAGAATTGGAGGCGAGAAGAATTAACGACGTAGTGGGTATGAATTGATGAACCGATGGGAAGAAAACGGTGAAGAGGAAGAGAGAGAGACGTATAAAAAAGAGATGTAAGCATTTAAAGTACCTAGAAGATGAGATCTACTACATGTATCTAAAAGAGCCGCGATAGGTAAAGCATGCCTATTCCCGGGAGCGTCTAGACAGGGGCCTTCCTACATGCACTCTAGATCCAAACTTGTGGGGTGACCTGCAGGACAGACTATGAAGCGACTCAATAAAGTAAATTTCAACGACACCGGCTAATACAAGTACTCTAGATCTATAGTGACCTTCTCTGAGCTCTAGGATCTTACATCAGTACCTGTAAAGAAGTACATTGTTTGAACCACTACCTAGGCTCGTCCTTACAAGAAGCAATTGTCTACTCACCATGTTAAACTACGGTACTTAGAGTATATTATCCTCAACAAAACAGACAGTCTGTACGACTACACGTAGAGTAAAGGAAGTGTATGAAGTGCTTCAAGCAGTATACTAAAGTACATGTATGTAAGTAGGTCTTTACTGAATGTCACACTAGGCCTCGAGAGTACGTTCTCCTAATTTAGTTAACTGGTATGCTTGCTATGTGCGAGCCGAGAGCCACAACCAACCCCTACCCCAGATCTCTTCAGCCACCAATATAGATAATTCAGTGTGTGTAATCTTCAATTCCTGCACCCTTCATATACTTCATATCCCAGCTGAGCCCCAACTATCCATCTAGATATACCGGCAGTATCCAACAATAACTCACCACCTCCTCCCTCCAGTCATCCCGCACCTTGACGCAAATCGTGACCGTGCAATCTCCAATGAAGTCACCTCCAACTGCCGTCTCGCTACTCCTCACAAATCTACAGCTTCTGGATTATGACAATGACCCCGAGCAATCCTTCCCTATCAATTCCGACGTATTCACCTCGCTGAAAAACAAGGGTAAAGCCTTCGAGCATATTGCCTATCACCTATTCCACATCCTTGACCCAGAGGAATGTGCTCTCGTATGCGGCTTCCACCCCACTGCTTGGTCCAAAATAAACAAGGAAATCATGCTGATTACAGATCAATACCAGAGATTGGATACATGCTGGCCAATATTCGAGCCTGCCCAGTCGCGTGAATTGCGCAACGTCATATTTAAATGGCTCTCGGATCTCAAGAAGAATGGCCAATTAGGGGGAAACGTTCTAGTCCGGCGGACGCTGTTGGACGATTGCTCTGGGGATCGATACGAGGAATTACTACTAGCACTATCCACATATGTTCTACGAAGCCAACTCGAGAAGGGGAATATCCAAAATGCAATTTGCAAAACGTTCGGTGCGTTCGGAAAGAAGTAGCGCAAGTCATTGCTATCGCTATCTCGGTTCCCATGTGTTTTGGAGCTAATTAGTGTGAGCACAGCCTATAAACAAACATCCTCGCTTTCCCCCTCGCCCAAATCTCTGGAGGCCTTGATATTAGCACATGAATCATCACTGACACGTCTTCTCCATTCGCGCCGTTTGTCAAAATCACAATGGTCTTCATTCGCCGCATTTCTAGACTCCAAGGAGTCGCAAATTTCGGTAATTTCGGAAACCTTGTCACAATCAACTACAGGAGATCATCCAGCAATTCTCCCGAGGGGATACGAAGAAGACGTTTTACGCAAATGGAGGAATAATTGGCTTGGTGATCAGCGATGGCTCGAAATTTTATTGAAAGGCGATCCAGAGTACATGAGAGATCAATTTTTTGAGCTGCCATTTCACAAGGCATTGAGCAAGCACCATCATTTCAAGAACGGACTGGTTGGCGTGAGAAATGGCGACGTTAGCCTTCTAGCACTAGAGAAGCAAGTCCAAGAGCAAAATAATAGATTGAGAGAGCTACGTCATATAAGAGAGGAGACTCTGAGGACAACTCCAAGATTTGATTCCACAAACCTCCCTGGTAAGGCGAAGGCTGGATCGGATGCTCAAAACGAGAAGACATACTTGAAGGTGGTTTTTGACCAACATCAGGTCGGTATCACGAGTTGCATAACATTACCCTAGATCTGCCTGCACCTCACGACTAACCTATTTACAGAGCCTACACAGTGGCCAAGTAAGAATAGCCCATGAGTATATTGATAGTCAGAGGAACGAATGTACGGTTTCACCACAAGCGGCCAGTGTAAATGAGCTTGCAAACTAATGTTTTGCCAGATACCGAACTCATAGATGCTTTACGTGAAGACTTAACGGCGGCCGGAATACCTGCAAGACGCGAAGTGGCTACTGTTTCACCGGAGTACCAATTCCGTCCAGTGCCAAGTAAGCCGGCAATCCGAACGGAAGTACCAGAATTTGAAAGAAAAGACACGGATGGGGATGAGGAAATGCCTGATAATGAATTACCAGAAAGTGAATTACCGATTTCCGATTATTCACGATATGGCAACGAATCAGATATTGAAATGTCCGAATCGCCTCTACAAAGGCCCTATGACCACCAGGATAATCCTTTGATAAAGGTTTCCCAACAAATTGAGGACTACGAGCCGCAGCCAACAACCCCTAGCGATGCCTCATACCAAGATAATGATGACGAAAATGAGGGATTCAGTGAGTTCGAGGAGTCAATAATAATTCCTAATCTACAATCAAGTCACACAGACCCTGCTTCTCCACTGCCACCCCCACAAAGCAAGCCGCGAACGCGGGATTCGTTGGGATTCGAGGGCTTTGGGGACGATGAGCTTCTAGCAGAACAGGTAAATAGGACTAGGCAATCACTTGATAATATAAACTTACAAGGACCCATTAGATTGTGTCAACTATGGCTGCAACCGACTTTTCGCCAGAAAAGCCATCTCCTCTCAAGAGAAACCAGCAGCGGCACGCTTTTAGGCCTCTAGCCTTGGATGACACGTTTGAGATGGATGAAAGTAGGTTAAAACTTAACATCGGTCAACTGCAGAGCACACAGTATGAGAACACCGAGCAGTCATCTTTTTTAAATTCACGTAGAGATAACTTTTCTACACCGATAAAAGCTCCACTCGCTTCCCCAACTCGTAAAGAAGATCTCTTACGATCAACGGACTATAATTCCGTCTTTAAGTCTCGACCGAAGATAGCCGTGTCCCCAGTTCTGACACCGGCTGGTGGCTCGCCGTTACCAAACTTATCCCTAGTTTCTGGAATGAGCATGAATCCAGAAGCAGTATTTTCAGAGGACGAAATGACAGGCTTTGCGGCGGGTTACGCTGCATCGCCGCTGATTAGGAGGAATGCCAGGAAGGGGGATATGTAAGGGTAAGTACTCTGCAATATGAGAAAGAAATATCTAGCTTTAGGATCGTTCCAACCCAGAGCGAAGTATTCCAACATGTACACTGTATCCTGATGTAGACCTCAAAGAAGGGATTAGATGGTCATCGGGGATGCGGTATGTGTGGAATGCTTTTTGAAATGTTTCAAGCCAATTTTCGAAGACTTCTGGTGATCGGAGCTCTTGAGCGACTATTGTTACTGCCGGGGCTATATTCGATTCTGTATTGCTTCGAGATAGAGAGCATGCGTCTATGCAGGTCTCTACAAAGGGCTTGATGAGAGCTTCGTTATATATGGTATCGCAGGCTATTACAGCAGAAAATAAGGTACCAGCTTGCAGAGCTGGATGGTATCGAATATCATCAGTCTCCCAGTCTAAAGAAATTGTTGATATGTTCGGTATATGGCCAGTTGTCTTTGTAACTTTGCCCCGCCGTTTTGATGGTGACTTTATTGTTTCTGGCAAATTCTCACCCAAATTCTTTTGAGCAAGCTTCATAACGTATTCCTGGTCGCTGTGGTAATATTTTCCAACCCGTGTGCCTAGCGTCAGTGCAAGGACGGCTGCTGAACCACCCCCGAGTTCTAAAACCGATGATGATGTCGTAAGGACTCCATGGGCAAAGAGGATATTATGTTTGTCACATATCCATTCCGCAAATATGGGGGTGATCTTCCATAGGACTATAGGCAAAATATTATCAGCAGCCCTGGATATAAAATTCAACGTTAACCAAGGGTTTGGTCCTGGGCGTTGATTCCAAGGCTAACCCGCACAAGCATACCAGCACCTGTTGTACCTCCTCGACGAGTGGAAGATAAGAGTGTTGGGGACTGATAAATTGTCAGGTCTTGGCCAGCAGCGGTCACAGATATTGAAGAAGCACTGCTGTCCAGAAAGCCAAGGTTTCTTGAAGATGGAACTGTTGAAAAGAGGAGAATGGACTCTGGCGCCGAGACCTCGAATGTCAGCACCAGTATTAGTTCAACCAACAGATAATGGGTTAGGGGAATTTGTCGGGGCAACCTTCATAGACATTCACAACCTCTTCACCGAGGAGCGACAGGAATGATTCAACAGTCATGTGGGCGAGGAATCTCAGCCTTTTCAATTCAGTTGGTGGGGTGTCGAAGGGGACTCTGGGGAACCTTGTGGACCAGGATGGTGGGGTTTTTACTTTAGCGTATGGTTAGTCGACGATCGCGAGATGGCTGCCGAGTCTGTGGCTTTTCTGAAAACGTCTGTGCCAAAACATACTCTAGAGTATCAACTGGCCCCAGGGCTAGCATGTTCACAATTATCACCCAAATTGCTTTTTCCTGTATTACACACCGATAGCAAACCTCAACATCTGCTCTCTCTCTAGCAAGTGATAATTGTAGCTAATTACTCAATATTGTAAAGACTGTGTTTAATTGATTCGCCCGGCAACCCATGTTTGTTGTGTTCTACTCTATATGCAACGGGTACGGGTGTATCGGTATCCGTATCATAGCAAAAGTCCCCGAAAGCCTACAAAACCGATTCCAACTGCACATACAAGTATTCTCAAAAACAAAGTTCCCATGATACCACTAATACGAGTAACTACAAGGGGCTGTGTGTGTGAATGCGGAGTAGCCAAGAAACCTGGCTTCTTGGTACGGATACTACCGTCATACAGGGAGATTCCTAGAGACTCGAGCTTTCAATCATGGAATGGAATATTGACATACATGTACTCTACCTACATGTACCTACATGTATAAGGGTCTAAGGTTCACAGGTTCCGAGGTTCAGGTGCCAGGCTGTGCTACCTAGGTTCGTACTAGAGTTGATGATTATTACACCCCGAAAAGTGTTGGGAACGAACGAACTTGACCTATCCTCACTTCAATTATGACTTGTAGCTGAGTGTGTGGGTATCGTGCGACTGCCGAGAAATATGATCTCGACAAAGGAAACAGACAAGTGTGTGTAATTTTACGCAACCAGTGCAAAGCAAAGGAAATTACACTCCTACCTACTGGACACCTACGGTCTTCTACGTATCTACCTACATGTACCTACTGCACTGGTAATACCAGCCAGGGCTAATGGCATCTGATACCGAAGTAGGCTGGCTTTCTCCGTTTCTACTGGGATACGGTCAAAGGGCACCAATCACGCTATTTGAAAGAGCGACGTCTAGGAAGCCGAAGGTTGCTCGCTGTATGCGTGGCCAGTTGCCACAAGCAATGCACTCTTGCTTTTAGTACTGGTGCAGTCTCGCCTAAGTGCTGCCAACCCCCTTCACTTACATAAAGCATCAGCATCCCCACCGTAAACCAAGAGACCTTCCAGTATCCCACGACCTCATCTCTTACTCACTCACTCGCAGTAATTGAAGTCATTCAAGTAGTTTTGTCCCCTTTTTGACGAAGACTACTTCCTACCTCTGTCTTTAACTACCAATACTATACTTTTGCTTCACGCGTCATAGGTGTTGTCGTCATGGCCAGTCAAAAGAAACAGGTCTTGCAACCGTGCATCTCCAAAAAACCTCCCTTCAACGTCCAAGTCCCCAATGTTACTCCAAAGGAAGGCGAGGGCATTCCTCGTCGTCATCCTGGTTCCATCAACGGTTTGAGAAACCGAATGGAAGAGGACATTAGGACCACTTACGACATCGTCAAGCGTGGAGCCGCAAAGTTTGGAGATGCACAGGCCCTCGGCACCCGAAAGCTCATCAAACTTCATGAGGAGCAGAAAATGGTCAAGAAAATGGTCGATGGGGTTGAACAAGAGGTTCCGAAGAAATGGCTTTATTACGAAATGAGCGAGTACTCGTACATCTCGTTCAACCAGTATTTGGCTCGTGTGAACACAATTGGTTCTGGGCTCAGGGCTCTTGGCCTTGAAAAGGAAGATCGTGTTCAAATCTTCGCTGCTACTAGGTAGGGTGACCGCTCTTTCGGGGAAATTTATGCTTACTGGAATATAGCATAAACTGGCTTGGAATTTCACATGGTTAGTGTTTTCTTTTTAAACTTTACTCAATAATCTTGCTGAGATGTAAATATAGGTGCCGCTTCCCAGTCAATGCCAATCGTCACTGCATATGATACCCTTGGCCAATCTGGACTCACCCACTCGCTTGTACAAACCGAGTCAAAAGCCATATTTCTTGACCCCCACCTCTTGCCTCAGCTTATGAATCCGCTAAAAGAGGCGACGGAAATCCGTTACGTGATTTACAACAGCGAAGGCGCCGTCGAACAGGATCATATTGACGCGTTGAAATCTAAGTTCGAGAAGCTTAGAATTCTAAGCTTTGATGAGCTTTTCAAGCTTGGAGAGGAAAACCCCGTCGAGCCAAACCCTGCTGGACCAGAAGATCTCTGCGGTATCATGTACACGTCTGGATCTACCGGTACCCCCAAGGGTGTACCACTTCTCCACAAGAATGTCATCGCTGCAGGTACAGTACTTATCAATCCGAGAAACTATTGCAGATCACGCAAGATTAATATTGAAACTTTTTTCTAGTTACTGGTGTAACGGTGATAGTTGGTCCTTATATCGGCCCCGGCGATTTCCTTCTCACCTTCCTTCCCTTAGCTCATATTCTCGAATACGTTTTTGAAAATGCCTGTCTTTTCTGGGGAGGAACAATGGGTTATGGAAGTCCTAAAACCCTTTCCGATAGATCCATGCGTAATTGTAAGGGTGATATTACCGAATTCCGCCCTACTATCCTCGTTGGAGTTCCTGCTGTATGGGAAACGGTTAAGAAAGGTATTGTTGACAAGGTGTCACTTCTGCCACCTCTGAGCCAGAGGCTTTTCTGGGGAGCTATGTCACTCAAAAATTTCATGCTACAATCCGGAATTCCCGGAGCAGGCGTGTTGGACTCACTTATCTTTAAAAAGATTAGAGAGGCGACAGGTGGAAGATTAAGGGTAACTATGAGTGGAGGAGGACCAATCGCTCCAGAGACTCAGCACTTCATCAGTATGACCATTGCTCCTATGATCATTGGTTATGGGTTGACCGAAACCTCTGCGTAAGTTTTCCTTTCCAGGAGCTACTCTTCTCACTTTTCTGACTGTCATCATATTATAGCATGGGTGCCCTCATGGATCCTTGCGAATGGAACACTAAAAGTCTTGGGACTGTGCCTGCGAGCATTGAGATAAAGCTTGTCGACTTTGCAGACGCCGGATATTTCACCTCAAACAAACCCGAACAGGGTGAGATTTGGATTCGTGGAGATGCAGTTGCTTCCCACTACTTCAAGAATGAAGAGGAGACACAGGCAGCCTATGAAGATGGGTGGTTCAAGACTGGAGATATTGGTGAATGGGATGCAAATGGTCACTTGAGGATCATTGACCGTAAGAAGAACTTAGTCAAGACCATTAACGGCGAATATATCGCTTTGGAAAAGGTAATCAAGCCACTGACAAGCATGAACTGTGGCAAAACTCTGACCTTATCTTTAGCTTGAGTCTCTTTACCGTGCCTCCGCGGTTGTAGCTAATATCTGCGTTTATGCGGATGTAACGAAGACAAAGCCCGTTGCGATCATCGTTCCAGTCGAAGCTACTCTTAAGAAGATTGCAGCCGATAATGGCATTGAGGGAGACCTTGAAACCCTCGTGCACAACCCCAAACTAAACAGTATCATACTTAAGGAGCTCATCGCATCGGGTAGGAAGGGAGGCCTTGCAGGTGCTGAGTTAATTCAAGGTGTTGTTATGTCCGATGAAGAATGGACCCCACAGAACGTAAGTCTTTCCACTTCCTGAAAATAATAAGGGCATGTCGTTAATGTCGTTGTGAATGGATAGCAATTGGTCACTAGTGCCCAGAAACTTAACCGCAGAGGGATTCTTGAAAAGTACAAAAAGGAGATTGATCACGCCTATAGTACTAATTCATGAGTTATTTGGGGGCTTAAGTACCTTTAATTTCATTAATTATTTCAGTCGTTTTCTTGGGGTTTGGATGTAAACCTGTCGTGGATGGATGATTTATTCCTTCATGATTTAATGCTTTTTATTTTATTTCTGTAGTTTGTTATTCATGCAATTTGTATCTTGCAGGGAGATGAGCCTGAATATCCGAGTGCTATGATTTGAATTTGATGAGGACGATGAAAGGGATGGGGGTAGGTAGTTAATTTTTTACCATTTTTACTATATGAAATTTATATGTTGTGCAATGGTTGCGACTGGTTGATGCTCAAACTCGGTTTGAGCTAAGGCTAGACGCCTTCCCTGGCCATTAGGATTTCGGACACCCTCCTTGGTCTGACAATAGTCTCGTAACCGACCCCTGTACGTCTTCTCCAACCATCATTGACTGTCCGAGGGAGGTGTCCGAGACTCCGAGTGGCTACGCAGGAAAAACTCTATTGAATACCAAGATCATGGCATATCACTCGTCTCAATCACACTGCCTAGACAGTATCGGGCGTCCTTGGCATTAGAGAGATTACCGGGTTATCTTATTATAATTATTAAACCTTATACTCTACATACATAGACTTATTAACAAACAGCTATATCTAGATCAGATCAGCATTGGTGACAGGTGGTTATTCGTCTAGAGTAACGTAGCGCTAGGTATATGCGTAGTAAAGCATAAACACATACAAGCAATGATTAACAACAGCTCCTTTACTTCACTCGGCATATTCTTAATTTTGAACCTGTTATGTGTTCATATGCCCTCTTTCTTCCCCGCGCCGTCGTTGCTTGCGGGTGTTGCGTGCACGCGTTGTAGAACACAATTACTTTAATTTATACGCTCAATCCCAAGACTTATGAGAATTTCGACTACTTATTAAACTATCAAATCGTAACTATAAAATCTACCTACAAACAATCTACAAATTTTCGTCCGCACTTCAGGCCTAAATCGATAGAGGGTTTTAGCTATGTAGGTACCAATAGGAAGCGCATGAGTTTCTGTCCAAATTGTGTAGCTAAAACCTCTAATAGCTAAGTTTCGGTCCCTCTCATAATTTCGCCCAACAACTATTCACAAAGAGATCGCCAACAAAATACTGGCCCCCATAATTATCACCGTCACATCATAATAGTCCACGCAATTGCATGTGCCATATCCTTCTTGCTCATCCGCGATGATATCGTACCGACGGCCCATGTAGATTGAAAATGCACTGACACCACGTAATGGCGTAGTCAAACTGAGGGCTGCCTAGTTACTGTTGAAACTCTTGGGACCCCACACTGTGGAGGTTATTGCTGGGGGTATATTGAACACGGCGCTTTGGAGCGGCGGTTAGTTTGGTTGTGATGAAGACGGAAGTGATACATACCCATGGCTAGTGTTAAGACATACACTCACTATGTAAAAATATCGACCATTTTCTTGAACAACGCCCGATGCAAGAACGGCCAGTCCAGCCGTCATAACGAGTGAACAAATCACTAAAACACTAATCTTAGAGCGTATCCTATACCTAGGAGACCTCTTAAGTGTTGCTTCTTTGAAAGGTGTAGGAATAGCGATATGACCATTGAAATACGCTGCAGCGAGGCGAGTGATTGTTGCGCTAAGATGCAAGATAGAGGCTTGATATGCGGCATTTAAGGAATTGGTACTCAAGTTGGTGCGATACGTTGTTTATAATAGTGTTCCTAACTATAAAGAAGTTAATACATTTTTTTTTGTTTAATTCATTAATTGCATGCAACCTTACAGTTATGGCAATTAGAAGTTAATACATGGTTAGGGTTAGTTTTCAAGGATCAAGGCATAATGGACACTTGCATTATTTGTAAATGTCTGCGCTGGGCCCATACTGAGGAAGATTGCAAGTGAAAATATCCGGGCATTCCTGTCGTTGAGAAAGACACGAGTGCTGGGACCTATCCAATTTCATGGGCTCATTTTCCCGAACGTTATTGCTGTTAGTTGATCCATATGATGTTTGCTGCTGATTAGAATTGACAGCGTCGTTTTGAATTACGTCTATCGCATCTGTGTCCAATAGGCCTTCCTCCGCCTCCTCACCATCCCCTACACCCTTTTTACTCCTCCATTCCGATAAAGTCAGCAGTCCAGCTCCTCCCAATATGGAAACGGTGCCAAGAAATTACCCAGCGCGAGAAGTAAACTTTCCGTCGTTAGCTGTTGATCCTCATCCTTCCTAAAAACCCTAGCAGCGACCTGAACCTGCCAGATAGGGCTCATTCCAAAGAGCAATACAGTCAATCCCAAGGCGCTTTGCACAGACCGTATATTTCCCACCATAGTCGTTAATCCTGATATCTGCGGTGCCACAAAACCTGTGCCAACAAAGACAAATGCCAGCATCATGAACGTAAAGTGCAGGCGGTTTATAAACACGTAAACCGCGAGGAAATATCTAGATATAAATGAGATTAAGGATAAGACTGATACAGCTCTAGGACTGCTATAGCTTTCGGTATACTGTGACAGGGACATCAGGAAAAGGACTGGGATGTGTGTGCCGACTTCGCTGGCAAGGGATATGAAGTTGTGAATAGCCAAGTTTGTCTTGAAGGAGAGGTGAGAATAGGCAGAAGAGCGATGTGCTCCCAGAACTTAGACTGGTACTAAAGCCCCTTCCAATATTACAAGCCTTATTAGTAGAAATTGGTACTAACCATAATGTGACGCTTATGATTAACCTAGTAGCCCTTACTAATTTACTCATTATAACAAATGAAAACCAAACCACTAGATCAGACACTGGTATGCTTTTTCTCGATGAGTATGTACAAGATACTCCGGGGGTCACCTATATAAATACTTGGGGTGTCGAATTACATCGCGTCCTTTGCTACAAAGTTGGTATGTACTTAAAATTAACACCGAACATGGGGGATGTAGTATATTTCTTGGCATACGTCATGACTCGTGGCTTTGTAGGGGCCAATAATACCCTGCCCCACAAATACCGTAAAAATTAGGAATGACTACATGTACGCAGCCCCCACCCCCAACAATTACAAGTAGTTACCACGGTGGAATATTAGACTGCCAAACTTGAAACCGTGATCATCTCAAAATTTAATCTTTCGGCTCTAGTCATCAAGTCCGTGGTACAGTCAAAGTAACAGTTTACTGTCGTTCACCTCACAGGTATTGACAGATACATATATATACGTACCGTGGCCATTGTCCTTCGTTAATTTAAATTGGACGGTCTTATCCTCACCTCCAGAGTATAGTAATGAGTTGGTAGGTGGTAATTATAGGGATCTATAATATCAGAATATCTTCGGGAGGCTACCTGTACTGTAAAATAGAACATAGTTCCTGTTCTCAACGGACTTTGAAGATTTAGAAAGTGTGTGCTTGAAAGTGGCCCTTGTCCCTCGAAACCTCCGATGGAAATTCTCCCTCCTCACATAAGAGTCAAGGTTACTTTACTTGATTGCAATGATGTGTGATTTTGCTAGTATGAAAATTAGGAGGTAAGTATATGATGTATGTAAAAGAACTGTTGAACTACTTATATATTCGCCGGATCTATTATGATCAAATAGTCTCGGGACCTAGCTGCATATCAGCTGTAATTAATTTCTTCTGCTTCTGCCAGAATATGATACACTATCCCAACGTTCGTTGTTGGAACAATTTATATGTAGAGCTTACGGAGGATCGAGTGAGACATATCAAGATGGACTACTCGCGACAGGCCTGAAGTACCCGAAAATGCAGCTGCAAGGTTTTGGTGTATTTTTTGACTTCTACTCCAATGGTAATTGCAGATTACCTTACCGTCGAAACGCATACAATTTTGAGCCCTATTCAGTCGGCTTATCCAGAACGTAGGCTCACAATAGCCTTATGAATCCAATAAGGTTCAAATAAGTATTATTTAAGCATGTTTTAAGGATGAAATAAGGCTTAAAAAAGGGTTTTTGTACTGATAAATCTACTTTGGGGTCGGAACGGGTATTTCTATAAGGCTGATTAGAGGCTTAAATAAGGTTTATATTGGGCTTATTCGGGATTAAGACCTTATTGCCGACTCAGTTCCCTCCAACCCTATCTTTTTTAAGACCTTAATAAGACGAAGCCTTATGATACGCGATAAGGCTTAATTTGACATTATATACATCGATGGCCGCCTACCTGCCCCGCCCCCCCCCCCCCCCCCCGCAGGCCTACCCGCCTACCTACCTACCTGCCTACCTGCCTGCCTGCCTGCCTGCCTGCCTGCCTGCCCGCCTGTCTGCTCACCTACCTACCTGCTCGCCTACCTGCCTATCGTCCTAATTCGCTGAATTGGGTATATTTGGTGCTCGATTTGGTGCTGTATTTGGTAATGCTTTGGTGCAATTAGTCGAGTATTTGGGCGTCGATTTGGGCGTCGATTTGGTGCTCTATTTGATGCTCGATTTGGTGCTGTATTTGGTGCTGTATTTGGCGCTGGATTCGCTGCTGCTGGATTAATCGTCGTTCAATTCGCTGATTAGAACCTACTTCGATGATAACCCTGATACTGAGGGAGCTTGAGAGGGGGGGGGGGGGTGGGCGGTGGTGGTAGATGGTACGGAGGTGGTGGAGGTGATAGAGATGGTGGAGGTGATGGAGATGAGTAGGCGCAGACGGCTTGATATTTGCTGTGCCTAACCCTAACCCACGAAACCTTATGAATTTGCATAATTCTTAGTGGCCGACGGTCACACTTATGCCCAAAACAGGCCAAATTTGGGCTTATTTGAGACTTAAGGTTTAAACAAAGCTTTTCGTCTGCCTATCAGCCTTATAAAAATACCCGTTCCGACCCTAATGTATTGTGAGCCTACGTCCTGGATAAGCCGACTGAATAAGGCTCAAAATTGTATGCGTTTCGACAGTAAGGTAGGGCGTGCATTTTCGGGTACTTGTTACCTCCTGCGAGTACATACATACATGGACTGTTCTATAGTAAGCTGCATCCTTAAAAGCTTAGTTAATGACGAGATTTTTTTTCATTTTTTTTTATTTATTAACTGCATGTAACCTTACAGTTATGGCAATGGATGACGAGTGATTCATTGTGATTCCATCCGATACTTGAAACTTTCCTGGCCCGTATAGGAAACGATATATATCATTTAGAAAGGGTAGTAATAATGATTAGTCAGGTAAGGTCTAGCTAAGACAATAATAAGCAGCACATCCTTGGCGAATTTATAGAAAGATATGATCGTATACTAGTTAATAGCTACACTCATAACTACATGTAGTCATCGTCCAAAGTCTCTGAGGTTTTTATCCTAAGAGTCAGCTGATCGAGATTCGAGACGCTCACTCAAGTGCCTAACGAAATTCGTGTGTATGTGTGCTTAAGTATAAAGTATGGCTATTGCTAAAACAGATATATAGTTTACGACAAATTTTGACATAGGTGCGTAGCTACATACAGTGCAGGTTGAGTGGAGATTGAACAAAACGATTTGATAAGAATTGAAGAAATTGTTGCTTGTTTTTAGAAGAGAAAGTAAAAGATAGACAGTTGTTGAAACTTAGTCCGTAGTCATTGGTATTGCCCTCTAGACCACATCACTCACGGATGTGCTATTGTCCCTTGTGAACATCTCACGTCCCAATTCATCTTCAGGGTTTTTAGCTTTGTCGCCATATCTTCTGAAATAAACTCGTTTGCAGAGTTTCCACGCTTCCACACCCATGAAAAACAAGAAAGACTCAACAAAGATTATGCCCCATTCCCAGGTGATTGGGGCATGCTTGAAGACCACGGTATTCAGGAAAGGGACATAGATGATCGGGAAGACTGTGATGAAACCCGCCATAATACTCCAAAAAAGGAATGGATTGCGCCAGGCATGACGAGCCCATAAGGACCAGATATGGGCGGGCTTTGGTTCCATGCGGAAGAAACTGCGGCGCATGTGGACCATCTCCCATGCCAAGAACAATGCAAACCATGTGAGACAAGTGAAAGTGGTGCTTCGAGCCCTAAATACGAGCATGCATTCGTCGGAAATATGATTGTTGCAATTATGCCCGAGATTGCCGTCACCAAAACCGAAAACCACGATCGAGAAAGATGCAAGACAAAGGGCTGCCATCCAGCAACCATAGACCAACATGTCAATGAGCACTTCCTTAGTAAAGATACCGACCTTGCGCTATGAGATTGTTAGTATTTAATACTAGGAAGAGTTTCTGTAGATACACACATTGTGGGGCGGTCTGGTCATGATATCATCCGAAGCTATCTCCATTCCTAGGCCCATGGCAGGAAAGCCGCTGGTGATCATGATGATCCACAAGATCTCGACTGGAGCAAGTGGAAAAACCGACAGTCCAGAGCTATCTTTGAAAGCAAGCCCGATAAGAAGAGTACATGCTTGAGCAATGTTTTCTGCCAAAAGATGCAAGACAAACTACAGCACGGTCAGTCACTGGTCCTTGAATGACATTATAAAAATCTCAGTCTTACCTTTTTGATGTTGTCGAACATACGTCTACCCTCCTCGATAGAGTTGAGAATAGATGCAAAATTATCATCCGTGAGAACAATATCCGAAGCATCCTTTGCGACATCGCTTCCAGCCATACCCATGCCGATACCAACATCGGCACGTTTAAGTGCAGGGGAATCATTGACACCATCACCTGTCATCGCAACAAACTTATTCCGTCTATGTAAGGCGTCAACCATTCGGACCTTTGTCTGCGGCGCACAACGAGCAATAACCAACGGCAAAACAGGAAGCCTGTCGATTTCTTCGTCTGAGAGCTTATCGAAATGTGATGCAGTCATAACCATGGCTGATATAACATCTTGCGCCAATAGATGGACATTCGCTGGAATAATTCCCACTTGCATTGCAATAGCCCTAGCAGTTTGTGGGTGGTCTCCCGTGACCATATGAACATTAATTCCAGCACGATGGCATTGCTTAACAGCACCGGCAGTCTCCACACGAGGTGGGTCATAGAGACCGATAAGTCCAAGGAGTGTCATTCCCCTCTCAACATCCTGACGCGGGAGTTGGCCCATATCATTTGATTTAGTCTTCCATGACCTGTGTGCTAATGCGAGAACACGAAGACCTTGCGAGGCTAGAGCCTCCATGTTTCTAAGCACCCTTTGCTGCACCTCAGAATCAAGAGGAATGATTTCGTTGGCGAGTTGGATGGTGGTACAGGCTTCGAGAACCCGCTCCACTGCGCCCTTCATAAAGGCCCACTCCGCGTATCCGTTGTCGAGATTACCACTGTAGTTCCTGAATATAACGGTCATGCGTTTGACGTCGGAGTCGAATGGGTATTCAGATATTTGAGTCCACGAAGGCGCATCGCCACTTGTGAACTTACGGCGACCATAGTCGAATCGACTAGAAAAGACCTGGATAGCAATCTCGGTGGGGTCTCCACGAGCGCCCCATTCCTGTGTCTCCTCATTACGAGTAACTGTTGCAAGATTGCAGAATGTTGCCACATTCAAGTACTGCTTTAGAAAGCTCCTGTTGATAAACTCTGAAGCGGGTTTAAACGGTGATACATTCTTTTTCTCTGTGGCGTCCCCTTGACTCTTAAAGGTATCATATGGAGTAGTCTCCGTAAATGATATTTCGGCGGAGGTACAATCGATTGGATTGGTAGATTCGCCAACCGTATATGTTCCTTAAAATCTTTAGAGGTCTATACAAGTTATACTCGAGCGCTAACATACCCTCTGCGATAACCCAAGCCTTCTTCACAACCATTTTCCCTTGTGTCAAGGTACCTGTTTTATCAGAGCAAATGTTGGTTACAGCACCAAGTGCCTCCAACGAATCAAGCTTGCGGACAATAACGTTACGTTGGACCATGATCTTGGTACCCACAGCCATGGTAATAGTAAGTACTACAACCAAACTAGCGGGTATCATAGACAATCCAGTGCTGTCAAACAATTAGCTAAATTGTTGTAGAATCCCGGCGCATGAAGAGAAACTCACGCAACAGCATATAGAATAACCTCTTGTGAACTGCTAAAGCTGTTCGCAGCAAGGCAAATAAGAGCGAAGACTACTGCGATGCCAAACAAAAAGATTGCCAGCCAACTGAGCTTCCTCTGTAAAGGCGTTCCAACGGATGTGCCGAGGAAACCACCAACAAAGTCCAAAACAGTCCAGAGACCAGCCATTATATAGGCACCCCAGGTAGCATGACCACTCTCATCGCGCGAAACACTGCGTATCTTGCTGTCATTGCCACGTAGAGACTCGGCAATCTTCCCAATTTCAGTGTTCATACCAGTACTAACAACAATAGCTCTCGCACGCCCTTTGGAGACTGTGGAACTAGAGTATGCCATATTGATACGATCACCAACACCAGCATCATCTTCGAGTTTGAAAGACGCACCAGCATTCTTTGCTACCGGGAGAGACTCTCCAGTAAGGAGAGCTTCATCTGTTTCAAAGTCTAAAGTACAACTTAGCCAAACTTTCACTAAGAGGAGGAAAACTCAAACATACTCATTGCTTCAAAAAGCCTCAAATCAGCAGGAATTGTGTCGCCCATTTTGGCCTCAACAATATCGCCGGGAACGAGGTCAAGAGATCTTATAGTCTTCAACTGGCCTGCACGAATAACCGTAGCTGTTGGAGAAGAGAGAGACCGCAATGAATCCATTGTTTTCTCTGCACTATACTCCTGAAAGAAGCCGACAATGATGTTTATAAAAACCACCGCGGTAATGACACCAGCTTCGATCCAAGATTTAATCGCAAATGAGACAGCCATGGCCATGATTAAAATCTACAGTCTTGTTAGAAACAGTTATTGCCGAGTGCATATCGAATCTAGATTAAAGTTACCAAAACCATGGCATTGAATATCTGTCCCATGAGAATCTTGAATGCGCTGACACCACCACCGGCTTCGAGCTCATTGAGCCCATACTTTGTTATTCGGCGCTGTGCTTCCTCTTCAGATAATCCATTGTCTGTATCTGTTGCAAGCTGTTGTACAATTTCTTCTGCTGTGAGGAGGTAGGCTGGAGAGGAGAGGACAAGGTGTTCTGGAGAAGACTGCTGCTGCTGCTGAAACATGGGTCCTTCACGACTTCGGGGGTGAATATTTTTGGCATCATCTTGCATACGCAAATTGTGATGACCGTGTGTAGAAATGGTTGTAGTTAAAAAGAAATTAAATGCAAAATGGGTGCTCTAGTTGATTTTGTAGTCAATTTGAGTATCAAGTAGAGCCTGCAAAACTGGAGAACTTGTAGAGGAGGGATGCTTGAAGAGTGTATGGTATGTAGTGGACGGAAAGCAGGCGGGCCGATGGGGGTTATATAAGAAGCAGCTGTGCACCTACATATACCTACATACATGTACCCTCTTGCTTTTTCCTTAAAAAAAAAAAGAGCTTCTAGCTGATAACTGCACGACTATCAAATTCCCCCCGAATGACGCTTTGAAGGGTCAGGATTGGCTGGTGCCCGGCCGGCAATACATTTTTCTTGCCAAGGGAGTTAATTGCCATCTTATTTCAGGGATTCAAGCTTGGCGATGCACGGCAACTACATGCCAAGTAGAGCTACATCTTAACAGGCGACCTCGGCGACGCTACAGTCTAAAAGCAGCCGCAGAGATATGTACTCGTAGCTTTATAGCGTTTCCGAACACGACCAATATTGCATGACATACAAAAAGGTGGATTTGGCGCTTTTTCGTATGTCATGCAATATTGGTCGTGTTCGGAAACGCTATAAAGCTACGGGTATGTAAGTAGAGTACCACAGTATTTGAGAAAATTCGTTGCGCTGCAGCAGGGGTCTTCTCTACTCGCACCGCAAGATTTGGAGCGTTGCACCCGGGCGTTAGAGAAGATCCTGGTATGTAAAAAGCACCAATTTTTGCTCGAACTGTGGCGAATCCTTCAGTTTTTGGTGAGAGAAACTTACCAGGATCTTATTTAACACCTGGGTGCAACGCTCCAACTTTTGCGGTACTTTCATGACGTTTGTAAAAGGAACCGTTATTGCATACCATACTAAATTGTGGACTTGGCGCGTATTTGTATGGTATGCAATAGTGGTTCCTTTTACAAACGTCACGAAAATACGAGTACCAAGTCTTGCATCTTGATGTCCAAATACTGCCTCTGGTTGGCTCTTGCCCCTGCTGCAGCGCAACGAATTTTCTCAAATACTCTATCCCTTGGACGCGTGAGACATTTGGAGAATCTCTCTCATGCATTAGCGTGCCCTACCTAGGAAACGATTTACTATAATAAAGCAGCAACTTGCGAAGTTTTTGGCATCTCTGAGTATTCCGAAGACCAATAAATGCAGCAAACTGCTTACCCGGACGTTTTCTCAGCCAAATTCTAGGTCACATGACTGCCAATTCCCGCTAATGCATGAGAGAGATTCTCCAAATGTCTCACGCGTCCAAGGGATAAGCTACCTCTGCAGCGGTACTGCTTGGAAGTCAAGCAGGGTGACGTTCAGGCCGATATCTAGAAAATTGATTGGCTGAAACCCAGTATTCGTCATTGCCCCAGGCTCGTCGTTGCTCCAAAAGCGATTCTGTGAAGTACATGTATATAAATACATGTAGTACTGAAAAGCGGTCATAAATGGTAGATACATGTAGCTTGCTAGACCCATAGCCGAGAGCACTCTAAATCCATACCTATATACGTACTATGTAAATAGTTAGAGTACTTCTACATCTCGCGGACATTAGGGGCGCCAGGCACGCGCTCGCTCGGGAGAGCTATTAGAATGATCAGATTTAATTTTACCCACTGACTCCCAACCCTAATGGAACTTTCTAGCAGATACTGAAATCAATTATCACTAGGTATTCGCCTGATTATTAAAATCTAAAGGCATGTGATTGTGATACTGTTTCAGAGTATGTACTCGTATACCGCCAAAACTCGAAAAATTGGCTATCTCCGGCCAGGGATTATCGCTCGAGTGATTGGTTGAATGGCATCGATTTGCATCAGAAGTTTCCCACACAAGTAATTTTGATCTCTGGAAGCTAGCCAATTTTTCGAGTTATGGCGGTACCAGGGTAAGAACCAAAAAATGCAAGTGACGGAAACAGTAATGATTTGTATGAGAGATCACCGCCACCCCATACAAATAATCCTTGCCCTGAGCAACTGGTTCTTTTCGTGGTAAACGAGTACATGTAGTCATATAAACTTAAGTGCTTTCGCGATCGGAAGCCACTCGAACCAAATCTTGTCGAATCAAGATTCTAATTTGGCTATTTGGAATATCTTTGGAGATTCGGGCTGTGAATGATCATGATTCCTAATTTCACTGCAGAATATTACATTCTGAATTAAATTCTCTTCTTTTTTTTGGCAATTGGTCCACGAAAACATGATTTTTACTCGTCCTACATGTAATTATCCCATCCGAGGTACTTGAAACTGCACATTTTCAAAACGTGCCCTTATGTAGTATGATGGCTAACTGGATTTGGTCAAATCGTAACAGCTATTTTTAATAGTATCATTAACATTGGGAAGGCTGAATACTCATCAATAATTGAGCACAAGAATACTATAAACCGGAGTAGTAGGTTATATATACATATGCTCCAGAATATTCCCTTGCTGTAATTCAGAATAGCCGACCGGCACCTGGACGGATACTCCCGTCTCAGGATGATGGCCAGTACTCTACCATGATTTTGGTGTATGCAATAGTGGCCCAGTTTAAAACATCTCAAAAAATTGGTAGAGTTATATGTAGGTTACACAATTAGTTATATCGTAACGGGCCCGAATACCGACGGGTCGCGGGGGAAATCAGTGGACATGGTACTACACGTGACTAAACGATTGGGTTGCAACGTACGTTATATATGATCTTGGCCCAACCCGTTCGTAAAGCCTGCTGAACGCCATCTTGAACGACCTTTGACCCAACAACCCATTCAAAATTACGATTATCATGGCGCTTCAGCTAGCATGGATTGGATTGGGTAACATGGGACGGGTAAGCTCTCCAGTTAACTACAGTCGCAAAAGATTGAAACGATCGGAGTTATCCCTTGGCCTGGTGAGACATGCAGATTCGGGACCCTCCAAACTAGGCAGGTTTAGACTGTGGCCCAGTGACGTTGCCATGGGATTATCAGATGGCTGAGCTCGGCGCCACGAAGGCAAAGGCACTGGGCCACAGTCTAAACCTGCCTAGTTTGGAGGGTCCCGAATCTGCATGTCTCACCAGGCCAAGGGATAAAGCACTCTACACGTAGATGGCTTCCCTAGCCACCCGAACACCCCTCACCCGAACAGTCAACGTCAAAAAGAAAGGATCTTCGTTGCAACCGGTGTGTGTACCAATCATACTCAACTATTCGGGTGAGGGGGTGTTCGGGTTGTCTGATGCTATCATGGGAGGTAGACGCCTTCCCGGGCCATTCGAACACCCCCCTCACTCGAACAGTTGATGCTTATTGGTGGAGAAGCCCAATTCAAGAGGTACAGAAACCGGTTACAGCGCAGATATTTTCTTTTTTAAGTTAACTGTTCGAGTGAGGGGGGTGTTCGAGTGGCCCGGGAAGGCGTCTATTCTTTCTACTTTTGGCTTTGGGGGCAAATGTTGAAAGTTGACGTAAAGATTTATAGAAAAGTTGAGAGTGATCAACTCCAGTTACCTTGATTTGCGCGTACTATCAAAATTGATAGTCGCTCCGGCTGACGTTATTGTAATTGTGATTTTAAATTGAGTTCTGTGTTTTGCCATTGACATTCAGTAGACTTGTTTCGTTCTGCCGGCGCCTGGATGGGATCAATATACATGTATCTTGATCTGAAGTAAAAGGATGGATGTTGGAATAAATACATACATGTATATATAGTTGGTCAGATCTATTGATCTTCATATGATCATATTCGCTGATGTATAGAGGCAACACGTACGCGTATGTAGCTACTACAAATCATAAAACAACATTCTAGTGGTAATGCCGAAAATCCTACATACATGTATTTAATCTTAATCAACATTTGGCGGAACCTACAAAGTACTAGTAAAGACGCAAAGTCCTCAGGCCACGTGTAGGCCGTTTTCTAGAAATAGTGAGAGGACTAGGGTTGAGACTCACGGGACCCAGGGACTTTGCGTCTTTGCTAGTATGTACCGCAGTAATTCTTCTCAGCGGACGGTTACACAAACGTCAAAGTTGCCTTTTACAGCGCGTATGGGGGAAGGGCGTTCTCTAGACAAATGACCAGAACAAGTACTTTCAACGTCAATGTGAGTGTCCACTAAAGCAAATTACTACAATATATAAAAACACATAACTACATTCATTAGCAATACGGCCATAAGGCGTAGTCGAGAGTAGACCAAGCTCAGATAAGTGATATATGACAGCTGGAATTGTCGATCGATCGATAGCGCTATCTACTTTGGATGCTCGCACACCGCGGTACTTGGCTACATGTAATGAAGGGATCTATTTTCTACATTGAAGGGGCATTTACTAACTGTGTTTGTGTAGAATCTGCGTCCGATATATGTGGTACATGTAGTACTAGGGGGTCCATCTACCTCGCGAGCTGTTACTTTTGATATCCCCAGTTGGCTGCCAGTTCGAACGTTCCTCTAGATCTGCCAGCTTCATTCCCGCCGTCATCATCATGATTAACTTGTGTCCGCACCCTTATAGGTATTGGGAGAGCAACATGCTCATGCAGGTTTAAAAGCCACATGTAAGTTTTAGCTTTTTTTGTAAGTAGAGTATATCACTTTACCGTTAAGTAATCTCAGTGATGTTTGATTATAATATACTTCATAAGATCAATCACAAAACGCGGATACTCTATTAGTTAGCCAATTAAATAATCTAATATATTCTGACCGAACCAGGAAGACGTTCACCCAGAAAGATGCCGATATCTTGTCGGGCCCGGATGAGGTATATCCCATGCAGAAAGATGTCGAACTAGTATTTTTCTGGATTGGATGGCTTGCTCTATCGGTCAGAACACATCAAGAACGGCAAGCGCGGTTAGATAACGAGGCTACATGTAGTCAAGATCCAAAATTCAAATACCTTAGAACAGCTTGAATTATATATATATATATGGAACTCGAGGCCCTTAATCCTATTCTCAAATCGAGCTATATATAGGTCTATATGGTTTCTAGATCCACAGATGTGAACTACAAATAATAGTATACTAATTTACTTATAGCTAGGGTCTATAGCTATAGACATGAGTCTAGGAACTCCTTGCGTACAAGAGCTAGAGGCGCTACAAAAAATTACAAAGGATCATTATATATATATGTATATACATGTATATTTATATGTGTATACATGTATACAGTGTACAGTGCACTATATAAAAAAGTTAAAATCGATATATAATATTTTCGTTGCCTTTAGTCCGAGTATCCATAACTAGATGCAATATAGTCATACTTCGGATCGCATCATATCACCTGTAGAATTATCGGCGCCACTAGTAGTAGCCTAGCTTACGCGTACGATCCATACTAGAATACTGTTATAAAGTCTATCTTGAATCAAAGTTCATGATTCGGCGGTTAGCTAGCCGGTCAACTCCATGCAGGCTATTAACTAGCCATATCTCTCTAGTAGCTCTATATGTTACTAGTAAGGAGCGGCCTCCGGCCGCATATAAAATTAAACACTAGTTCGAGGAATCTCCGATATCAAAAAAAAGTACTTATGTAAAGATCCAGAAACACACAGCTCTATTTCAGTGTTTGAATTTAACATACAGCTCTATATATGCAACGGCCCGAAACAAATCGATCCCTCGCACGCAGCCGGGGCCCCTCCTCTCCCGCGTGAAGTGTTAGTTTCGGAAAAGGTCGAGAAGAACTATTGATGGAAAGTAAGAAAATTATAACACTGGTCAGAGGGGCTATTATATATATATATCATGATCACGACAGAACTCATGGTTTGATGACTTAGGAAAGCATATATGTCGTCTCCCTTAATGCGCCCAATTCTTTGTCTATCGGCAGCTGTAGCCCACCGGAGATGGGAGGTAACTAACCAGCCAATAGAAACCTTTCGTGATGATAGAGATATATACCTAACTATTCTATTTAGATAGGTACTTCAACTCACCTTAATACTTCGAGCGTTTCAATTGCTATAGCGCGCGAGAAGCTATACATATAACTACATATCATATATATATATAGGGAGTGACCGGTCATGTGTCGAGGACTTCGGAGGGCCAAAAACGCCACCGTCAGCCCGGGTGTTAACTCTGTTTTGATGGTAGGAATTCCAGTTTCTGCGGATCATAGATGAGTTGATTATCTACATTAAGGGTGATCATAATACTTCAAAATCCCGAGTTGGGGTTGGAGTTGGGAAGACTTTTAGTGCGGTCTGATAAAACACATTAGGTAAAGGCTAACTTTGAAAAGCTTAACTTGCGCTAAAAAGCCCAACTGGCTCTTTTGCAAGTTGGAGAGAGTTCAACCTGTGTTGAAGTCCTTTTAGTGCCGCACTATATATACTAAAATTGGCTGTAACCTTCCTATGTGAGGGCCGTCTAAACCTCAACTTTCTCAGAAGATTTCGAAGGGTGCTCAAAGTTTGTTCAAAAGTCCAACTCAGTTCGTCAGTCTAATTGGAGGAGAGTTTTCCCAACTCCAACTCGGGACTTTGAACTTTAATCACCCCTATTTAGAAAAGCCCGAAGTTTATACTTATCCCTGCCCATAGCTCCAGTCGGTACTCAAATGTAATCATTGGAGTGAAAATGCCTAGGATGTTTATTACGTAATAAACTAGTACCAAGATTTTCTCTTGAACTATAGAAAACCGAGTGATCATTCATGATTATAGCTAATAGCTACATGGATCTCCGCTTCTTTTTTTTTTTTTGTTTAATGCATTAATTGTATGCAACCTTACACATGGATCTCCGCGGTCCCGTGTGCATATGCGTAGGTTTTACCTGTTAAATATTTAAATAATAAATATAACCAAAGGTTTAGTATCCTTGAGCTTGATCTGCACGGTAGCCGATTAATTAGTGTTGAGAGAATTGATACTAATAACATCTTGTTCTCGATCTACTTTCTTTACAGTACTAGTACCTCTGTGTTTTAGGGGTTCAAGATGTAGTTCTTTCAAAACCCTAAGTAAGGGTCTAGTATTTCAAAGTAAAGCAGGCACAACCCATCATGCCAGCAATTGTATTACTAGTATGTACACGTGTTTGCTACCTGAGCCTTAATTACATCATGTAGATACAGTGACAGAAACATGGATAAAACGACTACCGCAGTCATTGGCAATGCCGTACCACTGCGTACCACTGCCGTATACTTCGTTGAAATACGAAGATAAAGCGGCACATTCTCACAATACCGTACTGATGCGGTATCAGATTTACCCCCATTTCTGATACTGTAGATATACAAATGTTACAGTTATAAAAGCGTCAGATTTTTGATCGCACATGTATCATGGTAAACACTAAAAAATAGTTTATCAAGAATTATCTCCCAAATATATGAGGCTTATATAATTATGAGATATTTGAGTCGTAGAGGGAAGACCTTACGGTTGCTCATGGGCATGAAATCTAGACAACTAGATTTGTACTATATAGCTGCTAATAATATTAAATACTACTAAGAAGGCAGGCCCAAAAGAACCGCAGGAGCTGGGTAAATTCAGAGATCAAAGTGGCCGGCCGTGGAGCTGTATTTTAGAGAACCTCTTTTTATATAAAATCGTTAGAATCTCCCAGCCTGAATTGCCTCTCACTAGTAGTATGCTGTCTCCCATTAATTTTCTCTTGATGAGAGGGATATCGACATGGAATTATGTACTTGACTCTATGTTGTACCAGCTGCAACCTCCTTGCTTAGATAATTGTTTTCTGCATGTAATAATTATATACGTATTTACCCACCACCGACGCGTACGGTATCATATATATCAACCTTTTATACACTGGCCATGGCCGCTCAGGTCTAAAGAACTACAATATCTCTCCACTTCCCGGTGCTGTACCGGGGGTCAACCATAAATACCGAGAATCTGATAAGATAAACACACCTATTTCACAGCAAGATTCCCTTATCAGATTCTTCGTATTTACCCTCAACGCCCGGTACACTTTAATCTTCTGTAGCCCATCTAGGGTCACGTTACCATCTATTCTAAGGTGACTACAGTACCGTGCTTATTTATGCCCCGCCCCACAACATTCATGTATTCCAACCAACTAACGAGTTCGTACTGGTATCCACCGTTAAAGAAAAATGAAAACAATATGTAGTACGGGGTTAACGAAAAATGGTAATGATCACGACGACGACGACGATGATGTAAGAAGAGAAACACCAAGGGGGAACTTGGAACAGAATTCATGATCAAAGTACATATATATACTTAACTTGAAATAGGCCTAGGCCTAACTGGTTAGGATTAAACACGGCAGAAATAAATTCAAGTAAAACCAGTTACACAATATTAGGAAACGAACGAAAAGGGAAGGAGAAATCGACAAGGAGCACAACACACCGGCCGGCTACTTAACCCCGATAGATGTAAGAATACAAAAAATTAAACCGAAATGAAACGAAACACGAATGATAAATAGCAAAATTCGAAATAGCCCCCCACCAATAACGTCCGACATAATTCTCTCCTAGCACATAAACGAAAAAGCCAAACTTTTATAGATATATAGATGTAAATATAGAATAAAAAAAGATCCACCCTTCCGTCAACACAATGGGACTTTTAGGCCATAGGGCCGAAAGTTCAAACCAATGAAAACGTAGCCAAAAGCAATATAGTGATAGAGTTCCCGAAACATGCAGAAAGATACAGTAGGGCGATGATACAAACTGACCGATATCACTCGGACATTGACTGCAGCGAGCTTTCTTCTAATGAATATTTCAGCTGTCTCTAGTGTATTTGGGGTCTGTCTCTTCAGGGCCAGAATTTGATGCGTACTGGAGCATGTCCATATTGATTGTTCGCAAACTCCATGCGAAGACTGCCACCTGACGTATACTATCCATGAAATCTCCTGCCGGAGGGCCTCCAGGTACAGGAGAGAGCTGTGTTGGTGGGACAAGAGGAGCATGAGCCCATGGCGACGCAAAAACTCCATGATACAGCGGTGGATGATGCGGCGCAGGGATGGTGGGCCGAGCTTTCCGAAGAACAACTACCAACCCATCTGAGGTACACGAAATCACTGCTTCAACCTCCACCACTGGTTCGGGTGATTGTGACATACTGGACTGAGAGGTAGAATTGCCACTCAGGTATGCCCCGTCTTCTTCATCGTCCTCCCCTTGTTCCTCGTCACTTATCATATCTGTGTCCTGGTCTTTCATCACACTCTTCATCGTATCGTTCCTATCCGCCCAATTCCGAACAGCTGCTGGACGAGATCCCTCGGCATGGAGGAATCCTGTACCTGGGTGGTTCCTACTACCATTCTGGGGACGTCGCTGTTCTGCTGCTGCTGCTGCTGCCGCCGTTACCGCCGGTGCCTGTCTAGGATCCCTCCACTGAAACCTCAAGTATGCAATTGAATCGTTTTCCTTCGCCCTTTCGAGGGCATCTACGGCTTCTTGAAGGCAGTTCTCCTGGATACATTCGTAAAAACTTTTTCCGATCGCCTCATCCGGGGGGAAATTGAGTATATCACCAAGAGCATGTGTTGCGTATAAAATTGTCAAGGTCCGCGTAAACCGATTAAGGATTAGTGCTGCTCGCGGTTCATGGTGTCCTTCAGGTGCGGAATTGAATTTCGTGGACAGATGCGTGAGCATATGATACCTTGGGTCTCTTTGTGACGACGAGAAAACGCGGCGGATAAGAGGGGCAGTAAGTGCTCGATCTATTAAACGGAACGGATATTAAAGATATATATCTTTTAAAGAACTGATTCCAGAAGACAAACCTAGGCTTTTATTACTGCGTGTGTATAAACTCGTTGATGCTACGATGACCGAATATACGACAGTAAAAACACATTCACAAGTAACGTAATCGCCCGTGATGCTTTTCAGCTTGCAATATGACAAAACTGCAGCTTTGTCCAAATTTACACCCCGCCCATGAACAGAGCGAGCAAAGGGCATTTCATCTGGGTGAAAGTATTCGAAGCAAGACCTGCCTACTATATCTCGTGGATTGTATCCAAGAACTTCGGTGATTGAGTCAGAGGCGAAAAGAAGCCTGGCATCTTTGTATGTGACTTTTTGTCAGTAAAAATGTTGTTTCATAAGAGCGCCAACTAAGGCCTATACTAGCAGAAGAGATGGCGCGCATTACCGGCCGACAGGTCATGCATGGTAATAAAAGTGATATCCATTATGACTAAGGAACCTTTTAGTCAATTGTGAAAAAGAGCGTCCAGTCCAGGAATACAGGAAGCCGTGGGCAAACAAAGTAACCCAAGTTCGAAATTTGATAAGGCCTTTCCGTAGATCGTGAAAAGAAAAAAGGAAGGGGGAAAAAGGACACGTCCGAGTTTGATAAGAACCAGAAGCCTGTGCTGCCTTTATAAATGTAGAAATGGGTTGTATACGGTTTGGATTGAAATACGAGATGGCCAGGGCAATGACCGCACCAACCTACTTGCAGAAGAGCAATAGCAACGGCAGGCGAATTAAATCAAATGCTGAAAGTGTGGGGGACTCCGGAACGGACAATTACAGGGGATTGACCGTTTTGCGTATCACAAAGTTGGCGGGGGAGAAGGGTAAAATGGCAAAGCGTTCGACCTCTCGACCAGCAGCGGAAACTATGGGCTCTATAGCTGCACCACTTGCGCAGAGGAATTGGCCAAAAAGAGCTCAAAAGTGTGCCGAGTACAGGTATAATATTTGAACGACAACCGGTTGGTGATTTGCCGAGGCGAGATTTGTTCTTTCTCCCTTCGAGTACCCTATCATATCATTATACTTAGCCGTGAGGCAGACTTAAAAGCAGGATCACACACTACGACAAGGACGTCGATAGGGAAATGAAGGGGAATGGGAAGAAGGGGATGTATGTACGTGAGGAGAATAAGGAGGCAATTAGGGGTGGCGTCGAGCGAACCTCAGAGCAACAGCACCAGATGAGCAGCTGGCAACCTTTCGTACGTATCCTCCCAAAGAGGATCACGAAAGATGATATATATGCCAATAAAATTAATCAAGTACGACGGGGATAGTTCGAAATAACACTTTTTGTAATTGCTGGTCGCCCATTCACAAGAAATAGAAATGGCAATAGCTAGCGCCTATACTGACATTGAATCCGCGTCACTTTGATTTGTAGAAAGATCAGGGAGAGTACACAATCAACACCATTAATCGAAATAAGATTCAGGAAAACAATCATATGGTTCTGTTGGCCTGCAGTGGCCATAACCAACTTTGGATGGTAGCGGGGGGCAAAATACATATGTGACAGCTAATGGGTTACCCTACCCTTTGTGATAGATCAAGATGCTGGTCGCCGTTGCCTGTCTTTTAATTTTGCCTCAGGCTCTTTTTATTTTAAGTCATGACAGCCGTTTTTTGTTGGCTTTAAGCTGTTGCGGGCGGGACATTGCATCCGCGCTCAACAGCGCATGTACAGCCAAGAACTACTCTAAGACTTTTATCACTATTATCGGCCCCAACCCGTCGACTTGACAGCTTGGTAGGTATCATTAATGCGAAGTTGTTTCCTCCTGCACAACATTCTCTAGATACCTCTTTTTTTTTTTTTTTTTTGGCGGGCGGGCGGGCGGGGCTTGATGTTTTTGGAGAGACCACCCCCTGCATGGCAATAATATAGGTATCAATTTCTGAGAGTAGGTATGCATATGGCACCGGCTGAACTTCAGTACTCAGCATTGAATATCATTTTTTTGATACATGGAGAACCAGAGGAACATCTGCTACATGATAGCATGTATGATGTGCGCGTGCACTAAGCAATATTCGATCCCGAGAGAGCAGCAGATTGCAAAAGCGTCCAGGCCTTTTCAAAAACAATCAGCTGCGGGATTTCCCCTTCTAAATGACTGGCAATGCAGTGAGACGGTTGAAGTGCTTGTGCCAGGCAGAATAAAATACTAACATTCGCAACAGTATCTCTGAGTTTTCAGAAGGTCCGGCCAACTTCGGCGCCTATTAGAGTAGTATGTAGGGTTAGGGTTAACTACGCTACTTTGAGTGCTGGTACATGTATTTCTTCTTCTGTACATTCGTATGCAATGATGCGTGATGCCACGACAGCCACACGGTATTTTGTCTGTGTCTCGTTTGGGGCTTCTCCACCTGACATGAATAATAAAAGTGGTGTTGTCGGAAACCGATAACGCACTAGAGTGTGAACCGTCGTGACGTGAGAAACTCAACGAATAAATCTTATTTCATCACCTAGCATGAAATTGGATTATCTTCTAGAAACCACTCCCCGGTGCTCACTCGCGCCCCTGGAGAGCTTCACCCATGGTAAGTCGCCTAATATACCTAACTTCCTCCCCGCCTTAGCGGTCTGTGGTAATACATGTTGGCCTCCGGGGGAGTGATAACTGGTGATGCTACTAGATAGGAAGCTTCGCGCAGAGTATTTCGCCATGAGCTTCTGTATGGGTTCACGAATTCGACCGAAAGTACATTTATTCTACGCACATGTAGCTATTAGTAATACTTCTTCCTATTTACGAAATTTATAGACAAGCGAAACCTGTCTATTATAGGCTACACTCCCCCACTCCGACTACATATAATCAATTTGATTTAACAGATTTTGACAGATATAAGAGATCAAGGCAGCAGTAGATGATAGAAGATAAATATGGGGACCCTCTTTTCACAGATTCACAACTTTGGAAGTATTCCTATCCTTCCCAATAACCACCCTCAATTGCTTACCCTTCTCCTTCAACGCCCCTCGCCGCAAGGTGTCCACATAAAGTTCATATGCGGGCATATCTGCAGAAGCGGTCAATATTCATCTATGTGAGCTAAACGGCAGAAGAAGTTTCTCACAGCCATCCACGAAATCAATAACTTGATCATCGGTCATCCCTGAACCGTGAGAGGCGAATAGTCCGTGCTCTTGCTGGATACGCCAATCATAAACGAATGCTGTGTCCTCTGCATCACTGATCGTTTATTTAGGCCACTGTTACGGATAGCGGTAGCGAGAACGGTGGAGGCAGGGGGCTTACATATGTATCAATGCGTCAAGTGAACTTTGTTTTTTCTTTCTCGTTAATAAAATCATGAACTCAGTCTGGTCTGCGTCCGAAATGAGACTCCGGTTGCAGAATCTCGGGTACGAAATAATTTTTTAAAGGACAAACAAAAACTTTGGAGGGGACATTACTTTGTCAGTGAGTCATAGTCTTTCAGTTTCGTATTGATAAACTGCAGATGTTCCAATGCATGCCTGCCTAATGTCCCCTTCTGCGCTTGCCTGCTGTTCTCCCATTTCTGCTTCAATTCCTCGTCGGATAGCGGCCGAAAGCCTACACACCAACCTTCGAATATCACTATATCATAAGGTCCTTTAACTGTTTCCCAATCAACACTGTTGAGCCTGTCACCCTTGCCGTTGAACTTGGACTTGTCATAAACAGGGATTTTGGTTTCCTTTTGCTCTCTCAATGATTGAAAGACCACTTTTCCCAATTCGACATCATGAGTTCCAGGCTCACCACGATGCTGAACTAATTTATTTTCTGGGTAGAGTTCACTTAAAGCACATTGATCGGCATGCGTACGATATATGTCGTCAATCGAGAAGACAACGACATTGAGTTTGTGAGGGGTAGCCCTGAGATTTGCAGCGAGGATGGTGACGAGTGAGGTCTTCCCAGAACCCTGGGGGCCGGAGACGCCGAGGAAAAAAGGAGGGGAGGTAGTGGTTGGGTTTCGAGAGACGTGATCAGAGAGTAAAGGTAGAAGAAAGGAGGTAAGGAGAGGGGTTTTGTCTTTGATTACTGATGCCATGATGATTGAAGCTCGACGAAACTAAGGCCTTGCGTGAGGCTCTCAAGTAGGTACACTGATGTATCAGCATTCAGTTCAAACGCCAGTGCTGTCAACTGCTCCATGGGGTTAACAGGCGGGGTGGGAAATTGTGGGGTTAGCATGTGATGGGGTGTTCCGGAGCTAGCCGCTATGCCGCAGGTTACATGTATTTACCGTGATGGCTAAAAACTTTTCGTGATGCCGAAAAGCCCGTGGTCACGTGATAAACCTGGCGTTTAATTATTACAAGAGTAGGTGCGCCAAGACATATCGTAGCCTTCATAGAATTGACTTATTACTTCATGGAGAATGATGCGGGTATAAAGTAACAACAGGAACATTTCAGGGCCTGGCCAGTTTACTGGCAAATACATGTTACCTAGCTACACGCCATTCTACTATATATGCATCAATTACATGTAGAGTAGCTAATATTAATAAGTGCGCATTCGTCATTGGATCGGATTCGCCATTGAAAGAATTATAAACTGGAGTTTCACTGCGCTTAGCAAAGTTCTAAAGAATTACGTCGTGTCAAGAGGTACATACATGTAGAGTACATGTATCCACCGCTATGTAGGCTTGAGACTTCGTAAATGATGGACACGTACACCTCTACTTGGTTCAGACATGGAAGAAAGAAAGGCATGGCATATATGGTACATTCACGATAAAGAGCCTTATCCCATCAAAGTGCGTCTTTAGAAACCATGCCCTACTGAATGCTCTTTATGTTCCCATTGGGTTATATTACTTATTGCACTCTGCTAGCGGTGCCGGGAGCATTACTGATCATGTGATCGGTTGCCTTCACAAATCCAAAGCTTCACACCAATACGAGTGTCACATGATCAATAATGTTTCCGGCATCGCTAGTAGCGATTCCCATAGACCCAATGCGATAACCAGCACTAAAATCGTTCAACAGAGCATACCGTATATGGTCAGTTTTGCTATTCTAATTCGGACTGGCCGTCTAGGTGATAAAATATCAACAGCGCTCTATCAACCTTAAAAATACCATTATTCACTAGATGTATATATATGTCTATTGGTGACATTAGAACTTAAGCTGACCGGGGCGGCCACTAGGTTCATTAATGACATACATGTATTTACAGGTATGTATGTACCTAGGTCACTTGTGCTTAGCAACAGCCGAGGCCTCATACTTCAGAGCACCCCACAGTCGATCATCAGCTTCCCCAGAATACCCGAGCTTCGCCTTCAGCCCCCCGGTCGTCTTCACGTGTAATCCTTAACGTGCCCTTTTTGAACTCGGAACTCCTCCTCCATCAGCTGCTCTTCTCTCTTCTTCTTGACCTCAACTCCAGCAACCACAGTGTATCACTTCATATCTTCCTTTGAATCCTTATTAGTACAACAGACACGGCGTAATGAATAACATCGCATCCACAGAGAATCTCCGGTACGACAACAAGGTCGTCGTCGTTACTGGAGCTGGTGGTGGACTTGGAAAGGCGTATGCACTTTTCTTTGCTTCTCGTGGAGCAAGTGTAGTAGTAAACGACTTAGGCGGTTCTTTCAAAGGAGAGGGGAACTCTACAAAGGTGAAATTTCCGCCCTATCCACCACTTTTTTCCCCCCGAATGCCAGTGCGGGATCATAAACTGACATCCCCGTTAGGCCGCAGACGTAGTGGTTGATGAGATCAAGAAGGCCGGCGGCAAAGCTGTAGCAAATTACGACTCTGTAGAGAATGGAGAGAGGATTATTGAAACTGCTGTCAAAGCCTTCGGAACTGTACACATTCTGATCAACAATGCTGGCATTCTCAGGGATGTTGCGTTCCGGAACATGAAGGATACCGATTGGGATTTAATCCAAAAGGTCCATGTTAAGGGCTCTTATAAGGTAAATGATGTAACGGATTGTTTAAACGAGTTTGCTAATTCCTCCGTAGTGTACTAAAGCTGCATGGCCAATTTTCCGAAAACAAAAATATGGCAGAATTATCAATACGGCTTCAGCGGCCGGTTTATTTGGGAGCTTTGGTCAGGCGAATTACTCGGGTAAGACATCGGAGTTGATTGTGAAATTCCCAATTTGTGTGAACTAACACACTTGTCTTAATAGCCGCAAAGCTAGGAATGGTCGCTTTTTCAGAAGTTCTTGCCAAGGAGGGTGCTAAATACAACATCATGACTAATGCGATTGCACCGATTGCTGCATCCAGGATGACGGAGACAGTTATGCCCCCTGAAGTATTAGAAAATCTCAAGCCAGACTGGGTTGTGCCACTTGTTGCCGTACTCGTTCATGATTCCAACGTCGGTGAGTCAGGTGGAATATACGAGGTTGGCGCCGGTCATGTCGCCAAATTACGATGGGAGAGATCAAAAGGTGCCTTATACAAAACCGATGTTTCTTTGACCCCCAGCGCCATTTCAAGGAAGTGGGATGCTGTCAACGATTTCACCAACCCAGACCATCCCACTGGGCCTGCAGATTTTATGGGACTTCTCGAGGCCGCAGGTGAGATGTCAAGCAACGAACAAGGCGAGGAGATTAGCTTCAAGGATAAAGTTGTTCTGGTTACTGGAGCTGGTGCAGGGTATGTAATATGGGATATCATTAATTATTGCCCTCATGAACTAATAAGGTCTGTAGTCTTGGTCGTGCATATGCGCTTCTCTTCGCCAAGCTCGGCGCATCGGTCGTTGTTAATGATGTTATGAACCCTGATACCACTGTTGCAGAAATCCGTAAAGCTGGCGGAAAGGCTGTTGGTGACAAGCATTCAGTGGAGGATGGTGCAGCCCTCGTTGATACCTGCGTGAAGTCCTTTGGGGCAGTCCACGTCATTATCAATAATGCAGGTATTTTGCGCGATAAATCTTTCGCTGCCATGACCGATGAGCAATGGGATCAGGTTATGGCCGTTCATCTCAACGGAACATATGCGGTCACCAAGGCTGCCTGGCCTATCTTCTTGAAGCAGAAGTATGGACGTATTGTCAACACGACTTCCACTAGTGGTATCTACGGGAACTTTGGGCAGGCAAATTATGCCACCGCCAAACTCGCCATTCTCGGGTTTTCAAGGGCGTTGGCAAGGGAAGGTGTTAAGTATAATATTCTTGTCAATACTATTGCCCCAAATGCCGGCACAGCAATGACGAGGACCATAATGCCAGAGGAAATGGTTCAAGCTTTCAAGCCAGAATACGTTGCTCCACTTGTAGTCTTTCTATCCTCTGACAAGGTCCCCACACCAGGTACCGGTGGTCTATATGAAGTAGGCTCTGGCTGGGTTGGGAGGACTCGCTGGCAGCGGACAGGTGGCTATGGATTCCCTGTTGATGTTCCCCTCACCCCGGAAGCTGTCCGTGCAGCTTGGGAGAACATCGTTACATTCGAAGATGGACGTTCGGATAACCCAGAGAGTCCTCAAGATGGTCTCAAGAGGGTTATGGAGAATCTTCAGAACCGCAAATCTGGTGGAAAGAAGAAGGGCGGTGTGAACAAGGAGATCCTCGAGAACATTGAGAAGGCCAAAAAGTCACAAGCTGTGGGAACAAAATATGAGTATGACGATAGAGAGGTTATCCTTTACAATCTCAGCATCGGTGCTAAAAAGACGGATCTTAAGTGGACTTATGAAGGAAGTGAAAGCTTCGAGGCTTTGCCAACTTTCGGTGAGTTCAATATACCCGTATGAGTTGATAATAGTGCTAACAGTTCGCAGGTGTTGTCCCCTACTTCTCATCGGAGGTGCCCTTCAACTTGGATGATATCGTCCCTAACTTCAATCCTATGATGCTGCTACATGGTGAACAGTTCCTCGAGATCAAAAAGTTCCCAATTCCGACTTCGGGGACTTTGAAGTCTTACCCATCACTCGTTGAAGTTGCCGACAAGGGTGCCGCGGCTGTTGTTGTTAGCAGATGTGAAACCAAAGACTCAACCGGGGATATCGTTTTCGTCAATGAAAGTACCACTTTTATCCGTGGCTCGGGTGGCTTTGGGGGCCCAAGCAAGGTTGCGGATCGAGGTGCTGCGACCGCCGCAAATAAACCCCCTGCCAGAGCGCCGGATGCTGTTGTAGAGGAAAAGACAAGCGAAGACCAGGCCGCTCTTTATAGATTGAATGGCGACAGGAACCCTCTACACATTGACCCTGATTTCTCGAAAGTCGGCGGTTTCAAGACTCCCATTCTACATGGTCTTTGTTTCATGGGTATCTCTGGGAAGCATATCTATCAAACTTTTGGCGCTTTCAAGAATCTGAAGGTTAGGTTTGCGGGTGTCGTCCTCCCTGGCCAGACTTTGAGGACAGAGATGTGGAAAGAAGGTGGTAAGATCATCTTCCAAGTCACCGTCGTGGAGACTGGGAAGCCAGCAATTCTTGCCGCAGCGGCTGAGCTCCTAGAGACTGGACCAAAGTTGTGAGAAAATTAATGTAGCGAAGTTTGCTGGTATTATTTCTTTAATTTTCATGTTTATTTGGGCTGCGGAATTCAGTCCTGGCCTCAATCTTGTATGGGAGGTCACTGACATTCTATCTTGGCACGGTAACGGTTGTGTATGATTTAACTTGTTGGGAATATGTGTATTATCTTTTTTTCCCTTCTATTTCTAAATTAGGTCCATATTCTATTATTATCACACGCAGCGAAATGCTCTGAAATGTTCATATCGTAAAGCCTCATTCCAAAATATTACTTAGATAGGGAATCACCCTGGAATCTTGACTATATATACCAAAGACAAGTGGATATATAAGTACAGCGATAATCAGAGTGCTAATATTCATAGGTAAAAATTAAGCCAACCATCCGGAATCACCCGGAATCACCCTCGATCTCCCCCCTGCTCATGATAGTTCCTAAATCAGCTTCAAAGCCTTTAAATTCTTATTATTATTACTAGTGTGGTCCACGAGGCCTCTGCCTCGAGGGAGCTCAAGGCATGGGGGTCAACGAGGCGAGCATGTTCGAGGCAAATCATTTTGCTCACCTCGACTGCCTGCCTGCCCGACTGCCTGCCTGCCCGACTGCCTACCTACCTACCTTTGGTCGATTTAGTCGTAGATTTGGTGTCGAATTAGGCATCGATTTGGGCGTCAAATTGAGCATCAATTTAAGCATCAATTCAGCGTCAATTTAGGCATCAATTCGGCATCGATTTGGGCGTTAATTCGGCGTCAATTTGGGCGTCGATTAGGGCGTCGATTAGGGCGTCGATTTGGGCGTCAATTAGGAGTCTGTAGCGGTGACAGTACAGGAGTGAAAATACAGAGGTAGGTAGATACGTATCCAGGCATCGATACAGGTAGGAGTTAGGTGTGTCGAGGTAGGTGTCGAGGTAGGTGTCGAGGCAGGTAGCTAGGCAGGTACTATAGCGATTTAAAGTAAACTAAACACTAGGGTGTTTGAGATAAAGGTATTTAGGTTAGATAGGATTAACATATGTAAAAGATAGGTTTAGTGTAAACTAAACTCAAGGAGGTTTGATTTTGGAGATGCCAACTCAGGCATGTTTAAGTTAAATAAGCAGCCCAGATCCAGGTTTATGTTAAATAAATCGTTTAAAAAGGGTCTGAGGTTTATCGTGCCCCCTTTTTGATTAAGTTGAGCAATTGACGGGTTTGGATTAAACGCTAGCACACAAATTTTGTACCATAGTGTACATACTATCGATTCGTGGGTATTTTGCAGTTTTTTTTTTAGCCTACTAGCCCAAAAGGCAACGGCTAATTATAAGTTGAAGTACTATGTAGTCTCACCCCGATATTCGAGGTCGCTCGAGATATATTATAGAGTTGAAGTAATTAATTGACTGTTGAAACTGTGATGTAGGTACATATGAGTAACCCGATCGAAGCAATCAAAGATACCAATTGCATATGTTGAATTGATATCTTGATAGTAGCCTAGTGGGCCGAGAAACATTAACCAGGTAGATAGCACTAGTGAACATATCAACTGCTTATACAGCGAAAGCTTGCTATAACGGTACCTTCTATAAGGGCAATCTCTCTATAACGGTAGCACTTCTCGGTCCTTTTTGCCTGGCTTTCAGTACCAGCACCGGCCTCCTATATAAGGGCAATCTCTCTATAACGGTACCAAATTCCGGTCACGAGCGTACCGTTATAGCAAGCTTTCGCTGTAGCTAGTTGAAAGGGTTATCCTTAATTTAAAAGATTAATAGCTATACATATAGAAGCATTACCTAAATTTTTCTCGCGGTCGAACAGCTCGAGCAGTGATAGCGGCCTCGTGGACCACGCTACTCAGGCAAGCTTAGAATCAATTATTTCATTTTTACCTTTGAAGTTCGAACGACTTCGTATCAAACCATCTCTGCACCCTAGTTAGCTAACGAAGGAAAGTAGTGGGTCTATTCGATGGGTTCAAAAGTCAGTACCGAAACTACAATAGTATCACCGCGTAATATAGCTACCTGCGATGCGAAACTGATCTTGACAAAAAGATAGAGCGCTTCAAAGTCCCTAAAGTACGCACAGTGACATTAATGCACTAGAATCTGCGAACCCACAGAAATCATGCTAGGAAAGAGACGCCCCCCCGCGGCCCGGCCCACAGCCACCTACCTGCCATAAATTATATCAGATCAGCTGAGCCTACTCTTACACCACCCTCAAAACTAATATCCGTAGCATCATCGCAACCGAATTTACTCGGCCAATACCCTTAAATAACAGCTAGTTATGAGATATGTGGCGATATTCGGAAAACATATCTGGAATCTCATTCCACCTCAGATCTAGAGCGAGGAATAAAATTACGAAAACATGAGCATGTCGCCCGGGTCGCTGGGGCGGGGACAATGTGGTGTTACGGATGAACAGAATTAATGAGATATAGTATGAAAAATAGATTAATCCAACGGAAAATTCTGTTCAGAGGAGGTGGATGATAAATCGGGGAGAAAGAATAGTTTTCTTCAAAACCTGACGGATTTACCTAATTATATGGCACGGAGTGATATCTCATGATGCACGCGCACTTATTCACCACACGTGCACACTCGGATGCATATAAGAAGATTGTTTGGGAACGCTTGCATGTTTGGCTTACTTTTGGCTAGCCTGTTTCTTGATTCTGTAGAACGTGAAGAAAATTAACAGAACCTAGGATCGTAACCAGAACGCTTCATAGGGTATCACTCGAGCTCAAAATCGGGATCTCTGTTGGAAATTTTTTTTTTTTTTTATTTAATTCATTAATTACATTCTCTATTAGAAATAAATAATAATAAATACGGAAGACTATGACTTTCTCAGTTAACTTACTTGACTATAATACAGGGGGCATATAAAGCCTTTATTTATACAAGAATATTGTGCCTAGAACAGTCTATATATGACTACATATTGACATATATACTGACACTCATATAAGTATTAGGACTTTGCTCCTAGGCTCGGAACACAATTCCAACAATCTCAGTTTTTAATAGGCTGATTAATTGATTAATAATTCATTTGTGCATGCAGTTCTTCGAAGGGTCGATTGATTGATTGATTGACAATTCACCGAGCACGTGCATGCAGCCTTCCGGCTTGTTTTTGAAGGGTCCTCTAAAATAACCTATCCAAGTGTATATTTGGAGCATACGTGACAGCTTCTTCGTAACGAATTATCATACCCAAGTACAGGTATAGTAGCGCACATAATACCACCTACATTGTACAAATTAAAAAGTCATTATGGGATGATAAATATATAATAAAGAGCATATATAGCATCGATTGATGACAGGTTCTTTTGTGATGAAAGGGATCCGTACACTGATATTGACCTTCCAAACTCCTCTTATGGTTTAAATCATCGGATGTTGTCGTTTCCCGGACCAGGATAACCATGCACCGTGGGACCAACGGCCGCGCGAAAGTATCACTAGTACTAGTATTTCTTTCTTTCATTCTTCCCTCTTTATAAATGAATGATCGATTCAATCAGTTCTCCTCCTTTTCCTTCTTTCTCCCCTTTTTTTTCTCCTTTGGCATATCGTCTTCTTGGCGCTGGGTTTACTTATTAATAACTACATGTATTAGGACAGGGTCTTTCATTGAATGAACGTTATTATCATAAGAGGTACATTTGCGTTTTTCTACACCGAATATATACGTATCGTTGTGGTCCCATCTTGAGTTCTAGTATCCTACTTATATTAGTAAGTATCTAACTATAGTTGAAGCTGTATCTTTGCAATTCCCTCCCGGGGGGGGGGGGGGGTTAATGTGATACGTCATATCATTATTTACATTATATGTACTCTAGGAGGTGTGGTCAAAAATATGTATGTCTCAGATTTGGTGACATCGACTGTGAGATCTTGTCACTCAATATTAACGTTTTCTTTGAGATCTGTTTGATCCAATATGCATCTATTTATACATACAGCCTAACTAGGTATGTCCATATATTTACTTGGAAGGAAGTGCTGAACCCGTGGAGGTAAAAGTGCACCAAATATGTACTAACTATATGTACGTACAATGAATCAATCAGCTAGGGTTCATGGGTTTTGAATCATGAGCCCGTGCCTGCAGGCTTGGTTTATCGGCACTCAACCCTACATACATGTAGGCGCATGATGCTCTAGTTTCACCAGTATGTTGGAATATCGAGGATGACTACATGTATTGAGTTGGCAGCCTTTACACCCCCGGTACTTCCATTTTGTGTTAGTTAACTAGACTATAATCCCTCCTCGTCACAACGGTATATTATAATATCTACATGTACATGTACTCGTTTACCACGAAAAGAACCAGTTGCTCAGGGCAAGGATTATTTGTATGGGGTGGCGGTGATCTCTCATACAAACTATTCTGTTTCCGTCACTTGCATTTTCTGGTTCTTTTCGTATACGTAGTAAACAAGTAGATATACATATATACAAGTAGTTTCCGGCCTTCGGCCGGTACTATATGTATATCAATCAGTCTCATATACAGGCAAGCCGCTTTGCGGCTTATTTGTCTATTTGCCTGGCAGGCAAAGTTCATCACTATATCTAGATCTGATCTGGTCAATATGTGACTTTTCTGATATATTATCCCCATATATCAACGGATAAGTCAGACAATTTCTTCAGTTAAAACTACAGGTATATCCCTTTAACAGCTACCAAACCGCTAAAATCGAACCACTATCAATTCCCAGAACCAGTAGCAACCCTATTAACACTCTAACACCACTCAGCACAATACCCTATGTTAATATCCAACACAACATGTTTCAAGTGAAACAAAAACATCTCTCAATGAACCAATCAGAAGACTATAAAAGCACATTGCATATGCAGGTTATAATTATACCCGCGACCAGCAACAAGAACCCGAAAATGCACGTCCTAATCTGCAATTTCCATTGGAGTAGAAGTCAAAAATACACCAAAGACTTGCAGCTGCATATTCGGGTTCTTGTTGCTGGTCGCGAGTATACTTATTAGATAGACAAGCTTAAGTAGCATATATATGTACCTAACCGGTACCACATCAACCATAGCTACATATACTCGTTCTTTTGATGGCACTAGTACAATTGCTCTTCAGGGATGGGAGGGTGGGGGTGTCGTATTACCTTTCGTGACCTGTGAGTTTTTTATCGCCTCCGGGACCAACCTCAAACCCAATCTAATATTTACTGCACTATGCACTCCATGCAGAGTCTCTTCCTCCGTGCAATCTCCAAACTACATCCACTCCCTTCTAACTGGGGACTACCGAGATGTGTTTTCACAGAAGAGGTATTACTTCCTCCAAATTATCTATGTTCGGTGGATGTCTAAGCTCGAGCTCCAATATTACAAACACATGTAGAAAGGCCCTAAGGGTTTCCGCGTAGTTTAAAAGTGGAGCTAAATTATAAACTTTCAGCGGAAGAAGTGAGGAACTGTTTTGTTTAGGCTTAGATATGAAAATTCACAAGGGGTCGCAAAACTCAGTGCAGTTGGTACAGCGTGAGTAACATCCTGCCATAAATCTCAGCGCTCATGTCTCGGAGAACATGTTTGAGGTGGGCCCATATTTGTTTGGGGGGGGGGGGGGGGGGGGCGCAGTTGTCCATTTTGGCATACGGATGTGTATGTGAGACTAAGCAAGTACTAGTTAGGGGAGAGTAGAACGATAGAACCATAGAAACTGAATTTATCAACCATCTAGACTTCCATACTTCTAGGTGAATACGAACTCGCCCAAAATTTAACTTCCACAATTGCAATGCTACCTCGCATGTAAACTGTAGATTTTCGGGCCGTTGTACGATACATGCCGCTAAATGCATGCACTCACTCCTGCCAATCCTGGAACCTTCTGAAACCAACGCTTGATTTCCCATGTGTTTCAAACCAATCCCGTTAGTGTATATATTCTGAATCAGCCCCGGCCCCCTCATGATCACAAATGATCACTCGTAAACCCTTGACTGTCTTAGCTGAAGTGAGGACTAGTATCGCCACAGAGAAACACCTACTCTAGATTATCTAGACTCGACGAGAAGTGCGCCGTGCCAAGAAGAAAATAAACCAAACTTATCTACATACGTATCTCACTTAACCATTTTATCTAACCCCTGATATTTGGCACCAAGAGGGGTGGTATAACGTGACGTCGGTCGTACATACTCCACCGGGAGTGGTAATAGAGAGACTCTAGAACCTCCATATATTGTAACTCCCAGGTAGTCCGTGTAACTAACGCAGAACAAGGGGGTAGGGGAGGGTAGAGTGCTCCACGCATGCAATTGAAATCGTTACAGGGTCTTTAGGCAGTCTATCGATTTGAGTTTCCTTGTATTGTCTTGTCTCACGCGCGTACCCCTCAAGAAAAATGTGATGTGATTGATGAGCGTAGAGTACGCCTACCCGTAATCTTGGGAACCAGGGAAAATAAAACTTCGATCTCTCTTTGAATATCATAGGATGTACGTTATACGGTACGCACAGGGGGCGCGAAATCGGTATGTCTTTGCTGTTGGTTACATGTACTTTGTACCTAGTCGTATTGCGATTCTTGGTTCTTCCCCTCAGGCCGTAGACCATTGAGTGAATTGTACGACCTGGCCTACCTAGGCACATTTGCCGGAATACATATACCGCCATGATATTAATTTGGTTAATGCTTAAAGTTCCGTACATAACTATTCTACTGTATGTACAACGCAAGAAGGTATATGAATACCTGATGTCTTAAATACGGAGGAAGAAATGGAAAGATTGTCAGGGGGAAGAGGGAGAGAGAGAGAAAGAGAGTGAGAGAGGATAGACTTTTTTTTTTTTTTTTACGTGTATCAACCTTGCTGCAGACTGTATTTTAATTGCAACGTACCTAAAATACTCATGATCATACTCCGAAAAAATAGACAAGGAAAGGAGAAAGCCAGTCGAAAGAAATTTAAGAAGGACCGTGATAAGTAGCAAAAATATGACAGATCAAATCCGAAAACAAAAACGAAAACGGAGCAATTCCCATTCCATTATATCTTACGCCTCCCCTATCCCAACCCATCGACGGTCTCCAAGCTCGGAGGCATTCGCTAAGAAAAAGTAAAGAAAAAAACGAGGCAGAAAAAAAGAGCCGCCAAGACTAAAATGAAAATATCAAACCGGATACAACTTAAACTCCTAACCCACTGTATTGCCTATCACCTTAGTCCCTGCTCTCCCTTGCGCTGTAAAGGGGGGTCGTTTTCTCAACTTTCAGGCATTAAATATAGGTGGATGTAGAGCTGATAAACGGTAGTGTGGTGATTACTTGTAAAATGGATAGAAATATGAAATAAATAATAAAAATAAAAAAACACAATCCAGAGGAAAAGTTTAAAACATGAAGGGAAAACAATAAGAAGCCAAGATAATAAAAAAAAAGTATAGAAGATATCAAACCGGAAAATCTGGTAGAACCAAGTCTTAAAAAAATGAAGCTCATTCATCCAGGGTCAACTGTAAGAGATGGAACGAGAAAATGGGGAATCTGAGAAATTGCCAGAAGTAAAATCAAAGCGATGTCTCCAATCTCATTTACATCCAACTCCACTTCGGAGAGGACTATGAAGGTCAATCAGGAAGAGAGTTAGCAAAAGACCAGTGCATAAAAGATTATGCCCATTCATTCTCGGATCCCTCTTGCATCACAGGGAAATATTGGTCTGGATCTTCATGAGTTATAAGCCGCTGGTCTTGCGGCGAAGCTTCTGAAGTTGGTGTTGGTAACGAACCAGATCCTTTTGAGTCCAGCCTCATCTCCGTCATTAGGGCTCGCATCTCTTTAAGGTCATGTCGAGCCGCGTCTTTGGGGAACTCTGCGTCCCGCATGTCTACCAATTGGCGTATGGACATTCCAATGGCCGTCTCCGTATTATTCGATATCCATGTGTGTTTTAATTGTGGGTCGTTCCAGATATCAGCCATCCGGGAGCGAAATGCTAAAGGATAAACAAAACTAAGAATAACATTGTTAGCTATTTATAATAAGAAAAGTTAATCTTGGTTTACTCACCCCATCTGTTCAATCTTCGCCAATTGCTTCTGAATCCACCGACGATACCTTTTGTTGTTGGGTATCCAGAGTGCTGAGAGCCCTAACGGGGCCTGTGCTGCCAACAAGGCGCCAGAAGGCGAATCAGGATATGCCTCAATACCAGCCAACAAATTACATATCGACATTGCCAACTCTGATAAATCCTTCTCTGGAGGCAGTCCACTCGTGAGCGTGATCTGGTGCTTTAGCATAATAATCAGGCCATAGTAGTCGCATTGCAAAAAATTGACTGCCCAACGTGCGCCTTTATACACCTTTGCTGGCTTGAAAGGGCAGGCATCTTCCGGATTCCCTCCAGTTAACCTAGCAACTTCCTCCGCTCCATCCAATATCACTGGATCTAGTCCATTCCACCAATCGGAACAAGCCTGTAATAACCTTTGAGATTCTTTCAAAAACTCCTCAATTGTCATCTGATGTTGGGATCGCCTCGCGGTCAATATCGATATCTCCATGGCTAGGTCTCGAAATTCACAAGATGCATTGTCGACTTTTAAGCCCAGGTTGTCCGGACTTGCCTCGGCAGCTCGACGAACTGCTCTGCGGTTCTCATCAGACCATTCACTTCCTACTGTTGTTTGATGTCCGGCCATCATTGCTACCAAAACATCGAAATGAGAGAACCAGTTGTAAACCATTCGCCTCTGTGATGTTTCAGACATGCTCTGGGGGGTCCAGAGACTGGTAAGAATCTTCGAGGCTGCATTACGATGTTCCATAAGGTTCATCCAGTCACCAAGGTATTCCTGTATAGATTTCAGCAAAGATACATGGATTTTCTTTTGCAAAGAAAGATTACCTCGAAGCTTGCAAGCTGCAAAATGGTTATTAAAGTGGATAAAGTGGGTTCCTGGTCCAGGGAGACCCGAAGCAACCCCACAGACTTATTATAGTACTCCAAAAAGGTTTGAAATACTCCAGTCTTGTGATGTACACTATAATGAAACGATGAGAATGCTGCGACTGCATATAAAAGTGCTTCGTTGTTGATGGCGTATTCAAGCAAAGTCGTTCTGAAGAAAAATTCACCATCTGACTTTAATAGGTAATGATGGCAGCTGAGCATCTTTCGATGGTAATTAAGATAGAAGGCCACATCGTGAGGAAGATGTGCCCATTCCGCTGAATTGACAAGGCTCATATGGGAAGCTGTCCGGTGGAGAGATGATTCTGCGGGGGACGCAGGTTCAGAAGAGTCAGGATAGTACTGGTCCTTTGGTGACGGACTTGGATCTATTGAGGAGCCAGTTTTCCGGCCTCTAATCTGGGGTCGTCTACCCTCTGAAGCGGGCCACGAGTCTCGCCGTGGCTGGGGTCCTCTTAGATAACCGTGACTAGCTGAGCTCTTTAGTCTCGGCCGTTCGGTTGCTGGAGGTTTATGCTCCTCTTCTTGATAATCGTCATATTCGTCCTCTTCTTCGAGCTCTTCCAATGATGAACTGCCTTCTCTGGATGTCGATGGTTTCTCGCGTTTGCCCCTCTGACCTCCCGCAAGCTTTGATGCAACTACCTCAGGGTAGGTGCATTCCCTTCCACCTTTTTGACAACCTAGAACCAACCTCAGTTATCAGCAACCAACATCGCAAATTAAAATAAGAAAGTCATGGTTTGGAATCCTTACGTTCACAGATAGGATGGGTCTCATCGCACTAGAATTGAGAAGTTATGTCAATGGTTTGCTCACTACATGGAAATTAGACCTGCCTGGGGTTTTTATCACCTTAACACGACGAGTACGACATGTGAAGCAGCCTGATCTAGTCCGACGATGCTTTACGGTCTCGGATCCTGGGGCACTCTTCCTCCTTACTCGAGATGGCTTCGAATTGGATGTCATGTTGCCTCCAGCTTCCGGGACGACGAAAAAGGTGGTTAAAGGTGGTTGGTCGAAGCGTGGAACGTAGTTTCCGTTAGGTACGTTTGGTTGTGTCGATGACGTTGGTAGTAGGCGGTTCACGTCTGGCGTCGTATTCGACGATCGATACAATCCCGTCATGTCAAAGTACGAATAGAGCGTATAAGGAGTATCTGAACTGAGCAGAAACTCTTTGCTGTAGTCTTCCTGGGGTCGAGTTGGGATCTCCTTCTGTTGCTGCCTTCTTATCGGTCTGTGTCCTGCCTTCTTCCTCTTCCTCTTCTGCTACTACTATCTTCTTCTTCTTCTTCTTCCTTACCCGTCTTGTAATTCTCCTCGCAGAGAACCACAGAGAGCGAGGGAGGGGGATTAAGAAGCGGTGGGGGTGGGATGGGGTAGGGTAGGGGGAGCGGCGGAGGTGGGAGAGCTACAGGACGAACGGCCGCTCAAACTAGAGCACAGCAGTGTACGGGCGAAGGCACTACCGGCTCCCTGTCACTACTGAATTGTGGCCGAATCCGAAGAAAAAACAGCCTTCGTTCTTGGAATGACAAGGTAACCCCCTGCTCAGGATTGTTCGACAAATAAATAAATAAATAAAAAGCTAGTGCTTCTCCACCCCCGGTCTCTTGGACTCCCCCCGCGGCCCTCCTGTCTTCCTACTTCTCCTCTTTTCCTTTTTTCTCCCTCTACAGTCTCTTGGACGAGTTAGACTCTAGATAGACTCCAATACCGGCACCAGCTTGGGGGGGGGGGGGGGGGGGGGAGGTGACGAAAAGGGTACGTTGTAAGGTGCTCGTCCGATATCGCTGAACCTCAAGGAATAAATGGATCGACCGAACCCCCGCGGAACCCAATGGAAGCAGGGCAATGACTTGACTGGTCAAATGGGGAGGACAAGAAAAAGCTCACGAGTATCAGCAGGGAGCTAAGTGTGGAAAATGAAAATAAGCATTTCCCCCACAGCAAAACGCCTGTTGCGTGGTCAATCAACAACTGCCTCCCGCTCGAAAATAAAAGACTCGGGCCTTGGAAATGCGCAATTCTTATGTATGTATGTACGTATACTACTGCTGCACAAACAGTGAGACTAGAAAGTGCGAATTGAGCTTTAGATCATCGTCCTAGGGGCTGCATCTAGAGCTTGAGATGTTGAACCCCGTGCGCCTTCTCTTCTGCATGTCTGCGGGGGTCAAGGGCAAAAAGAAACCATGTGGTAGCGGGACGAAAACACAGGCGTGGAAGGGGGTTTCTGGCTCGAAGAGGATGCATCGAGCAGGCAGGGGATACCGAGGTGACAGCCCTGGCACTGTGAACTAATATTACAGGCACCATATGTAACCCCAGGGGAGAACCCAAGAGGGTGGGTGCTGCTAAGGTATGTAAAATATGCCTCCAGCATGCGTCTTGAAGGTACATGAGGGTAGGTATGGGAAAGAGGAGACGAGAATCTGCGTCTCGCCGAAACCCAAAGGTAGAGAAAGCAAAGACAAGAAGCGAACGGGAAACCAATCAAAGGGACAACTCGCACGTCAGATTTCTACAGGGTCAAAGTTTGAACACAACACACCACTTGCATCTACATACCTGCTTTATGGTTTACCTATGGCCCGTCAAAATACCTGTCGAAGGTATGCTTCGTAAAGTAGAGTACCTAGAGTAGAGCACTACTCTACCACAGAGACAAACCAGGGCAGTTCGAAATCTACCCGGACTTGCAGTAGCCTCCCCCCCCAAAAAAAAAAAAAAAAATTCACCAGCTAATGTTATCCCTTTAAGGTGGGAGTAAAAGAAGAGCAGGAAACATAGTATGACGATCAAAGGGGAATCGAATTAAATGGGCCCGGAGAGCGGCGCAATTATTCCTGCGACTTTCAGTCGCCACGAGGTTGACAGCGGATCGTGTGTGCAGATACGCAACCTTCCGCAAGATGGAATTCTTAGCCCAAACCTACCCCCAAACATGCATCCAGCATGTAGCCATGGTCGTGAGAAGAAAAACCTATGGCAGCAGTAACTGGCTCACATGTCAGCAATCTAACATTTATCTGTTCTATTAGGACTTCCACCAGATATATGAACGATCTATCGGAATTGGGTTAGATTCCGAGTCATCTTTTATGGATAACTAGTTCCCAATTGACCATTAGTCATGTCGCAACTTTAAGACTCTTTCGGGAATTTATTTTTGCTTTTTCTTCTCCTTCCATTATCTGGCGCACTGACCGTCAACGTTGGGCGTCACCGATTGTGATGACAGGAAAGTTGAAGCATGGGTTTCGTTGCCTAATACTGCTGAAGTAGTCTGCGAGCTGACTGTTCTGTCTTTGCTGTGCAACATTGCACTCTCTCTGGTTACGCGCCTCACCGCCTGAGCGGTGAGTGTCACTACTGAGGGTGTCGATTTACTGATCTTGGTTGATTCAACCCCACGGAGCTATGCATTGCAGCGGAGAAAAAACCGGGCTTCTGGGGGTACTAAATCTTTGCATTCTTTGGAATCATGATAGTGTGTTATGCTTCTGGTAGCCTTCTATTCTACGTCAACTAACCTGCAAAAGCACCTTTTGCTCTTCAGCGGCACTCTAGAGTAGGTAAGTAAATGCACCAGGGCAAGCCACATTTCAATCATAGCAGAGGAGTGGTGTGAATTCCAAAACATACATACAGTTGAAGCTAAACAGGCAGACGGCGGGTGTAGATCAAGGAGTGATCACCCATGTATGTGAGTATATGAGTATGTATGTATGTATGTATGTGCATGCAGTAGAGTATTCAAAACTTACTGTACTCAACAGACGCCCAGGCATCAGTCCTTGGTTGGTAGAGTACCTACGATTAGGAACCGGGTGTGAAAACACCGAGGGAAAAAATGCCCAACGAATTTATGTACGTAGAATCCTGGACCGAATGCCGCAATATCAATATCATATGGACGAACCTCTCCTCTGGTAACACATGATAGTGCCGACAGCATGGACCAACTACTACTCCGCTGCCAGTGCATCATCCCCTTTTTCCTATTCTCCTATCCGTGGCATAATTAGCATCATCACGCACTGAGGCTTTGGAAGTGAACATGGTATACACGTATCATACGTTCTTAAACTCTTTCATGTCAATTGGATGCCGAGGCGCATATCTTTTGTCATGAGGGAACTTGAAAGCCGTCTGCGCAAATCTCCGAGACAGTCTTTAGAGGCGGAAAGGAAAGGCCTTCCGGAACCCGCGGCATAAAAATAAATAAAAAATTGACTAAAGATCTAAGTCACAGGTACTTCGATAGCTACTCCAACGTTCTGATGGGAAAAAGAAAGGAAAAGGCAACAGGATGGGTCCAGGGAAATGTCTTATCCAGAAAATTCCCTGTTCTAGACAAGGTCCCTGCAAAGATACTCCCGTAACAACCCTACACTATACATACCCCACATCCACATCCGTAATCCAGGCAAGACACAATCTATGTTCCTGGCTCATAAATACGCAATAACAAACATCGTTCAGAAAATACTTGCACTTTAGATACGTATGATAGCGGCTTGGGTATTAAGCTGACAATGATGGCCCGTAAGAAGCAATAGTCACAGGCATAAAAAAAAAAAAAAAAAAAAAAAAAAAAACGTAGCGCTGTATTTCCAAAACTAGCAAGCATGAATACCATACCTGGCTGTGTGGGCAAATGATGATTCCTTTTCGGGACGCACATGTATGAATTTATGTACTATACTCTGAGTGCCTACATGTAGGTATACATACATACTGACGTTTGTGGACGCGACTGATATTGCATGCCATACAAAAATACGCCAAGCTCATGATTTTGGGTGTATGCAATAATGGCCCAGTTCAAAAACGTCAGAGAAATACTAGTACATACATACATACATACACCAATATATTAAATGCATTATCGTAACCACTATCCAAGGTCAATCGATGTCTTGGCCTTGTCTCGGGGTAAGGCAAATTCATAAATCGGTAAATAGATGAAGATGGTTCTGGGTTCTTATAATATTGTCTGCTTAATAACATATTAAGACATGTCAAATCGAAAATAGAAGTTCTATTTCCGTGCTCAAGCTCAACGGCCAAAATGCCGTTCAGCGGCGTGTTTTCGGGTCTAAAGACGTCCGATCGATGCACGGACATTGGCCCTTGTTCTTAGGGCAATCGGCATATCAACGGTATCGATATCATATCGGAGAAAAAAGCACTGCCGTACTCCATACAGTGCATACTCGGGGCAGAAATATGTACCGGATAATGCAGGTCTTGGGACCGAACCTTTATTGGAGATTATCGTTAGGCATGGATATCGATTAGTGAGAACGAAACTTGCATTCTCCGATGCTTATTACTTGTCCCGAGTTCTTGGGATTTGTGTCGCCAACAGCAGGTACGAAATTTTCGAGGGAGCTGCGAATGCAATGATTTAAAACCCTGTATTTTATTTTCAACCGCGAATGTCTCCCTACATATGTCTTCCACTGTTCTTTTTTCAGTATTGCGTAACTAGTTAAATTAAAATTTAATAACGGTTTATAAAATTTCAACCCATAAAACCACTGTAAATGTTGAACAGAAAGCCCCCTATCAGTCCCCACTGACGTATCGATTGTAAATTCGGAGGCAAAGTACGGAACTACATGTTTTGTATGTATGTATGTAGAGTACCTATACATCTATCGATGCCTCTACCAATCGCAATATGCGCACGGAATAATGTGCGGAATATCACTCGCACCCTTGAGGCCTAGAATTTAGGAAGAAAAATACACATCACGAGGGCCCCCTGGTTGTAATAGAGGTATGGTATTGCACCAAGTACCAGATACGTGTGGTATAATTTCTCGGCTTCTGCCGAGGAATCTCGGGATTATCTAGCCATTTATAAGCTAAAGACTTCTGGATGGAGTTCTCCGTTTCGAACAAAGCTTTTATTGGTGCGACAGACTACCCCTACACCCTGTTTACAAGTACCCGACATACCGGTCCGTACCATGCTAGTAAGGTTCTCTACCAAGTCTAGTAGCTATATAAATATCATACTCTAACAAAACAATGCTGCGAGCCTTGTCCAATTTGTGACTAAGTACTAGTAATATATTATCTACGCACGGAGTTAAGAGCTGGAAGCAGCAGGCAAAAGGGTTGATATGAGCTGATATTTACCACTACACGTGCCGCAGCACTGCCGGTGCACAAACGAGAAAGATGAGAGGAAAGATAATTCTATAATGTGCAATACATGATTTATTCCACTCTGAACTTAATTGAAAAGCCTTGGGGTTAAAAAAAGGGGTGGAGGGTGATCTTTTAGATTGTATTACTATTACAGCACTAGTTAACTGACGGAGACATATGTGAACCGTGATAGTAACAATGACTCCTAAACCAAAACAAAATAAAAAAGGGGGAGCAAGAAGGGGGAAGGAAGGGATTTAGATTGCTATAACACTGCCCTCATATATAGCAAGAACTGAAACTCTCGTCAGTTTCGAGCCCCCACCCATGTAGTTCAGATCAATAATAACAAATATGCATGATACATTGATTATATATGTACATGTATGAATTTACCCAGCTGGCACGATAGAAAACCCTTCAGTCTTGCCACCAGAAACGTAAACAGGCATTAATCCAGTGGAACGCTAGGTGTATGTAATGCGCTAGCCCAATACCCTTACCTTTCTAGCCTGTCCCCCATATTCCTTCCTCTCTTTTGTTGCATATGTATGCTCCCCTCCGGAAGATCGTAAGCAGATCCAGGCACATTACGATGGTTCCCACAAGCATAGTCCTAGCTGAAGTCAAGCCATTCAGACAGACAGCCCCTACCTCGGATCAGCTATGATCGTATGCGTACGTATGGGGGAGAGTACCTACATGTAAATATCTGTACACGCCGGCACGTTCCGGGCTAAAATAACGTCCCGGAGGCCGTACGAGGGGGGCTCAGCGTATGTAATACCACGGCCACTGTAGCGAAGCCTAGCCCGAACTACTTGGTTAAACAATGCCTTACCACAAACCAGGAATCTGAATAATGGAATCTCGCTAATTGGGTGCAGCTAGCCCAGTATGAATGGTCTGTGCAAAACCCTTACTCGTTGTCCGAAGCCACGGTACGTTATTGAAGTTTGTTACTAATTGATATATGAGGGTGAGTAGGTAAGTGTAGGTAAGTGAATGAGTACGCATGTGTGGACTGAAGATATTATGTGGGAGAAAGAGCAGTAAAAGGATCGCAGATTGGTTGAGGATACGTAGAGTTATTGGGGGAGTATGTGGTTCGATTAGCTTCTACATAAGATAGACGTGGAGTCCTACAGTACAAAAGAAATAGTACAGATGAAGAAAAATTCGCCAAGGAGGGCAAGAAAAACAAAATAATAAGAAAAGTGTAAGCAGAATGATAACAGATACAGAACACCGTTTGTAATACCCCGGCAGTTTTTTTGGGGGGGTGCGACCAGGAAAAAACAAAAATGGAGAAGTAAAAAAAGAAAAGGATATTATGCCTAATGAAAATCCCGAAATCCCCAAACCCACTTCCAGAAAGGTTCCGTTACTTTCTTTCGTGATGAATATGGTGGATAAAAAAAAAAAAAACGTAAGCAAGTAGACAAAAAAAAAAACGTAAGATAAACCCAGGTTTTCATCCCAATATAATATCCAATAGCTTTTTACGCATGAAAAAGGCCCACTGGATGTTAGGATACAAACTAGACAACTAAATCCGCCGTTGTAGTCAAACAGAGAAGGGCAGGGGAATTCAACACTCGACGCCGCGCCACGACAGAAAGAAAATACAATAAAACTTTGGCATTAGACATCGCAAAACCACTGAGAGAAAAATCAACCTACCAACCATGCACCTGACCAAACCGTCTTATTCCCGGAACAAGAGGAGAATAAAATAGAGACTGCTAAGGACAAAAAAAACAAAAAAACAAGCGAATACAAGACAAGCAAGGGGAGAGGCGAGTAAATCCTGGAATATGAACAAGGATCCTAAAAACCACCCAATAATGTACCACAATGTCCGAAGAAAATGTGAATGGCAGTTTGAAGCGAACCACACAATATAGTTAGGATACATGGAATTCTATGAAGCTGCCGTTCCATCAACGGGATTTGCCGGAGGGGTGTCTGTGGAGGTAGTTGGGGGCTGTTCCTTCTCATTGACTCCCTGACTTCGGCAGAGCGGGCACGAGTTACGACCAGTGGTCAACCACTATGATATCATCAGTATTGACCACATCAAATTATGGGATTGGTGTCGTACCTCATCGATGCACTCCCTATGAAAAACATGCTGGCATTTTGAAAGCAACCTGCACTCCTCGCTTTTTTCATAATCACCCAAACAGATCAAGCATCTGTCCCCTTCCGCGATATTAACGTTCAATGTGGTCTCTTCACCAAATACAAATATCCCCCCGGCAGAATTCACATCATCTCGAGTGGCAACTGGGGGCTTTGCTGGCCCAAGAAGGGAAGATAGCAGCATCATATCTTCGTATGTTGGAGCCTGTTGATGTGCAAAGGTTAGCAATCACTACAATATAAGATACTCTACAAATGATGGAGAATATAATTCCTACATCTGTGAATAAACTTGGCGTGGTCAAAATAGGATGATCCTCTGGATACGAGCCGCCGAGAACATAAATGATCCAACTTCTAGTACCTTCCGCATTACCCGGCGGACGCCTAGGGCCAGATCCGCTACCGGCTGCGCTACTAGAACTACCGGCAGAATTGTTATTATTTGACCCAGCAGATCTGCCTCCTAACGCGCTGAATGGCGGTATGCTATCTGAGCTACTTAATCGCCTTGATAGACGGCGTCGACTAGGTGGATCCCTAGCACCACCACTCATGTTTTCATCGGATCCCTCCGATCTTTCTGCCGAGGCCTGATCGTTGGTGAAGGATGGGTTGGGGAAAGATAGTAAGCTTGGGTCGGCAGGTGTTGATGGAGGTGGATGCGGTCCAGGTGGGGTATCTGAAAGAATGGGTATAGATGCAGGGCTAATATCCGATACAGGTCTTAAAGAGTTGGAAGATGTAGCACGCGAATGTCTTTGGCTATCATATCCTGAGGGGCTAGCGGGGGTGCCGCCCATAGAGGCGTGCCTATGGTTATTACTGAGCCTTTGTCGCCTAGGGACACTTGGGAGATTGACGGGAAGATTCGCCAAGGCGTCGAAAAAGGGTGCCGGCCTATCGGCCCCTCCGTCCGTTGAGTCCCTAGGAGTAACGGAGCGGATACCAACAATGATTACTGGAACCATACGAGAACGGGAGCCTTCTCCAGATTCCCCACTTCCATTCCCTTCGTTATTGTTTGTACTTCCAAAGCGAAACATCCGGAAGAAGTTCAATGGTGCCATAAGTGTATTATCTGCTTGGTTGGCATCCGGAGGAGCACCCCCACCCAGTTCATTTCCTCCATTTCTAAGAGCTGCTGCTAGGCGTCCATTCTGTAATGCTCGTAGAAAAGACTCAAAGCTTCCATCACCACCATTATCCCCTGCTACATCCTGAGCTTCTGTGATAGCCTGTTCTGTATTTCCAACCAAAGAAGCAGCTGTAGCAGCCGCAGCAACCGACAAGAGCCTTGACAACATAGCAGCTTGGTCCTCCCCTGGCCTCACACGAGCCGGATTGTCGAATTCCTCCAAATTCCCAGGCCCACCCGCAGTCCTTTCTAATCGAGAAGGCGAAGAATCTGAAGATTGTGAAGAAGGTGTTACTTCAGCTTGAGACATGTCAGTATCCATATCGGCACTACTACTAATGTTATTGTTGTATGACGAGAGCGCGCTATTCCTGTTAAAATTCGAATGTCCTGGTCTTCTGCTACCAATGAGATCTGGCCAAGACGGTATTGATGACCTAACCCTTGCCATCCTTGATCTTCTGGATTCAGTCGCAGGTGCCTCGAAAATAGGTGTGGGTGGTGTTGGGGTTCGGGTATCGTCAGATGGCACTGCTGATATATCCACCATATCAACATCACCAGAGGAATTCCTGATATCTGGATCAAAACTCGACTGGGGCCGAGATGTATAACTACGAAATCGCTGACGTGATGATAAAGAAGTGCGGTTAGGCGAAGATCCTCCTCCAGGGGTAGATGAAGGTGATGGAAGCCGTGATCTACGATTACGATTATGCATTCGACTACTCACTGAAGAAGACGTTGATGATGTAGATGAATTTGGTAACAAGCGACTCCCTATCCGTGCAAAATGATCGATGTGGTTTCGTAACCGCCTACTCCTCCTAAGGGCCGTAGTTGTCTCATCTGGTCTGGTTTCGGGCGTGCTTTGAGCCTGAGTCCCTCTACTTCCTGTAGCTTCATCTTGTTGACTTGATCTGGATGCCCCATGATTTTGAATCTCCCTGCCATCATTTTGGGGTGTTGAAGCACCCTGGCCCATCTGATGAGAATGCAGAATGTTCGTTTGGTGAGGAGTCACGAAGTCGGAGAGGTCCCTGGTCGAAACAGGCTCCTCGCTGATCGAATCTCCGGGTAGTGGGGCGGACAGTCTGGCGTTGAAACCGTGTTGGTTCAAAGAAGGCTATTTGATAGCGGTATACAGGATTAGCAATAGGAAGGGGAATAAAGAAAGGAAGGGTATTGTGAAGAGGAGATAAAGAGGAGGGGTGTGGTAAAAGAAAAAAAACGAGTTGATGTGTCAATCAGTGAGAAATGGGGGTGGCGGAGGAAGATGGATAGATTAGAGGTTGTACGGGGCTCGATGATCGATGTGATATGATGATGTGATTGATGTGGTGTGGGGGAGCCACGTAAAGACGTGGTTGACAGCACGTGAGAGCAAATGGATGGATGGGTACTTACCAATACACGGGCACTTGCTCCAGGGCGAGGTGATGTAAGGGCTGAGACGCTGAATCGAGGAAAGCACGAGAGTTTATGTGAGCAAAAGAACAGTTGCCAAAGGCAAGCGGCAAGCGGCCAGGTTGTGTGTGGTAATGATGATGATGGTGAGGTGGTGGTGATAACGCTGTAGATGATGAGGAGGTGTTGTTGAGGCTGGTAGATGGGAAAGGTATATTGTGGGGAGGTAGGGAGGGGTCTCCAACTTTCAAAAGTCGACCAAGCAACAACCGCAACAAAAACACGATGCTCCTCGGGGGTTATGTGGGGATAGGATAGAGGGGAAGAGGATGAAAGGGCGACAAGTGAAGCAGAACAGCAGAGGGGCTAGGGGGAAGAGAAAGGCAGGGGGCGGCGGACTGGCTGCAGATGCAGCAGCAGATCAATAAGCGGGTAATAGAGGGGAGAAGAGGAAAGCAAATGGGTATAAAACGGCGGCGATGTGGTGTCAAAGTGTGTAGGAGTCAGTATGCTTGCTTACTTAGGCTGGGCGGGTGTTTCGTGATGTTGAAGACGAGTCCTGTCCCCTCCGTCGTTCTCCTCTGTCCGGTTTCGTGATGTCTCCAGCATCCCAACCAAAGCTGATTGGGTTTCTCGGAACAAGTAAAAATAGCCCGAAATGAACCCCAAATAAACAAACCGCCGGATATGTCTTCACCTAGTACTTATGCACTACGCAATCCTGAAACGTCCTGGGAGGACGTCAATAGCACAACCGAGGAGGAAAAGATAGGATGAAAAAGATAGGATGAAAAAAAAAAACAGGTAGTTGAAGGCCAGGGAAGACTTGCTAGGCAAGTAGGCATCTATCTGGCTTCTTTCCAGCAGCTCTGCTTGAAAATGCCCTACTCGATCATAGAATTTCGGTTGCCGGCAGCGGGAAAACCACGACTCCTCTTGGGAGTGAAATACTCAGATTTCGGATTACAAATAATGCAACATGTGCTTGTTAGTTCATACGGGAGTGGTTTGACATTCAAGCGAAACTACCCGAGTGACGAAACAGACTCGACGAAAGCACAAAGCTTTCTTCCGATCTTGAATCTATGCCAAGCCTATCCAACGTCCAAGCGACGGTGAATCCAAGGTAAAACGGCTCGTATCACGAACCTAAAAAGGTACGTGGAGTATCACTCCGAACTCATAACCCTACAAGCTCAAGCTAACTCACATTCACCAGACAATCCAATATAACCGCATCTCTGCCCCATATCCATATAGCCAGGGTGTTGTCCACCACGAACTTCTGGAGAACCTGGATGCTCCTCAATTAAGACAGGTAGCGAGTCCGCCATCAAAGGCCTACATTTCAGTTTTCAGTTACCCCACGTCATACACGACAACAAATCTGAGACATTTTCTATGTCTTGCGATGGCCAGCGAAAGAGTTCAAGGGAAAGGGAAAAAAAATGCAGGCAAAAAAGCGTTGGTTCTCGGGCAGTACCGTGCCTGATACCTATTGGCCAACTCACCCGGGTACTTGCACAGCAGCAGCGGCATACACCGGTCTTGAGATGGTAACGTTAACAATAACAAGGATCCGAGATGAATGAATTTGATGGCTCTAGAATTCAACGGCTTGGTGGTACAAATCTGTGAGGGTCTCTATATGATCAAGCTTTAATTTCTAGATTCATAGAAACTGGAGAATTGGCTTAAGTTGGCAACTGATACCTACATATGAACCTCAAATAAGAGCCTGGAACATGATATATCGGTCTTAAATCCAGTCAACACAGCTTTCTAGGGTCTAAAGTGGGGTACATGTCGATTAAAGCTTTGGGCGACCGCAAAGAACGATGGTCTCGATCCTCTCGGCACCTACGGAGCAGAAACCTTAAATCTATCTATTTATAGACATATATCACCTGAATCGCCTGGTCTTTGGGGAGCCATTGTCATCAGTAACGGTCTGATCTCATCTATAAACCTCTAGTTCATTCTAAGGCAAATAAAGGGATTTTATTCCTCAACAGACAGAACCAAGAGGTTGAAGCACTCCCCCAGCCCCACGATCCTGGGGTAAGCAAAACATAACAGCTGCTTCTATCAAGCAGTAGAGAGCATGAAGAGGAAGACTACTCTGCCTAACTGGTATAGGGCCTATCCGTGCAGTTGGCGCGCTTTAAAGATAGAAGCAAGGCTTTGCGTGCGCCCTCTCTCTGGATATCAACATTGGACAATACCTGCGCGAGTGATTTGCTGTGAGCTTAAGCTTTGGACTGATGCGAATCGCTGATCAGTCATGTGCCAGTCCCTTGGCAAAGCTTAAATATAAGGTTCCTGGCCACATGTATTTGAATACATGTATGGCTCGAGAAGCTACGGGGGGTAGGTGTGTAAACTTCGGCGTTTTTTTTTAAAGAATCAGCCAATCAAACCTATAGAAATTGGCCATAATGGTACTAACGCCTAGACTAACCCTGGCATTTTCTCAGATTCCCATACAAACGAAATTCCTCTGAAGTTGACACACCCGCCCTCTAGGCCTTCTCGCGCCATACTTGTCAGACGAGACAACAGAACACCAGCTAGGTAGGCTCGTGCTCACCCCCCCCCCACCCCCTTTCCCCTAGATCTGCTGCTGCGCTCGCAGCCGCTTTCTACTACATACATGTAGGTTACTTGCCTTAGGGAAGATGCCTAGAGTCCCTACATCTTAAAACGTGGAAAAATTGGCAGTTGCCCTATTGGCGTGTCCACTCTGCATGGGCGTACCGCCCACCCTGTACACTCCATAGGTGTTAGCTACACCGACCTTGTTCACCCACGAGGGTTACCTGTGGCAGAGGTCAGGTTGCTGTATGCCTGCGGCCCTGACTACATAACCGTCGGTCAGGATGGACGCTCTTCATACCTCTTCATCCAATCTAGAGAAGTCTCTCGCCGCATATGCAAGTCAATCGACCTATAACCCCACAGGCTTCACCCTGAGCAGATGATGTATCACGATGGTTTGTATGCAACCCTCTAGAGTTATCCGACCTTCCCACGATGGGCAAACCACTCGGGGGACCCGGGTTCTATAACGGCAAATAATCAAAGCAAGCCCATATAAAAAGACAGTGGCAAAAGGGTCTCTAATCTGCCGGGGCCGAATCGTTAAGGAGTAGAGCAGGTACAAGGTGCAAAGAAAAAAAAAGAGACCATCAAATCATGCTCTCAACCATTCCAAGACCTAGTCTGTCCTGACTGTCCTCCCGTGGAATGCGACAAAAGCTCTGGGGGGCGAGAATACAGCATGGCTTATACAGGCAATGCCGGCGTTGGATGGGGCGAACAGTACCTAAAAACCGCTGTGCAGGGTTCTTGGGACTCGCTGCAATATTGATATTCAAATCAAAGGAGGATACGAAAAAAAAAGGGGGGGGAGGGAACCACAAATAATCATTTCAAGCAACCTGCTGTCAATTGACTTTCAACCCCCCCCCCCGGGAGGACCTCTACTAGAACCATCGCACAATCTACAAAAACGATACGGTCGAAAGCCTAAAACTCAGGAGATATCTCACTGGCTAGCTAAAACAGATGAAAGAAAAGGGCCACGTGGCTTGTCAGCTGAAGCCGAAACCGTGTTTTTTTTACTTGTTTGACAGTAGGTACAGCTTTATACTTTCAAGTTCCCACAGGTCCCGAGATTCATCCTGATAAAATGCCTCCCTCCTGTGTATACCATCCCATATTCTAGTACAACCAATCCCTCCCGAGCTTGGCAACCTGGGTCATGATATATCACTCGATACATTTTTTCATGGCTTACCACCGACCGCCACAAGGATCCAGGTAACGATATGGGCGGCGGGCCGGGAAATCATGCCGCTATCAAAGTCCCCCAAAAAAAAGCAGTAATGGGAACCTCGAAATGGCACCTTTTGATTCTGGGGGCCTTTTTGCACAAAAAACACATATCCCCAAATAGGAAGTAGGAAGGCAAAAATCTAAACAATTGGCTGAGGCGACCCTTGACTTGGTCCAATGATCAAAGGGTTGAAAATACTCGATCGAACCTCTAAGCCAAGCCCCCCCCCAACTGGATTACTGCCCCGTATAATATATAGATATATAATATATATATATATATATCAAAAAAGCTTCAAGAACCAATATAACTACATAGTAGTAGCGATCTTTCCTTTCCTTTTTAGTCCCGTTCAGGTAAAGAAAAAAATCGAAAAAAATCGAAAAAAATCAATGTTCGCGCCATCTCGCCATGCATAAAAAAGAGGTTGAAAAAAAGAGCAAGCACAAGTCAGGTCTGTAAAAAAAAAAAAAAAAAAAAAAATGTCCCCAGCAAGCCCCATCCCTGTTGTAAAAAATAGTAGTAGTAGCATAACAGAAAAACCCATCAAAAAAACCATCAAGTAAAAAGAAAAAAAAAAAAAAGAAGAAATACATACCCATCAAACCATCATACCATCAGCGTAGAGTGGAGTCGAGTCTAGTTACACCCCTCTGGCCCCGCCCTCCCTCCCCCTCCCCCTCCCCTTCCCCGGCCCTCCGGCCCCCGCCATCCCATACCCTATAACCCAACCACCGCGCCAACCAGCCGATCCCAAAAAAGTGACAACGAAGAAGACTCACAAGAAACAACCCACCCCCCATCCACCTCAACCTCCAGCACCCCCTCCAGCGCTCTCCCCACCCACCCATCCAGCACGTCCCCCCACCCCCCACCCTCCACCTCCACCTCCTTCACGCCCGCCATAACCTCTGCCCCGCGTCAGCCTCCCCATCACCACAAAAACAATAACAAAAAAGCAGCAGAAAGAAGCAGACTCACCAGACCCCAACACACTCCCGCCCATCTCGGCCCTGCGATACACCCACCCGCCCTCCCTCCCTGCCCGGCCCCAGCGGCGCACATACTCGCGCTCGGCGGCCTCCGCCGCGCGCCGGATCGCGCCGGCCTCGTCCTCGGCAACGTACAGGTTGCAGGCGTCGCACTCGGTGCACTCGCTGCCCGGGTCCTGGCGGAAGTGCTGGCAGAAGTGCGTGTAGCCTGCGGCGCCAATGTCGGCGCGGCACACGTAGCACATGGTGTATCCGCATGGGCAGGTGAGCTTGTTGCAGCCGTCGGATTTGATGAAGGAGATGTTGCAGCGGGGGCACTGTGATTGTTGGTTGGGTGTTAGTGGGGGAGAGGGAGGTGGGGGTGGATGGGGAGGGGGGTGGATGGACGTACAGTGCGCTTGACGGCGTCGGCCATGGCCTTCTCGACAAAGATGCGGACGCTGTCGGATTCTTGTTCGAAGCACTTATGAAACGGCAGCCATTCCTTCCCACACTCGATGCAGCTCTCACGGCCGCAGCGCGCGCGCGCCCCGCACCGAAACAGCTTCCCGCGGTGCTGCGCCGCAATCCTTCCCGCGGCCCTCGTCACCCTCCCCACCGCCGCCGTGACGATCCTCGACTGCGGAAGCATATGCAACATCAGTCCAACAGCCAACACCACGCCCAGCAACACGCCCACCAGCGCCCGCGGCGCCACCGCCGCCGCCGCAACCGCCGCGCCAACCGCGCCCCCAGTCCCGACCACCACCCTCCGCACGCGCCACGCCACCTCCTCCGCCACCTCCGCGTACGGGCAGAACGGGCACTTTACGAGGTTGAGCCCGCAGCGGTCGAGGCTCTCTGCGGCCGTCTTCTCCTCGAGCGCGCGTAGGACGTCCTCCGGGAGGACGCGCTGCAGGAGCTCTGGGGCGACGAAGGCCTCGCATGGCGGGTCCGCGGCCGAGGAGAGGCAGCGCACGCTGCATGTCTCGGGGACGAGGTTGCGGCCCTGCCCGTACAGCCCTTCCTGCACGCTGCGGAGCAGACAGGCGTGGCAGAAGAAGTGGGCGGGGTCGGCGGCGCAGACGGCTGTCTCGTCCCATGGGTAGGTGCCGTAGCAGCACTCGCACTCGACCAGGGCGTCGGCGGTGGCGTGCTCGGCTTCGTTGAGGAGGCGGGCCATGGCGCGGTCGGAGGCGATCTGGGAGTCGCGGGCGGGGGCGGCGAGCGCGAAGAGCTCGGCGTCGAGGGTGGGGTTGCCGGTTGGGGCGGTGGGGGGCCGGGTGCTGCCGCGGAAGAAGGAGGAGAGAGAGAAGCGCCAGGACTTTGCGGCGATGGTGGAGAGGGTGTGGCGCGTGTGGGGGTAGGAGTGGTTGTGTTCGGCCATGACGGCCTTGATGGTGGATTTGGAGAGGCCCTTGAATTCTTTGTTGCTGTAGTGGAGCGGGCAGGGCAGGTGAGTGATAGTTCATGTAGCAGCAGAGAGGAATGAAAAGGGGGATGAGTGATAGTCCATGTATCTACTCTATCAAAACCAAAAAGAAAGAAAGAAAAAAAAAGATAGGGCAAACACTTACAGCAACGCCCTCGCCGCCTCCCGGTACCCCGCCGTGCGGAACATCTCCCAGCCCTCGAGCTTTGCGCCGATGCGGCGGCGCGGCACACCGCCGTCCTTGTTACGCCGTAGGATCATGTCGGTGATGACGAAGAGGCGCGACTCCTCCGAGAGCGTCTCGAGCAGGTGGCGGAACTCGTCGACCTCGACATGTGGGAACACCTCGATGAGGGTTTCGAGGGCCGAGTTGAGCGCGGTGGTTTGCAGGTCGATGTCGGCGTCGGCGTCGGGGGTGGTGGGGGTGGTGGTGGTGGAGGGGTTAGTCTTGGAGCTGGGGTAGGGGAACAGCATCGCACATGTTTGGTGAGGGGGTGCAGCCGTGTGTGTGTATGTATGTGTATGTGTATGTGTATGTGTATGTGGGGGGTGGGTAGAGATGAGATGAGTGGATGAGTGTAATAGAGGGGGGAGAGATGAGGTGTGGGCTGTGGGTTGTTGGTTATGGGTTATGTCCAAGTGCGATAGACAGATAGACAGCCAGATTGTGTTTTGCGAGAATGTGTGTGCTTGTATGTAATTGTAGTCGACGTGCTGCTTGCTTGCTTGGTAATTAAGTAAGCTTAACCTGTTGTTGTGCCTGTAGACTGTAGAGTACGTACGGACGGAGAGTCTCCTCCTCGTTGACGGCGCACCTCCGCTCCGCTGCCTACTTTACCGCCTCGAGTAATTAAACAGTAAGAGATAAATCGTCTGTCCTGCTCCTGCTCCGGGCTCCGGTATAACGATGTGCGCGTACGTACTCTACGTACGATCGAGTCGAGTCACCACTATCACCAGACAAAAAAAAAAAACAGCTCGAGCGAACAAACAGTCGTAAAGCTTGTAGAAGAATATACTAGTCGAGTCGTTGTGAGGTCTGATCAAGCGAGTGTCGGCAGCGAACGCGGGAATCGCAAAAAAAAAAAAAAAAAAACCTCCGATTAGTATATATATCCGCTAATTTTGCTGCGCAGAGGAAGCTCTCCGAAGAACCCTTTGTGACTGACTAGCAAGGCCCGAGATGTGATTGGATAAACCCGGGGGGGCTGCAGTCGGAGGCCCTACCGATCGGCGCGGAAGGCCGGGTAACACGCGCGGGTGCGGGACACCTCCCTCCCATGCATACTTGCACTTGGGCTGATGCACACACCTAATGAACCATGCACGACGACGACTACATACCAACCCAACCCGCGGACTGATCATTGATCTTGAGCTGCCTTGGTTAGCTACGATACATGCCCGTGCCCCGCACCCCGCATCTAATACTGCGATAAAGCTCTATATCAGACATAATTATTGACCCTTCTCCCACTCACTCTCACCTGTACAGAAGCTATCCTCCCACTTAGCAGAGAGCTCCCACCAGCGACCTCCCGCAACTTCCCACTAATATCAAGACCTCCATATAAACCCTTCCCAACAAGTCCCCCACCACAATGCGCAAAGGCGTCGGCCTCGGCGCCCTCTCACGCACCACCCACACCCGCAGCACCTACACCACCCACGGCGCCGCGCTGCAAAAATCCCACATCGACCAACTCACCACGCAACTCTCCGTCTTCCAGTCCCAACTCTCGCACTTCGCGCGCACCCACGCAGCCGACATCCGCTCCAACCCGGCCTTCCGCCACGAGTTCGCGCGCATGTGCGCCGCCATCGGCGTGGACCCCTTGGCGTCCAGCAGCGGCAAGAAGGGCTCCTTCTGGGCCGAGCTGCTCGGCGGCAGCGTCGGCGACTTCTATTTCGAGCTCGCCGTGCGCGTGGTTGAAGTCTGCCGGCGCACGCGGGGCGAGAACGGCGGGTTGATTGCGGTGGCGGAGGTGGTGGATCGGCTTGGTGGTGGCGGGGAAGCGGGAGGGGGGAAGGGGTGGGGGAGGAGGATGTGCTGCGGGCGGTGGAGGCGCTGAAGCCGCTGGGGAGTGGGTTTGCGGTGGTGGCGGTGGGGAGGAGGTTGATGGTGCGGAGCGTGCCGAGGGAGTTGAACCGCGACCAGGCGACGGTGCTGGGCACGATTGAGATCTGTGGGTTTGGGGTCGCGGCGAGTATGGTCAGGGTTAATCTGGGCTGGGAGGCGGCGCGGGTGGTGACGGTGCTGGAGACCTGGTGGCGGAGGGGTTGGTGTGGGTGGATGAGCAGGCGGAGGAGAGGGAGTATTGGGTGCCGGGAGTTATGGGGAAGAAGTAGCAGTGGGTGAGTGGGGGAGGTGGGCGTTTATGGGTGTTCCTCTGGGCTTGTAGATAGGAAGCTATGATAGGTAGTTAATTATTGGTAGTTCGAGTGATACTGGGTGCTTGCTTTTGATATTGGTACTTGTGTGTGACATGGAATAATGATAATTCATTGGGCACGACTGCAGTGTCAATGATAGCTAGTACCAGCACCTTCATCTTGGCGTAGGCTCGTACCCAGCAGCCCTCATAAGCTTGCTGCTCGTAGGGGGTGGGTACGAGATTAATCTTGGCATCTATTAATCTAATTGTGAAACCAAAATAAGTAATTGCGGCAGCTAACGTTTTCGACCCAGTACTGTGTCAGACCTAGAAGTGTGTCGCATGGCAACGGCACCAAAACCAGACACAAAGCCCCCAAAAAGAAAGAAGACCCCATAACACCATAATAGAGGATAATCCATCTGGAAACCATCCTAATCCGTGTGCTTTTAAATGGAATTCATTTGTTAAAAATCTGGCAGTAAATATCTCAAGAGATGGTGGAGATAGTTTTGGCAACAGAAATCCCCATACAAATTTGTATGGGATTGACACTCTTCTATGTCTGACACAGTACCCGGTCTAAAACGTTACTCTCGACCAACCAGTGCCCAATGGAGATATCATCGTCGAGCGAGTGACCCTGGCTGGCGATCATCAAACACACGATTGGATGTGTGTATCATGTCTCAGCAATCTTACCACAACTTGATCTCCAAAAAGGAACTCTGGGTTTGAGACCAGGCCAAGCGAAGAAATATTCTACAACATTCCATGCCCTATCTCCATGTTTTTCCCAAGACATGTAACCACACTCCACCATAAGCTTTCCCCAAGTCCAAGTTATTCGCCGATCTCACTTCACATATCACATCACACCATCGCAGCAGGTGAGGTGGGCACGACCAAGATAACCCATCAATTCTAAAAAAATTCTACCGTTTTTATTTAACCCCCGGTCTCATCTAACAACAACCTAACCTTTCCCTTTTTGGAGTAATATAGGTATTGATCCGCAATCGCAATCGCACAAAACTCATGCAACGTCAGGAAACCTGGTATCAAGGGCGCTCGTGCTCGTGCTCAAAACTAGAAAATAAAACGGAATGGGGGAAAAAGAGCTAATTCGAAATCGTATATATCGAGAACGTTTAGAACGGCTATTTAGAAAGAAAGAAAAAAGAGTCAACACAACTATTCGACCTAGATAGATAGATAGATAGATAGATAAAAGATTGGGTTGCATACGTTGTCAGAAGCAATCTTCTCCCTTACCCAGTATCCTCCAATCAAAGGAAGTTTCTTCACACCCCAATGTGTTAGTTTATCGGAGCAGGAGAGGGTTAAAGTATGGGAGGAGGGCGAGGGCGAGGGCAAACCTTGAGGATATCGTTCTGGACACGCGGTACACCTTCGAGGAGGTAGATGACGGTACAACCAGCAACAACACCGAATGCGCTAGCGGAAATACCACTATGCGGCCACGTCAGTCAGATGGCGGGAGATGAGAGATTGATGGAATTGATGGGAACCTACACGTTTTTAAGGGCCTTGAGCGGGAATCCAGCAATGTTCACTTGTGGCCGGAACCTATGCGGGTTGATTGTCAGTATCCAATATATATCGGACGGATAGAAACGGCGGGGTGAGCGGCGGGTGGGCTGCTCACTTAGGGCCGTAGGGAGAGACGTAGCGGGACGGCTGCATAGGTGATTGCTTGTTAGAAAAAAAGCTTATTCTCTATTGACATCTTTTGCAGGGGTTGTGCGTACCATTGTGGTGGTGATTGTGGTAGGTGAGTTCTGAGTGAGTGTGTGGTTTTTGTGGGGTGGGGGGGTTGGAGGTGAGGGGAGAGGTGTAAATGAGGCTGTCTGGTCTGGCTGATGAGGGATCTACTCGGGATCGGGCTGTGGTTTTTGTGTTGATGTAGGGTTGGCAGAGACAGGGAAAACAAAACGGCTAACTCCCACCCGATTCCCGAACCGGGTTGCTCCACGTGAGAAGTGAGGGAAAAAACGAAAAGAGAAAAAGAACGCCGTGAACCTTGGGATTCCCGGTTTCTAGAATTGTCTAGGTTCTGAATAAGAAGAAAACACAGACCAGACCAGAATACCCTATCACCATCATGCGTCCTAGAGGGTTTTTTCTTTTCTTTTGTTTTTTTTGTTTTTGCGTTCTCTTTACACTTCGAATTCGCCATGCTTCCTAATCGTCTTTGACGTTTGTCATTCCGACCGGCAAATACTAAATACCACCCACCATACATCATGATACATACAAATCCGCCCTCGTGAGTCTGATTAAAGTACTCTCGTCTCCTAATTGCTTGTTTCCCCTGCTGCTGCCAGTCGGACTTCATACCGTTGTTCACCATCAACCTCTCTGCCTGTCACTGTCTGTCACTCTGGGCTCTTTGCAAGGGGATCGCCAGTATCAGATGTCAGAGCGCACCAATCAGATAACAGCCAATTACATACTGATTTTTTTTAACCTCCCTTGCACCCCACGATTATTCCCGGCCTGTCCCCGCTAGTAACGCAGCCGCATTTCTTTTTCGACACACTCGCATCATCACAGACAGCACACTTTCAACAGATCCCCTTTCTGACCTTTGCTTGCTTGGGTGGGAGTCGAGTGCTCTGTGTAGAGTAGAGAGTGTTTCCCTCAGCCCACCACCCTCTCGCTTTTTACATACATGTATTTCCTGTTTTGAGGTTTTATCGGTCAGTGCCCTGCCTGCTTTGACGCAGGGAGACGAATTAAAGCTGTAGGTATATGATGAGTACATACATAGCGTGTGCCCCCAAGGCGCGTGGAGTCAGAATACAAAAAAGACTTAAGAAGAGGAGGAAGCCCTGGGAAACAAAACAAGTACAAAACAAAGAGGCCTGAAACCTTGATCGCCCGGCTCGTCTTACATCTTCCTCTCTTTTAGCTCTATCTTGGTCATATTCTTAAAAAGTACCGACCTCGGCCCCCAAGGATAGAGAGGAGATCCCCGCACTTGTGGATATATATCTCCCTTCCATCATATCAGACAGCTTCTTTTTCCTACCCTGTCCTTTCTCCTCTTGACACCGGGGGATAGAAAATCAGTTCATTTATTTGACTACTGTATCTATCTTTGCGGGGCAGAGGAAACGTTATTTATTAGTGAACAAGTGAGTATCAAGTGCGTGAGCGAACGAGAAGTGAGGTTGAATAGCTCTCAAGATCTCTTCCCTACCTCTACTCTATCTTTATTCCTACTCGTCGAAAACCACGGTTACACGCCCTGAACGCCAGAGCCAGTGACCCGTTTTCGCCCGATGTTCTGAGCCCCTACCCCAGTTTCTCATCAACCTCCAGAACAGCCGCCTCTGGATCTCCGCTCTTCCGCTCCGTGCACTACCCACTCTGTACAGCCACCTCATCCACTCAGAACTTTCCTCTATCCTCCAGTCCAGCCATACATATCCGGTGCTTGTTTCCTCCCTCCCCTCTTCCGGTTACCTCTCTCTCCTGCTTGTCATTCCGCGGGGCTTTCGCTCTAGCAACCCCAAGCACGACAGCTCAACCGCACACAACCAACCACAACCTCTCACTCACACCTACCCCCGTTCTTCTCTCGACCACCAAAACCTCACAACCTTTCTCTTCCTCCACGACCAGGTGGAAAATCAGCTGGTGTTATAATACAGTAGCGTAATATATCATAATATCAACACTTTAATCCCCCCCCCCTTCTTCCACAAGGATCAAACAGACCACCACCACCATGCCGACCAACAGACCTTTCCTTGCCAATCTGCTGGTAGCTTTCAGAGCCCATAGCGCCGCCTCAAAGACCACGTCAAATAACTCACCGTCCCCGTCATCCTCCAAGCCCACAAAATCCCAATCAGCAACCTCTTCGGCCGCAGCAGCTGCCTCATCGTCTGCAACCGCCGCTGCAGCCGCCGCTGCCGCCGCCGCCACGCACGCGAGCAACAACACGAATCAGCAGCAGCCGACATTCACCTCGAGCAGGCGACGGAGGTCGTCGAGCAGCTCGACAGAGGGGTTTGTGGAGCCGCCGAGCGGAGAGAAGTGGTGGATTGGAGGGAGAAATTCGGATGGGCAGGAAAGATTCTACCGGTTACAGCCAGTGTATGTGTGATTGATTTTCTGTACCCCCACCCTCCCCCCTGCCCCGTCTTTCCCATCCTTTGCAAGCCGGAACGGAGGTGTTTTCTGTGTGATTGTGATACTGACATGAATGCGGGTTAGAAGGAGGCAACGATCTTATGATCGACTGTCACTGGATCGTTTATCCATCTAGAACGTGCAACTCTCCCCGCATTCGGTGTTTTCCTGATATCAACACCATGCATATATCTCTACTGGCTACCTCGGAAGATCCCATCAGGCTAGCTCTTGGTCCTATATGGGGTAACTACGGCTTGCAGCATCATATGGGAGGAGTTATTAAGCCTGACTACGGGTTGCATCTCTGCTATGGGTATCTTTTCTGTGTCACGATTTCTTTTCGTTCTTCTTTGTGGGGGCTGTCTATATGACTGGGAAAGCTATTGAGTGTGTATTTTTTGTCTGTGCGTTTTTTTTTTTTTGGTTATTTTGCATGTGATTGATTTCCTCTTTTTTTTTGTTTCTCCGGATTTTCTCTATAAGCGTTGTCATTAAGGTTTCTCTTTTATTTTCCTTTTCGTTCGGTTTACTGGATTCTTAGGTTCTAAGGTATATGGGCGGAACAAAAAGCATGGCACGGGGTATCGTCATTTTTAGCACAACTCTTTTTTTTCTCTCTCTCTTGAAAAACACCTGGCGGGAACACACACCACACATAACATTACTACTCTACACAATTGGTGAAAACCGTGGGAGGGGGGAAGACTTCTAGAAAAGGGAATCGATTGGGGCTCCCTTAATTAATTCCTTCTAGATCTCATGAAAAAACAACTTATCAAACTAGGCTAACCCCTACACTACTACTACTACTACTACTACTACTACTACTACTACTACTACTACTACTACACGGCCTATTGGAGGTGGGACAAGCAAGACAAGGGGGTTGAATAGCAATTCTGGAAAAGAGAAGGATTGTGGAATACGATCGAAGGGGTGGGGTTTCTGTTTTGGGGAGTTTTTCGTTCTTTTTGCTTTTGCTTTTGGAAGGCAGGTGTGGGGGGGGTGTTCGTTATGGTGTTGATTCTTTTTTTCTTTTTTTCTTTTTTTTTTGGGGGGGGAGTAGTTTTTGAGAAAGCCAGTAGACTTTTTTTGTTTTTCTCGTGGAGGAGCGCTTGCTGCTTGCTGAAACGGAGAGCCGTTACTACTAACTGTACTCTTTCACCGTTCTTTTTTATAACCTTTTTTTATTTTTGCATCTTTTTTACCGTCTATGATCTTGTTGCATTTGCATTGATCTGTTTCAATTGTGGCATGCAGTCGGTACGTCTGTGGATATAGTGAGGGGAAAACAATATAAGATGAGTAGAAATCTTTGATACATTCACATCCGGGGGTCGGGATCGGGGGGATTAACTACATGTAGGGTCCGGGAGGGGGTTGTGGGGGGTAGATAAGTATGTCATATCATACTAGCTAGTACTGTAGTTCAGGTACCTACATGTCGAATTCGTACAGACAGATACCGGGTAACTGTGAGCTCCCTGGTAGAGTGGTACAGTCGCCCTCCGATGTAACGAATGCCACTATACCGAATATTTGCTGTACCGAACCACTTGGGCCAGCTTCTTTTTTGTTTCAGCAAAGAATTTAGTCTGCTATGCCGAATAATACCGAATAATCTGCTATACCGAACGAAAAATGGCCCAATATGCACGTTCGTTATAGCTGAGGGCGACTATACATGTGGTTACTCTCGATGTATGTACCAAAGTCACGTCACGTCATGATACCAGGAATATTTTTCTTTTGCCCCTCCCCCCGCCGGGAAAATTGGCGGGCTTTTTGTTGTGCTACCATGAAGTATCCACAGATGTCGTCTTATGTAGAGCTTGCGTCCCACGTCTGTGGTTAGAACATAGGCTAGGCTACAGCATTAGGGCAAGTAGACGCCTAACCGGCTCTATATATATACAAGTAGTTTCCGGCCTTCGGCCGGTACTATATGTGTATCAATCAGTCCAATATACAGGCAAGCCGCTTTGCGGCTTATTTTCTCTATTTGCCTGTCAGTCAGGTCTCTCAGGCCACTGCATGGCCCTCGACCCCTCCTGGCGGGCAAAGTCCATCACTATATCTAGATCTGCTCCGGTCGATATTTGCCTTTTCTGATATCCCCATATATCAGCAGTTCAAGCTGCAAGTATATCCCTTTAACAGCCATCAAGTCGCTAAAATCGAACTACTAATCGATTCCCAGAACCAGTAGAAAACATGTGAACAACCTAACACCACTCAGTACAATTAATACCCTATGTTAATATCCAACACAACATGTTTCAAGTGAAACAAAACCTCTCAATGAGCCAATCAGAAGACTATAAAAGCACATTGCATATGCAGGTTATAATTATATACTTATTAGATATACAAGACCTCTCTACTAGCTTATTTTTTTTTATTTTATTATTTGTTGGAGTATTATTTTTTCTCTCTTGTTGGTTAAGCGGCTAGGCTGGGGTAGTGAGAAGTTTTGCTTTTTGCTATCGCAGATGAAGCGTTTGCTGCGGGGCCGATCTTGGGGGTATTTTGAATACAATCTGGTGCGCTGGGGTAGGTAGATGCAATAGTAGGATGAGGGCTAGCCAGACAGAGAGATAGAGAACAGAGAATGTTTCCTACTCACATACTTATGTTTCATGAGTTCGGTATATATGCGCGCACACTCGGTATGGCTGCTGATTGCGTGCTATGTGTACACACGTTGCGGAACCATTGGACAGGGCGGGACGTCAACGATGGGAGTGAGGGACGCAAAGGGACGCAGAGTGGTTGTTTATATCAGCTCAGAGTACTCTAGAGTACGTACATACGTAGTGTTGGTTGCTAGAGAAATTAACATTAAACATTTGCTTCCCGGCATGTTCGGCCGGTTAAGTAGACAGATAGGTAGGGCAGGGCTGATTTAAAAGTGAAGTGCAGCAGGCCGGTCGCGTGGCTTGCTTGCGTGCTCGGAGGTGCGGTGGGGGAGCTTGAGCTACTAGTTCCGGCCGGAGCTAAGCTTAAACTTGTGGGAGCTTTGGCTTGGTCTGGTCAAACTTTAGATACATGTACTTTTAGCTCTTCTTTGATCTTCTCTGCGCTGCTCTGCTCTGGCCCTGCGTCCGCTCAAATGACGAGCACGTCTGTTCAGTATCAAAAGTCCAAACAGCTCTAGCTCTTCCACCCCCGGGCCCCATCTATCCATCCATCCATCCATCCGTAGCACCCCCATCTGTCGCACGTAATCAGCCCACAAAGTCACGCCACATCTGCCTGCCTAGAAGCGGGGTTACAATCTCCAGCCCAGCCCCGCGAAACCTCACGTAATGGGCAGACCCGCACAGTTTGCCAAGTCAACCTAATCTTACTGCCTGCAGCCCGTTTTGCGGGGTGGTGGGTGGTTGCGAGTGATGGTTTGTGATTCTGGTGAGGTGAGATGCGGAGATGGGTTTGCGGGTGTGAGTTGGGTGCCGGGTCTAGGGGTTGTTGGGCTGTGTACTGGGCGTGCGGTTGTAAGCAAGAGCCTATGATATTTAAGACCCCCGATAAGCATAGCTACGCTCACAACCACTGCCGGCGCGGGTGCTGGTGAACCGCAGCGTACCGGTACCCAGCCCTGTGTGAAACGAGCTCGGCCGCATGCACGTCTAGTGGTCGCCTTCACGGACAGAGCGCCAGCTGATTTTACGGCAGCTTCTCCGGCAACGTCCAGTAAGATCAAATAGCCTTAGTTCTACCCCGCATTTACAGATACAAGGAAATGCCAAAAAAGGGGGGGTGTGTAATATGTCGAGTGATATATCATGATTCACTCGGATATTTTTTTTTTTGGTTTAATTCATTAATTGATTCACTCGGATATATATGTTTTGTCCGGCTGGCGAAGCGCTCCAGCCAGGTTGTTTCGCCAGCGGACTGATCCCATCGTGAAGAGGGAAGACTTCGTACCTTATGAACCGCTGTACAAGGCTCTGGCATTAAGTGAGCGAACTAAATGGGGTGTTGACTAGTAAGGATCCGTTCACTCACTTAATGCCAGAGCCTTGTATATGGTTCGTGCGTGCAATATTGCTACCTAGTATAGTGGTCAGAATCAGAGATGATACCAAACCATAGTAGATTTGTGGGGGGGGGGGGGGGCAATAGTAACGGAAGGACCCAGACTCATCTTAAGCTTTGCCGGGACTGGGTAGAAGAGTAAAAGACAGAGTGATGTGCAATCACTGAAGTTGTTGCGTATTATTGTCTTTAATATCATAGTTATTAATCCAGTAATTCAGTCATGTTTCGTGAACAGGACAACTTCGTGAGCAGGTTGACCGGTTGGAGTATTCTATGAGATCCCTGGATAGGTCAACCCGCTGCCAGTAGCGAAGCAGTCCGAGAGGGGGGGGGGGGGGATACTCTTCGAGAAATTGAAGACTTCACTTGCCGAACAGAACATATACACTACTCTACTTGATCTTTCGTGGTGTAACTGCTGTTTGGCATTGATGGATAATTGCAATCCTAATTGGTCCGATAATGGGGCTGCTGGAACTGTTTCTCATGAGAGTAGAAGAGTGTGGATACTATCAATTACTCATGAGCTCAAGCCACGTTGGTCATCATGGTTAAACTTTACTTAAGGGACACATAATACGGACTAGATATACCATCATCCAGCGAATTACAAAAGAGTATAAACCCCCCCCTCGCTTTCGCACTCTCCTAATCCCTTTCACTTCCCATCTAACAGAGACTGCCCTGCCCCTGTCTATCTATATCTAGACTAGGGTTGTCGACGCATCGGACTGTGTGTGTGAAAGAAATCTCGGTGTAATGAATCGTTTGATTCATTGACAGATAGTAGACAGAGGTGTTGCGTGTAGACAAATCACTTGACACGCACATGCAGGGTCCACGGCCTATGTAGCCAGGGAAATCTAAGCCCTCTTCGCCTCGCTCTCTACCCTAGTCCTCCCCGCCATCACCGCATTCAAAGACACTCCCGGCGGTGGCCGCGGTGGAGAAAGCTTCTCGCTAACCACAAACACCTCCTATAGGTGACCGTAGGTATACGTATACTCACAGCTAGAAGATAAAACCCTTGAGCTCTCTTCTCAACATTGTGTTAGCAAACGGCCTACACGTGTTTATGGAGATTTGGCGCCTTTGCGAGTTCTGTTCGTAGAGTTTGTGGACGTGGAGATTTATAAAAGGCCTCCTCGCATGCATTGCCGCCTGTTACGCACGACACGACAGCACGACAGAGGGGCCTACGTACGTACAGCCACTCTACAAAAGTGTTCGTGATTCCGATTTCGGAGTGAGACACTTCTTCATATAACCCGCGTGGCGGACCATCAAAACCCCCAATAGAAGACTTTCCCAGTGACCAATGGCGCCCAAAATCAATAAAGAGGCAGATAATGATCTACTTTCTTATATATACTTAGTTACGAACTATATTATACATTTTTCGTTGTTTTAAATCTCAACATTAACATCAACTTCACGGCGCCACACTACGCATTGACATTAAAATTCAATCACGAACACTTTTGCAGAGTGGCTGTACGTACCCGGTGCCCACTAGAGTAGTCAATAGTAACGACTTAATATATCATCCTAACCTTAGAAGTTACAAGTATATGTTAATACTACATGTACATACATGTATGCTTAGCTCTTGATTTAGGGTTACATACACTCAATAAATAGGAACACTAATTTGGCTCTGATCCCCGAGTGATATTCTATGATTTGAATTCAAAATAACCTGAAACGCGGATTATAGTGCAGAGGTCCCGCCACGTTGATTCAGTATAGGGTTGATTTGGATTGCCTATGGCTCCAGTATTGTGTTACAGCTGCAGAGAATTCTGATTAGGCGCGTATAGAGAACTAGAATATATACAAAGGGGCAAGTCGTCTTCCGGACAATTCCAAATGAAAACCTACTAATAGGTACTAGAGACCGGGGGATATTGCATCAACTTCTTTTTTATACATTGGCTGGTTGAAGTCTCTATGATTGGCCACTAGTCATGCCCTTCGTTATCAAACTACGCCCGTCACTGATCATGAGAGGACTCTACAGACAGTTGGGGTTATCGCGGTAACGTGACTTAAAACTACTTCTTCTACTTCATAATAGACTTTGAACCTCTTTCCTTTTGGATTTCGTTCTGATACTTTGCTGATCCATGATCCAACGAAGTTACCCCCCAACTACATATACGGTACACATCCAAGCCCGGCGTGAAACAAACCAGCTCTACCTAAATTGAAGTTTGTTTAATTAATTCGAGTCCTATACTTCTTGATTGGCCGGACCTGTTGAAGTCTTAATCTCGGACCTAGCAAGCTTTTAGAGGTTAATCATGTGATTGCAGCGGGGTTGTCGTCATGTGATAATTATAGGGGGTGGGGATTCATGGACTAAATCTAGTTTCGGACTATGGAGTGTGTAGGTATATTCATAGGTAATCGTCCTAGACTCAAACTCGTGAGATTCTAGACAGGCCGGGTTTGTTATGTTTGAGCTGGTCTATTTAATAATCAATGTTAATACGACGGAGAAATAGCTAAAAGAAAACTTACGGATAAAATTAAATGCAAGAGTTTATGATGTCAGTACCATGTACATATCGAGAAAGATTTCTTCCTCGCCTGTTTTATTCGACTATAGTTCTATAGAGTCAAAATCCAGCAATGAGTAGAATTCAGCAAATAACTAAGAGAACGAGCCAAGATTTTCTGCTGGGCCCACGATACTTACCGCGGTCCAGATCCATGATCTGATGTCGAGCGAACAGACAGCGAGGTCCGAGCTGGGGCGAATTCTCAGTGCGATGAATGGTAATATGCCGACTATCTAGGTACTTATATACCCCAAGTATACGTACAGTACTAGATCTATTTGTTTGGCCAGAGGTTCAACAGGCTAGCAGTCCCGAGCTGAGGATTGGCTATAACTCTGATGGAAACCAGACCATTGGAACGAAATCTGGAACTCTAGACTGATTAGTTTAGTCGGAGTCCCGTTTCTACGTTGGGGTTAAGTTTTACCCCAAGAATTATGCTACCTTATTAAACCGGTTATAGTTAAGTCGTCAATAGTTACAAGTATTCCATTGGGAACGATGATTACAAGCCTTTCTCGTATCATGTAATTATAATAAAATGACGATAACACGGAACCATGTGCATACGTACCAATGATCCATGATAATCAAAATACTAGGTACCCAGTCAAAACACGCGTAAGAAGGAACTCGAGGTAAATAAGGGGCTTTTCCATCCGCGCACGTACGTACTCAATACCTACATTCTAAAACAAATACTCTTCCGCTGCATAGACCTAATTAACCTACCAGGAAACAACCTGTTCGCTTTATGACCAGGTATTTGTCGATGATCAATTGAGATGGTGAAACCCAAGCGTTCAATAGATTGCGGGCCGACGACTCCAGTTGCGCGTTCAGAATACGAATACAGTAGAATACGAATACGCAGTAGATCAAAAAAAATTCATAGCGTACACAAAGCAACGTTGCAATTGTGGCTGTGCGTTTGAACCCCAGAATAACCACGGTTAAGGATATCCAGATTGACGAATAACTATTAACCGGGTGTTCAATTACTTCCGTGCCGAGGGTGACGTCCCGAGCCGACTGCACGGTTCGCCTGGGCACCGGGCCGTCTGACCTCTACTTTGGTGCCGCTGTCCAAGAGTGGAGTTCGAAAAATAGATTTAGATGAATGCAATCTTTGGGTCGAGATTAGTGATCATAAATAATGGTATCTAAGGATTAGAAGGATTGTCAGTAGATTATATTCCTTCTATATTTCAATGGTAGGCCCCTCAACCAGAAACTACAGTACATTCCACCACTTTCTTCATCCAAATAGGCAATAGAATAGAAATGTCATCGAACCACCCCTTACTTCGATTGTCAGAATGACACTTGCGCTCAGGCTCATGTATATGCACAACGGCCGGTATTTGATTCGTAGTACTGAGAGTGCCCTTGCTTGATGCACTGTAATTGCGTTCTTGAATATCTAAGCGCAAATGTAGAAGAGCTGAATGATTAATTACCAGTAATACCTGTCACCAATAGTAATTATGGCATTCACCAGCCATGAGATAGATATACCGTTTGCAGAATCGTTGACAGTACCTACGAAGTACCATGCACAACTCTGCAGTGCGAAGCTTTATAGGGGAATCACGGCTAGCAACCGACAGCACATGTCACAAAGGGAATGCACCGCTCCCGGCATCGGAATAGCAGACCTAATTAACGACCGGCGAGCTGACAACCAATCTTCCCGTATCTGGGCCCGACCTTTCGGATCTGCCCCGAGTACGGGGGCCAACAATTTGGAGGTGCAGTTATTAAACGGGTAACTACGTACCAAGCTGACCAAACAGAAGAATTACCTGGCACTGTCAATGACTGTAGAACATGAAATTTGGGCTGTGACAAGTGCGCGCTAACACAAAGAACCAGGATTCAACGCTACATAAGCTTTTCTGCATAGAGTACCGGCACAAGCTTTGCTGTGTCGTATTGAAACCCTGACGTGGCCCTCGAAGAAAATATTTGGTCTTTTAGATGTTCCTTCAGGATAGACAAATTACCTCCACCACAGGTGCTCCATGTAGAGTAGTCACTCCAGTACTTACACTCTATGTATCCCCAGCGGCAAAATCAACCATGACACCGCCACTTAGAGACAAACTTACAGCGGGTTGACTCCCCACAGGCCCAACAAGAATAATTATTTATCAGCCGCTCTAAAAGTGATGGGTAAACTACCACATACATATGTACCTACCTGCAAGGCATACATGTACCTACTCTAGCTCTGTTCTACTCCTTACAGCATTAATCACCTTAGAAGGAAAGTCGTTGTTAGAAATGGCAAAAAAAAAAAAAACTGAAAACTGAAACCGTTCAACAAATAGGAAATAAGTCTAGGTAGCTTTAGTCCGTAGCCAACTGAGCGGACCCATCATCTCGGGGCTGAACGGGTTGTGATTACCGCGGTTCATTGATAGGGTATGGATAATCTGCACAGGAATGCGCACGCCTGCCGAGGAGATTTTCCAAGTTTTTCATCGAGAGTAGCGAAAATACGATGTACTTTTATTATGATCAAAACGTCCCCTTTATTCAGATCAAGGTTGATAACGCGCCCCGACTTTACATTCCTTCATGTGAAGGTTGACTGTGAGACTTCCGGCTGGCCGATAGATAGCCGATAGGCAGTACAATAAACGCGATCCCGACAACAATTCACCCCATGGAGTAGCGGAAATCGTGTGGTGGAGAAGTGAGGATGTATGCACTTTATTTATGCGGGCGACTTCTAAATAATGTGCCTATTTTTGTTGGGGATCACAGAATGTTGCTCACACAACTCAATAGTCGATAGAGGACTTCCGGGCACAAGAATGCTTATCAATTTTAGGCTAGAGGCACGCGAAAAAGAAAAAAAAGAAAATACCCAGAATTATCTCCCACAGAGTAGTTGTATCAACGTCTATTTGAAGTTTCCATTGAAACAACATTCTCGATCAAACTGAAAGAGAGAAAAGAAAAATCCATAAAAGCAAGCTATATAATGCTGACGCCGTTCAGACCCCTATACCTCAAAAAAACAGACATATGAAAAGAGGGTAAAGAAAAATATAACCCCCAAACCCAAGAAATTTTTATGGAAGCCTCCCAAATTGTCATAACAGCCTTGTTTTCCGTCACCAAAGCCTTTTTTGTTGCACCCATTCCGCCTGCATATTACAAAACCGCCTCTCCTCCACAATACAAAAGAATCATGAAATACAAGTGACTATTTCCTATGAGGCGGGAGCAAGAGCGATTGGCGCAGCAATCCTGGTGACCTGGTCACCGGCGCGGACGATCCGCTGGTTGTTAGAATCGAGGGCAGCTCTGACTTCCTTGTTTTCCTTTTGCGCCTGTTTCCAGATTTCGACTTCGCAACCACCACGGATGACAGCGACACGGAAGTTGGAGAGAAGGTTGTGGGCAGCGTTGGAATGGTTGTAGACACCGCCGTTGAAGATAGCAGTTGCGTCCTTTCCAATTCCTGAGTTAATCATAGCCTTACCACCGGGGTGGTCGTTAAGGAAAGCAGTAACATCATGGACTACACCGGCGACGAGGACGAGAGCACGACCGTTTTTGGCCTGTTCCTGGTAATCTTCGAATTCCATGACGGGGAGTTGCTCGAGAGGAACACCCCAATCGAGGGTAGCACGTTTCTGGTCAAGCTTCTTCTGTTGCTGTTGAAGTCTGCCCTTCTCGATCTCGTTGCTACGGAATTGCTTCAGATCGTAAGCGAGACCAAGCTGCTTCCAGGTCCAGATGCACCACTTGGTAGGATCATCTATATAGTTGATTAGTACAGGTTTCCATGAACAAATGCGTCTAGTAGAAGAATCATACATTGATGCCATTGGATAGCGTTGCGGTAGTCGCTGGGGAATTCGTGATGAAAGTTGTGGTATCCTTCTCCAAGGGTAACAAGAGCAGTAATGACGTGATCTCTCGGTGAGTTGCGGTCGTCGAATGGCTGATCACCGAGCCAGTGGGCCAAAGAATTGACGCAAAAAGTGGCCTGTTGAACGAAGAAGACCCTGAGAATACCGGCGTAAACAAAGCCGCCAATCCAGTCACCCCATCCAAGACCGGCAACGAGAGTAGGAAAGATCAATCCCATGAAAACCACAACCCAGAGGTAGTGCTTGTGCTGCCAGACAACGACGGGGTCCTGGTTCAAATCAGAGATATCGGTACGGCCAATGCGCTTCGGGTTTTGCTTCATAACCATCCATCCCAAATGCGAGTACATAAGACCCTTGCGGACACTGTAGGGGTCTTTGTCGGTATCGGTGTAGCGATGGTGAGCTCTGTGGTCTCGCGACCACCAACGGATGGATCCTTCAACGGCACCACCTCCAACAGCGGCAAGGAAGAGCTTAAGCGGAAGAGTGGCAGAGTACGACGAATGGGCCCAGAGACGATGGTACCCGGCGGTGATACCGAGACCAGTCCAAAAATAATAGGTAATTGACCAAATGAGGGTGTTTCTGTACAAAGGAGTGTAAAATGAAGCCCAGATACCGAGAATTGGGACAATGACAATGAGGGTAATGTTGAGTTTGTGCAAGTGCTGCCACCAATTCTGCATAGTGATAGGCTGTTGATGATAAGAATGTCAGTATCATGAGTATGAATTGAGCTACAAGGAGGCAGTAGAATTTACCTGATCGGTGATATGGGGTTTGTTGGAGACAGGACGTTTGGCCGCCTGATCCCCGGAGGGAGAAACAGTAGGAGCAGCCATCACGCAAGTGCTAGAGAATAGCTTTTTTGGGTGATGATGATAAGGTTGGGAGTTTATGATACGGAGGGATAAAAACTGAAGTTGTTATCACCGTGAACTCCTTTTAAGAAGCTGGTCCGGGAAAGAAGAAGAATGGAAGCTCAGCGGGGGAACATTCTGTACTTAAAGACTTAAAGGGGGGCTTCACTCGAAATTTCTCTGGGCCCTAGATAGCGACAATCGATAACGGAACTAGGCCTGATTTAGCCACTCAAACACCAAAAAATCTCAAACTCTGTTCATCTCACTCTGTGCCAGTCGCCAGAAGAGAGCCGCGTAAGGAAGCCCCTATCCTAAGATTAGCTAGTGGCCGTCCCAACAACGCACTCAACAAAAACGGCACCCAGCCTCAAGCCCAGATTCCGTGTTGCACAAAACATCTCTCCCCAACGCCTGTCCCTGTCGACCTACATTGAATGCAGGCACCCTGCTCTGCTGTTTGGTCCCCTCGGTCTATGTTGGGGACCGCGCGTTCAACTGCCAAACGTTCAACACTTACCGCTAGAACGAGGTCTATCCGCCACTACCATGATGTGGCAAGCCTCTCAGTAGAGTGGCGAGAGAGAAAGAAAGAAAAAAAGGTCGGGTTTGATCAAGATCTCCAAGCACCGCCGTGCCATGGAAAAGAATATCTGGGGTGAAGTCAATCTTACATCTGACATCGCCTAATGCCGTGACAGGCATACGCCTGCCGCAAGTAATACTCAGCACGCAAGCCGACACCGCAAGTCTCACACAAGCCTTATCGATAAACCTCTCTAGACAACTACTGAAAGGCCAACTCTTTGACTTCTTTGAGTAAAGTGTGCTGTTTTAACATTCGACAGTCGTTCGACTTGTTGCCTTTCCCTCAACAGTTTCTTCGGATATGTGGGGTTCCTTTTTTCTTCTTTTCTCATGGACCGACCTCAACCAATGCATACATGTATGCATCGACATAATTGTTTTCCTTAAGTTCTCCCTGGGATGATTCTTAAGGTCTCATTTGCCGAATCAAACTGCATTGCATTAACATGCGATAAGTGTGATAAGGCTCTCGTCACCCCAAACCTTCCATTCCAAGGTTGGAAAGATTCCAGAATAAGGGCCATCATGAGGCTCGGTAAATTTATTACGCGAACACGCTAGAATTTAACCGCCAGGATCACGATAAGATTTGTGTGACTAATTTAACCTTAGATAGTATCGGGGCTTTAATCGATATCTTCCCGGATATGCTAAGACCAAAACTGAAGATTAGTCAAGGGGGGGTCAAAAATGCATAACAGGGCACGATGATGTCTCAAGGTTTTCATTCATCGGAGGGCATATCCTTCTTCCCTTGAGCTATTTCACAAAAGTGGCTTTGTTTAGCAGCTACATGTAGTTGAAGACTGAAGTCCAACGAACGCCGACAATCCCTGTTATACTTTAGTACCACACTGCCCATGCCGCATTTAATTGATCCGATGGATGGAACTCGGCGGCCGAGTTGACGAGCTCGGCCGATGATGGTTGGAAACCTTGTTTGGTTGAGTATTTCTGATTTTGATGTTGACTGATCAGATATCCACCTATCCGGATTTGTCGATAAAAGATATCTCTGCAGAGTACCGCTGGCAAGATAATACTACATCGACACTCTAGAGCGCAAGCTTCCACCCAAACTTTGGTTTTACGGAACAGACGTTTAGGCCATTACTGTTGGGATAATCGATACCCATGCCACACCAGGCAAACATAAACAGGCTTGTTTACCGAATTGCTCGTACTTATGAATGATGCACTTAACGCACATGTGGCTCATGAGTCGACAGCAAAGGCGCATGTTAGACTGTTGGGACACATATCTCAGAATAAATAATCAATATCACATGTTTCTTCCCCTCTTGTGTGCATGCGCTCTACATACTTATATTCATCCGGAATTTATACAATTGTGTTTGGAGAGGACAATATGCAATAACACATGCTCAATATTTATATCTTTGTTTAATTATAGAAAGTGCAACACTGCACTGAGCTACATATAGGTACGTATATACTCACTATCAGATTAATAACTATGCAAAATATTGACTATCAGATGCCACTATATAACAAGTTGTATATGCTTATGGTGCCATATCATTTACATGTAATTCATTGCCGTTGTCGCAAGCTGACGTCGTTTCATAACCATGAGTAGAGTAGATTCGCCAATATATACTAGTGCATATCTATACTCCATAATGCATGCATCTTAAATCTAGGTCTAAGAGATTCGAACGCATCAGCCCATTAGTATTAAGAAGCTATTGAGTACTATAACTCACATATTCGCCGAATTATAACTGGTGGTGGTAGGCAGCTTGCACATGTAGGTATTTACGTGTATAAACATGACTTCCTGTGGGCGTTTGGAAGCGGTTTGGATGGAATTTAGAGCAATAAAATTTAGAAAGTAACCTCTCAGATTTTCAGACTCTGAAAATCTGAACTGAGGGGGGAGTGGTGCATTCAGATTTCTAAACGCCAAAAATCTGGAATAGAGCAATATGGTTGGTTTTTTTTTTTTTTTTTTTTTTTTGGGGGGGGGGGCGCAACCGCAGGTTACTACGGGAAGGCGTTCTTATCCAGATCAGAAATCTAGTTCCTAAATCTCTGGGACAAATATAATTCTAAAAATGTATATACGGTGGTTGTTATCTACTACCTATGCCGGTGAGACACGCATATTCCAGTATTTCCTATCTTAATACATAGTCCCTTCCAGCGTTCAAGTTACTCAGCCAGATAATCCTATCACTAAGTTACATTGTATTTAGGGGGAAATATTACCTGGATACTTAAGATATAAAGCCCTGAAGTCTGTGTCTCACCGGCAGCCCAGAGGACGCGAGTATTAGCGTATATATGTGAGCATTGATTTATAGACTACATGTAATTATAAGTTATATATACGTTACAAAGTTTGTTTAATGTGTAAATAAACCTCTTCCCAATCCCGCTACATCGACCAGATCAAGCCTCACCAAGCCATTCTACCCCAGGATCTAGTCAATTGACAAAAACAGCTAAATAAACTACAATCTAACCATGGTACACGAAAATATCATTGTTAAAGCTGCAAGTAGAATGTACTCCTTGACCTAACTACTAGTTCCGATTGATAGGAACAATTCTCCGTCGACTGTAACCCCATTCTGACGCGGTTTGACGTTATATAAGCAGTGTAGTATATTTCGTAAATTAATTAACCAATATACTTAATTGGAACATTGAGATCCTTTGCTATCTGGCTTTGTAAGAGCGCGCACCAGATATTAATCACTATAAATTCTGATAATGAATGTTATAAAGTACAGTCGTCTCTGGGTCAACGACGAAACCAGTTCGGTGGCGAATAGGCCAAAAAGCGCCCCGACCCTTTTGCTTTGACTGGCTATCAGCCCAAAAAGTAGCCACTCGGCATCGAGCCGGGTTCGTCGTTGACCCAGAAACGACTGTACCTATGGATCCATAGTATGCAGGTCACGTGGATGCCGATTTTCCGTCAATGGATTATCACTCGTTTTTCGAGATACAATACGACATGATTTTTTTTTCGTAAAATAAAAATATGTGGAATTACGGGTATAATATAAGTCATGGAGCATTATTTGTGAACGAAGCTAGCGTATTGATAATACATGTAGTTTAAACAAGTAGTTTCCAGCCTTCGGCCGGTACTATATGTGTATCAATCAGTCCAATATACAGGCAAGCCGCTTTGTGGCTTATTTCTCTTTTGCCTGCCAGGAGGGGTCGAGGGCCACGCAGCGGTCTGAGAGCCCCGACTGACAGGCAAAGTCCATCACTATATCTAGATCTGCTCTGGTCAATATGTGCCTTTTCTGTTATCCCCGATATATCAACGGAGAGGTCAGACAATTTCTCCAGTTAAAACTACAGGTATATCCCTTTAGCAGCCACCAAGCTGCTAAAATCGAACTACTAATCAATTTCCAGAACCAGTAGAAACCTTATTAACACTCTGACAACACTCAGCACAATACCCTATGTTAATATCCAACACAACATGTCTCAAGTGAAACAAAAACATCTCTCAATGAATCAATCAGAAGACTATAAAAGCACATTGCATATGCAGGTTATAATTATATACTTATTAGATGTAGAAGGTCGTTGCACTAAGATGTACATTACATGTAGTACAGCGACAGGTAATAAGTGATGGAACGCCCTGAGAGTACAAACACCAAATGTTGGTGGCGTTTTACCAAAACAAGTATTGCTCTGTTCCATCACTTATTACCTACCGCTGTACATGTATTTACATGAACGTGTATCATGTATATACAGCTTTCATACTCGAAGTACTGAAGCTTACGTACATGTAGTAATTAGACTACATAGAGTCATACGTGTCACAGACAGCAATACGTTCTAACTCAGCTTACCATACTAATACTGCAAGTTCTACTCTGACTGTACATAGTACGTAGTAGGCAGTATTATCAAGCGCAACCCTACCCGGCGCACTTGCGATCTATACCGCTCTCATCCTTGATAACCATCAACTCCCCTGTTGATTATTTGCTAAAGATTCATAACTATCAAGAAGAGAAGGGAATATCTCATCTTCAACATACACAATCAACACGCAGATCCTGCATATCAATATCGAAATCGTCAAAAATTTAATACAATATCGTTTCTTGTTCACCGACACGATATCAGGCCGTATATATTCATTTCTAGGAGAAATACACTAAATACTTCCGGGCACGTACGGATGAGATATGACGCACCACGTGTGCCAAATGTCTCGGAAGATGAGGGCCGGAAGCTTCTCATATTAACAACGTTATACTGATAGCAGAAGAAAAGGTGTCTGGGAATTTGGTTTGTGTGCGCGTGCGTGGGGGGGGGGGGGGGGGGGGGGTATGTGCACTGAAGGCCAACAGCCCATGTAATGAACAAGAATATAATTCAGTCTCTTTGAGCCAATCTTTACACCAAGTATCTCACTTTGGAATCCAAATTTTCACCTTGTAGTACCATTCCATCCCTTGCGGTACTCACAATACCCTCCCGATCCCTCTAGCAGGGTTATAACGTTAATATAAAGTTGGTGATTTGGGAAAGTAGTAATTCCTCCGTGGACCCTGCTAAATCTTGGTTTCTATGGCGCGAATAACCCTCAAGATCAGTCTTCGGCCTTCGAAACTGTTACTTCGTTATTCAGGAGCTTTCATCACCGCAAGATGAACAACGATGGGCAGGGTCGGCTATATATATATATGCATATGTAGTTGATGAATCTACCTTTACACATCACGAAACTCAAAGAACGACGAGGAAGGCGACGTTGAAACAAGAAGTGGCAAGCCCCCGATTATCGTCAACCACCCAGCCATTCCCAACTCAGGAATCCATCTAGCGAGTGGTAGGGAACAACTGATTGCTGCCAAACCTTTCTCAGTAACCAAACTTTATCTGAACGTCGTGGAGTTGTTTAGGGGCGTTCTAGACACGCTAGTCTCTTTTCTTATCCCTTAAGCTGTCGCGAAAATGCTGACCCACCAAAAAAAAGCAAATTTGGTGTGGCTTTACTAACAGATCCCGTTATCTCTCTTATCAAATAATAGATCTCTCATACAAATCTAATTCCTCTGTTATAGGGGGGTCAGCATCAACACGTTATGGGATAGACCTCGCCGCCCTCCGCACAATCTGGGCACGAGAGGCGTATATGGATACGCGATTCGTATGTCAGACTTATGGACTGGCCGTAGCTCGAGATAGTGCTTTAGACACTAAATTGTTGGATCTAGGAGATGACCTCCTCACTTTGGTCTCCTGGCTGGGACCTAGGCCTCTCAGAAAACGGCAAGCAACTTTTGTTGTTTAGGTTTATTTTGTACGTGTTGCTTTAGAAATGAACGCATAAACGTCTCCCTGGGCAGGAATTACTTGAGGTTAAATGCCTATGTCTACGAACTTGCCTGGTCTTGACATTATCTATCGAATCTTCACAGAAAGTCACTCGAACATGCAAGGACTTCAATCATCGCAACATACGCGGTATGTTACGATTGCTGACTTGATAGATTTTGGTAATTGACACAATGCCGAGGTAAATCCTCCGGTTTCCGATACTGTAACTGGGGGATACTACCCGGTATGTGGCGAAGACGGTTGCTTCCGCTTCACCAACCTTCGGCGTTATCCCGATATTCAGTACGTATGTACAGTAGGAAGCAACCGTAACCTTTCTTTTCGAGTTTCTTTTTCTTCTTTTTTTCCAAAAAATCAACCCGGTCAGACCCATCTTGTGATTAGGCTCAAGCGAAGGCAGATCGGCTCCTCCGCTTGAACCCGTTCATCGCGTTCCACGCCTGGTTAAGTAGGGAGAATCAAAGTTGATAGAGATTAACCATGTAAGTACGAGCGGGTACTTATCAAGCCCCATAACTCTGCATGCATGCGTGGGGATCTGCAACCAACGCGTGCGATAAGATAAGTATTTATTGTTATTATATATTAGGTATTATTGCTGTACGACTCAATATCAGTTGTCGACTGATTAATATTCTCCAAGTCTCTGTCTGGGCAGACAGGATTATCGGAGGCGCTCGAGCCAGAAATCGGCGCATCACCCCAAAACTCACACTGAAGTCTGCTGAGAGCCAAAGCAGGTACTCTTAGACAAGTGACAAAGAGCTTGCCCCCATATGTAAAGCACGATCAGGCGAAGAAAAGAAAAAAAAATAAGCAGCAACTGCATGCTCTGATAGGCCTATATTCTTTCACCTTTCCCGCCTCTTTTAGGGCAGTTCCGTGATTCCCAGCCAGCGCTCTTGTTTCGGGCCACTCCGTCGCCGCTTCCCTCTACTCTAGCTCTACACTGTCTCATGGTTACGGCAGTAAATTGAGGGTTGACATTTACATGGTAGGTCATCGTGTAACTAATGGCAGTGACTTGGTTTATTGGTATTCCTTATCGTACAGATATTGTGTACAGTCGCATGCTCGTAGTGTGGCGATAGTTGACAGAGCCCCTCAGAGCTCACCGTAACATATATATATAGAAAGTAAGCTTAATCCAGATGGAATCAAATACCGTGTTCCTTAAGGCACTCGAAGCCAACCACTACTACAAGCTGTTGTATCAACCAAGCTGACACCTTCTACCCCAATACCATTACGCAGATCACAACATTTTGTGGGGGTGCTTGGACCATAATCTTAGAATACCGGACCATAAATTAGGTTAAATCGGCCAACTAGGAACAAGAAGTGCAGGAAAAAAAAACTGGACTCATTTTTCACCTAATCTAATTAAAATCAGAATGTCTGAACCGGACAGAATTGGACCAGATGTTGGGCCAAAAAAAACCATGACAGATCGTGTTCATGCTGTTAAGCATGCATTTCTGACGAGGCATGCTTCTTTAACCATTTGTTTTGTACGATAACTGCTAATACATGTGATATAGGGACGGACTACTTGGTAACTACGATTATGGCTTCCTCTTTCGCGTACGGATGATCCAGTTATGACACGAGACCACCTCTCTAATGTTTTCCATATAGCCCAACCTACCATTCATGCGCCGCCCGCGCAAAGCCGCCCCGTTCTTCGGCCTCGACGACCGCATGCCGGTTGTCCTAGGATTGATCCTCGGATTCCAACAGTAATTATACACTCCACGTCTCTCACTACCAACGTATTACTCATGTTATCTCTCGTAGTGCGCTTGCAATGTTGGCAGGAGTTGTTTCTCCGCCAATTATTATAGGAAACGCCGTAAATCTAGGACCGGAAATGACACGGTATTTGGTGTCGACTTCCTTGATTGTTTGCGGGTTTTTGTCAGCGATACAAATCACCAGGTTTCACATCAAGGGGACGCCGTATTATATTGGTACGGGTTTGATATCGGTGTAAGTTAATATGATATAGTTATCGAAGATGTCGGAAGCTCATGAAGCCGTATATAGAGTTGGGACATCTTTTGCTATAATCCCCGTTGCATTGGGCGCGTTTGAACAGATGTACCAGAACGGAAAGGTAATAATTGTTTCCCCTGCTTCTTTAGCTATTCGCATGAACTAACCTCAATCAACAGTGTGCGTTTAAACTTCCTTTCAAGAACACCAAAAACGACGAGGAATGATCTATCTAATGTCATCTATTGGTATAATACAGGTCTTACAGATGAAAACGGCATCCGGCAGCCTTGTCCCGATGCCTATGGTAATACTTTCCAAAAAACACCAACAACCGAGTGATAGTTTATGATTAGAAATTCAACACGAAAACAGAAAACTGATATAGATTTCTTCAGGTGCCCTCCTCGGAACCGGTATAGTTTGTGCATTCCTCGAGATATTCATATCTTTCATGCCTACTCGATGGATCCAACGCATCTTCCCCCCCATAGTCACTGGTCCCACTGTTTTGCTCGTCGGTGTAAAGCTTATTAGCAGTGGATTCAAGAATTGGCTAGGAGGGTCGGGACCATGTATGAATATGCCAGAGGCCGGATTGTATTCATTGTGCCCTAGTGTAAATGCGCCACATCCGCTGCCGTGGGGTGCGACGGAGTTCATCGGTTTGTTAGATCAAATGACAGAATTGAACAAGGCTGATAATTCTAGGGTTGGGGTTCTCGGTATTCATCACAATTATATTGTGTGAGAAATTTGGAAGTATGTAGTCTTCCACTCAAACTGTGATAGGTACATTTCGCTGAATGTTGTGATAGGTCCAATTATGAAGTCCACCAGCATTGTGATTGGTCTCCTTACTGGATGCATCATTGCTGGAGCAACCAATTATTTCGACAAGACTGGTATCAACGACGTAAGACATTATTTCAGTATTTATCACTTGAGATTAATGCTAAGTTTTCAATCGTACTCAGGCACCTGCTGTCTCGTTCGTTTGGGTGCACACATTTAAGCTCTCGGTATATGGGCCACTAGTATTGCCGTAAGCATATACCCCTCCCCTTTGTGGGGTAAATACATGTAGCTAAATCCACGTCATGTAGCCTGCTAGCGGTGTATATCATTTTAGCCTGCGAAGCAATTGGTGATATAACCGCAACTTGTGATGGTATGCTATTGCTTCCCAGCCCCGAAATGAAACATTAAGATTAACTGTTGCTGTAGTTTCCAGACTAGATGTTGAAGGCGGGCTATTCGATTCAAGAATCCAAGGAGGGTTATTAGCTGATGGCCTTAACGGCCTTGTTGCTGGCCTTGCTACAATTACTCCTATGTCGACATACGCCCAGAACAATGGTACGTCCTCTGATATCCATCCTTTTTGAGTTGAGGATAGTAATAAAAATGATATTGCAGGTGTGATCGTAAGTGTCCTATGGATGGATATATGCACCTCCAAACATTCGAGTCAAGAATACCTGACAGTTATAGGCTCTTACTCGATGTGCAAACCGGAAAGCCGGCTATGCAGCCTGGTAACTACCCATCGATTGGGTTCATTTCTCGTTCGAATGGCGCTGTATCTGACACTTGTTCCAGTTGTTTCCTTATAATCATGGGTATTTTCGCAAAGTTCGCGGCTGCTCTGGTCGCAATCCCGTCGGCAGTTCTCGGCGGTATGACAACGTTTCTGGTAGGCTTCCAGGTTTCGGATGATGGGACATGTGGAGACTGATTCATGGGGGATCTGCAGTTCTGCGCTGTTGCTGTGTCTGGAATGAGTATTACGGCGACTATGCCGTTCAGTCGACGGAGTGGGTTTTCTTTCCCCTATATGTTCGGATCTTATAGCTAGATGTATACTGACGTATTATGGTTTTATCGCTGTGTAGATCGATTCATTCTTACCGCATCTCTTTCAGTGGGGTAAGTGGCATACTGCCTTAGTTAAGTATCCTTTGCAGTATCGCGCAAAGCTGACCGAATGAAACCCAGATACGGTGCCACCCTTATTCCGGATTGGTTTGAGTGAGCCTTATCCCCGTTCTAAATTGATGTTGACACTCTTGATTGCCGTGATGCTAAATACTATTGCTCCACGACAGACATTTCTTCACTTATTCAGGCGGGGGAGGCCTGCAGGGGTTGATCGACGCCGTCAATCTCATTATGGAGACCGGGTTCGCCATAACCGCCTTGTGAGTTGAATTAGCCTTACCTTTAGTGACATCTGCAAGACCACGTTATTGTATCTGATAAACTGACGTCGTCCACTTTTTTTTCTTTTCTTTAATGCAGCATCGCAATCATCCTCAACCTCTTCTTAGATGATGAGATCGAGGACAACGGCCTGGAGATAACCAGTAGTAACGACATCACCAGATTCAACGGCGTAGAACCTCTAGATTTATCGGCTGAGAAGTCCGGAAATGAGACGCCTGCTGATATTTCAAAGCAAGTTTAGCTAATAGCGCATATATGTCTATTCAACTTCTAATTGGGTTTATGTTTTTTTCGTGTTCATCTTAATATTTGATTAGTTATTATAACTAATGTCGTGATGAATGAAAGAAATTTTCGTTACCTTACTCTCCTATGTATGAACGGACAATTGCGCCATCCATCACGCAGGGTTGAATACCGTTGTGATTCGATAAAATTTGATACAGTGCTAAGATCCGGGGTTGCGCTATTGCTGCGGATGCAACTTCTGGTAGTGGATAGTGTCAGAGGGGTAGATTGCTGGAGATGTCTGACAAGATAAGGATGTTGCTTGTATCTAGCACGTGTGTGATAGATACGTCTTGGTTATGTTTTGTGCTGGTTGATCAAGACCCCTCAGTGGGAGAAAAGCTATGGATAGGGCGGCGACCCCTCGGTGTTTTCCCCGAAAGTGTGTAGGGTTGATGCGCCTAACGATCTCACCGACAACGGGTCCTAGGTGTGGTGTGTAGGTATCTTTCTTGACCGTCATAATAAACCAAAGATGGGCGGCGGCGGCGGCGGCGGCGGCGTGATCATGTACGGCCTCTACCACTCCTAGGTAGTACAGGACCCTCCGGAGCACATATGCTCTTCTCCATCCAATAGTCAAGCGTGGCTGGAGTTAAGAAAGGCTGATCGGCAATTTGCGGAGTCAGTCCCTGCAGGGCAGCTGCAAGCGTAAACTACATATGGTCTTCGTCTCCGCAAAAACCACCCCGTCATGGATTATCACCCTAGTCTATCGAGAGGTATCATATCATGTAGGTGCCTATGTGTCCTCAACATGATACAGCTATATGTAGAGTACAACATCTAGAGGCCTAAACTGCATGTAGAGCACTACATACAGATACCCAAACTTGAGCTCCTCCAGAGTCGTACATGTAGGTACCATGTGGGTAGAGTACTTTAGGTGGTAAAGTACTCACAGTCTAAAGTTGAGCATAGCTACAAGGCCCCGGGGATAGCGGAAAAAGATCGCGGTATTTTTTCCCGCCATCGCCTCCATAGGTAGGGGGGGGGGGGTGTAAGGAAACAAACGCGCGCGCCGAGATTAGGCATTACTGCATGATTGACGCCCTGGTAAAACATTCAGGTCATGTCACCGAGTCCATGGAAATCCAATAAATTTGCCGTTCCGCATCTGCAGGAACTTTTTTCTTTCATTCTTCCTTGACGATATTCCTACATGTGCATAACTGCCTGCCTGCCTGTTGCCTGCCTGCCTGATCCGAATTTGTACTCTATGTGGATTCTTCCAGGTTGTTGGTTGAATTGTGGAGAGTTTACTGTTCCACCTGGGGTTAGCATGGAGGTTAAAGGGCTCGGCACAAGTAGTGGCTGTCTGAGGGCAAGAGAGAAAAAGGGTAAGGGACAGATTAACCCGAACACTGCAAGAGCGGTGCACGGGATGACGAGTTGCCCTACAGGCTCGGTGGGAACTAAACCACTAGGCATGCCCGTCTAGGCTATGGACCTAACAGTCGTTGTGTTTGTGGTTGGCGGTTGGCGGTTGGTGGTGGTTGGTGGTGGAGGAGGTGTGTGTACTTTAGAGGGACTAAGTCGAAAAGGTCGTGAGAAACATGGCGGCGGCAACAGCACAAAGTAAAAAAATGACTGAGAGTGCCCGAACGAGCCTCATCTCATGAGCCGCAAGTAAGGGCAAGCGATTTAAACGCAAAGGGCGGGGTCTCTAACCTAGCTGGGCCAGCCTCTGGCTTAACTGGGGAAAACGTTATAGCTAGCTTCCTCGACGGAACAACAGAGGCACGGCCGGAGTTTCCCCACAAGACTGGAAAAAAATATATTCCGTATTTCCGTTGTTATTCCTGCCTGTCCACGCCTACGCCTACGCCTCGGGTGAATCCGGGTTATTAGCAGGGCTGTCTACAAACGTCGGATGAGAATCACTTCAGAGATAAGTGGCCTACAACTCCCTCCTCCTCCATTTCCCTCTCTGGCCGTGCGTTTCCCCCGTCTGATTCTGAAGGGATCTGGCCATCGTCTTATGTATGGTCATCGCTCGCTTCCCCTCTCCCTCCCCTCTCCCATATATTACAGTCTATCATGTATTGAACAATCGCCTGCTTTTTGAGCGTTTTTCCCCCTTCATTCTCGGCCGCAGCCGTACTCTATGTATCTAGAGTACATCATGTAAGAATTATTTTTCCCTATTACCTTAGAGTGGGCCACCTTGATGTACCGTACTCGACTTTATGTAGGTATTGCCAGATGGGTACTAGTCTGTAAGTAATTTCTCCGTCGCCTGTTCAACGGAAAAACTTTTCGTCGGAGCGGAAGATAAATTCATCTTTGTACTAGTACGTACTGGGGTAGCCACCCATCCAGGTGGAGCCCCTCCCCCGATCCACCGCAAGGGAGTGATGTTGGTTACAAGAACTATGCTAGATTCGCGCGGATGTGGGGCATTATCCATATTTCCCGGTTTCTTAAACATGTGAAGGGCATCAAGAAGCGAAGTGCCTGACAGGAAGGCAGAAAGGAAGGAAGAAGCCAGGAGAGTCCAGGAGCAGGAGGAGGTTGTTTCCGGCGGCCATATCCAGAAGTCAGGGGACGGGAAGGTGGGAGCGCTCTTTGCCTATTGTCCAGATGTCGATGACTTTGGCCAAATTATACATGAAATACGACGGGGCGCTGGGCCTGTTGCCTGTTCCTGTCGTGACGGACAAACCAAATCGAAGGAAGCATTCCCAACGATCTCGCATGATGTGGAGACCTGGATCGCGTATGTGCCTGGCGAAGCCCATGTGCAGGGCTTGAGAATAAAGAGAATAAACGGAACGACTCCCGACTTTCCTCCGGTGCTTCAAGTCAGCCTACCCCCGCAAAACCACAGTATCATCTTTCGTCAGTACCCCCACGCGAAGCTGGATGAGCTAAAATGGGTGGAATGTCCCTGAACGAGCCCATTCTAGCCGTACGGAGACAAAGCCGAGGGTGAAACCGTGAAGCTTGATGAAACAACAAAAGGTACGGTAAGGGCCAAGGGCGGAGGCAAGATATGTATGTAGTGCGAAAAATAAAATCATTTTTAGACAAAAGACGTCTTTTATGTCTAGGGCAGTCTAAAAAGGCGGAGAAGGAGAAACATGGAGTCCCTCAAAACCTAAACCATCTAGTTTTAGCTAGAGGTACCTAAAGGGTACCTACAATCTAGACGCTAGCCACATTGTTTAAATGATAGTATGCCCGTCTGCGCATTATTCTTTACTTACTCTTGTCAAGTTACGCCTAGAGCGGAGTATGTACGGCGATGGATGAGTAGGCCGCATTTCACGGAAACCCTTCACAGCTGAAGTGTGCATAAGGACAGCAGAATTTGGTTGTGACAGGAATTTCCAGTTTCGTAGTTCATCTACCGTACCCCTTTTAACCCTCCCTCATCCTATCATGTTGCAAGCCATAGCCTGCTTTATGCTTTCTTCTCCATACCCCACTGCGTATCAGACATACGGCGTACCACAGAAGCCGCACCATGAGGGAACGGTGGTAGCGGTTGTCAAGCCAATTTTGTTTTTATTGATGGATGAGGTTGTTAAGTGGCCATCTGCCGAATCCCTTTTGGGAAAGTATTGTTGTGGGCGTCGAGGAGGTGAGGGGGAGGATTTGTCTGCCTGGGCCATGACGGCTCCCCCACACAACGGTATCAGATGAAATTTCCACTTGATCGAAGATAGGATGGTTGGAAAGGTGTGTAGCCAACCCCACTCACTCATCACTCAGCCCGTGGAGCCCCGAACGAGTGCGCACGCCCATTCTGGTTCCGCTTAGCCTCCAAAGACTCACAAAACGTGCGTGTTGCGTATTGTCTAGCTATCCACCGAAGGTCACGACTCACGACGAAGTTGGATATTTGTGTTCTGGTACATCTGGTACAAGAAGGCCGCCCTTCCCTCTGATCATTTCCCCGCCTGTTTCTCATATAAACGAAATAAGAAACAAAGAGAAATAGAACAAAGTTGTTGGTCCATTCAAGAACACAGCCTGCTGTAGCCCACACGTTCAGCAGCAGCGCACTTGGAAACATCTCTTATCGCAACCAGTCCGCAGTTGCAGTAAGCCAGCCCCGCCCTCTGCATTTCCCCAGTTCTCTCTAAGATAGACGAAAGGCGTGGCATTAAACTGTGCTTCAGATAATAACTGACAGGGTCGGTGTGCTGTGAGCAGAATCCGTAGAGCCAGAATCCAAATAATAACAATCAAAATCTTGGGAGGTGTTGTTAGAAAAATAAACTTGTCCCACCTGGTACCCCATTCCCCTCCGCGGCTCAGTAGTCCCCACATCGACCCAGTCAGCTACTACTACATGTACTACTACATGTACTACTACATACTACTACATACTACTACTACAGTAGCACTTACTCGCCCTAGGGGAGCAGCGGCAACAATATCACAGCGCCTCACTTTTTTTTCCTTTGCTTGGATGAAATTTTCACATTCACATACCTAGAATCCGCCTTCATATTTTATTTTTTTATTTTTTCTTATTTTTCCTATCCCCAGTCCCCGCGCTTGGAACCCTTAAGCAGACCACGCATACACGCATCCGCCTCATCACAAACCCTTCTTTTTTGTCTACTCTCATCAGCGTCATAAGCGTCATCGTCTGTAGGTGCTTTGCTGTTGCTGAGTGTTTGCTGTTTTGTGGTTGTGCTGCTTTACTACAGTCTACTACTACTACTGCAGCAGCATCCGTCCCACCCTCCTCCTTCCCAGTAAAAAAAGAAGCAAAAAATATTTCCCCGAACATCGGGGGCCAGCGATCGGTAGACCTACAAATCCAACACACGCCCCCCCTCTGTTCTTCTGCCCACCCCCCCCCCCCCTCCCACACCCTCACCATTTTTGTCCCCTTTCCCACAAGCCTCTGACACCGCGCCTGGCTACATATAACCCCGCGGACGCCGTCTCCAACTTTTTTTTCTCCACACTATTTACTCGCGTCCGTCATCGCTTCATCACCACCACCCACTACAACTACCTCCGCAATAACCTTCCCCCACACAACCATAACTAGCATCAATCAACAACAATAACAACAAAAAAAAACCCCCCATCGTCAATCACATGCAACGACCCGGCTCTAACAATATTTCTTCCCTCTCAGCCCTCCTCCTCCAATCTCCTCAACAATCCTCAATACCTCAGTCCATGTCTTTTCACGACGATAGAAATCATCAGATGGGGCTAAATAGTCTTTTACCCCCTCTTGGTAGTCTCTCTCAACAGGATGCAATGCAAGATGGACGACCTGAATTGCCTAGACCTTATAAGTGCCCTCTATGTGACAAGGCATTCCATCGGTTAGAGCATCAGACTAGACACATACGTACTCACACTGGGGAGAAGCCTCATGGTTGCAACTTTCCTGGGTGCTCAAAGCGGTTCAGCCGTTCTGATGAGCTTACAAGACACTCTCGAATCCATACAAACCCTAACTCTCGAAGAAGCAACAAGAACCAGCAAGCTGCCCTTGCTGCTGCTGCTCAGGCACAGCACGATGGTTCAGCTATCTCCACAACTGGTAAGATGATGCCGCCTCCACCGAAAATCATTTCAAAATCGGCTCCTCCATCCCACGTGGGCTCTCCCAATGTCTCGCCCCCTCACTCATATCATGGAATGCACGCACCATCAATCCATTCGGGGCTATCGCCTTTTGGAAGGGCCTCGAGCAGTCCTTCCCTCGGTGGGATGAGTAACCAGCAGGGAAACTCTGGGTTGGATCTGAGCATGTTGGCCCACACTGCTTCCCAGCAACTGGAGCGTGAGAGGCATTATTATCCTCAGCAGCACAATAACTATTACGGAAGCCGTCCCGCACTTCCGGCGCTGTCTCATGGCACCCAGCCGATGTCTCGGTCTCACTCACACGAGGATGATGATCCGTACATATCTCATCGCTCAGTCAAAAAATCTCGCCCTAGTTCCCCGGTCTCAACTGCGCCCTCATCACCCACTTTCTCCCATGATTCATGTTCTCCTACACCCGAGAGCACCCCGCTTGCTACTCCAGCACATTCTCCTCGACTATACCCACGCGACCGCGACCTCGAGTACAACATGCAGCTGCCCAGCATCCGGCACTTATCATTGAGACACATGCCTGCTCTTGCGCCCATGGAGGTGGCTGATCCCTACAATGCGGGAAGCCCTCCCGTTCAGTCTGCACATCAGACAAAGGGACTCAGGCTGGGTGATATCATCAATCGTCCTGACGGTGCTCAGAGGAAGCTCCCAGTTCCCAGAGTTCACGTTCATGATCTTCTCAATAACACTTCCAGCATGGGATACTCATCAACTTCATCGTCGACGTCAAATTCGATAGCCGGAGGGGATTTAGCCGACAGGATGTAATTAGCGATTTTCTTTTCTGGAAATGGTGCGGAATTTTTTCTTGGGGTTCGGACGGCGAATATCTTTATCTATATTTTTTTCTTTTCTCTTTTTTTTTCTTTACACTGTTATTATTAGAGGGATTATGATTGGGATAAACCATGAATGGAACTTTTGGGCGTTTGTTTCTGGGACATGGAAATTTCTTTTTTTATTTTATTTTTTTTTATTTTTAAACTCCCCATCTCCACTGTCATCACACACTACTACACATTTTTATTTCATTTGTCTTTTCTTGTCTATGATTTTTTTGGGGTGGACACCTTATAGAAGACCCTAGAGGTCGTTTTTGTCAGAGCTTTTATACAGAAGTACCAATATTGTTTATTCTGAAAGAGACGGAGTGCCGGAGAAAAGGAATCATGTATTTCTATGTTAGTTTCCAACGAGATCCCATTCTCGAGTAGTGTAGACGGTTTTAATTTTATTAGAGCCTCGCCTTGAGTTGTACAACTCGGGTTACCAAAACCAAACTCGCCCCGGAGTCTTCATGCACTACTTATCTTACTCTCGGAATAGATATGGGAAGTAGATTAAATCGCGATCAGTCCACTCTACTTCCTTGGCTCGCCGGCTCTCGGGAACCCCACATATGTACCCATTACCTTTAGGGGGGGGGGGGGGGGAGGGGAACTCGGGAGAATGACCGGAAGAACAGATGGCCCTTGCAGCCACCCGCGTCCTACATCTAACTACCGAAAGATGTAGCCATCAAACTCAGATCCATTGACAGAATCAAGTACTACAATCCCATCTTGAAGTTGGAGTGGGGAGCGATGAAAGTGGTGACAATCGTTAAACAGGATCCAGGTAGGTATTACGACTTCCTGCAGAATGAAAAAGGGGTGATAGTACTCCAGGGTACCTATATGGGGGAGGGGTGAGGTGAGGTGAGGTAGGAAGTGAGGAGAGCTGGCTGCTTTCAAGCAAGACAGTACATAACATAACAGCACTGTGCTTCAGCTTGGGAATTCTCTTATCTTGTCCCACAACTCAAGGGAACATGTTGCATGTTCGATCGTGTTCTTTTTTGATACATCGCACCAAGGAGAAGTCCAATCCTATCAGCAGCCCCCACTGGGTCACCACCATTCCTCCCTTAACCCCCCATGAGGAAACCCCACAGAAACCCCAAATTTTGTTGCCCATGGTCGAATATAGCCGGACTTCTGTAAAAAAATAACCGGATTACATATGTCATTGACGACGAACCAAACCGATGGAGAAGCAGAGAAAATCGATGCGGATGAATATGTGGGCTTGCAGTTTCCGAAAGGGTGAAACTCACAATCCGGGGCTTCGCTGGCGCTTACTTTTCCATAAATCCATGTTTGTTACTTCCTCGAGTAGCTACCCCAGACTTTTTTTTGTGTTCATTCAGCAGGTACCTTTTCATGCCTCTTGCTTCTCCAGCTTTGGGAAACTTACCCCATGTCACCCAAAGCTGATGTCGACGGCCGTTCTCGGAAATGGATAAGGAAAAGAGGAACAATGGGGGTGTTTTCCAACCGCTCAGATAAGTTATGTGGGAGGCCGCGTTGCCAATTTGGATCAGTGCAAGCGTTCCATGTGCCAGATCAAGCAGCTTTCTCACAGCTCCGTTTCACAGCAACGACCTCCCCAATGCATGGTAGTGGGGGGGGGAGGGGAGGCAAGGCGATTTGATATTCGCTTTCTCACCCCCATTCCTTAAAGTTCCAACTCTAAAGAGATTTACGGAGGCAGCGAATGCACGGTTCCCATCAGATTGTGGTCGGCCGGCGGAGCGTCGCCCCGAATCTCCGTCCTGATTTCGAGAACGCAAGGTAGAATATTGTTCTCCAGAAAATACTCCATGCCTGCCTGACCCCCGGATCGCCGCAGCGGGTGTAGGTTATATTACGACCCCAACACCTTGGAGTCGAACTTCTCATCATGGAATATGTATTGGGCGATCATTGACGCGGGGGATAGTAGGGAAATGTTCCTAGCTTCCCCGTGTCCTCTTATATTAAATTGTCTGGACAACTCGATTTGTTTATTTCCGGCGTTTTGTACACAGCGAGGGTGGGTGCGGTTATGCACAAGAGTTCCCCGGGAAATGGTCAATTAAGTACTTTATATCGCGTGATTCTCAACTACTAGCATAGGAACCACAAGCTTTCGACCTGTACTTTCTGGCTCTTCCCCAGATGATGGTGATCGGAGTTCTTCACTTGATCTGCCGACTTGAAATCTGCCGATGTCACTGGAATCTCATCTAAATATTTGGAGTGTGGGCATGGTTTTGAAATTGTTGATATATCTTGTAACTACTAGTGACTCTTGCCTGGCTAGCTGCTGGTACCCCTCCGAAGGAAGTATCAAATATAGGGCCGCACATAAGATCATGCGTGTTCAGTTTATATCCCAAGCCGAATAGAAACCTTACCCTGTAATGAAGTCCTTGTACTGCACTTTTCTGCGGTCGGTATCCGGAGCATTCAAGGGACCCCTTTGCAAAGAATGGGTCTTCATGGCCTAGTTCCTACCTACATGGCGGGCTAATATGTATCGACAGCGGGAATTGTAGATCACATTTCCTCCCTTTGGAATGGGGTACAATGTAATGTACATACTACACATACTACAATATACTCTAGAATGAAGTGGCCCAAAAGTACGGCCGGTATTAAAATTCTATGCAGACCAGCGAAGCAAAGTTCCCGGCCGAAACCCAGCCAAGTAAATTATGTAGTCAGGAAGTTATCGGGTTGAACCTTGAACGTTGGGCCGATCATAGAGACATACTCATGTGTATGTACCTATATCAAACATAATTTGACAACCTTATCTAGGTATTTTATTGTCAACGTTTTCTGTCTATGTACCTATATACAGTATGTCTAGGTAACTCTGACCAATACCGATTGACCACTATATCGAAAGAAGTCTTGACTATCAATGTTGTATCGTACACAAGACAGACAACGTCTTTTTATCTTTGTGCAACAGTCCAAAACCCTAGACTGTGCTCTGGGATGTCTCGTGTCTCGCGAAAAAAAGCAACGACACGATTCATCGGGAAAGGCATTGGAATCGCACTCGATTCCATCCATCATGATCAAGCAGACCGAGACGGCGGGAACTTAAGTTCGCTGGTCCCTGCGGGGGTGAGTTTGATGGATGGCTGCGTGCGCCGTGGAAGAGGAACTCCTGGTATTGAAAAGTTACTGGAGGATAAATCTGATCTCTTCGATGAATGGCATGGCTGATACAAAGTTTTTTCTATAATTCCTTTTCCCGCTTCCCCCCTCCTTACCCCTTTCCCCTCATTTTTTTTTTTTTTTTTTAACTTGAAGCCCACTCACCCCGAGTGATGTTGATGAGCCAGTGGTGGTTTACTTTTTTTCCCCCACCTCAAGGAATAGGTATCTCTCCACATGCTACTTCGTGGCCTTTCACACACCCCCCGCCTTCCTGTTTCTTCCTCATCTGCACGTTGCGGGGGTTGGCCTTGCGTGCTGGGTCGGTCGGAATCAGTTACCTATCGTAACCAAAATTAGGTAGTCGTATCCTAAATCTTACTTCGAAAAAAAAAAGCCTTTGCTGTCAGGAGTTGTTGCCGCTTTGTATCTGCGGAGCAGTACCTACATGTAGTCTCTAACATGTACTCTAGAGTTGGTTTATAGAGTAAGGTAAAGTACATACTTTAGAGTACTCGTATTTCTCTGACGTTTGTGGACGCGACTGATATTGCATGCCATACAAAAATACGCCAAGCTCATGATTTTGGGTGTATGCAATAATGGCCCAGTTCAAAAACGTCAGAGAAATACTAGTACATACAGTTGAGGCTGCAGCTAATCCCAGCCATTGAGCTACTGCACGCTGGGGAACGAAAAAGAAGGAAGGAAGAGTGAAAAGAAAGAAAAAAGAAGCCCACCGCGCCGTGAAAGCGTTTCTAGCGTCCTAAACTTTTTTCGTGCAAAATTGACGATACCTAGTGTAGGAATTGTTCACACACGCACGCACACATGCTATCCGGCTATCAGTTGGGTGTTCTATCATTTGGTAATCTTCATTCGACGCATCGGAGAGAGGACACCTCGAGAGGGGAGACATTTTTGCTTATTTCGTCCCAGAAAACGACTTGTCGACGTCGCCAGCTGTCAGTCAGTGTTTGCTCTCATCCACAATTACCACAACAATGCTCTATCAGCTCAGTCAATTTCCGTGACTTATTGGCGTTTCCCCATGATGGATGGCCGCGCCCATGTGACACGAAGCCATAAGGCGGAGTACGCACCGAAAGATACAAATGTAGATGCAGGAAGAGGGTTAAAGTCAAAACAAAAACGAGGGGTAATGACGAAATGTTGATATTCGATATGAGAATCCTATTGCTCTGGAAAAAGTCGGACGGTAAATACTGATAACTTTTTCCCCCGCTCTGGAGTATGATGTCGTCAGATATCTCATAATTATTTTTTCTTCCCGTGGCATCAAGGGTTCAATCAAGGGTCTCGTTCCTCTGCGCTGACGTATGATGTCTATCGTACGTTCGTCCATAGCAACCATAGCAACGCGAATAGGATAGATAGACACCTATCGTCACACCAACTCACAAGTCACGAACCACAAAATAGAGAAAGGAAACCTCACCCCCCCCACCTTCATCGAATACTTCCCCCCCCCCCCCCCCTGCTCCCCAACCTTGTGGAGAACCTGGGGGTTGGGCGTCTGTATCTACGGTAATAACTGATCCGACAGTACCCCACGATTCGAATCACACCAAATCTCAGTGTTTCCGATGCCCCGCAATTGATCCCTCAGGAGGTACACCACGAGACACAACATCATCATCACAATATATCTCCATGTTTGGAATGGAGGCCTATCGCGCGTGTAGTTCATAGGGGCGAGGATACCACGTTCACCTGACTTGATATTACTCCCCCCTTCTGCCTATCCCGAGGGCGCGGTGAGAGAAACGATATGGAGATGAGCCGGAGGAGGAGGAGGCTCGGCGGAGAGAAAGAATAATATGAGACAGGAATAGGCATCTATGATATCAAGTCACACCACATCACATCCTCCTCTTTTCCCGGCTATTGTTATTGATGGATGGTGTTGCCGTGCTGGCGCAGACTTATGATGATGACGAGTATGACTTGAGGGGCGCGCCTGTCTGCACCAACTCCGAGTTCTCTTCGTCACAAAACCCCGTCCAAAAAAGAAAAATAAGGGAAAATGTCTTCTTCACCTTGACCACACCCACAAGCAAATATTCTCCAAATACCCCGCCTCTTGAGCCCCACGTTCCAGCTTCAAGATAAGCTTCTTTACCGCCAAGATTGCAAGCGAACTGTCGATCCAGGGTCCTTTTCCTGAATAAGCATAGCCTTGCGGATCCACTGCGCAACGGCATCCGATATTGGGCTTTGCGGTCCGGTTTGATTATCAAGTGGTCTACATAACCTCCCACCACCGCCGGCAGATGCTCGGCCGGAAACTGAACGAGAAAACGGATATGATGGCCTGGGGGCGCTCCCAAAAATGAAATAGGATGAGGATGGAATGGACGTTACGTACATTGGCAAAAGAAGCCCTTGCGCAGGGCCCATGGCCAACAAAAAGGAAAAGCAAACGTTTGATGCACAAGAAGTAGCGGAACCAATCATTGACGTTGGGTAACGATAAGGCAAATATTGGACGGGGGACAAATTAAATCCCAGTGATGCCTACGAAATGTTTACCTGCTTGATTCGCAATCCGAAACACATCCCCTCCCTCTCCTCTCACCGATTGAAGGCATATATATACCGCTCTTCGGAAATTATTCTTCAAAAACCCGAATTTTTTTCAATGAAACCCTAACCCTATAAACTACCTTACGTGGCAGGTAGATATGTGAGTCTCAGTGCGGCAGCCCGCTATTTTCTTTTTATTTTTTTATTTTTTTTCGTTGCTCTTGCCGCTTTGGGTCAGCAAACCTCCAGCATCATGTCTGAGCGTCGAACGTCGTGGGGTTCAGTCCCCGAAAAGTGTTTGATGAACATCATAAGAAGAAACAGACAGAGGTGAAGGAAATGCCTACTGATTGGAAAGCACAGGCCAGCTCATCGATCTCATCCCAGCAACTTAATCTCCGGCAACATATCCGGCAGGTCAACCCTAGTCTATGGCAGGATAAGTAATCAGTTTAAGAAGAGAGAGGAAACAAAAAGGTTTTTTTTTTCTTTCTTTTTTTTCCTTATTTATATTTTCGTGGAAAAGTATATGCAATAGACAAATCTTGGTCGATCTCGTTCCTCTTGTGAACATTTCCGGTCCCACCCTTTCCCCCATGAATGGCAAAAATAGAAACTCTGCATAGAGAGTGGGATGGGGAGATATGAATCATTTCCTGTGTTGCCACAGCATTCAAAACCAGTCTACAGGATGGGTCTGAAGATCTTCTTGTAGCAGTAGCAGTAGCAACCTAACAAGGCGTCCGTGAACAGGCAGACAGGATAGGGTCTGTGTGTACTGCAGGAAGTTCACTGCACACACAAAAAAGACTTATCATCTCCTCATAGGGAGATATAACCAACCGAAAGATCACCAACATGACCGAGTGCTCATTAATGCCCTTTTCCTTTCTATTCTCCATGTTTTATTTCCTGACCGCCCACTATATCCATCCGGCCGGTCCCCCCTAAGCTGAGACAGAAGGTCCACGGCTTTTACTGTGGGGGGAGGGGGTTTTGGTTTAACAAGCACAGCATTTCATCTATCTATCCACCATATCAGATAATGGTTGCGGCCGGCCAGCAGACAACCCCTCCCCCCCATTCCCCGCCCCCGGGGAGAAAGCGGGAGGGGAAGCCTTACGACTTGTTTATTATTTTGCAACATCTAATGGGTTTTTCTCACAAGGGTATCGTGTCGCCGGGGCGGCCCGGCATTGAAACGCCTGACAGGACCCCCAAACTGACAGCGAGCGAAGGGGGTGCGGGGGGCATGGTACAGCATTGATGTTCTGACGGGATGCTTAGGCTTCTCGGTGTCAGCAGTGAAGTTAGAGTACGCGCGCTGTCTGTTGTCAAGTGTCAGAGTCATTGCTGTCTGCCCCACAGTTCATAAGTCGTCAGTGATATAGACAGCGCGGCAGGTTACACGTACGACAGTAGAGTGGCTGTGAACCAGTGCGCAGTGTGGAGTGCGGCGTGGCCGCGGCTCTATGCTTACTCGACGCAGTAACATACTCGCGACCAGCAACAAGAACCCGAAAATGCACGTCCTAATCTGCAATTTCCATTGGGGTAGAAGTCAAAAATACACCAAAGACTTGCAGCTGCATATTCGGGTTCTTGTTGCTGGTCGCGAGTAGAGTACAGACAAGCACAAGCAAGCCATCATGTATGCGCTCTGACGGGCCGATAGTTCCTACTCTTCCTTTTTAACCAACGCCCCGCGGTATGTACATTATTTACATACGCAATCACGTGTGGTTCCCCCCCTTCCATTCTTCCATTCTTCCTTTCTCTTCGAGAATCTTTGGTGTACATGTATGTACAGTGCGGTACTTGGGAGGTACCTTACATGAGAGTATAGGCAGGTACCTACATATAATGTAGGTATAGTGGAGTACTTGTTACCTGTTTCTGTTTCTTCCTTGCCTACGTGAAACCATAGAGGAAGGTATCGTGCTGTTGTAGAACACTCATATAGCCTGTACTATTATATTATTCATTATTACTCCCCACGCCAAGACGTTCTAGAACAATGTAGTCCACCTCGGCCATCACCTCGCGAGCTACAGACATATGAGATCCTGAAGCTTTCGTGATATTAGCCAATATCACACTCTTTACCTGTTACTTATGTTACGACGACGGCGACGACGACGATGATGCCTAACCTGCCATTGTAGGTATGTACCCCGTACCCCACGGCTGGAGCAGCTCAGTGGAGGGAGGATACATCTGATATTACCACCAACATGACAGGCAGTATGTACCAATTACCTATATGTATCCATCCCAACCTAGCCCACCCATACTGCAACTGTTACCATGGAGACAGCCTGCAATAAGCAAGCTCGGCACTTTTACTCCTATCCCAGAGATCCCACTACAGTCGTCCACAGGGTGAGGACGAACACTGGGTGTAGACGAACAAGGATTTTTGGACAAATAGAAAGATCACTTGGGCAGCTTGGCTGTTTCTTGCCATATTGAGAACCCTGGTTCGTCTTCACCCAGTGTTCGTCCTCACCCTGTGAACGACTGTAGTTATTACCTAGCTACCATATGTAGCTCGGCCTTTGGCACCACATTTCCCCCGAACCCCATATGCGCCCCAGCCTGGGATTGGTGGGGGTCGGGTATGGGGTTTATTCCCCGAGTCTGGGGCTGGGGCTGGGGCGTGGGCGTGGGCGTGGGCGTGGGCGTGGGCGTGGGCGGCGTGGGTGCGTGGGTTGGTAGGGTAGGGGGTCCGGGGGGTGGGAAATGGGAAATTACGGGTAGGTAAAGTAGATCGAATAGGTGGTTGAGTTCTTGATATTGGGCTGGCTGTCTATGGCTATGGCCGTGGCTATGGCCATACCCCTAGCTAGCTACACTTCCTGCTCCGACGTCCCATTTGTTCCTTGATTTCCTTGGATATCGATAATAGGAAAAAAGGGGAGGGAGGGAGCGAGTCATCATCTGTGATGCTAGCTAGCTACATACTCTAGCTAATGTGAGTGCGGGAACGATCGCACGGCAGCAGGGTAGGGGCCGGGTGAATGGGAGATGACCATGGGAGAGCGGGTAAAATCTATTTTTTTTCTGCCTCTTTTTTTTTCTTTTTCTTTCTTTGCTCGAGAGGGGAGAGGGGGTGAGGGAGGGAGTGAGGTCATAGTGGTGTATTCTACTGGTGATGGCAGGGCATGGCAGGGCGGTGTAGAAGAGTGGTATAGAGTGGGTAGGTAGAGTGGTGGAAATACAGGTATTCTAGCTAGCTAGTAGGAGATATCTAGGCACCCGCTGCTCTACACGTGTATATCCAAGAGACCGCACTGGCTGGCTTCCACTCTGGAATAGGTACTCTACCCACTCCACTCCTCTACTGACCGACCGCCGCCCACCCACCCTCCATCTCGCCACTTGTGGTGCCATCATCCAGCATCATATCCCTCTCACCTCCATATCCCCCCCCCCCCCCCAGTACCTGTCTGCCTTGTTCCGGGGTGAGAGAAAGGGGGTGGGTTGTGGTAGAGTCCCCGGTTCAGATTCCAGCGATCTGGCCGATTCAAAACAACCCAAACAGTAGAGGAGAGATATCTTGAGCCTGTGTATTTATCCGGCCTGCTCTTCGGCCGGCCGAAGATGCTCCGAAATCCCTCCCCCTCGTTGTGTGTTCTGTTCGGCGACCGGCCGAAGAGGAGCTGAGCTCCTCCTGGAATGGAATTGGGAGGTTACTATTCTTGACGGTGGCCGGCCGGCGCGCCTATCTTTGTTGTTGTTGGTGTTTGGGGGTTATAGTGATATGGGGAGTGATATGGGGAGGGAGTACGAGGTGAGCCCCCACGAGAGATTAGATATCCCACTCTCTAGCTGGGTAGGTAGCGGGAATTACTTTAGTTTACGAGGTAGGGAGGTAGCGAGAGAAAGTCTTATCTCGACAGCCAGAGGGAAAGAGTCTAACTGTACCGTGGGGTAATGGGAATGGGGTACCTATTCTCTACTACTACTGTGCTGAAACCCGCAGGCCCGTGCTAGAGCTTGATTGCGGGATTAGGGGTTCAGGTAAAGTAGAGGTTACGGGTGGTAAAGTACCTAGAGGAGTGGTTGATATCAACCGGCGGCGGCGCGGCGGATACTGGCAGTGAGCACTAACCTTTGTAGCTACGATGATACTCTGCAATAATTGGATTACTGGCCGTGGAAGCGCTTGAGCAGCTCGCCTGTTAACTCGCTCGCCATAGATAGCTGGGGTTTGTAGCTAGTAATCAAATAAAGCAAAACCAGCAAATCAGAGCAAATCACACCAGCAGCTCGGAGAAGCTCGTGAACAGCCATAGATAGGCAATCAATCCCCACCACCACCTCGCTCTACCCCGGGCCGGCGGCCACGGCCACGACAGGAACGGTGTCAGAGGATTTGCAAACCGAAACCGAAACGAAACGACGGGGCCCTCGGTTTGGTCTGGTCTGCGCGGTTTTTTCGGAAAAACATGTGTATGTGTGTGTGCTGAGCGCATTAGGAAAATAAAAATTCTCAGCCGCACGCGCAGGAAGGTGAGGTGAGGGAGACTAAAGGTGTACCTGCATGGCGGAGTACCGGGTAGAAAGTCGAGAGAAGCACAACCCAAACCTACCACAAAAACCCACAACCGCAACCGCAGCCGCAGCCGGCAGAATACATAGAACAAAATTCTAAATCTACAAATCGTAAACAGCAATCAAACCCCTGCAAGATACGAAATCGTAGATGGAGAGCTCGAAGCCCGATATACAACGACCTCCGCCGACCAACCGACCAACCAAACACTCTCCATCCGTCCACCTACCCATCCACCCCTAACCTCGGCGGCCAGCCGGACGAAAAAGCAACGGGCAACCCTCTTCCCCATTCTTCTCCTTCTCCGCCCGAGCAACATCACCCACCGCATCTCCGACCGGGCAAAAGGAAACACCCTCCTCGGGACCCCCGGGGAGGATAGCGGAAAACCCCATAGCAGGGATGTGTAGGTTTTTCCCCCCGGCCCCCCCCGCACGCGTTCCGGGGGTTGTACCGTACTGGTCTTAGAGGCTTGGGTGTGCGTAGAAGCGTGTTCTAGAAGACGGTATGGCTACGGTATGGCTACGTAGGCCTAGCCTCGCCATACTGTCTGTCTGTCTACCTACCTACATCTATTCTCTGCGTGCAGCAGGAAAAAAGAAAAAAATCAGGTATACACACACGGCGAGAACAGCGACTCTGATTTAAGTGTATATTTGCCAGACCAGGGGCGCGGAAAAACATTTTCCCCCCGGACCCTGAGCCGGAGGCATGCTGTCTAGCTATGGATGTGGAGATGAGAGCTAGCCCCCGCAATGCTACTCCGGGGAAGGGAGGCAAATTAGATTTTACGGGCAAGACAGAAAGAGAGACACCTTGCGGGCCGGTATTTGATGGGGAGTGGGGAGTGGGAAGGACCCTGGAGCTAGCTACATGTAGCTATGGAGCTAGGGAGGGAGTGAAATTAGAAAAAAAGCTGGGGAAAGGAACAAAGAGCTTTCTCCCCGATATTGGGAGGTAGGGCTTCGGGGAGCTTTTCCGGGGAAAATTGGTTTAGGATCTAGAGCTTTGAGATTTTGAGGTTGAGTAGACCGGAAGAGTGCTTCCCCGCAAAATAATGTCAATTGGAGAGCGGAGTAGAGTGGAGTACATAGATGGAGGTATGTGTACTGGGCATCGGGTTCTAGGTACGGTATAGCAGGTATAGCTAGCTAGCTACATGGTCTACGCCTTATGCTTATGGAAAGTAGATACCCTACGGTACCACATATCTACATACCAGATACATACATCTACACATATCTATTATCGGGTATCAAAAATAACCGATCACCTCACGACAACGTCGAAATCACTTCAGGTCAGAATAACTCAACAACCAGGAGAGCAATTGAGTAATTTTAAGTCTCCTAAACAGAGTTAGGTGCTTGAGGGGAATGGAATTACCCTTCTGACCTCGAAAGTCTCGATGTGAGGTTTCTTCGCAGGTCGGTTTTGGTTGCTATGGGTCTCACGAGGGTGCCAGTGATCGGTTATTTTTGATACCCGACAATACATTTACGGCAAGAACAGCGGCGCTCAAATAGCCAGGTAAGATCGAAGGCAGGAGGCCAGATGTCTCTCTACAACCAACAATCGACAATCATCAACAGCTCAGCAATCCCCAAATCCCCAAATCCCCATTACCGTTGACCCGGAAAAATCTTTTATCCCCCCCTCCTCTCCAACCAACCCGACCTCCCCCAGTGATAATATCAATGTAACCACCGGGCAAGCCTCCGCACTTACTGCGTATTGTAAAGCATAAGTCATCCTGCCATCATACATGTGCAAATCTCACTGTAACCACAGCACATCTCACTGTAACCGCATAACTACATGTATCTCACTGTAACCGCATATCTCACGTAACCACAGTAAGCTGACAACTTGATCATTGCCACCCACCCACCCACCACCACAACCAATGATCAAAGTGCAACAAAGCCGCCGCCGCCGTGCCGTAGCCGCGACCGCGGACACGGAGGTGGTTGCATCGACGGCGCGGTGGGGGCGGAGTGTGGGATGTGGGATATACATATGTACTTTATGCGCGTTTTTAATTTGTGGCGGGATGGGGCGGAGAATAATATGTACCCCACGCCGGACTGGACGGGAAGCTGGGCTGCAGGGGAGAAAGCGAGATGGGGATTTAAGCGACTTTTTGATATGAAATGTAGGTAGCCCGGAAGTAGGTACTCGTAGCTTTATAGCGTTTCCGAACACGACCAATATTGCATGACATACGAAAAAGCGCCAAATCCACCTTTTTGTATATCATGCAATATTGGTCGTGTTCGGAAACGCTATAAAGCTACGAGTAGTGGTGGAGGATGAGATGTCTCGGAGGTGCCGGATTCGTTTCGTGGGGTTGCGGTGAGGTAATTTCGGTCTCGTGAAGCGGCGGGTGTGTAGTGTGGTAGGGAATGTAGTTTGGAACTCTCCTGCAACACTTAATAATAGATTTTGAGGAGAGTGTAGAGTACAAGTGAAATAAAGTTTTACGCAGTTACCGGAAACGTGGTAGTTTCAACGGCTGCTGGTCGTTTCTTAGTGGCCCAGGATAACTGAACTAGTGGGTCGAGTGATTGTCTATGTTTTTAGAATGTCTACTGCATCATGCCATGTCATGCCATACTGCTCGCTCGGTCATTACAATTAATAGACCCTCCCCATCCCTAGCACTGAAAAAAACGCCATGTACAGAAAAAATTAAACTTTTGCACCCCAGCTTCTATCATCATCATCTACCCCCATAATACACAAAGTCAAACAATTAGCCAACAGCATATAAAAAAGTCACCCGCATTAAAAAAAATATCAAACACAAATATAATCACGAGAACAAAGGAATATACAAATGCTCGCCAGTCTCCACGATGCCCAGCTTCTCGCCGACTCTGAGCACGCTCCGCTCGTCCGCGGGCACGAGCTGCATGCCCAGACATGCATTCTTCGGCGACCCTGCGTCAATGTTGCGGTACGAGCGCATGGTTTTGTCGGGTTCTTGCATGTGTTTCTCTCCGGTGTCCTGGTTGACGTTTGGGAGGCGGCATCGGACCGTACGTGCAGCTGTGGTGGTGGTTTGTATTAGAATATGCCTACTACTAATAAACAAAGGGAGAAGGGTTAGATGGGTGGCTAGGGGGTAGACGCTTACCAGCGTAGTACATCTTTCCTCCAAACGTAATCTTCTTCCAATCATCCTCTGAGAATGCTTTAGGTCCCGAAACTGCAGTAAAGCGTTAGTTAGTTGGTTGGCTTGGCCCAGATATCAATGATCACCAATGTCAGAAAATGGAACTGGGGGGAGGGAAAAAAAAAAAAAAGAAAAAAAGGAAACATACCAACGATATTAGCGCGAAAGCGCTTCACGCTAAGATCTGGGATCTTGTCTGTAATCTTGCTATTTAGTTCCCGCACCGAAGCCAGGTTGAGCATATGCACTGGATACTGTAAAAAAAAATTGGAGTAAATCCGCTAGTCAGTGAAATTGTAAATCTCGACGTGTGTGGTGTGGCCCCATATTCCTGCATAATGTACACACATAGTGTGGGGGTCATATAGGGGAGTAGAATAGACAATATCGGGACATACCGCATCCGCAAACCCAACCACACTCTGGAAGCCCAACTCCTCCTTCCTCGGCGCGTTCCTGTACACCTCCCTCAACCGCTCCTCGCAGGTCCTAAAGAGCCTGACCTCCCCCTTCGCGCCGAGGAAGGCCGCGAGCTCCTTCAGCTCGCTCTGGATCACACTGCTGACGTCGTATGCCTCGGGGGTGCATTTCCAGATCTTTACATTGACGAGAGGGAATCTTGCCATGACATCCTTGCTGCCCGACAGCGGCAGCTGGAATGTCCTCGTGTCCGTACCCGCTGGGAGCAGTGACAGCGGCAATGGGCGCGGCGTGGCTGTGAGGGGGAATGTGATGCTCAAGGTCCCGCCGGTGGGGGACTTGGGCTGCGTGTGGATGGTGGGTGTGATGAGCGCCATTTGCGGGTATTGGCGCTGCGTGATGAAGTTCCATTCCGGGGCGCCAGTGCGCGGGTAGGGCCGGAGTTCGGCGAACATCTGTGGGGTGCAGGGCGAGTTAGAAATGGGCTGACATTTTGTTGACTGGGGTGGGGGCGCCCCGTGGGATTGCCGCGGGGTGCGGGGGTGGGCACGGGGTTGGTTGTTGGACATGGGGCTTTCTTTTGAGGGGGAGGGTCATCTCTTTTTTTTTTTTTCGTTATTTATATTGGGAAGGGAAAAGTGCCGCGTGAGAAATCATGAAACAGCATTTGTTGGTGCCGCGTAAGGCGATACATGCGGTCTTGGAGGCATTGTTTTGGGTATTGGGGGTAGAAGAAGCAAATTTTAAAAGCAAATATATAAAATGCAAGTGTAAAATGTAGACAAGTATGTAGTTTCGTGATTTCTTCACAAAGTGCGCGGAAAATTATATATGCCGGGGCAGTAAAAGTAAAGTAATTGAAAAGCAATCCAAATGGAGGCTTCCTTACGAATTGGCGGTCATGCTCAAAACTATCACAACAAGCGGTAGTTAGCTTTTACACTTCATTCTTTCGTCTTTACCGGGGGGGGGGGGGGGGTGCAAAACAAAAAGTATAAAAAAAGAAAGCAAGACAAAACAAAAAAAAAATTTACCTACCCAGTAGGCACTACATTCACCTCATCCACCTCGACCCCTCTGCAACTCTTTACGGGGTATATCCACAGGCTCTTGACCTTCCAATCCTCATCTCCGTCCGGGCCATACTGAAACTCATCTGCAAGGTTGCTTTTCTCCGGACCCAACCCCATCTTCTCGCCCTTTGGCTCGACGTCTGCCGCTCTGAGCAACCGGGTGAACACCAGCCAGCTGATGACCGCCGCGGCACCTGACATGAGGAATTGCTGCAGTGACGAGGCTGCCACGGTGGGGGGAAGTTCCACGGCCATGGTGAGCGAGAGAGAGGGTGATAGTGTGATTCGATGTCTCACGACGGCCGAGAGCGGGAGTCTGGTTTCTTTCTGAAAGGAAAAAGATGTACAAGTATGTATGTACGGTACCGCGTGTGTGTTGAACCGGGGTAGGTAACGAAAAAAAAAAAAAAAAAAAAAGGTGACGGTGGGATCGCTGATCGTAACCCTGTGACTGTTGAAAGAGAGGGATGTGAATCGAAGAGATGTACAAAAAAAACAAAACGTGTGCGTGAATGCGCACCCCGAGTGACGATGGTAGGACGTTGTTAGAACGATAGTAGACGCAATAGTGCGATAGTTTCTTCACGGAAAACCCCTTCCACTCAGTCAGTGCATGCACGTTACTAGTACCTTCTATTGTTTATGAACCGGGGTACTTTTTCTCTCCACGAATAGGTGCGTAGCGGGTGGTGAATTCTCTGCAGGTACGATTAAACTGTGGGATGAGCTGTTTCGAATGAGAATCCCGGCAGAGGGGAGGAGGAATAGGAGGAGGAGAGCTGGGGGGTGGTCGCAGAGTTTTTGAGAGAGCTATGGAACTCAATTATGATCATCATGTCTAAGTGTATTGCAAATTTCTCATCCATTTTAGGTATGGAAAGGGCCTAGGGGAGGGCTGTTGGAAGGGTTGTGTGGAACCCTCTAAAGTCAAAATTTTACTAGCTGCCGGGAACCGTTGAGAGGAAAAAAGGGAGATGCGCAGTCAGGGTTTATGCGGCTCCAATCGTGAGGCTATTCTTTAATTTTCCCCTGGCGATCTCGATAAGGCCATTCTAGAATCCGATTAACGGTTCAGAATCCGATAACCAGAGTATAGTTCGTACATGTACTCTAGGACAGAATAGAACTGAGCACATAGAGCAGGCAGGTACATTTTCAGATAACCTGGTTATGATTTGGCAGAGCAAGAGCTAGAGCCTGGAATAGAGGCTGGAGGGCAAGCATTCGTCTGAACATCGGGATGTCTATCCGTTTGTTTTGCTTTTTGTTTCTGTCCTGTCCCGGTACATGATAGAGTTCCGTTTTTTTTTCTGCCCCTGTACCATTTTCTACCCTTACGGTAGATAGTTTACCTCACGTGTCAAACACTCAACGCGTCTCCCCCCAGCACACACAGCCTGTTAATCGTCCACCGCATCAACATCATCATCATCATCTTCACCAACCACCACATATCACCATAACCACCACACATCATACACACATTACACATTACATCGCACATACCCTACGCATACACATGTGCCCCAGCCCCAGGCCGGTCACTCCAGCCCCCCTCCCCTCTCAAAACGAAACATCAAACACCAAACACCATGGCATCAATCTCGTCTTCTCGTAAGCAGGCATTCATCCATGCAGTGATGATGTTTCCCGCCTTACCTCACAGCGCTCCTTGCAGCTAACACAAACCTCAAATGCCACCCCCTAAACAGATCGTCTGCACTCCATCTCAGCCTCACAAGCCCTGACCACCTCCACCACCTCCCAATCACTCACGATCTCCACCGGCTCCTGCACCCTTGACAGCCACCTCTCCTCAGCCGGACTTCCGCCCAGCAAGGTCCATGAGCTTTGTGGCCCTCCTGGCGCTGGCAAAACCGCAATGGCGTAAGTTGTCAACAATCGCGCACACACACTCCTCCACCCACCCCTCACTCAATGACTAGTTTTTTTTTGACCGGCCGGGTAGGATGCAGATGGCCGCAAATACCCTCCTATCAGGACACCGCGTAACCTGGATCGACACATCACACCCACTCCCGAAACCGAGGCTGCTGTCAATGATTGCTGCGCAGGCACGCCCGGATGAGGACCCACAGGGCTACATGGCATCACTAAAGACCTGGCATGCTAGGTCCCTGCCACACTTGCTGGCGCTGTTCTTGCACCCGCCGCCAGACTCTACATTCCCGCCGGAGGGTACAGGGCTGGTGGTGATCGACAATGTGGGCACGGTGTTCACGGCGGCGTTCCCGCCCGGGAGTGAGGACTTCAACAAGAAGCTGTCGGCCGGCGCCGATAAGCGCGGGTCAGGGTCAGCATCGCCGGGGCCGAAGCAGCCGCCGCGGAAGTTTGCGGTCATGGTGGATCTGGTAAAGGCGCTTGAGCGGCTGGCTGTCACGAGGAAGATAGCGGTACCAATCCCCGCGCCCGCCCGCCCCACCCCGCACCCGCCCCGCGATGCTAAATATGTAGATATAGATACTTGTAATAAACCAAATGACAACCCGCGTAATTGCTGGGGCAAGCGCAATTCTTCAACCGGCTGTCATATCGCCATTGTGGTCTGCGGCTTTATATACAAGACTCTACATCCACCGTAATAGTATATCCCCCCCAAGCTAGCGAATCCCGACTCAGTGCCCATCCAGCAAATCCGCTTCGTCTCAATCCTGAAAGGGAACGGTAAGACCTACCATGACTTTGAAAGCGGAATTGAAGGCAAAGTCGCCATTGTGATCGTGCAGATCCACGACGGTGGTATATCAGACGTGGAGCTCCTGGGCCCTCTCACGCCCGCACCTACACGCCCTACATTAAAAGACAAGAGAGTAGTATTCTCAGAGTCACCTGGTGCAACCCCATCTGCATCTCCCCTAGTCAAACTATCAGAGGAGGCCGACCCCAACCCAGACCCATCCCAGGTATCAGCAATACCCCCAGAGATGCCCACCGCACAGTCACCGCCGCACACATCATCACCCCTATCGCCGCCCCCACCATCGCCCTCCTATTCCGCAGCGTTCACACCCCGGTCGCAGTCGCTGGTGGTGACCGGGTCTCCGGAACCAAAGCGACGGAAAACGGGGTTGGAGTTGGGCGTGGTGCGGGGCAGCGATGAGGAGGACACGGACGAGGACTGGTCTGATGAGGAGGGTGGCTTGGATGATTGCGGGGCGCCGGTAAAAGTGACAGCTGCTGCTGCTGACACGGACGGGGTAAATGGGCTTACGACATTTGATGTTGTGGGGCAGGAGGACGGGAAGGAGGGTAGTTGAGGGGTGACTTATGGGGAGACGCGGGGGAGAGAATCTCATTCAGATTGGGTTTGAAGGAGAAAAATAGTAATGTCAGGCAATAAAAATCATCGGGTGATTGATGATGGCCTGGGAGAGAGAGAGGTGATTTTCGAAATTACGGGGCATCATTAATCATTGACACCCATGTAATCAGGAGTAGTTTGGTGGTTCGTCTTTTCTTCTTTCTCTTTCTCTCTCTCTTTCTTTCTCCCTCGGTAGTTGAGATTGGGTCTGCCGGTTTTGAAGAATTAAAAATAAAATTAAGATTCCTAGTACTTTTTTCAGCTCTCATGTGAAGGGAAAATTAATAAAAAATAGCTTCTGACAGCTGCACGATTAGATGTCGGGTGGGTGAAGAGTTTGGATATGCTTACACCTCACGCCACGGGGAGAAATAATGGCTCTTTGGTATTTATGCATGTCTAGTCGTTTTAGATTGTGTTTCCCCGGGCGCGGGGTCCATTTAGGGCATGCGCATTCGCGGGGAATTAACTTTGTTCCGGAGTAGGTATGTGGTATGTGGGTACGTTTGACAGGCCATACAAGGTATATTCTTATTCAAACACATGTTGTAAGAAAATTCAAGAATTGGGTAGAAAAGGCACATAAAACCCCTTCCTCCTAGCTCCGAGCATATGATGATAATCACGGGCGTCGGGCCGTCCCCGATTTTCCTCTGCGAAAAAGCCTGCCTAGCTAGCTGCCTCATCGGCGTATTCGTAGCCCCGGCCTATGGCACGATAATATTTCTCCACATCTCAACCGTTGAGATATCACCTCATTCTGAGCATGAGGGTTAGCTTATAGCTGCCTGTGGTGATGGATCCGGAATAACAAGTAATTAGCGTGTACCCCCCCCCCCCCTCCCTCCCTCCATTTGCGGTATTAACTCTCCACGATCTCGACCATCGAGCGATCATAGTCCATCGCATATATCGACCGTTTATCTAGCCCTGGGTTTCAGGTTGACGTTTGAAGTTGACTACATACACACTTATATGTAGTTAATCCGGAGGTAACATTTCCACCTTCCCACTAAATATATTACTACATTTACTTAATGCCCCATCACCCCAACCATCCATCTCCATCCCTTGCATGCAGCACGTAACGGCTATTTTGTGAAACCTAGTCCCCCCCCCGGGCCCCGCAGGATAGATCAGATGTTATGGAACGATGTTTCCTCTTCGCTCTGTGTACGTCCCGCTATCCGTAAACCCTGGTCACCGCAAGCCAACGGCCAAGTTTTATGTGTATGTAGGTCCCAACCCCCTCCCCGAGTTTCTCCATCTTATTTTACGGGGGTGGATGGGGGGTGGGGAGGTCCCGACACTGAAAACTACCGGCGGATCACCCACTGTCAAAAACCCCTAACCAAGTTCGCTTAAGAAGGGGTGATGGCCTCGGTAACGTAGTGATCTGGGTCGAGATAAGATTTTAGCGGAAACCCGGGTGGGTTATATAGTTAGCAGGTACATCTATCTGCGCGCGCCCAATTTCATCCCTACTTATCTGTGGGGGCCAGCCAGACTTGCGCAGCCGGGCTTGCGTGCCGGTTGTTCCCCCGTATTCCTGCGGTGAGTGGAGATGAGGGACGGCGGAGAGGGATGGCGGAGAGGTGCGGTGGAGAGGGATGAGGTGGGATGCGTGGAGTAAGATAGAGACCAGGCCAAGAAGTGGGAGAGGGCGAGTGATATTTTGTGCAGATAATTAATTTGGGTGGTGTAGGCATGAAGATCGATGTGTGCTCCTTTCTTTATTGATAATGAATCGTTACACACGTGATGCAGTGTTCCTCCGTCTCTTGCTAGTATCTCCTTAGCTGGATAGAACCGCTGCGAGTGATGGGTAGAATTCAATTCCTGAGTCTAAGTGCTCAATACAGCGGTAGTACTGTTGTCCAGTCCATGGCCACCAACCTGACCCGCCAAGCCCGGGCCTACAATTGGCCGCTCCAGTCAACGTGTTCCTTCGGCGAGCAATCTCTGATATAGATCAAGAGAATACCGGTATAGTTTCTCTCACCATCATAGCTTGCGTGATGCTGGCCAGTCCAGGTCAATGGTTGGCGACATATGCAGCCTTCACCCCCCGAAGAAAGAAAAAAAAAACTTCAATCAAGTTTATTCTTCTGGTACCATCCGGTGATCGTACATCCCTAGTACTTGAGAGGATACTTGGCATCGGTCCGACTCGCTTCTAGTAATCTAGGGCTTGGGGTTGCTGTCTCTACTACGGGGGGTAATGCATCAAATGATGCATTCCTGAAATTCTACAGTAGAGGAAATCAATCAAGTGATGCATTTACTGTCGAGGCTTTTGGTAAATGAATCAGCTGATGCATTTACTTTGACCGGTGATGCATTTACTGTTGCTAATGCCTTTTCTGATGCCTTTCCTGATATCTTTTTCGGATTATTTTCCGGATGCTTTTATGATGCCTTTTATGATGCGTTTCATGACGCATTTCCATGACGCATTTCCATGATGCATTTCTCTCCATATTTGCTGGATATATAGCACTTTTAAATGTCAAAGTTATAACAAATCTTATATGGCTGATATGGCGAAGTGTCAGCTAAGGATCAGGAGTTCACAGGTTCAGATCCCTTTTAAGTCAAATCATATTGTTTCGAGAAATTTGATTTATTTGACACATTTCCGAAGCATTGCCAATGCAATGCCGATTCATTGCCGATTCATTACCAGATGCATTGCCGATTCATTACCAGATGCATTACCAGATGCATTGCCCGTGCATTACCAGATGCATTGCCCGTGCATTACCAGATTCATTGCCCTCCCATTGCCGATTCATTACTAGAAGCATTGCCGATGCCTTACCAGGTATATGCATTACCAGATACATTACCAGATACAAATATAATGGAACACAATTCAAATACATACCCTACACAATTAATCCTTCAGCACATTACCGATGCATTGTGCTAACACAATCTACGGATTCATTTCTCTCCGGTGGTAGAGTGTGCTCATGTGCTCATATATATATTCATAGATGACCCGCCCACAAAAAGTAAAGTGATATATATTCACTTCTTCATGCGTAGAAATTCCCTTTTAATTTTCTTCCATAGGCCATGGCATGAATTGATTCTGTGGTTTGGCCAAAGAAAGGCCCACGCCCCGAGTGGGGGTCGTGACTCATGAACATACATAGTTTTACCTTCATTATCGTAATTTTCCTGTTCGCGGAGGGGCCCCATGCCCGTGGATTATCTGACCACGGGAAGCTTTCATGGTGAGGACCTACCTTCTATAAGTGGGCAACGCTGATAAAGAAATATGATGATGATATTGGAGCTGGATCCTATCCTCATGACGATAGCCTCTATGGGACGAACACTTAAGCATGTTTGGGGGAGAATCATAATAATTCCCTAGTTGGAACGCCTTGCATATTTCTCAGACAAATCTGCTCTGAAATACGGACGACGCGGGTATGCAATATATGTCCACTAAGCCCGATTTGTGCTTTTAATCCTTTGTTGTTCGACTCGCGATACGGCCTATGCCTGTACACGCGATGGGTTTATGCCTTTCGGTCTCGAGTAGGTCTACCTCGAACAAACTTACTTGGACCATCTCCCTTTCTGGCCCTGATACCGCCTATCTAGGCTTTGAACGATGAACTCAAGCGCACTCAATCCATCAATTGGATTGATAGTCATGAATCGTCACTCGCACCAAGCTGATAGTTTATTGTTGAAAGTAGGACGAGTATCAGTTATTATTCAATTGATATCGAGGTCTAAAGCTAATACATGGTGTCTTATACTAGTAGGGTCAGGACAGATCCTTCAAGTGTCCGAGTCCCATTGGACACTGTAACCTTACTGTTTTGAACGACACCTTTCAACACCCCCCCTCGTTCAAATAACATCATGATCCATCTAGTCCCAAGGTCATAAAAAACCTTCGTAAAGGAAAAAGCCCTTGGATTACAAAATAATATAAAAATGTACCTCATTCTCTCCTCCTCAATCCCATCGCATTCAGGTGTTTCCAGTGCACTGCATTAGGTAGTGCTTTTGTATGAATATCTGCTATCATGTATTCAGTTGGAATATACTCCAATTGTACTTGTTCTCGCTGACAAGCCTCTTTGACAAAATGGTACTTGATATCAATATGTTTTGTCCTCTCAGAAAAACCAAATTTAACAGCTAAATTCATGGCCCCTTGATTATCAGCAAATATAAGTTGAGGAGTAGCGCCGGGTATAGCGTTGTGTGCGTTCTTTATGGAGTCATTTGGTTTTTCGTTTTTAGTCGGATTGCTCCGAGATATATCATCAGGTTGATCAAGATTATAGAACATTCGTCTAAGCCAGATGGCTTCCTGTACTGCCTCACTACAGGCTGCATATTCGGCTTCTGTAGTTGAAAGGGCAACAAAGCTTTGCTTCCTTGATTTCCAGCTGATAGCTGCACCCGCAAGATTAAAGACATATCCTGAAGTAGAGTGCCTATCGTTGAGATTGCCTGCCCAATCAGCGTCCGTGTATCCTATTATTAAATCACCTTCTAGATGTGTTCTATCAACAACAGATTCGCCATTATTGCTTGTCATTTTGCATTCCTGAAACCTGAGGGCGAGATTGTGAGTACTCTTCAAATATCGGAGCACTCTTTTTGCAGCAGCTTGGTGTACTGACGTCGGCTTTGAACAAAACTGACTGAGTGCTGATACTGTATAGGCCAAATCGGGTCGAGTCCCTAGCATAAGGTACATCAGGCTGGCGATTAGTCTTTGATAATCTCGTACTTGTGATTTTTCAAGAATATCAGTTTCAGAGATAGCGTGGCGTAGTTTGATACTGCTGTCAATTGGAGTAGAGACCCCGTTACAATTTATCATTCCAAATCTCTTGAGTATAGTCATTATAAACCGTGACTGACTAAGATATATAGTATTAAGCTCCATATCTTTTCCACTCAAGTATGTTATTTCGAGTCCAATGAATTGTCTGGCCTCTCCCATATCAGTCATCTTATATCGTCTCTGAAGACTAATCTTAATCTCACGAATGATCGAGATATTAGGGGACATGATTAAAATATCGTCCACATATAGTAGCAGATACGAATCCTGTCCAATGTACAGATTTGGGTCACCAGCGGATTTAGTAAAGCCGGTGGTCTCCAGATAGTCGTTGATACTGTTATGCCAGAGGCGTGGAGCTTGCTTTAAGCCGTATAATACCTTTTTTAATCGGCATATCTTTCCATTAAGATTCAATTTTGATGGAGCAAGACTATTCATTCCTTCTGGAACTTCCATATATACCTCCGCATCAATTGTAGGATTGAGAAATGCGGTCACCACATCCATTTGGTGTATTTTCCAGCGGTGCAATGCCGCTTTAGCAAGAAGAAGACGAAGCGTTGTCAATCTTGCTACAGGTGCGTAAGTTTCACCATAGTCGATTCCTTCGACCTGTTCATACCCTTTAACTACCAATCTGGCTTTATGTCTAATGGTATTATCAGCAGTAGTCTTCGTTTTGAAGACCCATTTACAGCCGATTGCTCTCCCTACGGTATATGGGGTAGCGTCAACATATTCCCAAGTCTTGTTCGTTTCCAATGAATTTAGCTCTTCAATGATCGCTGTCTTCCAGCTTTTACTTTGAGGGTGCGCTAAAGCTTCTTCAAAGCTATTAGGATCAGTGTGTTCATTGTCAGTTACATCTGCAATATTTGCGCCAATTCTACTTGACCGTCGTAACGGTTGACTTTGCGGTTTAGAAATATCTTTTGCTACCGCAAGATTTCTGTCGTGAGCTGCTTAATGTCAATTAATTAACATATTCGTCAAGTTTGATAGACTTGGATATCATTCACGGACAGGGCTTAACCTACTACTCTCGAGTGTAGTTGCCTGACTATCAATCATTTCCACTTCCCGTGTACTCACGGATTTCTCACTTGCAGTTCTGTCTGATATTTCATATAAATGCTGCCCATATGACTTCGGTGGATCGAACGTCTCTGAACCTTGAACAGTGCCGTAGTCCATATCATCGTCTTCGAGTGGCATGTTATCGCTAAGACAAGATTTCAAGATCTCAGTATCGCCTTTGATATCTGAACTAATATTGCTGCTTCCCACTATCTTCTCTTCATCAAATTTGACGTCTGATGCTTGTATAACTCGCTCACCAACAGGATCCCATAAACGCTATATAGTTGTAGTATGATTGACATAACCAATCATAATGCATTCACGAGAGCGTGGAGTGAATTTACCGCTTCTCTGTGCTTGTGGTATAAGCTTGTATGCTGCACAACCAAACCGACGTAGATGCAAGACTGTGGGTAATTTTTTATAAAGTATCTCGTATGGCGTTTTTCCATTAACTGATCTTGATGGTGAACGGATATGCAGATACACTGCTGTATTGACTGCCTCTGCCCAGAAATTGTCACTCAAGTGGCTGTCAATGATAAGAGCACGGGCTTTCGTCACGATTGTGCGTATCATTCGTTCGCTCACTCCGTTTTTATGCTGAGCGTATGGTGGTGATGGTTCAAATGTTATGCCAGAAACCCGAAGTATTCCACGAAAAAGGCTGTTATCATATTCTCCCTTTCCATTGTCACATCTAAACCTGGTGATTGGCCATTCGGGAAATTGCTTTTCAACTCGGGCTTTGAATTCTTGAAAGACGGATACAATATCCACTGCTGTTTTTGATCGCAAGAAATATACCCATGGAACGCGCGAGTAATCATCGATATATAAGATAAAGTATTTGATGGCGGATATTGAAGGTGTTGTCATTGGCCTGCATAAATCTGAATGAATAAGCTCAAATGGTTGTTTTGTTCTTGTAGCAGGCTTTCGTTCAATTATCCGTTGTTGTTTTGCCTTCAAACATACGTCACAGAGTCCAATTTGATTATGTTTTCCATCCGAGTCGGAATAGCCAGCTTCACCAATGAGATGCTTTACTGCGTCAATTCCAAGATGTGCAAGACGAAGATGCCAGAGATTCAAGCTAGGTAGTGAGGTGACATTAACGGTAATCTGATTATTCATTGATATGTTACTAACTGCTTGTATTTTATGATGGAAACGAGAGGGAATAATATTGGCCTGAAGATGATATAGTCCTTCCCTAATTCTCCCGAGTAATAGTACTTTAGTACTTGAGGGTGACCGATTCGAGATTAAACATTCAGCTCCATTAAATGTTATTCTGTAACGCTCAGATAATTTACTGACTGAGAGAAGACATGATCGAAGTTGTGGAACGTAGAGTGCTTCGAGGTCGATCACATCACTCTTATTCAAGCCAAACTGAAACCGAATGAGTCCTATTCCTAATGCAGGAATATATGTCCCATCCCCCAAATATACATTATGGGTGGTATTCAAACGTTTAAGTGTTTGGAAATCCCGAGAATTGCAGGACAGATGGTGAGATACACCCGAGTCAATGATCCATTTACTTGTGGTACTGACTCCATCAAGAGTAACGAGTGCTTGAACTGTTGTATATGAAGCCTGTATATCACCGTCATCATCAACAGCTGTGTTGGGATTTCTATCACCAGAAGTATCTGAAGTCGTATTTGATGCTGATATCTGGCCACCATTATGTCTGTTTCTTGCCGCTTCTCCTCTCTTTTTTATTCTGCATACATCCTGTCTATGTCCACGCATACCGCAGTACCAGCATTCAGTGCTAGACGGACGTTGATATGGTTTGTGGGTTCTGAAGTTTCGCATCCTAGGATTTGTTCTGGCCTCGAGAGCGTGTGAGGAAGTTGAACTTGTATTGATTCCGGCTCCTACAGCTTCAGCTTGACGGTTGCGGGCAGCGCTGTCCCATTCCAATAGAGTAGCAATAACATTATCAACAGTCTGATTTTCGCTGGCCTGATGAGTGATAATATCGATTATTCCGTTATACTTATCTGGCAGCGAGATAATCAATTGGGAGATAAAGGTCTCATCCGAAATGGATTGAGTAGAGCCAGCCAGTTCCTTTCGACAGTCAAGCAGGCTGGAAATGAACTCGTTCAGGCTGTTCGTTCCTGAACCTGGACGGAGACGACTAAACCTTTGAAGGATAGCGGTTCTGCCAGCTCTAGTGTTTGTGGTATCCAGTCGTGCTTTCAGGACTTTCCACATCTCATATGGATCTATAATTCCGTCAATGTGACTTCTGACCGAGTAATGACAGGAGGCATTAATCATAGCTGCAGCTATTCCTTGTCTGTCCTTGTATTCAGCGGCCTTGCTGCCTGATGGCTGGTCGGCCTTTCCTAGTACGATATCCAGAGCCTTGCATGCATTGAGATAAAGACTCATGTCACGGCTCCACTGGTGGTAATTTTTAGATGTCAGTTTAGGGGTTTCACCATACTTGCATCTATACATCTCGTCGCCAGTATAGGAGCTACTAGCATTTGCCAGCGTTCCAGTAAGAAGAGGATTCATGATTGTTGTGATTTGATAAAGTGGACCGGGCTCATAACCTGTTGAAAGTAGGACGAGTATCAGTTATTATTCAATTGATATCGAGGTCTAAAGCTAATACATGGTGACTTATACTAGTAGGGTCAGGACAGATCCTTCAAGTGTCCGAGTCCCATTGGACACCGTAACCTTACTGTTTTGAACGACACCTTTCAACATTTATCTAGCCACCAGGCACGTACTAAGAGTCAATATTGAGCAGATATACCTTATAGACGCCCTTAAACTCCACCGGAACACCCCCATCACTGGAATAAATATTGATTAGTTGATATTTGGTAGGGAAAACCGGTCAAAAAAGTAAAGAGGCCCTTCCTTACGCCCCGCTATTCCACTGAGGGGAGTGTTCCGGTGGAAGTGGAAGGCGTATATAGACCTAATTGACTGGGGAAGAATCTAAGATCATAGGATCTCCGGATCCGGTAATTTCTAGAAAAATGTAGTTACACAGTAACCCCCACGGCTGGGAGGTTGGAAATACCTACCTCTACAGAAGGAACAAAATACGGGCTTAATATCCACAATAGTGTGTTCAAAACCGTTTCCTGTTGCTACTATAAATGCTGCAAGCAGTTTGCTAGAATTCTTGAACAGGAAGCTTCTTTCTCATCTCCTGTCAGACCACAAGATTCCTTTCTTGCCTTCAGCCTCTGTCTGGTTTTTATCGAGAGGTAGATGACTCCCATAGACACTCTCACACCACTCTCACTCGAATAGTTGATGATTATAACTTTTTGCGTTAAATATTCGAGTGAAAGCGGTGTTTGAGTGACCAGGGAGGTCATCTAAGTGGTCATCCTTACCGTTTATATATGGGCGCGGAAGCTTACGCCTACCTACACGAGGTAGTTCAAAAGTGCATATTGCCGTTTGAGAGCTGTGAAGAGAATTCTCTCATCTAATTGTCGCATGATAGAGTAATACTAGGGGGACCTACCTTAGCCAACATGTGACCTTTATGTTCTGCCTTTTCAGAAACTGATAGAAAACGGTAACGTTGTGTATATTGCCATGGATATGATAATGCTTAACACCCATTATCCCTTCGTCGGTTGATGCTTCCCATATTATAATGAGGATCGCAATTCGGCGGATCATTAATTAATTGATAATTAAACTAAAGAGCTCTGTGAGCAAAAGCCACTCTCTTGGTACCAGCCTTAAGGTGGGCAGCATTTTTCGACGGACGGAGGGATAATTATTCTCATATTGAATAAAGAGTTTCCCGTTGGATGACTCCACCACTCGCCCGAACACCCTTATGATCCGGACGGTTGGTGCTTGGCTGAGAAGAGATATAGAAGCCAGTTATAAGGTACTTACTCTTCTTTATAATGCCCCACTTTCCTCCATAAGAACCTGAAGATACAAGTGACAGAAACAAGTATAATTTATATGGAGAGGTGTCGTGACCCAGAGGACGACTTGGGCCAGCCCAGCCTGTTTCTTTCATGGGCCGGGCCGGGCCCTAGCTGTTTTTGGCCCGGGCTATTTGGTGGTTAAATGGGCTCGTATATTTGCTATATGATTTTGATTTTCGAAAGTATTCTTAGGGCTAAAATGTCATTCCCATCGGATCCAGGTAAGTATTCTTGTATATCTCATCTTGAAAATATTATCACAACCTTTTCAAGGCCCAGATATATTCGCTCCATGGCCCGACCTTTTGTTTGGTGGGCTGGGCCGGGCCCTACCTATATTTGGCCCGGGCCAGCCCAAGTCGCCCTCTGTCGTGACCCCATACAAATTAACTTGACCCTGCCTAAGTCGCCCCCATTTCAAGCTCTCATGAAAAGAGAGTGAGTAAATCTTCCTCTTATTATGACAGTATAACTGTCTGGTTGAGGGCGATGTCCGAGTGAGTGGTGGAGTTTTCTAAGTAAATGACCTACCTTCAAAGCACTACTGGCGTGTAATAAGAAACTAAGGAAGTTTATCAATGTCGGGATTCTTCAGTAGTCTTGTCTTAGAGTTGATTTTTGCTCATTCTGCAGCTGGTGATGATGACGACGGGGAGCCATGCAGGCGTAGGCTTAATGCAAATGCACAAGGGAAAGGTAGGCCGCCAGAGTCCACCATCTAAGAAAGAAACGACGTTTATTTCTTATCCAGAACAACCGAAGGAGGAGGTCACACTTTGGAGCATCTCGGCAGCCTTCCCTTCGTCGGTCATTCCAATGTATCTCTATCCGCGACATTGCGTGGCTTTCCACCCGCCGAATAAGAGCCACTTCACATAGTAAATACTGGGGATAGATATTTGTCTGACGATAAAATTTCTCTACACTGTAGAATTCCGGTGCTAACAACTGGGTGTCTGACGCTCTCCACTAGTCAGCGCCGGAAGCCGCTGTTGGAAGTCGCTGTTGGGCGTCTCATTCCCATTGTATACGTAGCCCATGGTGGAAAAACATATCATCTTAGAAACTGGGTAAGAGACCATGCTTGTGGTACAGCCAAACGAAATGTTTTGCAATTAGTAGGTCGTCCGCATTCGCTCATTCGGCAGCATAACCTGTACTAGCTGGGATAGGCTTTAGTCATGACGCTGCTTCAACCTCATCCTCATCGGGCAGATATACGTGCTGGTGCCTCCAAAGTTTGCTACAGCTGCCCCATGATACGAGGCTGAACCAAGCGTCACAATGCATGAAGGTGGCCCCTCGAGAAAAACATTGGATTGATTGCATGTACTTTACCTGTTGTGAAAATGGCTGTGACAAATTGCTACCCAATCTGCAACAGACACGCCACTACCGGCTTACCTAGATGTAACAGATAACGTATATATCAAGAAGAACTTTGAACTGGCGATGGTAATGTTGTCTGAGCCTGGTGTTCTAAGATATCTGAAGAGTGTTTAAGGCTGTGATGAAAGTGTTAGAATTAATAGGTGTATAGAGCTAGGTTGTTAGGTTGTTAGGTTGTTGCGGTGGATGGATGAGATAGACAAGTGTTGTTGATGAAGGGTGGTTGTTGATGAAAGTACATGTAGCCCTTTTCTGGCGGAAGCTTCAGAGAATGAGTTGCTGTAGTGTTAATCACCCAAGCGGGTTAGCTAAGAACGGTTGTAAGAAAATTGTGGCGCGGTCCTGATAGCTCCTAATTACATGTAGCTCCCAACTGCCAGCCCCCAACCCTAAGGACCGGTCTTTACAGTCTGACTTAAATTAGTCGAGCGACAATTCTTTCTCGTCAGGCTCAGGAATCGCCTCTACCGGCCAGCCCCCATCATGCCAAACGTAACCGACTAATCGCAGGTGTTATCTTATCATAATGATGGGGGTTTGTCTAGGCCATCTCAAAATCAGCGCCCCCCCCCCCCAAAAAAAAAAAAAAAAAAAAAAAAAAAACCGCAAAGGGGGAAATTGACCCACCAACTTACGATTCCTTCAATACTTATACATTTCCGACTACCTACCGTCCTGGACTACTTGTTGTCTCGCAATCGTGACGCCTAGAATCCATATCCGATGTTTCGTTTGCCTTTGGCTTCATGATCAGACAACCAGGGACTCCAACATCGTTCTTCATGTCAAGAATCTCACTTTTCACTCCATGTGGCTCCGAAAGACTCGCTCTGGTAGAAACCGTTTCGCTTCCTAGTAAACGAGTTGCTCTCGACGGGGATGGGTCCAGGGTTAGGTCATGACCGACTGCACCATAGGTACAGCATGAACAAACATCACGCTTATTTTACGAAACCAAAGCCTACCAGATTTAGTGCGAGCAACTCCTGAGCGACCTCACCCGCTTGAATCCCATGAATACGTGGAGTTGTTCTGACACAAAGATATAAGCTCCCAGCAGAAGCGCGAGTGATATATCATGACTCACATCTTCATCAGCTGTGCATACTGGAGCAGATAGACAACTCCATCTGCGTATAAAGGCAAAGTTTATGCATTCGTCTACCCACCTGCCTGCCCGCGAGTCTGGTAGTAATGTACATGTAGGTGTGTGGTGGTTGTGATAATCACACTCAACAGCCGATGCGAGTGATAATCTATGCAGTGGTTTTCTTAATATAGAAACCGATATTTCCTTTTTCCTGTGAGCGTGTGCGTCCACTAACACCCGCCTACTGGACCCTCAACTTGCATGTATCTACTCTACTCTACCCAAATCCAGTTATGCAGATAGCTACGGTTAAGGGGCAGCGGATGATTTTAGGTGAATTTATTTATTTTGAAAAAAATATATCTAACATTTTTGTCGCTAGGTATGCAGGTATAACCTTCTAGTGACTGTGACCAGCGCTATCCGCTCCACCCAGCATGCCAACATTACAGCATAAGAACCGAAACCCCAAATGCTAAACGACTAGTCAATGATCTCAATGGTATGATAATAGCCTACCAATCCATGGCGCTTTTGTACAAAAAATAATGAATCAAATCCATAATGATAATAGTTACGGCGAAAGGGGAAAATAGGAAAAAAATATCCATGAAACAAAACACCTAAACACCGTCCGCAGATGCCCACAACAAGGAAACCTGAGAAAAGGGAGAAAGAAACAGAGAGTATCAAAAGAATAGAAACAGCCAAACGATCGCGCCAGCGAAGTTGGATAGTAGAGCAAACGTTATCGGTCCGAAGTGGGGAAAGATGATCGAAAGAAGAACAACGCCAGGTAGAAGTAGAAGCTGACCGGTGATTTATGAATCATGCTTTTTCGCGAACGGTGGAGGGAATCTTAATCGGAAGTGCTTATCTGCATCGCCATCATTCAGTCAGCCTCTGCCCCCGCGACCACACAGAGGAGAGGAGAGGAGAGGCAATACCCTGATTTTTGACTGAATACAAGAAGTTGACGATAACGTCGTTCTCCTGGATCGGCTGCGCATTGAAATTTTTCCTCACAGCAGTCGCTAACGCATCTCGACTACTCCTGGTCCTTGATCGACTGGGTGCCTTCCTTCCAATGCCCGTAGAGAGTACTGTGTTGTTGAATCCACCCGATGCAGAAGGAACTTGGAGCTTGTACGCGTGACGATACCTGTGGAGTGTGTCGAGATCGATGCCTTGCCAGCCCATCTGGTGTTTGGCGAAAAGGGTCAGGAGGAGACGATGGAAAAGGGTGAAAGGTTGAAGAGAAGTTGACTTACACCCTCGATCCCTTCATGGGCGTGAGTTCCGTTCGCGTTCGTGGTAGCAGGAGCAAGAAGCGACTTTTCTGACGCAAGCCCTGCTGCTGCTGCTGCTCCCAGTGCCTGTCGACGCTTCTCAGCTGTGGATGCTTTTTCGCGTGATCCACCGCCTACACTTGTATCCGAACGGGAGTCGTCATTGGCAGGGTTTGCCCGTGATCGTGCTGGAGGCATTTCTGATTCGGAAGGGGGAGGTGGTGAGAGGAGCGGAAACCTTGAGTATTGTCGGGCTGGTAGAGGAGTTGGGAAGTTGCGATGTCGGGAGGGATGAGAGAGTGTGGTGGTGGTGAGGAGAGTGACTGTCGGCTGGAAGTGATCATCAGGCGGGGAGGAATCGGGAAGGAGGAAGAGTAAAGGAGCAGGACCAGGAGGGAGGAGAGAGAGGGGGGCCAACGGACGAAGGCGGAAGTGGGTAAGGGAAAGTCCGCACAACACAGCGCAGCAAAGCACAGGCAAGCAGAGCAGGCAAGCAGCAAGCAAGCACGCACGCACACACCCAAGCAAGTGGACGAGTTAATAAATGCGCAAATGAGTTCTAAACAGAAGACAGGCAACGCAGAATCAGAGGAGAGAGTACAACTGGGCTTAGTTTAATTGCTAAGGCGGGGAAAACGCGATTTCGGGTGTGAGAACCGCGCGCGTCTTAAGTAAGCAGCTGGGGAAAGAGCCTCAAACGCGTGACTAGTCGACCCTGGTTGGCAGCTGGATTGGATTGACACTGACAGGATGGGACAAGACAGCTAGGAAAGGTAGGTGGGCAGCGTTGTACCTACATGGGCGTACATACGTAAACGTAGGTACATGTGGGGAAAGCCTGCAATTGCATAGAGAAGTCTCATCACTTCACAACCTCTGCATACATAGAACACCGAAAGATGAGTTGGTACAGGTTTCAAGGTCACAAACTATCACTCGGTCCTCCAACTGAAACAGGCATCACAAATGGGATAAAGTTCATGTGGATGTCTCCCTCGCTTCACGCAGCCCTACACACTTATCAGTGGTATATGTCACAACCACTAAAATCAACAGAACTCGCCCGGAAGCTTTCAAACAACTAACAATGTACATATATGTACTGTATAAACTCTATTGGGCTACCCATAAACAACAGACAGAAAGAAAAACAATAACCCCCATTCCCAACGCCCTTCAATGCCATCTAGCCGTAAGTTTTATGTGAAGAAGAAAAAAACCAAACTCGAACGCGGGATTCCCTGGAGCCTCCTTACCTTTAAAGGCTCTTTTTCATCTTGTCCTTCCTTTACCTACACTCTAATGTCTCGAGCAACGACCTCCTCACAGCCGCATTAGTAACCCCGCCAAACCCGAATCTACAACCATCCCGCATTATGTCAGCATCTTACCAACCAACCATCACACAGCTCTCCCAAGAGTAACCTACGCAGGTAGAATGCGGCACATCCTTGCCATTGCACTTGGAAAGTAATTCGTCTTTATCATCTTACACCTCTCCTTCCAACTAACATTCCCCCGATTGTATAGGTCCAGCCCTAGAAGATGAAGCGGCGTGCTGAAGATCTGACAACTCGCCGGAGCTAAGAATTGCGCCCAACTCTCCGGCTTCATAAGCATGTCCTGTGGCATGTACGGAGCGAGGAGTGGGGGAACGTTGAAAGAGGAAAAGATCGTCAGTGCGTCCCTGGCAGCAAACAGGACAAACGTAGGAGCTGGAACAGGTCGTGGGGAACCGGTGCCGAACATGCGCGCGAAGGATCGGTCTTTTACGAGCCCGAGACTCATGTTTACACTGAATTTCCATCTACTCAGCACCGAGAGAGCTAGCCAGCTAAGAGGAACACTTACATGGAGGTGGTTGCAAACTTCTCTGGGCCGGCGGTAACGGTCTTGATATCGGTCCCATTTCGGATAGAGGATATTGTGTCAACCGTGTTTGCCGAAAGATACGTTCCGCAATATGTGAGCTGCATAATTAGCCAAAAGTGTCCGTACCAGGAAGGGAAGTCGGGCGCGTGACTCACATAGATCAGCGCAAACGGTTTCGAGAAAATAAACTTGTGAGGTGAAGTGAACAGCGTCTTCAATGACGTGCCTACAGATGCCAGCACCGATTTTGATCGTCCAGAGGCATTCTCAATAACGCTCCTACCAATAGAAACGTCCTGTCAATTGTCATGCTCTAGGCAAATACTGAAAGTTGCCAACATTTAGAGATTGTGGAAAGAGTGGATCATTTGGGAATAAGAGTTGATGAGCACGGGAATCTTGTTTATATTCCGAAGCAACTGCGGAGAAAGAGATAGTTCCATACCGATCGATCAAACAAATAACTACTCATACGCAATTGGAATCAGCGACCACTACCCACAAAGCACATGATAGGAATAGGAATTGAGTCATACCAGGCGCAATCGCCAATGTCGCTGCACCAGCAGAGACAAAATCCACCAAAACTCTCTCAAGCGTCTTCACCTCTGGCTTCAGCACCTCCACAATCTTTGGCGTCGTCACAGATGGGGTTGGAGGAAGAGGAAGCGCCGGGGACGACATGTCGAATTATTCTATCCGTACGTATCTAGGGAAGGAGCAAAGAGAGAAAAACGAAACCTACGCTACGTAGATTAATAGTAGGAGGTAGGTAGAGGTTTGCGCCCAGTCATCGTCCCGTGTTCCCGCTCAAGAGTTGATATGTAATTACATGATATGCTGCCAGCACCCAGGGTCAGGGCTAGATGAGAAAAAAAATGGAATCAACAGGTCTCGGCTAAACTATCCCCATTGGGTTTGGCGTGACCGGGGAATGTGTAAACACACCCGACATCATCTAAGCACGCGAATATAAAAAACTTCAATCACCCTGGGGAAAGGTGTGGACATTGATATCGGATATCTGGGGCTCGAGGTAACGTCTGAGATTGTTTGGCGTGTTCCGGTTGTTTGTGGATGGTGATCGAGCGGGTTAGGGATATTATATGCACCAATCCAGCAGTGTCATGTAAGTCGATGCAACTGGTAAAAATCCGATAAGATATAAGATTACGGAACACAACGTCTACAAGACCTTCCAAGACCCAAGTGAATTGGAATTTTACCGACTCAGGGTTTGATCTTACGGAAATATCTGGTGACAAGGTAATATTAACACTTATGTCCCAGAAACATTGATAGAAATCTCAATATCCGTTATAAAAGAATGGCAAGGTGGGTGCTTGGGTGAGCTCTTTCCCAGCTCTAATGTTGTAGGGACAAAAAAGCAAGTACTATAGTCCCGAGAACCAGAATAATGGCCTAGAACCCGTTTATTATACCATTTCATCATAAACACCATAACTTTATGACTATTGATGCAACGCTCAAGTATTAAGTATGTTCATATTCTCCACAAGTATTCATCCTAATATTACCCAAGGACCTCGTGGGTCTCCAAAAAAATGATAGGGAATACAACGGGGGGCAGGGAATGATACTACACGGGTTTTAAGAAAGAGCTCCACCTTTGAGAGAAAATATGCTCCATTCCACACACACTACCTACTCCATGCCGTTCCGTTTTGTGACGACAAAAAAAATGCAACCCAGTAAGACCCAGCAACAGAGAACTATGGATATGAGTAGATATTCAACTATAAGCCCGCTCCTCCAATCATGATAGGTGCCACTCGATGATCTAGGAAGTTGTAATCCAGGACATATTCTTTCTATAGCACACAAGGCGGAAAGAAACGAGTTAGCAAAGCTCTAGTTTATTTGCTTGCCCCTCCAGATATGAACTGCTTCGTTTTGGCTAAAACTAACCCTGACTCGTTCCCACTGATTCGGGTCGAAGAAAACGTAAATGCCCTTTTCAGCAGTCTCAGAGACCTGACGAATATCACTCGCGGTATCCTTCGTTAACCAAAGCTTGAGAGCTGTGTGGTAACGCCAATTTCGTGATGATCTGTGGATGTAAATGGGTTTGTATCAGCTAGAGCAGTTCTCGGCGCCCGAAAATGTAGATTGGAATGGTACTGACAATTCCGTAGCGACAACCTCTTGCATTACATCTCTTGGCATAGTGTAGAAAATATAGAAGAGGGTTTCATCTGAAAAAGCTGCAACTTTAGATCCTAGGGGCTGAACATTATGCACCGTGTAACAAGAAGGCAACTGGAAATCAGGCTCGACAGGTTTCGAGTCAGTGTCCGCCCAAGGTGAGGCAAACGATGGATATAAAGGAGCCCTATTTACTAGGTCAGACTCAAATTATTTAAGGCGGAAGAAACAGAGGGGTAATCACTCGGGTTGATTGAGATCAAGCCCTAGTTGTGTTAGGTCTTGACCTAGTGCTAACATCGAAAAATCTCCGCTCTCCCCTCGGATAAGATTTAAAAGTCCACCAAGCCCAAATCTGTCAGTTTCTCCCATCATGTTGCTAGTGGTGCCTGTACCCACTGAGCCTTCTCCGAAGTCGACACCGTTCGCATTAGACGAAAACTTTGATTGATGTTGTGGAGGCGGCTGTTGCTGTCCTAAAGAATGACCAATTGGGTTTTGTAAACCTGGAGCAGGCGATGCATTTGTTTGGGGCGGTAATGGCTGCGAGAGATTTGTTGTGGCGGCGTTTGTTGGAAGACCAGGTGCCCCATTGGGTACCATTGAAGAGGTATTTACTTTCATCAAATTCTAGCGGAGTCAGTATTTGGATCAGGGAGGCCGAGGGCTCGGCTAAGAGCTCAACTCAAGCCATCATATCCGAAATAAGATGGAGCCTACCAACCTTCTTTCCAACATCTGACATTGGCACACCTCCGGGCTGTTGCATGACATCAAGCAGCCTGCTCTGCGGCGGGGCATTTCCCATCCCTAATCCATTTCTCCCTGCAACACCCATATTTGCTTGCCGTGTAGAACCATACTGCCCTCCTGCCCCCATAGCGCCTATTCCCATGAATCCTCGCTCGTCTAAGTGATCGCCTCCTTGAGCTGTCCTTGGCAGTGCTGGAAAGTCATCCAAGCTATTGGGCTGCATCTGCTGTCTTCCTTGGCCTTGCCCTTGACTACCGCCGCCGCCCCCATTCCCACCTATTCTATAACCATCCATATCTGGGAATAGATCGTTTGGTTGCGGCGGACGATTCTGTGATGAAGGTGATTGAGTGCTTATCCTATTCCAAGGTTGAACGTTGGTGTTTTGTGGCTGTCCTCCGAGCGCGGGAAATTCGCTATCCAAAAGATCCAAAATGTCAATATCGGGTTCCTTGGCATTCTCCATCTCAAATAGCTACCATGATCGAATCGAACCAGTGACTAGGTATGGGAAAAAAATTGTAGGATACGAACCTCAAATCTAAAGGTGTGCCAGGCTGGCTAGCAAGTTGAGAAAAGGGAAGACTAGAGCCAGGCCTGCTACCCGCTGGATTCGGGACTCCCGGTGGAGGTCCACCTTGCCATCCTCCTCCTATAGATACCAATCGAGCGACACCGCATACCCAAACATCAGCTTTCATAAACTTCGTGATATCAGGAAACTCGGGGGTCCTGGGTCAAGTGGGTGTAAAGGCGCACAAACCGATTTTTCCGTTGGGAATTCCTCCGCCTCTTGATGCAGCAGTGGGGGCTGGTGGAAAGCCCGGTAGTCTCATGGGGTTCTGGTTAGGGGGGCCTAAGCATAAATAGGAACGAACGACCAGTTAGTTTACTCCTCTGACCTAGCTGTGGTATTCGGGGGTGGGACAGAACACAAGGATGTTGGACCTTGACGATTCATGATGTTTGTGATGTTATTTCAGTTGATATCTCGCTGATGGGCGTATATCTTGTCTGGGTATCTTGAGTATTAGTTAGAGGGGCCGATGAGATGTTGGGAGTTAATTAGGGTCTGTTGATCGAGGGGGTGAAGCTTTACAAACACGAAACGATGGAGTAAAGGTGTTCGCATGCAGGTGATGGAGCGGATGGTTACTTGTGGTTAGGGCTGTTGTAAAGATGCAACGGAAAAGGTGGGGTGCTAAAGGTGAGGGTCAGGGTTACTGAATGGTCCAAGCTCCCTGCTACATACATCATGTAGGTACATGTACCTCCACACTCGCAGCTCATTATTCACTCTGGCCCTGGACTGTTTAAATTCGATTTCGATAGGTATAGCATCCCTAGCCTCCACAGCGCATGGCCGTTATTGCACATTGCACGCCGTCATTGAGGTTCCAATTCGAACCTTCTATGTAGGTACATGTACATGTATGTACCAAGCTTTATTTGATCATGAACAACAGCCAACCTAGGGACAACAATTTCTAACACAATCTTTAGATGAACTTCGGGGTTTGGACATACGGAAAATTCTACGGTCAAGGGTAAATATCTCATATGGGCTTATCTCTTTCCCCTGGCATCATAGTAAGAAGTAGGGGTGCCTTTTAAGGCTATTTTAATCTGGAAAGTACCATCACGAAGTGGCCTCTAAACCCCGCCAACACCTTCGAGATCATGGGAGTCAATGCGCGACAAAATATATCATCGCCTAACTGCTTCTAGAGAATATTCACCCCTGGTAATGGCAAAACTGGCTCTATGGCAAACAGTAATTTTTTCGTCAATCGACGAGATGGTCAGGCACGGCTCTACTCACTTTGATGGGTGTCGAAGTTTAGGGTCTTAAGGCTCTTCCTCTTAAAAGGCGTATTACCACTCTACTTGACACACCCACCACCAAAGCGAATCCAGCCATATTCGTTATCCACCAAAACTTGAGACAGGAGTAAGCTGCATAACTACATGTATTCCACCTACATGTATTCAGCTCAGGAAAACGACAGCCGCCTGAATATTCAAATTACTTTTGGGAACGATAAACAAATGTCGAAATTTGCTTTTCCATAGATATTACAATGATCTACGCAAATCCCAAGAGTCATCAATAATTTAAGCGTTAACTAGGTGAATCAAACTCAGCCATGGGTACGGTACTGTCATGCAGTGTGCAGTGTGAGAACCTTATCGCTGGTGCATGCTGGTGCAAAGGGGAGGGGGCAACCTCTCTCGTATTCAAAACTTTAGGGTACCAATCAAACGGCATAGCTAGAGTACTTAGTTTATTGATCAAAACCACGTGTCCCATTAAAGCCAGGAATTCACAAGAACGTTAAAGGACTTCTTTCGTTGGTCCTAGCTAACCCTGCCAAGATGCAGCGAGTCTCCTCATCGAATGTTGTGGTTGGCTGTCGTTGCGATTAAATTTATGAGATCGTCGCTGCTCAGCCCAACTAATATTCCTATGTATGTGTTCCTGCATATTAATGTCGACTATAGTACAGCCTCCGGTAGAATTATTGCGGAAATGTGGCGTTGGAGAATCGCTCTGTTCTCGGCGTGATGGTTGGTCCCTGTTTTCCACCGGAGGCTGTAGACTTAGTGGGTGCATGTGACTATTCGTTACTAGGTGGGAACTTGATGTTATGAGCATGAATACGAACTTGTTTAGAGGTGAACTTTAATAGCCCCAAATCAAATCCCAATACATAATGATTAAATACACTGACGTAGTAGAAAATAAGTACGGTTGCTTTTAGATAGGCTTCCATTATTTACGGCACTAAGAGCTTTGGGGAGAAACGCTACTTGAACTAGGGATTCGCCCTCATTTCCAAGACTACAAAGCTACACTTTTATAATTATCCACAACGCAAGAGGTGCAATAAAGCAGCCAGTAACTCAACAGCACGGCGAATATTGGTTAAAGAAGGTTAGAATAAACAGTATCCGGCGGTAATTCATGTTTAAGGACGTCAGTTTATTTATAAAATAGCTGTTATTAACCGCTAACTTGAAACTCCACATTTAGAACCTAAACCCTTACATAAATACGAGACGCATCGAGGAAGGCCTGCTGTCTGATCCTGAATGGCTTCAACTATAGGGACAGTCACTTTAAGATGATCTAGACAACCCTGCAGTGGCCTGATAACCCATGTTGCCGAGTTAATATTATGATATCTCGGTACTTTTTATGAGATAGTTAGGTGTATTAATTGGTTGTCATCAAATATTGCCAGCTGGAGGTGAGGGGAACTGAGAATATGCACGAGAATCGAATTTCTAACCTCAGCTCGTATATACCTACCGGAGAGCTTCTCCAATAGTCATTAACGCCGACTCTTATATAGAGAAGAAATGTATTAATAAGGCTGTAGAATCAATACCCCAAGTTCTCACCACCAGCAAGAAATACAAACTCTTTTCTCCACATTCAGGACTAGATCATCAGAATTTCAGTAACAATGCGTTTCACTTCGGTGCTCCTCCTCCTCATTAGCACATTCACCTTCATGGCCTATGCTACTCCCATTGAAGTAGTGGGGCGTGAGGCAATTCCAATTCCAAAGACTTCACCTGCCATTACTGGGGATGAAGCTCTTAAATCAAGGGCAGCGACTTACAGTTTCGTTGGCTGTAACCAGAGGTTTTTTGTTTTTTGTTTAATTCATTAATTGCTTCTGTAACCAGAGGAACTTCCAGGTAAAATATTTTCTCCTTCCCCCCATCCGTCACTATCCCACTCGAAGTTCTATTACAACCCTTTAATTTACACCAAGCATCGCATGAGATTTGACTAATATACTCTCAATCGTAGGGTACCTGCGTGACCATTACCTGCGATTACGGTCAATGCTGCCAGTTCACGAGTTTCGAACTCTTGCGGAAACACCTTCTTTCCGGATATGCTGTGAATGTTGTCGGTCTCTTCCTGTGAGTAGTTCCTGATGAACGGTGGTTACAAAGGGCCCATTAATAGTGGGGCTAAATAGATACCATGACAATATATGTGTCGGGGACTCAGATCGCCTCTGGATCGACGAGGACGGTTATCGCGATTTGTACAGTTTCTCAGATTTCAATTCCATGAACATGGATGGTTAGGCTATGGAAAGCTATAAGTCACGATTAAGGGATATTTCGCTTTCCCTTCTTGGAAGGGTACGTGACTTGAAAATGGTGGCACGTTGTTTCACAATCGTTTAATTCCTTTGTACAATTACATCGTTAGCCATATATAAAACAGACAGGGGATCTCCCTCAATCTCCCGAATAAAAGAATCGAGCGGTTCCCGGTTAAACCTATAATAGGGTGGTATATATATTATATTATACGTAGAGGATCGATTGGATCTGATTGCAAGGAGTAAACGTGCAAATCCACTTAACCACTTGGCAGGCGCGCGCCATGTTACAGCTTTAAAAGATTTCTTGGAGATGTGGTCATACAAGGTTTAAATTCGAGTGTATGGAGGTGTAGTGGATTGGCTAAGATAAACGGCGTGTTGATATCCGATGATTTTTTTTAGTTGTCGCACAATTTGTGATGCCGAGTGAGAGTTTGTGATCCGATGATATGTCTTTCGATTCTGAGTTATGAGACAAAAGGTGCAGTAATGGAGAAGTTAAAATCCATTTTCCCCCATATAGCCATCTTATTGAATTAATTGTGCTGCCGCCAAACGCATTTGAGAAGAAAGGAACGCATAACCTAAGCATACAAAATCTGATCCTCTGCTGACACCAGTGGAGCTAGCCTGCTTCACACCGTAAAAAAAAAAAGGTGCATCAATTCGTGTAAACACGTACGTGCTGAGGTATACCTGCAAAAAAAAATAGCCCCATTCTCAGCTGCAGGCTATTTTGTAATTTTACGTTACCATACTGATCGTAACTCACCATAATTATCTCCACGCCCCTGCTGTCCAAAACAGCTTCAGCACTTCAACGTGGCCCTCTCTGGGTGTCCTCCACTGCAAATTCGCCGTTGGTGTGAAGCCCAACTTATCTACCACATCGATCCTCGCTCCAAACCTGATCAGTGCCCTAAGCGTCTTGGTATCGCACCACTTCGCCGCTTCATGCATCGGCGTGCTACCGTCCCTACCCACAATCCCAACCTCAGCCCCTTCCGCCAGCAACAATAGAACCAATCTTCCATCCCCAGCTCTCGCAGCTTTGTGCAGCGCCGTCTCCCCTCGTTCATCGTCTGTAAGTCCACGTCCGCGCCACCCTCTATTAGAAACTTTGCAACCGCATACTCATTAGCCACATGTAGCGGTGTGTGTCCCTGGGAATTAAAGACATCCACAGTGGCACCAGCATGAATAAGCATGTTAACGATAGCGCTCTGGTTGTGAGCTGCGGCATAATGGAGTGGTGTAAACCCTTGGACGTCGGGGAGATCAAGGAAGGCATGCATAGAGATGAGAAAGGAGACAACCATGGTAGCTCCACGTATAGCAGCGATGTGTAGGGCTGTTTGATCAAAGCGGTTGGTGATGTTTGGAGAAACCCCACTGAGAAGGAACATTTTTAGGGAAGGGAAGTGGAGTTCGCCTTTATGCAGAGCCCGGAGAAAACGACGGTGTGTGCTTTCGCAGTCTTGGCCAGCGCGGATGATAGGAGGAACTGACTTGGAGGGAAGAAGTAGGGAGGTAGAAAGGCTCATTCTGAATGATATTATTATAAATATGATTGTTGACGAGGATAGATATATACGCAATTTTACCTAAGGGACAATATGAACAAAGGGTAAATTCACACCGGTGGTATTTCAACACTTAGTTTAACAAAAAGTGTCAAGACCTTCCCCAGGTAGCTTGATTCTATGTTAGTTTTTCCCCTCAAAAAGCATTGAAATGTGTCCTTTACATATATCATATGCTATGTGGACGCCCCATTTAATTCTAAGTGTCATCAGAAAGCAAGCATGCAAACGATAGGTAGAGGAGATGACGAGATTTCAACACGTGACCTAAAGCCTCCGGGGCCATTGCCATATATTTCATTGGCCGTGAAAGTACCGTTATCCTAATGTATACGTAAGGGAAGGGTACGGTTACCCCAACTTCTGGGCCAAAACCAATTTGCAATGGCACGTGTCAAACGCCACCAGATATAGGTCATCTACCCCAGGTGGTCAGGCAACGATATTCCTTGAGGTCAGTAGCATTCATAACAGAACTGCTGACCAAATAAGATAATGAAGAGAGAGAGAAACTTAGCATCATAGTCTCTCACTCGGCCCTCGGGTTTCATCTGAAACTCTCCGATATTCCGTTCTGCTCGGTCTAGTCCATCTCACATACACATCCCCAACAAACTAAAAAACGATTTCTCGTCATCATATATAGAACATATATTTCAATCATATATTGGCCTAACTTCGCCGCATAAGCCACGACACCCCATACAAATGAATTAACAAAAGCTATGCATGGCACACCACAAATTCTCACTCGACGCCTAGCTCACGCCGTGCAACTATAACCGCCACCATGGCACAGACCGACCAGGCAGATTGCCCTACAACCCACCTATAAACCCTCCATATCCTCCTTGTCAAGGGAGTGGGTGTGTTTTCGCAGCTCGCATCAGTCCTCTACCGCATGCATCTAGTTCTCATGAATATATTTCGAGCGGATCGAAGCTGGAGCTAGCTGCGATTATATAGCCAGCAATTAACATTACCAGACGCAACAGCGGCCTGCCCTAGAAAAATCTATCTCTCTACCGACACCCACATACGAAAGAAAGAGAATATAGGAAGAAAATGGCTTGAGATGACGACTCAAGTCAAGAAAAGAATACACGACAAAGTTTTAACCCCAACCAGCATTGGTTGGAATTCATTCGTAATAGACGTCGACATCCTGGTCGTAATAACGTTACAAGAAGATTAAAAGAAAACGACAAAAGCAGAAATGGGCTCGACGGCCACCACCCGTTTATCGGAGAAACGGTGGCAGGAAACGAACCCCCCAAATCAGCCAATCTATCCGTTGGTTCTCGATTAAAGAAATAATAAAAAAGAAATTCACAAGAAGGTATCGAAACCGCTATCGGCCGAGCGTCGGTCCTGGTGCTGTGGTGTAGTCTTCCGCCTGAAGGGCCCTGGCGCTATTCCGCACATGATCGAAATGGAAGCAGTAGAGAGCAGCGAGGGTGTACCCCTGATCCTGACTTGCAAGGTGCCAATCTCTTCCCCTATCATTGACCCTTTCGTTAACCGAACCCGTGGTCAGCAACTCCCCGATAATTCTCTCATCCCTCATCCCGCGTCGTCTCTCCTGCCTGACTATCCAGTCAACAGCCCTCTTTCCAAAGTTATCGACGCTCTTTACATCTGCACCCTCTCTTAGGAGCAATCTGAGCATAGCCTCACTTGGCCGTTTTGCCGCCCAGTGGAAGGGAGTGCCTCCCTTGAACACGTCCCTGGCGCCGACTGCAGCCCCACTCTCAAGTAATAATTTTCCGATCTCGGCCTTCCCCATATCGGCAGCCCAGTGGAGAGGTGTACCACCCCACCAATTATCGGCAATGCTCGTATCCGCTCGCCAATCCAATAAAAGCCGGACCATATCCGTGTGTGCGAAGAGCACAGCCTTATGCAGCGCTGTTTCGCCGAGGTTGTTTCGCGCGTCAACGTCGATGCTTGCTTTTAGGAGGCGTTCGGCGATCGCCGTGCTACCCCCGTTGCCCCAGTTTCTGGTCGCGATATGGAGAACCGTCTGGTCTTTGGTATCCCTGATATGGACGTCAGCGCCTCTGGCAAGAAGCAGAGCTACCATTCCTTCGTAGCCTCGTGAAACTGCGAGCTTCAGCGGTGTCTCCCCAAGCTTGTTGCGTGCATCTATGTCGACGTTTGCGATGTTAATAAGCGCGCGAGCGATTGTAAAATCGGTTCTGTCGTGGTCAAGTGCGACGTGTAGTGCTGTGCAGCCCTTACTATCCTCCCGGTTGAGATCTTCTTCGGGAATCTTTTCGAGGAGCTGGAGGAAAAGTGCTGTGTATGATCCTGCGGCAGCGAAGTGAAGGGGTGGAGTCCCATCGGGGTGGTCACGCAGTGCTAGACGTAACAAATGGGGTTTCAGGAGGGAATTGAAACGGTGTGATGTGAGCATAAGGGAATAGAGGGCAGAACTATCGGGGGGATCGGAGAGCTCATCACCGATGACGAGGAAAAGTTCGTTTGGGAGATCGTGGAGCCGCAGGGGTTCATTGACTGGCTGTACTTTGCCATTGCTGACGTCTGTTGTCTCCATATATAATGCGTTCTGGTGGCTTTGATTTGGATTAAAGGTATCGCTGTATTTGACGATATGATGGGTCAAGATAGTATGTGTTTTGTTGAGTGATGAGCGTGTGAAGGAGGGCCTTCTGTGAGGAGGAGATTTTGAGTGAGAGGCCCCCATGGCAACTAGGGGTTAAGTGCACCCGTAACTGTATTGAGAGTAGTATGGAGAATAGTATGGGTAGCAGGCACGTCAAGTTCAAACACCACCAGGATATAGTCTGATATGTATAGTATAGTACTATCAGGGCCAAAATTCCTCCTCGGTGAAGAGATACTATGGATGAGCACTCGCCGGGCCGTCGGGGGCTATATCAAGCTGGTTTCCCTTCGGGGATCTATTATTCTAACGACTGACATCATTAAACGTTAATAGATGGACTCAAGTGGAGGCTTTCTGCTTACGGCTTACACACATGTATGTATGTATTAACAGGGTTCCTTCTAGAAATGCTTGTGTGGCCAATCAACCAGCAGTACATGCAGTAGCGGGAACAGACAGTTGAAAGATCTCTTGAGTATGACAAGATCGTGGAGGCAACGAACATGAACAGCAATAGGGAGTAGGAACAGGACGAACAGGATGCATCATCTCTTCTAGATCTTATAATACGAGCATGCAGGGGCATTAATCCTATCTGTGTTTACCCTAATTAACAGAGTAATATACTCTTATGTAGAGTACGCACTTTATATTATTATTGATGGGAGAGTGTGCTCCTAGTAATGCACACAAATCACTTATTCCATTGTTTGTGGATGGATCGCCTGCCCTCCGCATGCGAACGGATGAGAATGTGTGGTAACCCTACGTGATATACTTTACGTAGCGGGACAATGTAACCGGTGTGCCCTATGCTTGGCACATGTAGGTTACCCGGCCATCGCCCCCCGGAGATGGTTGTTTCTCCTATCGGCAACTAGCAACTGGCATTTCAACGACCAAAGGCTCGCGTCTCCCCGAGGATAGAAAGGTCGCGACGATAGACTGACGGAAGAATCCAATACGACATCCCACAAACTTCTCAGTCCTCAACACCCACAACACCCTCCACTTTCCTAAAATTCGAACCCCTCTCTTTGTTTAACGAAGGAGAGATATTGTAATCAAAAAGAGGGGAAAAAAACAAGAAGATACTTTTGGGGTTTGTGGGGGACGCAGCGCAGCACGAACATTTGGATTGATTAAAACGCGCACCAGAAACTTAACGTCACCAGACCCACCGTGAAGTTAATACAGCATCACGAGATTACCTTCAATAACAAGGGCAAACACGACTAAACAGTTTCACGTCAATCACTCGGCCATTAAATCACAAAATCACGACCACGAGCCTCAGACGATTACAGAATATAAGAATATACGCAAGAAAGGCACCCCTCGCACACACATCGCCATGCCTCGCCCCGCAAAACACCCAGTAAGGAACTCCCCACTTACCTTAGTACAAGCCTCTGTCTAACCCTACCTTAGTATCCAACGGCGCTGCCTCCCCTGCTGCAGTAGAGTCGTTGACCCCCACCACCACGTCCACCCCCGCTGCAGACTCGGCCAGCCCACCTCCTTCAACCCCTCATGATACAGAGCCCTCGACGCCAGCTCCATATAGCACACTCAAGCGCAAGCGCGGCCGTCCCTCTCGTGCTGCTCTCGACGAAGCCTTGCGCTCGACTTCCACCCCACTCCGCAATGATGATGACCCCCCTCTGACGCTGGGACCCCCGCTGCGTCCACCCCATTAACCACGCTTTCATCCAAGAAGCGCCGTGGGCGCCCCCCCGCCTCGGCGAAAAGCATGCGCTCTCGCGGCGGTCCTTCTCACGTCACTAGCGTCCCCCTCGACAAAGATGGTAACCCCCAGACCGTTATTAATGATGAGATTGTCCTCCCCGAGGACCCCGCCGGCGAAGACAAGGTCGACAAACTCGGTTACCTCCTTGGTGGGCGCGAGTACCGCTGCCGCACTTTCACGATCCTGGGTCGCGGAGAGCGCCTTTACATGTTGTCCACCGAGCCGGCCCGTTGCATAGGCTTCAGAGACAGCTACCTGTTCTTCCAGAAGCACAAACAGCTCTTCAAGATCATCATGGACGACGACGAGAAGTACGACATGATCAACCGCGAGCTTATCCCGCACTCCTACAAAGGTCGCGCCATCGGTGTCGTCACCGCGCGATCCGTATTCCGCGAATTCGGCGCGCGCATTGTGGTTGCTGGGCGCAAGGTCATAGACGACTACTGGGAGTCGCGAGAGCGCGCTGCAGGCGCAGTCGAGGGCGACCTCGCAGACCCAGAGGACCGTCTCCCTGCCAAAGGCGAAGAGTACAATCGCAACCAGTACGTAGCTTGGCACGGCGCCAGTAGCGTCTACCATACCGGTGCTCCCTCCGTTCCCCTGCCTGTCGGCGCAGCAGCGGCGAAGAAGAAGCGTGTAGTCGTGACGGACACGAACTGGATGTTTGAGCACTCGCACGCAGCATCGCAGTTCAATTCGCGACTGCTGGCACAGCGCCTTCAGGGCGCCGCGGCGGGGGTGTATGAACCCCACACGAACCTGATTTTCTATCCAGCCGCTACGCAGCCAACGAGGGCGAGATGGGAGCAGGTTGGTGCGGGCGAAAAGGGGAGAGGTGCGGTTATTGAGACGTATTTGGAGAGTGTGCCGATTGGTGTGGGAATTGATGTGGGCAAGGAGTTGGGATTGGGCGTCGAGATGTACGATGACGCTTTTGTAGAAGGGCTTGGCACTGAGGAGGAGAAGATGGCAGTTAGGGCCATGAGGAGCAGAGAAAGGGAGTGGGCGGGGAGGTGGTAATGTGGGCTGCTTTATCTTTTTTTTTTTTGTGACTCTATGTGTGTGTGTATTCTAATTCTCGATATATTCCTTTTCTTGGGTATGATGAATTCATTCGGGGTTTTCGAACGAATTCGGATCGTTATGTTCTACCCTCTTTTCCCTTCTTTTTTTTTAAACTATTAAGCTTCTTGTTCTTTATTTTTTTTACTTGGTATTAAAGTACTGTTATGATAGCTAGCTATGTAGCTAGCCTGCTGGTGGTCAGCTGATTGGTCGATCGGTCAGTCACGGCAGTGGTCATGTATGATATGCACTTTATCTAGACGGCCTAGAGTGTGGGCGGGAGACATAAAAAAATCTACTCTATTGGCTGTTAACTCCGATATATCACAAATCCTACTTCTCACGAGCATTGAGCCTTGGGCCTGGCGACTCACGCAGTTAACGCGCAGTCTAGACCGTGCCCATTAGATTACATATATACCGTCCATCAATCTAGTCATCAATTATGAATTATGGGCGCTTTCTGCATTCGGGCTCCACAATTGAATCTTTGAGCCTCGCGCAGGTGGCGGCGTCTCATGCACTTGACGCCTTGCTCCAGTAACGCGCAGGTTAACAGTCGGGATTGTGTTTATGTAGCGTTTGTTCGGGCGTCGCATACACCTTCTGCTTCTTCCGCAATCTTTGCCACCATGCGCTAGTTACACCAAACGAGTGATCTCTCATGCAGCACCGAGTGATCGGTGATGAAGTGTATGTTGCCAAGCCCTTTTGAAGTGCTTTTGTGACGGATCACGTGAAGTTGTGTGACAGACATCTGGGGATGCGAGTGAGGGGCTGTGATTAATTGTTGGTTGGTACAGATTTCATTCTATAATGGAGAATATTGTGGTATTGGGAGCCCCGGGGGGGAGGGGGGGGGGGGGGGGTGGAGAGTTATGTGTGACTCCCTCTCGTAAGTTGAGCTGGTGTTGGTGGTGGACCGCCAGGGTGAGGTTTTGGCGCACAGAGTGGTTCGGCCCAGTTAATCGAGTAGATACTCATTTTACCAAACAGCTTAGGGGTCGGGAATCTCGTTGCGTCCCCCAAATATTGGCAGGGTATAGGGGCCTAAAAGAAGATCGTGATCTGATAAGTGGGTAAGCGTTTGCATTGAATATCTCCTGCAGACTCAACCGTCGGCTTGAACTTACAAAAAACGCCCTATAGTTAGACCCCAACGTTTCGCGCTCTTCCGAGGAATTTTAGTTGGCCAGATGTTTTTACTGGCTATTGTTGCTCTTTCACCCTTCTTAAAATCCTCCCACCAATCACAGGCGCGGTGGGCTATTCCTGCGCATTAATTTCGGTGGAAGATGATTGGGCAGCCATAAATTGGGGTTTTGTGATGGTGTTTAGAACTGTTCTTCATGTCTTGCCCTCTGGAGAATGGCACTAGAGATGGTTTTGATCGAGTGGATTGACTCCATGGAGTTGGATTGGCGAGGTAAAGATGGGAGATGGTGAGTAGAAGCCGATCGATTTCGCTGGGGCCATGTGCTCTGGTGGTAGTGTAGGTATGGTTGACTTCATACATAAACGTGGCAGTCGTTGCATTTAGTTTCTGGAACAAAGGAGTCATGAGGGTTCGTCTATGCTGTCCTAATACATCACCTAGTAGAACTGCTCTTGGGTATCGATAGTCACTGCGTGTAGAATACAGAGCACAGCCACAGAAACATCGCGTCCTGGGAGATTTCTCAAGTTTTTGGTATGCCACACTGTACACGCCGGCACTTGTTCACGAGTGTAGGCGGATGAGAATGGGTAGTTCAGGGGACATTGCCATAACTGTAAGGTTGCATGCAATCAATGAATTAAACAAAACAAAAAAAAAAAAAACGCCGGCACTTGATATCATGTCACGAGTAAGCGGTATCGGCTACGCGTAAAAAGTTGGAATCAAACCTCAAATCGGGGCATACCTGATCATCATCATGTGCACTTAGGTTTCCATGCTCACGATGGATGCTCTAAAACTTCGATAGATCAAAAAACTGTTCATGAATCTTTTTTCCTACTGTAGCCAACTCAGTTCCCTTAAATGCGTGGGATCGAAGTACTCGGGCTGGCCAGAGGCCGTACCCCCCCCCCCCCCGCGGGCCCGAAGCACTTCGATCTCACTTCACTTGCACTTTAAATACATGTACTCGCATTTTCCAAGGGAATAGATGCACAGAAAAAAAGAGGCTCAGTGCAGTTATGTAGTGGTAACTCTGCTGCTTCAAAGCGGTTGAAACCACGCTCTGGCTAGCTCACCTCAATGAGGTTGGGTCAGAACCCTCGGCTTGTACGTCATCCTCCGGCCTAGCAACTCCTGGTACCATTCTACAACATAAAAAGCGCCCTCTCCTTCACCCACACTTCTAATCCCTTCCTCTTTTTCTTTTTCTTTCTCCGCCCCATCTTCATCTCTTTATCTCTCTCCACTACTTTATCCCTTCCTTCTTATATTCACAAAGGTCCTGGTCGTGATGAGTACAACTCAAGTTATCTTGAAACTTTTTCAACTTTTCTTTTCTACCTAAACGTATCCTCCAGCCTTGTTTCCAAAAAAAAAAAAATCTGGACTATTGATTTGCATTAATTAATATGATTGTAGAGCTTTCGCGGCCCTAAGGTCACACGACAATAAGTCTCGAGATTTTCAAGACTCAATTTGAAAAATGCAAGAACTGCTGAGACTTTCCTAAGTTTCTTCTCGTCCCGTGCCCATCACTATACCGTCCTGGTATGTGTCTAAGGCGATTCTTTCACGCAGTAAATGAGGGAGGAAGGAACAATCTACAAGTGTTTCCTCTTTAACTTATAGCTGCCCTCGAGCTTCGAAATGCAGTCACACTACAGCGCTTTACAGAAGTCTATGAATAGAATTACCCAAATATACGTGCGGCTAGTCGACCTTGTCTGGGGCAGCATGTGTTGGTACACTCACTGGGAACACTTTCACAATTGCCAATATTGGAGACTCTCGCTGCTGGATCTACCAACTATCTGCTAGCGACTTTGTCCTAAAAAACAGAGATCTCGAAAAGAACATCCTCTAGATTTTCGCATTATTGGTGATCCCCCTCGGTACATTAACGACACACCCTAAAGCGTATGGCTCACGCTATCATATGGATATCACCCATCTGATCGGTTAATTGATCTTGCACCCTGATCATGACCGCCCCTCGTGGAGACAATTAATAAACTAAAGGATACTTGGCTTATCCCCTGGGTCGTATCATCCGATATTATGGTCCTTTTGGACCTAAAATGTCTTTGGGGTTTTTTCACCCAAGAGTTCAGAAAGAGTCTACGACAAACGTTTGAGTACAAGGGGGCGTGTGGTAGTGGCCTCTTCATCTTTGAAGTGATTGGCGGTAAACATAGCGTACGTGAATTTTGGGATATTTTGGTTTTCCCACCGCCAACTACAGCGAAAGCTTGCTATAACGGTACGCTCGGGACCGGGATTTGGTACCGTTATAGAGAGATTACCCTTATATAGGAGGTGCTGGTGCTGAAAGCCAGGCGAAAAGGACCGAGAAGTGCTATCGTTATAGAGAGATTACCCTTATAGAAAGTACCGTTATAGCAAGCTTTCGCTGTAGTGTGGTCCATGAGCCGGCTCGAGTCGAGCCGGCATATAAGCCCGAGCTGGCCCGGCCCATGAGGCAGAGGCTCGCAAGGCTTGAGCTGGTGGTTAATGATGTAAAAAACAGGTTATTCTTACTAAGTGTAGTAAAATGGCAGATATAAGCTTCATTTCATGGAGTAATACTGTGAGAAAGGATTTATTTAACTCAGCATTCTAGTGGGTATAAATCCCCTCCTGGCTTCCTTGATGGCTTCTAGAGCCTAGTTCAGAGCGAGTAAACTGAGCTTGAGATCAAGCTCGAGCCTTAGAGAAAACGGTTCAAGCCGGCTCAGGCTCGCTGGAGGGTGAGGCTCGCTAAGCTCGAGCCAAAAGCTTGAGCCCAAAGCTCGAGCCGGGTCGGCCCATGGACCACACTACCGCCAACTCAGGAATCCCACCGCGGCCGAGGGGATAACCTTGGTTTAAAAGGAGCCAGAGTAATAAATCCAGTTCTTGGCCGATTTATGAACGATACTAGGTCATCTAGACGGTTGAATACATGTATTATTAGGCACTAAAGGGCCACCCGGTGACCTAGGAACACACAGGTGTAATTATTCAGCGCCGTTGGTTTTAATGGTCCAAAAATTTAGTGCTGGTCAAATATGAGTGTGGTCCAGCCCACGCATTGCGACATTGAATAGGGAAAAATCGACGAATAAGTCAGATGTGAGGTATATAAGTATCCGATATGCAGCTTCAACAGTACATGGTCCATATATAGTTTATAGATATTGGTCAAAAACATTGTCTTTAGCTCTTTTCTAGTGTTGTCTATGAGCCGAGCCACAAACTCGAGCTGGCTCGATTCCTTGTGGTCTTAGGCTCGTAGAGCTCGTGGTATAAGGTAAGCTCATAGTACGGATAGTACGGGTCGAGCCTCTACTAAACAATCCAAATGAGGCCCATATGACCCCTATTCGGGAAGAAGAGGACTACGTACGAATCTATACAGACCCCCCCCCCCCCCCTTCATATCCTCTCATATTTAGCGTGCAACTTGTCACCTCCGGCTCGAGACTAAGCTCGCAAATTTCAGTCAAGGCTTGAGCCAGCTCGGCTCATTGATTACACTACTCTTTTCGGATCGAAGAAGTAACTCCAATTGGTCAATTATCCGCTGGCCTCGGATTATTTCATCGGTGCAAAATTGCTCTTGCCCGTAAAAACTAATTTTACTGGATAGGCTTTGTTCATAGGTGGTCTAGAACCGCGCGGATATCTTAACAGAGCTGATGCTGCTGTCATATAATGATGGAACTATGTTGATCACGATCTTCATACTTAGTGGCCCAACACGGAGCATTGGGAAACAAAAGCCTTCCCCAGATACCCTATCTGGGGTCTAAAACAAGGATAAAGCTAAAAAAAAACGGTCTAAGCAGAACATACCTCAAGGCTAAAATCTTCAATATCATTTGGACGCTCCGAATAGGCACAACAAGGAATATTTGCCGAATATATCTTGATATTCAGTGTTTATAGTGGCCAAGACACCACAAAACCCCCGAACCGCCAGTATTCCTGAATTGACTAGAGCATCGTCATGAAGAACTTTAAATTCGAAACTCTATATGATAATGTGTTTTACTTTATCTAGGGGTATACTTCCGAACCTTTTTATATTCTCCGGTGGGCTGAGTTAGAAACCTCCAGCCAGTGAGCCGGCCTTCAGGATATAGGTCTTTTTTTTTTTTTGTTTAATTCATTACTTGCTCAGGATATAGGTCACTTACTATCCCATTCCATAGATTTTCTTTACCATGTTTAATCAGGTAGAGAAATACTACTGGTAAATCATTAATAGTGACCTTATCAAAGGAATCTATCACTCAGGTTGTAGCGTCATCAGATATCACCACCACCCTTATCAATGACCAAGATACCGCAAATTGGAACATCACATTTCAGCCAAATAATTAACATTAAGGTACATAAGGGACAAGCTTAACATGATAGTGTAATATGGGTTTCAACTGTCACACACAAGATACCGCGGTCGCAGGTCCCTAGGTGTCCTATTCGCTATCACATCTTGTGGTGCATACATATACATACTTGCCAGTACACACAGGAATGATCATCAATCTCGGTTAGCTCCCGTCCCCGGCCTTGGAACAAAGGGTAGATCCTTGTCTTTCATTTTCCCCACGGTTAACGAATGTTGCAGGTTCGTCAATGTGGGTAGATGTGTGCTAAGGGCTCACTGATCATCAATATTCAAGCTGCAAGATCACTCTGAGAGCCTTGAATTTGATTGAACGGTCATTGAACAAAAGCAAAAAAAAAAGGGAAAGGAAAGGAAAAGCACACACATACCCTTACCTAGAAGTCTAAGCTTTTATGATTTCTTCTCACGACGCTTATTATGCAAATAGAAACGTATGTGGGGACCCTCACAGGAGCGGCGTTTTTATCACACATTAATCATGTGACGTATCTTACATAGCACCTACAGAATCTCATGGCATAGATATTAAACTCAACCACAGTTGTGAAACTATTTCTTCTTCTCGTGGCGCTGCCAATATCGTGGAGACACTACCATTTCAATTATTTACCTACGAAAACCCCGCAGACGGCTAGGCGAGATCTATCTTTGGTGCTTGGTTCCGCATATGTACCATTTTGAATCTATGGAGCACGGGCCAGGTAACTCTTGCGATGTAGTGCGGTTAGCCCCATGCCCACTCCACTCAGATACGAGTATCAATCAATGTCTTGATGGTCGCGGCAGTGGAAAGAGTTCCTAGTATCTAAGTTCCAGGCGGAATAGCTCCTCCACTTTTAGGGGAAGACGCGACCTACATAGCTACTGCTTTAGTAGCGCTAGTGATCACTCCAAGCCTTGGTGTTGTTGTCACATCACACATAAGTATCCGGCCAGATGTTGGTTCACGAGAAGCTCTCACACACTTTTGTTCAACCGATAGGAACTCTAATTTCGGTACGTAACGATATATGTCTACTGGTACAGCCTTCACTTCACTCCCACGCTTCGGTCCCGGGTGTACTTTTTCGGCTTTGGACTGGTTTATAATTTTCAACATCGGCCCAGTTTCAAAAGAGATCGGGACCTTTCGGTGATGCAGGGCCTCCGAACGGCACCCTGTTGGCAGTTTGAATGTTGGCCGTTACGACCAGTAAGTCGTGCCTAAGGAGGCAACCGATAGGCAGGTCACCATAGGCCCTTCAGATTTCATCTGAACCTTGATAGACCCAGTTATCTATCGTTTGGACTCACAGAGATACCCTACACCACCTAGCACTCTACAAGTTTACTTACCCCTCTACGCAGGGGTATGGCCAACACATCTACTTTAACCACGAAAGCGAGGTGTAAACACCGCAATCGCAGCTCTCTATGAAGAAATGATATCGGGAGAGACAATACTGAACTGATTGTATCGAGAGAGGGGAATCCATATCGTTACGATATATTACCCCAGACTCAGACCAAAAGGAATTACACTGCGTATGTATGTGCTCTACCGACTCAAACCATCGCCGTCGAATGAGTGTTGTACTATGCCTACCTCGCTGCGTACGCACCCCAGACGCGATCTGGACCGGGACCGGGACCGGGTCATCCCATTCGGATTGACCACAAAAAACCCGACAAAACAAAACAACATGTACCCCCCATGGCCCAAATAAAAGGAACCGGGGGGGCGAGGTGTGGAGTGACAGGAGTCATCGAGATGCGAAAAGAAAACGAGAGAAACGACAGTCCTGGTGCCAAATAAGATGTTGAAACTATCGCCCATGGAACTTCCAGAAATTCCCTGTTTCCCGCCTGCTTAACCGATTTGGGCGGCGGCGACAGCTCGCCCGCGCGAGTGACGATCTATGAACGATTACTGACTTTAGTTGACTCCCCGGTTCTAGCCAGCCCCGATCTGTTTCTAGTTTTTTCTTCCCCACCACTAGATATCCCCATCATCAGCACGACTACCAACTCAACTCTTCTTCTCCACTCTCTTCTCTCGTGGACTAAACAAATTCCCGGGGACTTCGTTATGTGCAGGTGGCACTGGCGTGGTTCTCTTGTATGTAGGCATGTATGTAGGACACATCCATTGAAAGATGATGATATCACTTTGAGCGATTTACCCAATGCTGTTGCCGCCCAGAAAAAATCGAGTAGTAGCCGAAAACAGGGACTCGGCCGATCACTTTTGTTACTCGATCGGGGGGGCGAATTGCATAGAATCTTACCTGCTTCGAAGAGGGGTGCTACTGAAGATATGTAAGCCCTCGAGAACGAAGATGGGAACGGCGAACGAACTGCACCCCCCCCCCCCCCCCACAGGTCATATCATGTAGAGTTAAGTACTAGCAGGGGAGTAAGGGAACTAACTATCCCCCCACGAAGCGCCGGGCAGACGCGAATGCGAGCGCGCGCGATCGAAGACACGTACAGGAGCGCACAACATGCGGAGAGATGCACGAGAAACGTGCTCCTTATTTCCCTTTGAACGTTCCCCTGGACTCGATAAAGGGATACCCAGCTAAAGTAAAGTACAGTACAGTATCATACAGAGATACAACAATAAAGAGATAGACAATTTATCATCGGAATGATGGACGGAGACCACCTTCTCCTCCCCTCTAAAACTACAATATGTACCCCCTCCATGTCTGCATAACACCCCCCCCCCAAAAAAAAAAAAAAAAAAAAAAAACGAAATAAAAACCATACCATAAAATACACAATAACAATGGCTATGTGGGGGATGCAAAAATATCTACGCCGCACGTAGTCCATTGGAACTGAAGAGACCGAATAAGTGAAAAGAAATAATAAAAGTCAAGTCAGACCAAGAGTAGGTACGTTTCCGTTTTTTTGTTTTACTTTTAGTTTGTGCTGCTTGCTTGCTTGATTGCCTGCTTGCTTGATTGCCCTGCTGCTGCTGCTTCCATCCCCTCTCTCGCTCTCCTCCCTTCTCCTCTTCCCCCGCCGCAAACCTCACTTTTCCCCGCTTCCAAACCAAACAGAAAGAGAGGGCGAGCGAAAGAAGGAGAAAGAAAAAAGAAAAAAACACCAATGCTGTTAAAACTACTTTTGTGCCTCTCTGAAGCATGAGCCATGTGAGAATTGAAAAAGGATGTTGAACCGTTGCAACTCCAGCAGCACTACCACCCTCCCTTGTTGAATTGACCCCTGTTTTCCGCCCAATATATGCTGAGGAAGGAGTCCGACGGAGAAGAAAAAGAGGCGTCCAGAACACCCAGACCAGGGGGGGAAAAGGGCGGGGAGGGGGAAAGAAAAGAAAGAAAAAAAGCTGACAGAAAAAAAGCCACCATAGGTAATGATAATGGAAACAAAGTAATAAACACAACGACCCCGCCGCCGTCCGCCCCTCCTCTTCGAGAGTTTACCACAAACTCTATATGAAAAATATGTACCAACCCTGTAATGATGATGATAATTTGCACTATTGCTCCTCCCCTCTCCAGACAAAAAATAATGTGAGGGGTTACGAATTGAAATAAGACAATAAGAATGAAAAATATAAAAAAATAAGGAGCCCACCAAACATTGTGCCATTCCAACATTCAAAGTTCGATTATTTAAAACCCCTAATTCTTGGGGGCCGGTATTGTAGCAACAAAGAATTGGGCGGCGCCAGCCAGGTAAAGGAGAGGAAAATGCTCTCGACTTTTGCCCCGGCGCCCTGCCCTGCAAAGTTGTACCAGCCCGCTCCCCGCTCCTGCTCCCATCATCGTCCGTCTCTGGACGATGCAGCCTATTAATTCGAACATACAAAAAAAGTAACCGCCCCAGAAATGAACCCCCTCCTCCTTCAACCTGCAAATCATTATCATAAGCCAAAACCAAAGTGCAACAAATAAAGACTCCGCAAACGAATAATAAAAAACCAGAGAAAAAAAGCTATGAAGCCGAGAAATAACCAAGCCAAACAACGGAATCGTAAAAAATATCAGCAGAAGAGAAAAAACGGAATCCAACTCTAGAGTGTGGCTCAAACCCAGAGACAAAAGAGATAGAGGGAAAACCCATAGTAACCAAGGAAACAAGAACTGCGATGAAATAAAAAAAGCACAACCCCAAACCATGAGCCCTTTTCCCTGAACCCATCATAAGTAATAAAAAAGAAAAAGAAAAAGAAAAAGAAATTGAATACTCTGTACCTTCCCCACCCCAGAAAACAATCGCTGTATTTAGAGACCCGCTTTTCCCCTTCAAAAATATCCAAACCATTTTACCCACCAACTTATATTTCATGAAAGCAAAGGAAAAAAAATCGCAGTAAAGCCAGCCGATGAACAAAAAAGATAATGCGGAAATATGCGTGCAGAGAGAAAGAAAAGAAACCTAGATAAACAAAAAAAAAAACCGCGAAACCAAATGCAAGAACTTACTGGATGGTTCTAGTATAGGCAAGTGACAAAGGAACCAACTTTTTGTATTATGAAATAAAAGTAAAGAGTATCGGGGAAGTTTGGAGACAAATAAAATACTCTACTGAAAACGTTCCGAAGGTTTGTTGAAATGAATGTGATTTAAACAGTGACGGGTTGACCAAAACTTGCCATCAAATAATTCTCAGTTCGCTGCCCATAAGCGTAGCCGCAGAACGGAGGGCGCCAAGTTTGTCCCATGTGCTGATGGTAGCTTGGAATTGGAGGTGGCAGCCTTGAGTAAGTGGCTGATTGGTGCGGAGGATTCAATAGCGAAGGAGGAAACCCAGCAGAGCCGGGCCAGGCATGAGCATATTCGACAGGTGTGGGGGGGCCGGTTTCAGGAGCAGATGGCGGCGAATACTCAGCCGAGTATTCCATACGTGATTCCATGTGAGCCCAGTAACCACTGTTATCGTATTGGCGGTGCTGTGGTTGAGGAGGCGGCAGTTGAATTGGGATATACTCGCTGCCCACATCAGAGTGGTGAGAGTAATATGCAGTTTCCGGATACATTTCCCCTGGTGTCATCAACTCATAACTCTTCCTGCCGGACATCGGATATTCAGGCGTGTTGGCCCACATCTGAGAATCGGGAGAGACGATTGACGGAGTGTTGCGGTGCTGGCGTCTGATGTTGGTGTTAATTGGAGCAAGAGCTGGTGCTGGTGCTGGTGCCTTTGATCCATTCTTACGATAAGCATCCCACATCAACTTGTACTGGCTGAAACCCTTAGTTCCCTCAGGGTCAACATGCAAGTGCCATCCAATCTCCTCCAACCATGTCTTCTCCAAAGCATTCAAGTCGGCAACGGGAAGTCCCGTCACCTCGGACCAAGACTTGTTTTGAAACGTATTATCGTCGAGAAACTTGCTTGCAAGAAGCAGAGCGATGGTTAGCATGCGGTGGAAGAATAGTGAATCCCTTGGAGCAGCGGCGAAGTTGGGCATCGAAACTCTTTCCTTCAAGTAGACAAGACCAAGCAAGATGGTTGAGCTGGGAAGTCTTGTTGAAGACAAAATCTGCAACACAAACTTGCGAGTATCCCGGGTAAGGCCTCGTTCCTGGGCCTCAACGGACAAGGGGTGGTTGACACTATGGGGACTGTTAGTGACATGTTCAAAAGAGAACGTCTGGAAATGGCCAACATACAGATGCTGAGATACCTGACCAACAAACCCGGTCATTTCTTCCATGTCATAATCCAAGTGCGCTGAAACACCACCCACAGGCTTCTCTTCCGCTGGGCGAGCAGTCTGCTCTTGTTTCCTCTCTTGTCTTTGCTGCCGACGCTGATGCATATGGCTCTGCTGTTTCTGGTCAGAAACAAAGATATTTGAGAACAAGCTGTTAATGTTGCTTACTTGGTACATCTGCCTGTCAAAAGCCCCGTCAATGGGTGGGAGTTCCACCCGTTTCTGAGGAGCCTGTACGAGAGACCCGAACCAGTGATTCGGGTGGGTGATGCCGGGGGGCGCAGGAACACCGTGGTAGTTCGCCTGTTGGCGTGCAGCAAAGTGTGAATCCTGTCGTGTCTCGAATGGAGTTGTTTCGAATTGATAGGCCCCTCCATTGCTGAAACCCCGATAATCCTTCTCCGAAGGGCGAAATTCGGAGCCCATGTAGTGAGGGACACCATTTCCATAATGCGGCCAGCACTCTGGGGTGTAGGCGGCAACTGGGGGTTGTAACTCGGCATATCGAATTTAGATGTTGCGGAAGTTGGGTGAGAAAACGTGTTTAAAAGATTATCAAATCTTTTCGACAGATTGGTGATTTCGTCAGCCATCATTCGCCCAGGATACATCGATCCAACCACGGTGCGGCAGAAAACTGGTGGCGAGACTGGATTCCTATTCTCTAAACTTACCAGTTTTGCTCTTGGCTCCCGATCAACTGTGATCTACGACGAACGTAGATTCACGAACGAAGTTTGCAGCTCCGAACTAATGAACACTTCCCATTCAACAACAACAGCTAAGACAATAAAGTCGTCGGGTTGTAGATTATAGAAAACTGATTCTTGTTTTTTTTGTTTTTTGTTTTTTGTTTTACAGAGATGAGTAGGTGGTGATTCGTAAAGTTATTTTCGAACTTGAACGACTGCTAATTGGTTGTACCGACTGTAGGGAACTGGGTAGAAGAACTCTGTTAAGTGCGACGACGAAAGCCTAAATTAATAGTTCGCGGGTCGCAATAGTCGACTGGTAGAAAGTCGCAGGAATATTGGACTATCGAAGAGACGGGTTGTGTCGTGGAGTTGATTATCAAAACCAAACCAGTATTGTGATGGCGAGGAGTGTGAAAAGACCGATTGCCTCCGGTGACAAGTATTTATTTGACGAAGGGTTTTCTGCACTAAATTGAAAGGTTGACTAGAGAGGGGGAGGATGGGCGAGGAAAGAGTAGAAGGAAGGAGAGAGAGTAGAAGGAGAGAACGAAGAAGTAGACCAAGGGGATGGGGGGAGTGAACTTCTTTTGAGAAGAAAGAGACGTGAACGTGACAGGATGGGTTTATCAGAAGAGCGACAATTTCTTCAGACCTTTTGCCGCCTACCGGTGCAAAATGTATCGATCACTATCGTCCACCGCGTTGGGGGGAAGGAGAGAGGAAGGAAGAAAGGACGGGTGGTGGTTGGGTTGAGGGGGTAGAAAAGAGACTTGAGTCTTGTGGAACGGTCCAGAGAGAGTCTACTCCTCCTTCCCTCCTCCTCCTCCTCTTCTGGCCAGTCTTGTCCTGTTAGTTGACAGGCGAAGTGATCCAAGCGGGCAGGGGTGGGGAGGGAGGGGCGAGCAGCAGCAGTTAGGTACATCACTTGCACTTGCAGTTGCAGGCAGTTTTCCCCTAACTTGAACTAGACTTCGTGATAAAAAATGCCTTGGACTACATAGGCCCAAAAGTCTAAAAGAAGTGACGAACAAGCTGAACCCGAAACTTCCGTCCTCTAAAACCTGACCCAAATACCAAATCTCCTACTATATTCATACCTCACAATATTATAAAATGTGATTTCTCTTTCTTTCTTTCTTTGTTCCATCACAAAAACAGTATTGTTATTTATGCTACTATTATTATTTTTCTTTTCATATGTCCATCCTATTTAGCCCACAAAGCCAACATCTAGCCCTCAAAGAGAGAAGAATGTTAGTTGTATGTAATACCTAAAACAAGGACAATTGATGGTTACCAGCGAGGTGTAGGAGAAGAAAATAGAGGAAGAGATGGACGCTGTAACCACTACAGTGGTGACCGGAGATGGATGATGAGGGGTGTGGATCTAAGCCTGCAGAGTAGCAGCAGTACCAGCAGCAAGCAGAAGCGCAGCAAGACCTTACTGGTATGCTCCACACCACACACTCCCTCTCCACATCACATAACCAGCCCTCCACACCACACACACACTACCACCACTTTACACCCACACACCCAGGACCGCTGCTACCGCTCTGCTGCGGAGTTGCAAGTCGCTGGCTGCCCAATGTTCGCCCACCGTGCTCCCTCCCTGCACCACCACCACTACTCTACCACCATTGGAAGCAGGCCCGCCCCCTCTTCAACCCCCCAACCAGTCATCCCGACAAAAATCCTCCCTTTTTACTGGACGGGTCCCGGGCACAGCTGTGAGCCATATAGCATTCAGAACAGGCGCGGGACAACCCCTGCTAGTGTCACTGTTATTGGCCTATCAACGCAAGTGACAACAGCAACAGGGGAAAATATAGCTTCAGTCTGCAGGTTAATGCCAAGAGGGGAAGTCAGTTGTGACTCGCAACAGTCGTCCCTTGGCAAACCTGTCCAATATTTGACCATATCGGGAAGGGAGAGAAGGTCTCGCCACTGAGAGTAAGGGAGGTGAGAGATAGGTTGACCAACGGCTGTACGGCTTTCCGGGGTCCAATTTTCCTTCTTTTTTTTTTTTTTCATCCCCCAGCTTCACGCCAAACTTTCTTGTTTACCCCTCTACCGTCTACGAGTAGCTAGTATTCCATCACGAGAGGGCAAGAAAGAAAAAAATTAGCCTCTCCGTGTTGCTCCGCCTTCAACTCCACTTATGTGCTGGGATCCATCGACGAGATTTCTGATAAATGACGATGCCTGGACTCGGGGATTCATCTAGTATCCGACAATGCCTAGTAGTTTCACACCCTTCCGGGGAAAGTCAATAATTTGATTTCCAAAATTATATTGGACCAAAGAGGCAAAGGGATAAATCGACCTTTGAGCTTGGCGGAACCTCCGGCTAGAACAAACGAAACGGTAGCAGACAAAAGCATACATGTATTCCAGAATTGGTTCATGACTCTTCCAATGTCCATCATACGAAGTGGCAAGAGATTGACCAAGTAACTCAAGAGCGCGGGCGGCGACAAGCGACTACGCAATGAATACATGCCTTTTTCGTGGTTTTCCTGATGTAAATCGGTGGGCAGGAAATTTGTGGGAAATTTCATTTCTTCATTTTACGGTCGTCATCTAGCGCCTGTGCTTTAGGGACTGCATACATACACACCATCCCAAATCTCACCCTTTTCGTCCTTTTCGTATCGAAAACAACCGACGGGGAGACTTCACGTTCAATTCAGCGCTGCACAAATAGAACTTGCAGCCAAACATCTTTGGAAGGGTTCCGGATCCTAGAGAGACCCGTCCCGTACAGGATGCTCTACCTCACACGTTAGGCAAAAGTTCCTGTTAGTTGACCACCACCACCACCACCACTACCATCTTCTTCAAAACCATCAGCATCAGCACGGCAAGTGCAAAACAAAATGGGCTGGGTGCAGTAAATACACCCCCCATGCAGAAAGTACCTCGCGGGGAACAAAAATATAACTGCTAATGGGATGGGCGCATAAGTAGAGGTACATACTCGGTACATACTCTACGCATTGTTCATGTAACTTCTATTCTTGGTCGTTTCCCAACCCGACTGGCTTACCAGAGGGGGAAAGAAGTGTATGCTTCATGTGTGTGGATGCCAGGACGGGTCAGGGTCAATAATAGTGACTGCAACAAAAAACGACGTCGTAACCTTTGAGGTGTTCTCTTGCTGCTAATCAATCCTCTGTGGACGTGTCAGAGGCGTTGCGACGTTCAAACAAGTAGCAATAAAATGATGGCCCCAAATCGGGTACCAAATGGTACCTATCTAAAAACCAAAGTTTTTAGCTCACGATCGTCCGAGTTATGATATGTCGTAATATGAACTACTCTCGAAAAGATTGATCAGTATGAACTAGAAAAGCTGCATATCTATGTTTTCCCTCAACGAAAAACAACACTTTCATCTTTCCAAACCCGACTAGAAACGCGAAGATCCTCGATCACCCAGGAAGGCGGATGCTGCCTCATGACACGCGAACATGGTTCTTCAGATCCAACTGTCGCACACCCCACAGTGTGCGAAATTTCTGCTTAGACGGGAAGGAAAAAAAACAAATCGTTGAGCTGGGCACACCCTCTGGGCTCTCTTTCTCACTTTCCTGCCCCCGTCCTTCTGTCCGTTTCGTCCCTACATAAGCTGGGGCCTTGGTATTCATAGCGTGCATTGCATACTACAGACGGCCTAAGCAGGAGCAGCTAGCCTTCTTCCCCTTTGAGTCGACAATAACAGCCACACCGCGGCCAGCCGCAGCACATCCGTCGTCGCTGGTAGGGCTATGCTAAGCCACTGACGAAAACGGTGTTACTTCAAAGCCACTGATTTCACGCTTGTGCAGGGAAATGATATTTTAATAATAAACCATGTAACGTGCCCCGGGACGCCTTCCATGAAACGGACCATTAGCAAAGAAAGTCGAAACGAAACAAAGGAAAAGGAAAAGGAAAAGGAAAAGGAAACGGAAGAAGAAAAAAACTCTTCTAGCCCCTGGCCCGCAGGAATCAAAAAAATAAAATAGGATGGGCATCTATCTACATGTAGGGAAGTACCGACCCTGCCCGCACCGCTAACTAAGCCATGTTTACTCGCGCAGAAGAAAATAGCAGGTAAAAAAGAAAATGCAGGAACGAAACGAACCCGCTCCGTTTCTTTGCACCTCATCACACCCCCTGGACTTTGTTTATCCAAACCAAAACACCCCATTGCGATGCCGCCATGGGTTGGATTGCGGAGGCAGCTCATCTGCTGTAGGTAGGGGTAACACAATTCACCCGCTGAAAGGAGAGCCTAGTTACACACAAAGAGGGTCCTTGGAGCGCGGGGGACTGATGATACTCGATCCTGGATCTCGACACTTTCCTTTCATATTCATCCTCAGCTACCCTACCATTGCTGCGGGGAAGATACAAGTACCGGATGAAGAACATGGTTCCACCAAGAAAACTACGTTTTCTCTATCCCTGTATGATTTAAACATCCATTCAATGACTGATTTTTTCGTTAATCATTATGTACTCTACTCCTCTCGTGAGTCTCGTGAGCGATCAAGACAATCTGCGCAAAGGCGAAAAGGGCAGCAGGGAATGAAATGGAAGCCCAAGGGATAGTTACCAACTGCCTCATCTCGCAAGTGCTTCGCCATGCAGATCGAGATTAAAACTCAGAGGATAACGCGGGAGTGGAAGCCCTGCGCAAGCAATCAGTCATCGTCCCGTGGAGTCGTGGACCGTGTTCCAGAAGGTCGTAACTAAAGTAGAGTACGCCCATCTTTCACTACTCGTACCTCACCGGCGTTGTTCTCGGAGAAAAAAACCTGGTGAGGAACCCACTCATACGCATGCGTAACCGCATAAAAAAAATAGCCAATCCTGGGACCCAAGTTATTAACAACGACACCAACCGGTGCCAACCGCAGTTGACACACACGAAATAAAAATAACAAAAAGAACTACCAAGCAATTCTAACGCGATGTTAGCGGTTCAATCCGCAGACGGCGCACTCTTCACAGTCATCATTAAAAGCAAGGCGATAGGCTTTAGTTTCCTTCAAGGGACCGAAATTTTATAGGAAAATAAATTTCACATGTGCATATACCCGCGTGTAGGGAAAGAACCAGAAAATGCAAATCCGTATTTTGTATGGCAGATCAGCGCCACTCCATACAAATAGTCTCTGTTTCGTCACTTGTATTTTCTGGTTATGCTGTACGCGAGTATGTTTGCTATGCTGTTCACTCGAATACGTATAAAAATGCAGCCATATCAGATTGAAGAATGTCCGTCCGATCATTACTCCCGCCTACATAGAAAAGGGGGTCAAGTACATGTAGTTTCTGTGAGTCGGCGGACGACCCCTTCAGAGTTGGGAAATTTGAATGCCGTTACATAACTGAATATTACATTATTCAGGCTAATAGTGTGAAGCATGATGGAGAAATCCGGGACATTCAGGAGAACAAATCATTTCCGGAGAGAGACCATATCGCTACACGTAAAGGTACTGGCCTAAAGCTACTATTCGAATGAGAGGCAGCAAGGGAGAAAAATGACTTCGGTATCATAACCTCAGTTTTTTTTCGGGTAGCTATCAATGCCGGGTGTGCATACCTATGAGTGTTCTTTCCACATGTCCGCATGCCGATATTGCTGCAGCCATTTTGAACTCCTCCACATAAAAAAAAACTGAAAATATTTTTTTTTTTTTTTTTACCTTCCTCACACGGCAGGATATTCATATCATTCCCCTACGCAGGCGTCTGATTATCGTAGGGTACATCGCGGACGCTGGTTGGCTCACCGGGTTCATGTTGCAAAACAGTGCCAGTAATTAGGTGTGTTGTTCAAGCAAGCGGGTGCATGATAGGCGTTGAAGTGAGTGACCGGTATGTCGGTTTCAACACCTTTGCAGTCCCTTGACCTATCGGATCCCGTGCAAGAACCTGTAGCCTACTCTAGAGTATGTACTCCAGTGGACTCCGCGGCATAAAGTCTGCCTACTCTACATACATAGACCTAGAGTACCATCTGGCGGCGCATACATACTGTAACACGCTGCCGCCGGCTTTTTATATCTACATACAAAGTCTACACAAGTATCCTACATTGACTTCTGTAGTCGGTCTCGTTGAACATGGAGAGGCCAGCCAGCAGCAGTATACTGTGTCCTTTACATAGCCTATGTATGGTAGGAGTTGGGGAGCGCATGGTGATGATTTTAAGGGTTCGAACCTACGTGGTCTAGGTATGCGGTATGCACCCAATACCTGGAGTATGCGTCTGCTCTATCTAGTAGAGTTCATGGGCGGCGCATCACATTATGTGGGGGGGTATTGGGGTACAGTCAGTCAGTCAGTCTTTTGATATCTGCAGATGACGTTGCCCGTTGCGGGAGCAATGATATGATGATGGCCATCTCTTCAGATCAGCTAGCTTGCTCTCCGCTGCTGCGATCATACGCTACCAAACATTGTTGATGACTCAAGTCAAATGAAGCAAAGCCGGCTCTCAGATAGCAAAGGACACGTCTCCATCTCTGCAAGAAGAGTCGTTCTTGTTCTGTTTCCCTATTTCCCAGTGGTTCATGTGTCAGGACCAAACCCCATAAACAGGCAACCAACAAGAAGGCGTTGTGACGTTCGGTCGGGTACCGGTACCGCAAAAACGCGGGCCCGAACCAACAAAGGGACCCGCGCACGGTTATTGTTGCCTGATATCCTCTAAACCGATTGGAGGTCGGACAAATGATGGCTCGCCAGTCATTGGTCCATGCAGGAAACCCATGTCTGGTGTCTGGTTTGTCGGTTATGTGAGTTGATATTATTTTTACTGAATAAGGACGTCACGTGAGGGAACCTGAGTGTTGCTGGAGCCAGAGTACCTGCTCTAGGTAAAAGAGGTACCTACATTGTAGAGTAGCTAGATAGTTAGGCACAGGCACCTTCGCTAAAGGGCTGCCGCCGCCAAGGAGCTGTTTCTGGAGACGGGAGAAGGCAAAGATAGGAGTCGAAAATGTCGGACCAGTTGGTTTGGTCGCTGGTCCTGTTCCTGTCTGTTCGCAGCTATTTGAAACGGCTGCTAATATCCCAGACGGCAGCCAATGGCCAGTGCACATAGGAATGTATGGAAACGGGTGGATAATAATCTCCATCATGTACAGGCAGGTCTCAAAGTCACCTGATTTGGAAAGCATGCACCACACACAAACCCATGGGATAGGGCTCAGCCTTGTTTAAGATGTCGAGAGAAGAGCGTCACTCATAGCAATATCAGTCATCCAACCAGAGTCGTACATAGGCTGGCCCTAAAGGTGTCCAACGTTCTCTGCAGAAAGACAGAAAGCCAGCTGGGGGTGGAAGAAGGGGGTTGCGTAACTGGATGACAGATCTTGGAACTGTTGGAGGTTTGTTTATTTGAGTCTGGCCAATGATAGCAAGCTACGGCCCAAAACCATACCCGCGAAGCAGCACTTCTCCCTGCAGCTTCGTAGATGTTTGCCTCTCTTGGCGGCGGTAGCTTCAAAGCTCTAACCAACCTGGCAGTGCTACCACCGTTCAGCTCATGTTGAATCGAAAAGCGAACCGGTAGGGAAAGGGCCATGACTCTTTGAGAGGTGAAGATTTTTGAGCTCTATCTGTCTAGAACGCTGGGCTACTCCAACTAACGGTCTAGTCATGGTTGGAGGTTGGGGTTTGGTCACTTGCATGGCAAATGACAAAGTTTATCAACCGTGGAGAACGGGAAGAGCCAACCGAAATACTCATAAAAGATAACATTGCCGAAATTCAAAGAGGGGTTCTTTTACCGGGTAAGTGGAGTTATTAATTGCACAATCGGTGGAGTATTAACTAACAGAGGCAAAGCGAGTTGAAGGGGAACCGAAGAAAAGTCTCAGTTCGGTTGCTAAAATTAATAAGTTAATCGAATAGAATTAATTGCGTTCTATGCGAATCATTGGCTCACAGACAACCAGAGGTAAAAGAGAACTAAGGAGGTCGAAAGAGTCTCACTAGTACTCCGCTTGCAAAAATTAATAAGTTAATCGAGTATAACTAATCGCGTTCGTTGTAAAGCATCTACAGTTCGTGCATATGCTAACAGATCTTTATCAGAGGCAAGAGAACTGAAAGGTTCGAAAAAGTCTAAATCGTCATCACACCGGTTGCTAGTTTAATAAGTTAATCAAATAGAATCAATTGTATGCACAGCTCGGGATGAAGTGTTAGCCAATCGATTGAAAAACAAATGGGGTTGGAGGGGGCTAGGTCTGGATCGTTATCACTCCAGTTGCCAAAGTTAATCGAAGAATCGATACCGGCCACTGATTTCAGGGAAGAAAGAACTATCCTTTTGGGCACATGTGCTGTCTTGTTTCTACGGGTCTCTAAGTAAGGATTCCCTTGCGCGTTGACATTCCCTCGATCATTTCTCGGTCTCAGCTGATCAAGGGTATCTAGTACTGAACGTGGTGGTATGTACAGAGATATCTTTATTGAAGGCACGACGGATGTTTAGTGCCTGTCTGACAATCTCTAAGCCTCTCCAGAGAGGGCTTGAGCTTCACAAACTGGTAGGAACTTGATCGTTTGCACAGATAGAACCTCAAGATGTTTACTAATTACACAAGGATACGTTGTCTAGTTCGCGCAGGTGGAATCCACCAGCTCTTCCCGAGTGATATCTCATGACAACGCGGCCTCACTAGAGTCGAGTGGCCCGCGTTTCCTCGGGGGAGAATTGATAATCCTCCGATCGGACTTTTTGTTCTAACGCGCATTACATCTTTGTACCCGCATCCACAGGCAAACAATTGTTACCGGTAACCCTCGCACGCTCGCCCTCCTTCATTCCTTTTTCGCTTCGCGCTCCAGATTGCTCGATTTTTTTTCTTTCTTCCTTGCCTTGCGTTGCCTTACCACACACACACACCATACTGACTGACACTGACCGCCCTGGTCGCCTTCAACTAGCTTCTACTGCCTGCGGTGGTAGTTAAAGAATTCTAACCGACAAAAACTGTTGAAGGTTCGACGTTCCGGTCCACCCAACGTGTTAACGTTACCGTGGAATCATACGTCCTTCCTTACCTTACCTTACTCGCCCTTAGTCAATGGGATTTCTGTTTTGCAAGATGGAGCTGCTCGATCGACTGCATCGATCGATTGGTCGGGTTGCTTTCGTTGAGTAACAACAGGGTTGGCCGGGGGCCTACCGGTCAATAGATCAGTAGATGGGCGGACGTTGACTGCTGTAGAGTAATAGCGATGTCAACAAACTCAATACCGGTACACAACTCGAGTAAGCATCTGTAGAACACTATACAACCTTTGCCCTTACCACTTTGGGTGGCAACAAACAAAACATGGTCATTCTCGGCAGCTCATCATGCCCACTTAGTAAGCCACCCCTCCACCCTCCAAAAGAAAAACCCAATTTGGTAACGTCTCCTGAAACCAGTCAAATCCGTCGAATGACCCATTGTGTTATCCGCCGTCTGACCATTTTGAGGCTCAACCCCTTGTCAAAGAATATTTATTTTTGTGTTTTGCGTGAGGGAGGGAGGGAGGGGGGGGGGGCGTCAGGATGCAAGGCCTCCCGAAATTTGGGGAGCGATGCATGGGGGGGGGGGGGGGGGCAGAGCAGGCCTGTGCGATGCTGGCTGGGGGTCGATGGAATTAGCTGAGTATGGCATGAGACGGACAAAGTCGATCCCCGAATTATCGATCATTGTGGAAGAAACAAGATATGAGTTGTGGGGGGGGGGGGGGGGGTGCGCTTCGAACCCTTTGCGCGCGACATGAAAGATCAAGTAGTCTAATTCTGGCGGCGGTGGTCGTGGTTATGGCGGTGAGGTTCGGTTTCGGTTTTAGACGCCGTGGGTTGAGGCTTTCTAGCTACCTATTCTATTCTAGCTGAGAGCTCGAGGGACCGGTCATGACTGGAGAGATATGTAGGGTGATCGTGAACAGCTCAAGGTATGTAATATTTGTTTACCCCCCCTGCTTTACTGGTGACTGGACTAGTCGTTTGGGCGTGGGATCATGGAGTGTCGCGACTTTTTTGCTTCTGATTAAGTGTACTGCTGGCAACGATCTGGAAATTTGAGTCCCAGGGGGGCTTCCTTGGCTATTGCGGTTGAGGATTTCATATCTTCAGCCGCTTCGCATCCCGGTCAATACATCATGAGCAATCACTCGATGATGATTATGCGAGTGATATTTTATGATCGCACCTAAGAGCCAGAGCAGGCGAAACGCTTCTCTATATGAGTACTCAGGGTGCAAATAACATGTTTTGCCTTTATAACAGTGACTGTTATTTCCGTAGGAATTATAACACCTTGGTAGCCCTAAAATCTCGAGCGCGAGGCGGCTATCTACAACATAGGCAGCAACCATTAGAGGATTTAGCAACGGAAATATTATCATCCAGTGGCTGCATGTGTTTACCAATCCTAGATCTAATACTGGCTTATTGGTCCACTAACTCACAGGTACCTGAAACAAGAAGAGTTTTGACAGTTTACTCGTTAATTGCGCCAACGTCATTTGATCGGAGATCTTGAATTCGCATTCCGCATGGCGCGCACCATGCGCCGAAAGATCTGGTTGATTTATCTTTCTAATAGAATAACGGGTCGCTCGTGTTGGTCTCCTGTGCGCACAAGGTCGCCGTGACGTGCCAGTTACAGCTCCGTTGTAACGATCAGGGCCCCCGATGAGCCCGGTGCGCACACACATCATACGTTCCCGGGCGATATCTACGAGCGCCCTCGCCATCGCCGGCCCCTGGAGCGCGCATCAATGGCATTTCGGTGCCTTAAAAAAATCGTAGTTACACCATTGTGGCTGTGGTGGTTTGGCGGCCATTGCGTCTTGTGGCGATGTCAATCTTGAATAGTATGAGGTCGGGTTTCCGGAATTCTACCAGTTATATTGGCCCGATTTTGAGGCCCGGCCGGATCTGGATGGCCGGTGATTGATGCCTGGGCGACAATGGGGTATCGCCGGTGGGACGGAGAGCGGCCGCATGCGGTTTTGGCTTTGGTACCCGGGGCGCAGCTGCGGCTGGTCAATGACCGTGTTGTGAGATATTGCATCAAGTTGTGGGGTTGGACAGGACAGCTGCTGAAAGTAATGAAAGATGAGCCCGAGACCGCGCGGGGTTAATGGGAGACAAGTGTGCCTAGCTTTGGATGATAACTATGCTATTTCTAAAGGTTTTTGCGTTCTCGAGAGTCATTGCGGCGGGGTTAGGTTTGGCTAGGCGCAAAGCGCTGGTTATCTATCAAAGTTTTCAGAATTGCCGCACAACTGCTATATAACGTAGCGGAAACTCATCTTTTCCTGGGTATGGTTAATTTGTGGGGCTTTGAGGTTTTATGACGCGACAGTGATACTGGGAGATTGGTGTAATTTTATTCGCTAGTAGGCAAAGGCAAAAAGGCGCCGGTCGAAAATTTACTCCTCATTTGAAAAACTAGCACTACTAGCTGTTCGTCCGGAGGGCTTTGGGGGCTCGCGGATATGGAACCTATCCGCGGAATCAAGGTCGTGGAGACATCATGCAACTATAAATATATATTCTCTAGTAGACACGCGTACGCTAGTCTGGTATCAGGGTCCAGGGCGGGGTAAAAAGGCTAGTTAATTGGACGCCAGAAGAAAGGACGGTATACGGATCGGGAAGCTAAAGAGCGCAAAAATAGAAATGCCTCTACTCTTTTACATCACATTGTGAGAATTAATGGGAAGTGTTTTGTAACGGAGCTGGTATTGCCTAGGATACAGTCTTCTCAGCCGTATCAGTACTTAGTATTGATAATAATATGATGATTAGAAAGTTCCTGTAGCGGGCTACCTGGTTACGTTCATCTCGTTGCCTCGATCACAGCCTTGTGTACATAAGCTATGTGACGCAAAAAGTTCAATATATTCCGAGTTGAAAAAGTCGAGATTTTGTATCTTAATGCTCGCTGTTGAATTATAATCAATGGGAACTAGCCATACGAGATCTGAAACAGTTGGAAGCTGTGATGTGTTCCATGTGGTGCCTTAGGATGGGGCATATATATCGGGTTGTTATTGCTGCCTCGCCTCACCGTTGCCTAGAGTTGGATGCCTCGAGATTTTTTCTTTCGGTGTTCCTTAAAGCCTGGGATACGGTTGTGACGTTCTAATGATAGCAAGAGGCCTTGTAAAATGAGCATGACATTCCGGGTGTCAACATCTAATTGGATTCTGCTTTCCTCTGGTGGGGCAAGTTGGACGAGATCTGACTATGGGATGGGAGTGGGGATCATGGTCATGAGTATATGAGAAAAGCAAACGATCCCCCCCCCCCCCCCCCCTTATATAAACACCTAGATTGACTCTAGGCCACCGTGGATAGATGCAGCATTGGAATACTCATATATATATTTACTCGATCTAATACATTCGAATAAAGTCTCACTCACCGTAAAGCTAGCCTTCCTATCAAAGAGTTTGTGGGGGACACTTCATCCATTCCAGAAGGAGTCGGACTTAAAGAAATATTGAGTCAGTGTGGGGCGAGGAGCGCGCAGTGTATCGTGGTAGTACATACATTGACGTGACATTGTGAGAGCGTGTGCCTTGCACTGCCCTAGAAATATGTTTTGAGGTGGGACTTGAGCTAGCGAATATTATGGGCCATATGGCTGTAAAAACGAGACCATGCAGTGTTTCTACTTAAGGTCCAAGAGATGACATTGTGACTTCACTAGGGCGAGATGTATGTCCCGTATATGCGTCACATCACGTCAATCTAGGTCTTTTGTTTTTACAGTCCTTGTGATTATCTCGCCTCACCGATCACAGTAAAGGTGTCGCTCACGAGGACGTAAATTATTGGTTTGACTGTTGGTGTAAACAGACGTGCTACCTATGGCCACTAGGTTTTGGGATAATGGTTCCGATAGATCGACAACACCAACAAAAGGCAAATACAAATGATATTTGGGCCGCGCAATAGTTGTACACAGGGACACATGATACACGAGTCACAATGGAAGGAGCACGAATAACAATAGTACGTATCAAGAGACACTGTAACTTAAGCATGGGACCAAATAGTACTATCACCCTACAAATGCCATAACCGTAGGGTTGCATTCAATTAATATAATGAATTAAACAAAACAAAACAAAACAAAACAAAAATCACCCTACAAACTGGCCCGGATATCATTATCTAAAATCGGTTCTGAAGGCAACGAGTGATCATTTATGATCACACACACACACACACACACAACCACCTCTATATTCCCCAGGCGGCCTTGACTTCGTTGATATCTAGGGGTATTGAGCTCACTGCCAGTAATTTCCCTCTTGATATTAGATTGGATTTGCGGTAATCCGCGCACACGGGCCCTCCCTGCTGCTTTTTTCTTTCTTTCTTTCTTTCTTTCTTGTTTAATTCATTAATTGGCCCTCCCTACCGTGGCTAGCTAGGCGTCAAATTTGAAAACGCATGCGACCGATACTCGCGCTGCCGACAATTTTTCTTTATACTCTACAGATGGGCTCTTGACAATCTGATTCTAGTCGGGTCGTACGGCGGGGTCAGCGGGACTGGTTTGCCTCCCGGGGGCGCGCCCGGCCGGGTGATATAGATATGGGGTTTGGGTCGTTGGCGAAAGTTGTTGACTAATTCTACCTTTGATCTTGAATAAGTCATGAATAGATCTAAGCTATAAGAGGTCTTATTCCTCACTCGCCGCACATTGGTGATTCGAGTTACTCTACCATGATGCGGGAGCGCGGGGTCGGAGGGGGCGGGGGCGCGGGGGGGGGGGGGGGGGTTCCACAACGCAGGCACCCTCCCGCGCCCTCCCGCACTTTATCCAGGTCTTTCTTATCGTCTTTTAATAGCAACCTACCCTGAGTATAGTATCTTAAGTATCACCGCCCTATTAATATATCCCAACGTTTATATCATAACTACTCCCGGCCGGGTCTCCAGACGCATATCCGCCATGACGACCTCATTTCGTGACCCGACGTGAGCGGGAGGGTCCAGAACCTGTATTCGGACCACAGTGAACTTTGAAGAGTTACCGGTAGGGCGGATTTGCGTCGCACGTGGTGTTGGGGGTTTGGTGGTACGGTGGTACGGTGGTGCGGCGTCAATGATTGGATTGCGGTTTGGGGAGTTTCAGGCGGTGAGGTAGCTCCGCCGTCTTCATTTTGCAGAGAGAACGCTCTCTCTGACGAAACTGTTTAGGTTGAGGCCAGTTTGTGTGGTGTTTTGAGTCAAGACTGGGAGAGTTCTGGCGTGTGTTGCGCTTGTTGGGTCCGTTTTGTGGCCCGGCGAGGGCCGAAAGATAAAGACAACTTGGTCAAACCATGAAGAAGAATTGCTGGTCGAGCGGGTTTATGTCGCATAGTGCTTTTGTTCTGCGGTCTGGGTGCGGTGCGGTGTCAATGATCGGATTGCGCCTATCATGATTCCCCGAGTTTTCAGCCAACTCGAGTTAGTGGATCAACATATTTATGAGAGAAACCATAGTGATGGGTTTTAAATTAGGGCGGATCTTCAGGGCGCTCTTTCATGGTAACATGAAACCCATCACCGGGTCTGACCGGAGTTTCAGATGCATACCCTTTCTATTCTCATTATACGACCTGACGAGATAGTCGAGGATCGTTTATTTTCGTCTTGGGGGCATTCGATCGTGGGCTTGAGTCTTGATAGCGGGTTTCAAACGCATATCGATCATGATGAGCTTATCCCGAGGCCTGAATAGTTAGCGGTCATCTCAATCAGGGGGGTACAGCGGGCGTTATCGAGATTGGGGTCGGCTGCAGGGTCATACATATTATGCCGTCGATCTAGAATCTAGGGGTAAAGAAAGCTGTCAGTAACTGGAATTACGTTCACTGGTTAGTAAGATACCAACGAGGCGGTCTTAACCCCTTGATAGAAGGGGTTAAGATCATCCGCCCTCGTGTCGTAGGTCTAGAACAGGGCTGATCAATAAAAGGTTGAGTAGGAATTGGAGTTGGGAAAAGCATTTAGTGTGATTCTTCCACCAATAAGATTATTCAATTAGCTGCGAGCTCTGAGGAGATTTTAGATGCCAAAAACTTGGAGCGAATGTTTAGTCTACCTTACAGGGCAAAAAAAGGTACCACTGTGCCGTTGCACTTCGCTGTTGTTTCTCGGTATCCCGGATCTCTTGTTGCGGAATTGCAAATGATAGTGGATCCTACCTAAAGTTAAAGGCTAGCATGAACAATCAACCTACCAGTAGAGGTACTATAGGGTCTTGTTATTGTAGTAGTTAAATGGTCTATTGGGTACTTTGTATAGTACTAGCGATGCCGGCGGGAATTTCGGTATAGAGACTCCGGAGCCACCTGATCTGAGGTAATTAGGTTTCGGGTATTCCTCGTGAGATGTTTTGCAACATCTTCGAGGTTGAGGTTGCGGACCAGGAAAAGCATTACCAACGTACATTTATACCGAAACCTTACGAACATAGTGAAATAGATTGTAAATGGACATATAATAGAAGACAAATAACTACAACCTGTTTGTAAATGTCATTATCCCCATTATGAGTATCTGCTGCAGCCTGTGTCCTACATCTGTATAATGCCCTTGTTTATAAAATCTATATGTAGTCTATCCCACTCCATCCGGGTTATCTGTCTTGCCTGTAGCCTAGAAGTTTTACTTTACCCCAAGAGGTAGTGTTTTTTCAACTACATTCTTCCAATTAACCCCATAGTCACTGGATATTATTATATTAGCACGTGGTGAATTGAGTGGAACGATAATTTCTTTGATACCCGATCCCTTCTTATCATTGACCATGGGCGAGCACACCATATCACAGCCCAAAGCACAAAACCGACCCCAATCCTAATTTTTTTTTTAATTCTCTCTAGCCAAGTACCCAAACCTCGCCATTTTCGGATATACACACACAAAAAAAGAAACCTAGACCATAGCACCCCGTCCACCGACGGTCCCCAGACTCTTCTTCTGGACCTCACTCAACACCACCTCCGGCAGCGCCCTCTGCCCCCTCCCACCCGGCGCCGGCAAGAATCCCAACGCAACAAGATACGCCAAATACACGCCCATCAACTCCACACTGACCCCCATCCCGCCACTCCGATCCTCGCCCGTCCACGCCGCATCCTCCCGCAGCGCGCTCACCGCATTCGCATCATCCAGCTCCGGCGCCTTCGTCGTATTCGGCAGATTATCCAGCACAAAGTGCAGCAGCGGGAACAGCGCATTATCCGCGCTCCCGCCCACGACCCACGCCTCGAGCGCCACGCGCCAGGGGACATAGTCCGCCGTCGCGACGGCGTACCCGTAGGTGGCGAGGGTGCCGAGGAACTCGTTGAAGCGCAGGCGTGGGTGGGAGGTCACGTGCGCGACGGGGAGCGGGGTGGAGGAGGAGGGCGGGTGGAAGGCGCAGGCGATGACGACGCGTGCGACGTGGTCGACGGGGACCATGTTGACGGTGTTGTGGATGTTGGGCATTTGCCCGAGTTGCGCGCAGCCTTTGAGCATGCGGATGAGGAAGTCGTCGGTGTTTGTTACTGTGGCGGTGGTGTTAGTCAGGTAAATAGGAATCAGCGGATCGATCATTGGCAGACGAGTGATAGTCCATGACCAGCAACAGCTTAAAGGGAGAAAAGAAGGAAAGAAAGAAAGGGAAACACTAACCTCCCGTCTTTGAATCCCCCACAACATACCCGGGCCTCACCACACACCCACTGAGTCCCCTCCTCCCCGCCTCGCGGACCAGATACTCACCCGCCCACTTACTCTGCCCATACCCCGTTCCCAGATCGCCGGCGGACCCTTCAAGATCATCGCTCTCTGGCACTCCCGCCCCACCCTTCTCCATGATGGCGTCCGACAGCAGCACGTAGTGGTCACAGTCCAGCACCGACGTCGACGACACAAACAAAAAGCTCTTCGCCTTGCCCGACGCGCACAGCAACAGCGCGTCGACTGTGCCCGTGACGTTCGCCGGGCGCAGCTTGGAGTAGGGGTAGACCCAGTGGACCTGTTGTGTCGCTGCTGTTAGCACTCACTCACTCACTCACTCTATCTACTACAAAACATCAAGACCCGGGGGGTTGGGGTTTGGGGGGGGGCACGTACCTGAGCACCGTTATGCACAACCACATCCACCTCCTCCACCAACACGCCCCACTCCTCCTCCGACACACCCAACTTCGGGCTCCCCAGCTCGCCCACAACACACTCCACACGCGGCACCCACGCCTCATCCCACACGCCATACGCCTGTGCGCTCGCCCTGACCCTCTCCAGCGCCTTGCTCTTATCCGCCGCACGCACATGCAAAAAGACCTTCTTGACCTCCGGATTGCGCCGACTCAGCAAGTCCCGCAACAGATACACCCCCAGAAACCCCGTCGCACCCGTCAACAGCACCGTCGCCGCCCTCTCCGGGTGTCCCAGCGTCTCAAACCTCTCCGGCAGCGCCCCCGCCAACTCGCGGGCATCACGCACATACTCCGTCTCCCCGCCCTTCTCCCCCTCCTCCTCTTTCTCCCCCGCCTTCTCATCCTCACCGCCGCCCGTCGCAAGCGACTGGATCGCCAACTCCCCATGCCCCTTCAACCGCTCAATCTCACCCGCCAGCGCCCCCAACGTCGGAAAGCTAAACACCGCCCCCAAGCCCACCTCACACACAAACCTCTTGCGCACCTCAAAGATCATCTTTGTCGCCAGGATCGAGTGGCCACCCACATCGAAAAAGTTCGACGCCGGCGCAATCGCCTCCGCCGCGTGCGGCAGCAGCCCCTGCCAGATGACGCGCAGCTCCCGCTGCGTCTCCGTCAGCGCCGTCTCTGCCGCCTCCGCCGCGCCCCCCCGCCGCGCGGCGGCGGCAGCGAGCTGCGCAGTGTCTGGGAAGGGCAGGGCTGGCTTGTCGATCTTGCCGTTGGGGTTGAGCGGCAGGCGGGAGAGGGGGACGACGACGGTGGGGACGGCGTAGGCTGGTAGGCGGCCCTTGAGGTGGGTCTTGATGTCGCGGATGAGGCTTCTGTATTTGCGCAGGCCGCGGACAATCTCGTCGTCGTCTCCGTCGGCGTCGTCGTTGTTGTCGGCGGAGAGGAGGGACTCGAGCGACTGTGACTGCAGCGGGACGATGTACGAGACGAGGGTGGGCTCTTCGTCCTTGTCGCGGCGCACGAGGGTCACGTTCTCGCGCACGAGCGGGTGTTGGGAGAGGTGGGTGTCGATCTCGCCGAGCTCGATGCGGAAGCCGCGGATCTTGACTTGGTCGTCTGCGCGGCCGGAGCACTCGACGTTGCCGTCGGGGAGGTAGCGGCCCAGGTCGCCGGTTCTGTACATTCTGTCTCTGGGGCCCTGGTAGAACTCTCTCCACGTCTCCTCTCCGCTGTCACTCCCCGCAGCCTGCGCAGCCTGCGCAGCCCAGTGGTCGTCCTCCAGATACCAGTTCTTGATAAACTTTGTCGCCGTCATGTCCGGCAGCTTCAGATACCCCTCCGCCAGCCCCCCCGCACGCACATAGATCTCACCAATCTCGCCGACGCCACAGATCTGCGTGCGGTCATGCCGGTTCACAACAAGCAGCTGCACATCGAGCATGCCGCGCCCCGCCGGCACCACGTCCTTTAGACTATGCGAGAACGTCGGGTCCGCCGTGAGCGACGGCACCTCAAAGTAGCTCACCGCGCGCTGCGTCTCCGTCGTGCCATACATATTCACCACCGCGACGTTTCTTGCGAGCGACTGCAGGCGCAGGCAGTCGCGCTTCGTCAGCACGTCGCCGACGAAGAAGGCGTGGTGCAGCGACGGGATGGCGCGGGTCGCCTGTGCGGAGAGCAGCTGTCCCATTGCTGGTGTCAGATGCGTGATGGTGGCGCCGTGGTCGGCCATCCATTCGGCGAGGCGCCCCGGAGTGCCGATGTCGTCGGCGGTGGGGACGAGGAGGCGCGCGCCGAGGAAGAGCGGCGTGAAGATGTCGCGCTGGATGGGGTCGTGGGCGATGCCCGAGAGCATGGTGAAGCGGTCGGTGGCGGAGAGCCCGAACGTCTCGGCCATCCACGGGAAGTAGTATGTGAGCGAGAAGTGCCGGCCTCGGACACCCTTCGGGATCCCCTCGGAGCCAGAGGTGAATGAGAGAGTCGGCGTCGAGTCCGGGCCCACGATAACGCCGGTCCCATTCTCCCTCAGCGGTACCTGCGCCGACAGGACGTCCTTGCCGCCCACCTCACCGCCCACAAGCGTGCCGTCGGCTTGGATCGCCAGCGCTGGCACCTCAGTGAGGATGTGCAGCTCATTCGATAGATACTCGCGCACCAACTCACTCAGCGCCCCGGCCTTCTTGATCACCACCAGCGCGCGCGGCTGCGCAACCTGCAGATAGATGTTCTGCCGCGCCGGCGGATACGCAGGGTCGATGACGGAGAACGTCGCTCCTGCCTTCAACACGCCCATGACGGCAACGACGAGGTCGACGCCGCGGTGCGCATACACCATGACCACGTCCCCGCGCTTGACGCCCTTGGCCACAAAGTGGTGCGCCAGGATGTTTGACGCCTCGTCAATGTGTCTGTACGTGAAGACCCTCGTGTTGCTGCCGTCGCTGGCGTCGCCCGTCTCGACGACGCACTCGCGCTCCGGGTGCTTCTTTGCATTCGCGCTGAAGATGTCGTGGATGGCGCCGCGGAAGGTGCCCCAATTCAGGTCCTTGCGCGGGTCCGGGAGGATGGCCTCCTGCTCCGGCGTCTGCAGGGGGATGCTAGACACGGGGATGTCCGGGTTGCGGGCGCCGACTTGCACAATCTGCAGCAGCTGCTCGAGCAGGAACGAGACGCGCTTGGTGGAGAACATGAGCTGGTTGTAGTGGGCGCTGAGGGTGATTTCTGGCACCTGCGGGGCGCGGCGGAGCGAGGAGGCGGGGGCGGAGGAAAGCTCGACGAAGATGGACAGGTCCGTGGTGCTGGCGTGGGTGGACAGGAACTGCTGGCTGGGCGCGTCGGGCGCGTGGTAGAGCGAGAGGTGGAAGAGGCACGGCGGGGCGGCGGACTTTGTGGCCTGTTGGATGTGCGCGGTGAGGGCGGAGAAGGGGACTGAGTCGGCGGCGCCTTGGGTCTCGAGCTGTCACCACACAAAGGTCAATCATAACCACAATCAGCAAACTGCCATCTATAAACCACTCCAAGATGCAGAGCAAACAGAACAGAACAGCCACAAACCTTCTTCACCTCCCCCAACAACCCCACAAACGTCGTCCCCGCCGCCACCACAACCCTGAGCACAAACGGCTCCCCGCCCTCCGCGCTGGTGCCGAGCGCAATATCCTCATCGCCCGTCAGCCGCGCCGCGAGCGCCGCAAACGCCGCCAGCAGCACCGTGAACGGCGGCACGGGGTTGCTGCCGTCGAGGATGCCCAGCTGCAGCAGCGCCAGCCGCACGCCCTCGGGCACCGCCACAGAGTGCACGGCCTCGACGATGCGCGGCGGGTCCGGGCGCACGTAGTCTGTTGGCAGCGACGGCGTGGTGAGGGAGCGCAGGCGCTCTTCCCAGCGGGCGAGGCGCGCGGGGAGGCTGTCGAGGGTGGTCATTGTCTGTCTCTCTGTGTCTGTCTCTCTGTGTCTGTCTCTCTGTCTCTCTGTGTCTGTCTAATTGTCTAATTGGAATTGGGGGGAACGCTTTCTCTGTTTCTCCAATTGGTGACAGGAACTGGTGTTGGTGGAGGAGAGTTGAGTGTGTAGATTGCGGGGAAAGTCGAGGTGTTTTCTCAGTTCAGATTTTTCGAAGACGCAACGCCGCCAAGCCCTTCCCCACCACCGAGTGACAACTCATGACTCCGCGCAAGACAAGCAAAGCCGGGTAAACGTTTATCCACCCGTCATAGCGAAGAGAATTGATCCTCACACAACAGTTGAGCCTCCAACCTCCATTCCCGCTCCCCCCCTCCCCTCCACCTCCCTCCCCTCTACCTCCCTCCCCTCTACCTCCCTCCCCTCTAGCTCTACCTCCCTCCCCTCTACCTCCCTCCCCTCTAGCTCTACCTCCCTCCCCTCCACCTCCCTCCCCTCTAGCTCTACCTCCCTCCACATCCACCCCCCCTCCACAAAATGGACTCCCCCGACCCCTTCACCCCCACCTTCAGCGCCTCCACCTTCCAGGGCATCCCCAACCGCACGCTCCCCGACGACTGCATGGAGTACACCCTCTTCCTCCCCTCCCTGCTCACCTCTCCACTCTCCGCAAAGGCGCGCCTCGAGACGATACAGCCGCTCGCAAAAGAGCTCGCAGCCAAATGGTCCGAGGGCTACATCTGGCAGCGCGAGGGGTTCGGCCTGGAGCTGGCGGAGAAGGAGGGCACGTGGTGTCTGCAGGGACGCACAGAGTATGGGATGCGGTGGACGACGAGTGGTTTGTGGTGTGGATGCTGAGGGAGCTGAGTGCGCGCTTTGCGGATCTGTGGATACGGTAATTGCACTTCTACACCAGTGTTCACAGGGGCGATGGAGAGAGTTTGTGGCTATCTAGCTGAGGTTCTAATATACACATCTACACACATGCAGAGTCTACGACACCGACGGCGAATTCCTACTCATCGAGGCGGCCAACGCGCTGCCAAAATGGCTCAACCCCGAGATTGCCGACCACCGCGTCTGGATCAACTCCACCCGCCTTCTGATAGTACCGCTCTCCGCCGTTCCTTCCCCCACCACCACCACCACCACCCGCACAGCCCCCATCTCCCGCCCCCTCACCCTCACCGAAGCCCTCTCTACCCTGCACACCTACACCACCACCATCCCGCCGCTCCCCACACTAACACACATCCGCCTCGTCGAAGAAGAGTCCTTCTACCGCACCACGCGCTACCCCTCCGCCGCCGCCCACAACACCCACCACGCCCTCACCACCCTCCCCCGCCCCCTCGCCCACCTCCTCCACATGCACCCCGCCACCATCGCTGCCGCAGTCGAAGCCTTCTACCTCCGCGACCCCATCAGCCTCAAGTCCCTCACCCCAATGACGCACTTCCCCCCCACCGACCCCGTCACCGTCTCCACAAAATTCACAAAAACCCTCTACGCCCAGCTCAAAGCCCAATCCTTCACGCCCCCCCCCAGCGCCTGCTTCCCCCCCAGCACCACCACCACCAACAACGCCCTCGACATTGGCACAAAGCTCACCAGCGGCTTCGAAATGCTCCTCTCCGACGCCACCGCGCCCCAACTCCTCTCCCCCTCCCGGCAGCGCACCATATCCACCATCCGCACCTTCCTCGCCTCCCCACCCACCCCGCCACCAACCGACGCCGAGATCGCCGCCACATGGCCCACCACCGCCGACAGCGAGGAGTGGCTCGACGTGGACTACGCGCAGTTTGAGCAGACGCTGCAGGGGAGGCCCGGGCATAGGGGCACGCAGAACGAGAGCGGGTGGGGGGACAAGGGCGCGGAGGAGAACCTGAGGAGGATGGTGGAGCGCTTTGAGGCGTTTTTGAACGATGATAAAGCGGGGTTGAGGGTGCGGAGGTGGAGGGGGATGATGAGATGGATGTGGATGATGAGTTGAATTCGGGGGATGATGATGAGGAGGAGGATGATGAGGAAGGGGAGGAGGATAGAGAGGTCTCCTTCGACGAGCGCGAGTTTGAAAGGATGATGCGCGAGATGATGGGGATGCCCGTGTCTACGCTGGAACGGGAGCGGGCGGCGGAAGCCGAGGACGACGGCGAGGAGGCAGAGATCAGGAAGGTGATGCGGCAGGTTGAGGCGGAGCTGCGGGAGGCTGGCGCGCTGGAGACGTCGCTGCCGAAGCTGCGGGTTAAAGAGGTTGACAACGAGGATGCGGAGGAGGAGGAGGACAACGCAGAGCTCGATATCGACTACGCCTTGGCCGCCAACATGTTGGAGAGCTTCAAGGGCCAAGGCGGGCTGGCGGGGCCTGGCGGGAACTTGCTGGCGCGGATGGGCATGGGGTTGCCGCCGCGGGATGAGGGCGACCACCAGGATAGTGAAAAGAGGGAGATTGGAGGTGAGAGGATGAAGTAGTGCTAGGGGAAAGAGAGAGAGAAAAAAAAAAGGAAAGGAAAAAAAAAACGGTTCTATGGTTATGGTAGTAATGTAATGACCCGGGGGGGGGGGGGGGGGGGGAGGAGGGAAGAAATACTTATGGGAAAGGGACTATAGGACGTCATGGATTTTATCTTGTAGATTGCTAATTCTGCAGCATCTTTTGAAACCCCCCGCCCCATGCCCGCCCCATGCCTATGCGTGCGCACGTACGTGCAATGATTGCAATTAATTGGGTAGAGCTACTTACTTAGAGGTATGGATACTCTACAACAACAACGTGGGGATAGTAATGCTCTGCGTGCTATTAAAACACCCCAAGTAATAGTAGCCCTTTTCTGCATAACGGCCCTTATGATAAAGCCCCCTTTTATTGGCAAAAAGGCGCAATGATACCATGGCCAGTGGCAACCATTAGATCAGATATGTAGTTCAGTTCTGGCCATCACCAGCAGCCGGCCAGCCACATTCTGAGAAATGCATATATGGACAAACAACTCATTGCATAGTTGCCAAGACAAAGACCATCAATTCTGCATATATTACATTAGCTCTTCTACATGCAGCTTGGCCCGCCAAACACAACCAGTTTTTCTCAGAACGGAGTTTTCACCAGAACGGAGTTTCAAGCGCCCCCCCAATAACTCTGTTTCGGGCCACTCCTAATTAAACGGGCCCTTAGGAATTAGGATTGAATATGTGTATATGTATTATATTATCTCAGATCTTGCTAGGCGTAATATATCATTGAGTCTTGTCTTGCACCTCCATGATCCAGCTTCCATCCGACTATATACATGTAGCTTGCATATCCAGGAAGTTGGTTGCTTTATATAAGAGACACAACAGTGGCTAAAAGTCTACATTTCAACGAGCCTTTCCCTCTCTCTCTCTCTCTCTCTCTCCTTTTTGCCAAGAAGAATCAGCGGTGCCTGTGCATCATGTATGATCACTCGACGCTTTCAGAGAGGCGAGTGATATTCCATGTCTGAGAAACATCAACTATTAAATTAATTGCTCTGTAACTACATATAATCCCTATATTCTTGCGGCATGATGACGTCTATAGTGGATTTTACGTTTGAAGACACGTACACACGAGGTATCAAAACACCCCCCCCCCCCCCGGAGACCAATAAACAAGCAACACAAAGTGTAAAAACCGACGTTGGCCCTCAAGAGTAAACTCACCTCACCTCCAGGGTGAGTGATATGCCTCATGCGTGTGAAATCTCCCTTTTGGGATGGTATTAGTTGTGCTTTTTGCGGGTACGTACGGTTGCCTGAGTTTTTTCACACAAGTGTAGTATGCGCGTAGCTAGGATCCCTTGCAATTGGTTTGCGCGCTAAAAAGTGCATTGTGTTTTTTTTCGTTTTGACGTCAGGCTGTGGCCGCGCGAGGCGGCTCATGTTGGTTGGAGTTGTGTAGCCAGAAGTGCAAACATTCTCGGGTATGCATAACGTACAGCCATATATATATCGGTAGAGTTGTTGGAACAGGGACCAACGATCACGTCGAGAACAGGGCAATTAATTCTCCAACGCCACATTTCTACCGATAGCTGTAGGTGCTGCCGTTGGCTCCTTCGGGAGGGGGGGGGGGGGGGCGTTTCCTGCTCCGAGTACTATTCCGGGGGTTCAGTTCCGACTATTCAGGGGGCTTTGTTTACTGGTACTCCAGGAGATATATATACATAACTACCATGGGTAGGTGGTGGTCGATAACATTTATCCGCCTTGTTATGGGCTGTGAAGGGCATATCATCACGCGGGCCAGCCTTAGGCCTGTAGATATGTATATTGTGTATAGCTATAGATCGCCATACCAAAGATATAATCATTTACGTAGCCGTCTATATATGCTGTATCCCCAGGTCATGCTACTCCACCTGGGAGAAGAACTCGATCACGGGAGCACATAGAGATCGATAATATAAACACAGCCATTTTGTATATATATATCCATATATACCCGCCTATTGACTGAACTAAGCAGCAATATTATCATCTATCTCTCTATCCTGTCTGATAAGCAGCCGAATATATACTTGATTCTCATTATTCCTCAACGCGCGCAACATAGGCATCCCGGGCAGCAATCTATAACTGAGGGCACCATACTAGTACTCCCAATGGCCGAAATCTTCGGCCTAATCGCCAACGTTTTCTCAGTTGGGGAATTTATTTGTAATCTCGTTGAATTTGGCCGCAATCGCGGCTTCATCTCCGAGCGTATCCTCAAAGCTTCCGAAAATCTCTTTGCTGAGCTCACAGACCTCGAAAGGCTCCTCAAGTCCGTACAAGACCATTCCAACTCCAATCCCGGCTCATCAGCCATGTGGTGGCTTGACAGAGTTCTGGACGAGTACATGCGTGAGCTGGTGAGGCTCAACAACCCGAAAGATAGGGGTTGGTTTGGCGTGTTGCTTGAATGGGACCAGAGGGAGATGAAGTTGCAGGAGTCTGTGGCGGGGGTGCAGAGAATGAAGAGTACGATTATGGTGGTCTTGATTACAGATTAGCTGTGGGTAGATTGGTGTTAGCTTCTAGAGTTTTGGGCGATACTAATTGTGTGCGCGGTATGGCTAGGAGTATGGCGTCGGAAGAGACAAGGGCAGTGAATAATGCGAGCCAGGACAGCCAAGTGGTTCAGACTGAGGTTATTAGGAACTACTAGAGGACCAAAGAAGAAGAGTATCATCGATGTCTTGGTAGGAATTTAAATTTCATACATATATGCACATGGATATATAACCCAGAACAATAATTCTGGATCGGTCGATCATCCACTAACATAAGTAAGTAAGTAGAAGAGCTTCTCGGGGGGATACACAGCTTCCTAGCTAAACCCTACAGGTCTCCAAGAAAAAAGAGCGCTTCTGGTTAAATCTGGGACCGAACAGAAGAATAATGGACCTGGTATAATAAGAATTAATCCCGCAGGATAATACTGATTCCACTAACACAAAATTAATAGGGAAATCTCATAAAAAGACACTCGGCTGGTTGTCTGGACCACATACGTACAGGTTTCCAAGGAAAGCACTCTCCCGAGGGTCGAAACAAACGCCGCCAAAGCGGGCACCAGAGGATGAATCCTGCGCACCCACAGAGCTCGGTGTAAAGGCGTAAAACAGAGTATAACTCCGCCATCATATACTTGATTTGGGTCCATGGTCCCCGTGAACCTCCTGTGAATGCAATGTGTCGAGACAGCTACATGTACTAGCTGATAGGGGGAGTGCACCGCTCTTTTCTGATCCTCAAGCATTAAGGATGAGAAGGACGAGTACCTGACCTAATTAATTCTATATCCCCTTCTTCTCTGTATATAAATCTATGATGACTTTACGGTTATGTATCTCTTGCTTCATCTACATTCCTGCAGCAAAAAGTGATTTCTAAGCAGAAATACAGCAACCCTCGGGAGGAATCGAACCCCATCTCTATGCTACCGAAACTACTGTTGATACAGTGGGCGCTGGGGCAGATCGTAAGTAACGATGGGCACGAGACAATAGGAGACCATTTTACACCAAGTCTTGTCTTGTCTTGTCTCGTCCCATCATGGTCTCGGAAGTCTCGCGCGAAACTAATATAAGCTAAACTAAATCTAAATTTGAGGTAGAAATTTATACCTCAATCCGTTAATCTTCACTTCCAGAAGTTCTTGGCAAGAATGGTGGATATAATTTGGGGCCAAAATACACGCCTTATTTTTCAGGAGCCTGCGCATGAGGAAGTCTCAGTATGAGGAAACCTAACTATTAGAAAGCACCCTCGCTTTGGATCATTGAAACATCACTCGAGGGTCTCGAGAAAGTCTCGGGACTGTACATGTGAGTCTCGTACCCATCATTAATCGTAAGGCCGGGCCAGTTGATTGCAGATAAGGGGATAAAGGGGATATAAAATACTCTCTTGGCACAATTGAAGTACCTTAAAGTGGACGGCGCTTTTCGATAGACAAGTGATGTGGCGAGCCCGAATTCACGGCTATGTGTTGTTACGTACGGCCGCGGTGGAGGTGTTTATATAGATGTGGTGAGTATGAGGGTTTTAATTCCATGAACAGCTAGTGCAATAATTCACACTATTCAACTCCCACGAACTCTCAGTTATAAGTGAATGCAATTAATGGCTCTCCAAATTCCATCAGGTAACGGCCCACTTTGTCATTAATGTCAATTATTCAGCTCAAGCTCAATAGTAGAATTCGATCAACGATGCATGCGGTCGACGTCTAGAACTGATCAATTAAGCTATTAGCTACAAGCTGTTCATATCTGGGTGATCTATAAGCATCCCGAGCTAGCTCAGGAGAAAGAATCTTCCTGTCTTAGACCTTTCTTTTCCCTCTCACGTCCTTGGCTGTATCGGCATGAGATGGACCTTAGTGGACTGCATGTTGCATTTTAGATCTTTTGTGACGTTTGTATCACAGGGGGCCGTTTTCGAAGTACTTCTTAAATGCGTATGGCTCACGGTACGTGTTTTCTGATAGGTACATGTTTCCGATATAAGAGTATACGAGTGCCAATCTGGTAAAACCGTCAGCACAGCCCAATATTTATTTCGACGCTCAAGAACCACACAATATATATACAGATTCACTTCAGGTATCCAGACCAAAGAGCCTTAGTAAGGGACCTAAATAATTTTCACCATCGATTGGAGGTTTAGACCATTGCTAAGCAGGTCATTTTCAATTGACATCTATATAAACATACATTTGGTTTGATTCCTTGATCTCGAACCCATTCAGTAGCACCCAACAGGCTGCATACTAAGTGGGGCAGAGGCTAGGAGGGCTATGAGAGCCGGGGGGAGGAAAGATGCCATGGGAGGAGGCTGAATACATGAATATATATACTAGGCTAACTAGGCTGGCTTTTATCGACTTTTTCTGACTTTTATTTCTCTAGTCTTTTTCTGGTTTTTTTTGTCGATTTTCTGATTTTTTTTTTTTTTTTAGTTTTTTGAATCATATTAGAACCATGTTTTTCCTTTTTCTTTTTATTATATATGTTTTCTTTTTCTTTTTTTCTTCTTTTTTTTTTTCTAGATCTTTTTATATTTTTCGACTCTTTTTCTTTGATTCTTTTCTTTGATTCTTTTCTTTGATTCTTTTCTTTGATTCTTTTTCTTTGATCTTTATTTTTCTTTATGATTCTTTTCGAATTCTGTGATTCTTTTTTTTTCTTTTTTTCTCGGTTTTTTTTCCTATGATTCTTTCTTTGATCCTTTGAGTCTTTGATTTTTTCTTCTTTTTCTCTTTCTTTTTCTGAATCCTCTTGGTGGAATCCAAGAGGTTCGACTGAATTAATAGGCTATAGAGCCAAAGAGCTAGAGGGAAGGAAGAGAAGGAAAGGAAGGGAGGGAGAGATGCCATGTGTAGGCTGATCGCAGACACGATGAAGGCCAAAGACCATCCACCGGTCAGTGCGGGTACAAGAAGGTGCAGGAACATGATGAGGAGGAAAGAAAGAAAAGAGTGAACAAGGGCGAGAAAAAGGTGTTTTTATAGCTGCCCGGACGGGTTGATTGCGCTTTCTATCAAGGTGCAAAAGCTGTAATCGTGATCTCATCAAACTTTAGTTTCCTCTAGGCCGCGGCCGTGGAAATATCTGGGAGGTACGCACGCGTCATAAGGAACAGCTTGGAGTGTTTGTGAACTCTATACGATTCTGCGGGACGCTCAAAGTCAGTCTTGTGATCAGGTCCTACTGGAGCAAACAGTTCGTGAAAGTTCTAGAAACAGTATGCCACTGGAGGTTTTGCGCCGTACATAGGATGTTAAACTTGGACTCACAATAGGTTCGCGATCGTTCTAGCTCTGGGCAGCAAACTTCTTCATGTGTATCTCTCATAAATAGGGCCTCTGTGGATTTTGAAAACGATTCGGGTTCGGGTTTATTTCGACTTAATTGCTCTTAATTTCGAATTCCGTAGATCACGTATAAGATGATGTAGAGTAGTCTGTCAGAGTATCGATCCGTTTCCTATTTATATATTGCAGGGGTGACGCATAATTACATATGTACATGTAGGTAAAGGAGCGGATACTCTCCAGCGGACCAACAACAACAACTGCACCTGAAAATAGTACAAATAGCGCGCACAACAGGAACGCCCAAACAAACCCGCCAAGCCATGCCCCTGCATCAACGTCCTCGAGTGACTCACCATGACACAAAAACCCTAACCCAGATCTGTTATCTCTCCAGCCCAGTCTAGATCAAAATGTTTGATACCCCTCCCCCGCCCTTTCTGTTTCCACCGACCAACCACAATTAACCCGCCCAGTTCAACCCGCCCCTTTTCTTTCTTTCTTCCCGTTAGTCCAAACAGCTCTAAACCCAAAGCAAGAAAGAAATCATGCTCGACGTTCTCAGCTTTATCGAGGCGAGGGGGGGAAACCCAGAGGCGATCCGCGAGAGTCAGCGCCGCAGACACGCCCCGGTGGAAGCTGTGGACGAGGTGATCGCGATGTTTGAGGCCGCGAGAGTCGGTAAGCTTTTTCGTTGGGGGAGGCGTGCGGGGCGGGCGCGGGGAGGAGTCTTCCTTTTTGAGTGGTCTTACTGACGACCTGCAGCAAGATACAACGTCAACCAGAAGGGGAGCGAGATCAACATCAACCAAAAGGAGATCGGGGCCAAGAAGAAGGTAACCTACCTACCTCGCTGGTTCATGAGATATCACCTTACGGTTGCACACTAACTCGCGGGTATAACAACAGGCCAAGGAGGATGCGACTGAGCTCCTCGAGAAGAAGGTCAAGCTCGAAGCCGAGAAGAAGGATCTCGAGGCGCTCGCAGTCGAGAAGGAGAAGACCCTTAACGCAAAGTTGGGCACGATCGGGAACTTAGTCCATGACACTGTACCCATGAGCAACAATGAGGTGAATACCTTCTCTTCCCTTCCCTTCTCTGCAACTGTACAAGTGCATGCATGATAGTCTAATACGGCCCCCCACCAGGACGACAACAAACTGATCCGCACCTGGGCGCCCGAAGGCGTTAAAGTCGAGAAGCGCGACTGCCTCTCGCACCACGACGTGCTGACCCGGCTAGACGGGTACGAGGCCGAGCGCGGCGTCAAGGTCGTCGGCCACCGCGGCTACTTCCTCAAGCGCTGGGGCGTCTTCCTCAACCAGGCGCTCATCAACTACGGGCTCGAGTTCCTCTCCGAGAAGGGCTACACCCCCCTGCAGGCCCCGCAGTTCATGCTCAAGGACATGATGGCCAAGACGGCGCAGCTCGAGCAGTTCGACGAGGAGCTCTACAAGGTCGTCGATGGCGACGAGCAGAACGACAAGTACCTCATTGCCACCTCCGAGCAGCCCATCTCGGCGCTGCATGCGGACGAGTGGCTGATGAGCAAGGAGCTGCCCATCCATTATGCGGGATTCTCGTCGTGCTATAGGCGTGAGGCGGGGTCGCACGGGAAGGATGCATGGGGTATTTTCCGTGTTCACCAGTTTGAAAAGGTTCCTACTTTCTTCTCCTTTCTTCTACTCTACCTACTACTACTATCATTACCCCGATGCTAAAAGCGGACAATAAACAAATAGGTCGAGCAATTCGTCATCACCGAGCCCGAAAAGTCATGGGAGGAATTCGACAAGATGATCGCCTACAGCGAGGAGTTCTACCAGTCGCTCGGCATCCCCTACCGCGTCGTCGCCATCGTCTCCGGCGCGCTCAACAACGCCGCCGCCAAGAAGTACGATCTCGAGGCCTGGTTCCCCTTCCAGGGCGAGTACAAGGAGCTTGTCTCCTGCTCAAACTGCACTGACTACCAGTCCAGGAACCTCGAGATCAGGTACGGCACAAAGACCCAGACCGAGGCGAACAAGAAGTATGTCCACTGCTTGAACTCGACGCTGTGTGCGACCGAGAGGGCGCTGTGCTGCTTGATGGAGAACTACCAGACTGAGGAGGTAAGCAATTGTCCCCCTGAGCGAGTGAAGAAGAATTGAGTACTGAGTCGAATAGGGTATGAACATCCCCGAGCCTCTCCGTAAATACATTCCTGGTGCCCCAGAATTTATTCCTTTCTCCAAGGAGCTCTCAGCCGGCAGCACCTCATTGCGCAAGGGCGCCCCCAAGCCGAAGGCCAAGGCAGAGAAATCTGAGAAGGCAGAGGCAAAATAGACACCAAATTTATTTTTTTCTTCCTGATATACCCCGGGGGTAAGACTTTTATGTAGATATAGAATTTTTTTCAAAGCGGCCGGGAGTGAATAACAACGATTTGGTTCTGGGTATGTGACTCTAGCCAAAAGCCCGAATGAAGAGAAACTACACCGTGTGATATTTCATGAATACATAAAAGTTAAACCGTTAGTTATAAGCTAAAAGATCATGCATGAAAAAGACAAAGCCCTGTATATTTTTTTATTTCCGAAATTCCCCAATACATTATAAACTTTAAAAAAATATTTAGTTCTTTAACAGGCCTCAATGACGATCGCAGAAGCTCCACCTCCACCGTTGCAGATACCGGCGGCACCGATCTTCCCGCCCTTCTGCTTGAGCACATTTATCAATGTGGTGACGATTCTTGCGCCAGAGCATCCAAGAGGATGTCCAAGAGCGACAGCACCACCATTAACGTTGACCTTCTCGGCATCGATTCCGAGAATCTTCAAGTTTGCAAGAGCAACTACTGAGAAAGCCTCGTTGATCTCGTAGTAGTCGATTTGCTCCTGGGAGACCTTGGCGTGCTTCAAAGCCTTGGGGATGGCGAGAGAGGGAGCGGTAGTGAACTCTGAGGGCTGCTTGGCGGCCTCACCCCAGCCGAGAATCTTGGCAAGAGGGGTGAGGTTAAGGGACTCAAGAGTTGCCGCAGAGACAAGGACAACGGCAGAGGCTCCGTCGGAGATGGGGGAGGCGTTGGGAGCTGTCACGGTACCTGTGGCAATGAAGACAGGGCGGACGGTTTTGAGTTTCTCGGCGTTGAGCTGGGAATATGTTAGATATCGCAGTAGAGCAGAATGTCATGGATATTCGGGAGAATTACGTTCTTGGGCTCGTCATCGCAGTCAATGACCTTGTTTGGCTTTCCTCTACCTCCAGAAACCTCAATTGGGGCAATCTCATTCTTGAAGAGACCGTTTGCTGCAGCGGCCTGGGCCTTCTCGTATGAGTTGATCGCATAGGTATCCTGATCTTCCCTGGAGAATGTGTAGTCATTGGCGCACTTCTCAGCTGCGAAACCCATTGCCTGGTTGTCGTATGCGTCTGAAAGACCATCACGAACAACACCATCAACTATCTGCTGGTTTCCGTAGCGGGCTCCGGAACGTGCGGTGGGGATGTAGTATGGGGTATTTGACATAGACTCAGTTCCTCCAGCTACGACAATGTCGGCGCAGCCAGTAAGAATTGTCTGGGCACCAAGGATGATGGCCTTCAAACTGGAGGCACAGACTTTGTTCACTGTGGTGCAGACGGTTGTGTCCTTAAGCCCAGCACCAATGGCGCACTGGCGAGCTGGGTTCTGTCCCAAGCTGTTGTTTAAAGTTGTGTCAGTGTTTGTAGAGCTTATAGGGGAGTTTCTGGTTCCCAATTGGATGCAATTTCAAAGAGAACGGTCTTACTTTGCGGAGAGAACATTTCCCATAAAGACCTCCTCGACCGCTGAGGGCTCGATCTGGGGGACCTTAGCAAGAGCTGATTTAATGGCATGAGCTCCCAATTGAGTGGCAGTCAAAGAAGCCAAAGAACTGTGATATTTTGCGATGAATTGTCAGTTGTCTGGCTAACGGCACGATTTTTTTTCAAGCTACTACTCACCCCTGGAAACCTCCCAGAGGAGTTCTGGCGGCGGCAACGATGTAAACAGCGTCAGACATTTTTAGAGATTATTAAAAAAAAAAAAAAAAAGATGATGGAATTGAGTTCGATTAGACAAAAGCTGATGCAAAGAAAGGAGGTTGATGGGTTAGAGTAACGAAACGAAATGAATCCCGTCGCTGGTGGCGGGGAGTTTATGTAGGGAAGCTCCTCGGCGGGGTTGTGTTGTCGACCAGCTGCAGGGTGCAGCATAACTAACCCTATTCGCCCTGATGGCTGGCTGGGCAGGGTCCGAGCGCATTGGTTGCACCTGTTGAGTAAACATAAACATTTCACCTTCTTGCTTCTCTTCAACGTTCGATGGTTTGTTGAAGTGTGTGATGAGCTCAACGCTTTCTGTTACTCAAAGAGGTCAAGTTCAGGGGAAACAAAAGCCTCTGTCGCACAAGCACATCGGGATTCTCCTCGGCTTGCCGACAAGGATTAGTATTCCCAACAAGCTTAAATGATCTACGGGAATATCGTATGATGATTATCTTGTTCCTGAGTTTGTCAGCTTTATCTGCAACAACAGATTCGATTCCATCGAGAGGTTGCGCGTACTCATAAGCGGAAGAAGCTCCGTCAATGGCTCTCTAGAATTATGTGGCTGAGTTGGAGAAATCGCTCTCAGGACCTCATTTTGTTTGTACACACGTCTCTGGGGCTCTCCTTTACGTCACTATCGTACCATCAGCTCTCACAGAGCTGTAACGAGGACAAGTGAGTTAAAACACCTAGCTACATACATGTAGATTTACAGCTTAAACGCTCGATCTAATTAACCACCAAAGGAATCTCACGAACTAAACCTCAGACCGGTATATGATAAGAATGATACGCAAACCGCGCCATGGCCGAACGGGGTAAGCTCACGGCGACAGAAGCTTCGATCTTATTTCCCCGATAAAGTTGTTACAAATTTGGATTTGGCAAGGCTCGAGGCTTGGGCATAGTACTCTCTCTATTGGGTAAACTAGCATCTCGATTAAGATAGGATCGTTCACTCTATCACCAGTCCAACCTCGGCCTATTGAAAAGATCACAAATCTAAGTCGTCACAATCACTAATCATCTTCAAAGAATTTGTGTTATCCGGGACAGCGTACCCTTCAATGAGATTTATGGCCCACATTGGGCACTGAGGACTCGTGATACAGACTGCTATATCTAGTGCGATCCAATAATACACATTATCTGCGTGGGGATGCAGTGATTGCAATTATTGCAGAGGAGTCACTGGAGATATTCTAGGCCGCAGGTAGAATCTACAAGAAGAGGCACCAGCCATTCAAGATCTTAACAGTGATTGTAGTATACCTATGCTGTTGTGTTGTGGATAGGATCTAATGATCTATATTCTTCTCCGGGGATTAATTGGTAAAGAAATTATATGTACTCTACTACCATGTACCACTATCAAAGTTACCAATGAAGTCTACTATCTTTTTGCAGCTTTTCCTCCCATCTTTACAAGGGGTCAAGATAGTAGGATGCCTATGGCTGGCTGGGTGTTGTTTCCCTCTTGTTCATCTAATCCCAGCTGTAGCGCCAAGCCAACTGCGATATTATGGCACTGGAAGGGAATAATTAATAGTACACGGACTACTATACCTGATGAACTAGCTTATGACTACATTTCATGTACAAGATGAATATATAGTCTCGGTTAGATCAGATAGCAAGTGGAAAACCCCGAGTGATGGTCTGTGATCTACAGCCTACCACGAGCCCCCCACGTCTTACTGGGTTAGTGACCTTGTTTAAGCACTCCGAGAAGATAGAGGTGAAAATTTTTTGATACAGTGTATCATTAAGCAAAACCGTACCACTTATTCAAAGTATGATACGATCTAAAATAGCGAATGCAACACACCTGGTATATAATCCTCTCTTCCTGCATGTTTGTAATCTGCAAAGATGTTTGCAGCCCATATATCCTGACGTATGTCTAACTACAACAGCGCATCAGTGATAACTCATCTGATATTACCAATAATACATGATGTAGTACGACGCACTAACTATCATTCGAGAAAACAATTTGATACGCGTAGTTTCGTGGTACCTCCAAGACTTCAATCCGGAATAATGCGATACTCAAAGTTCAAAGTCCCATCCATGAATATCAATCCTCCAGTCTATTTCGGTACTATTTTTTCGCAAGCCCGAAGGTTGATTCATTCCATTTGTAATTCTTTGTAAGCTTTAGATTCAGCCCCAACAGTGTCCAGCCCACAAACCGATCGGTTGGATATGGTCTATATATATTGATTTGCTTCCAATTATTATTCGAGTTGTTTGGAATAATCCTTGCCGCGCTCGTGTCTGTTTTGACAGTGAATCCGGCATCGGTCATAGCAAACTCAAATGAGGACCATGTAATGGTGCCATCAAGCTCAGCACGAAAGATCTTGCGCAATGTCTTGAGGGCAGAAGCTGTTACCAGGATGGTAGGAGCACCCGATTTTGGTGGAGAAGGTTTCCTCTCAAGCATCCGGTAGATGGACTTAAGCTGTTGGCCAACACCAAATTCTGTAGGATGAAATGAACCAATCGACGTTGGCAGAGTATTGAGCCCCACTTCATAATTCTCGAGCAACTCGTTTATACATGCGTATGCTATTTGAGCAAAATCTCCGGTTGTTTTGACCTGACCTTTCAAGTCAAATTCTGGAAAATACCAGTTCGCCCAACCCAACGTCTTCCAAACCCTACCCGGGTCCGAGGACGCTTGATCGTCCGGCGTGTCCATGGCAGTGGGGGTCACCAACACTGGTAAACCCCACAAATCTTCACATCGATCCATAAACATAGAAATTATAGAAACATTAGCCAAAGCCTCCCCTAGCCCCTCTGAAATATTCTCACGAGTCCGCGGAACTCTCTCAATGTACTCATTTATCTCTTTCAGCAGCTTTGAAACATCTTTGGGTGTAAGTGCGGCCTCCGCAAGCGATAACATCCAGCCCGTAAGCTCTGATTTCTTCTGTAAATCTCTCATGGATATCGTCTTCTTAAGCTTCATGATTGGAGGATTTTTTCTAGAAAGATCTTTGGGGTCTGTCCTAGTGTAATATCTCACATAATTCTCATCGGCCATTAAAAACCAACGAAACCTAGCTCGTGTACGGTTGAGCTCCTTGCCAGCGGTTTTCCAAATTCTGAAAGGGCTAAAAACAGGGAAGACCCGTGAAGTTAAAAGCATATGGATGAGATTCCAGCACGCTTGTGGTGCATAAGAATCCTTGAGGTAATTCAGAACAGCAGCGGAGGTAATAATGATGGGGTCATTATCGGGGCTTCTTTTGGTGAATTCTGAATCCGAGTGATAGATACTGTGCGATAGGTGGTAATTATTGACAGCGTGATAGAGATATAATGGTTCGTTGCGGAGGAAGGTACAATGGTCACGGACCGAGAAAAGAGCTGTGTGAGCGTCATCAATAAGATCAGCATATTTTGGATCCATTGTATACGGGGGACGGCAATTCCATGCGGGCCTGTAATTCGTGCCTGTTATGAGATCTCTTTTTGTGTCGGAATCTGAGGGGAATTTACGAGCGCGGCCAAGTTTTGGTTCCTCGAAATTTTTCACTATTAATAGTGTTTGTAGGTATCTTGTAAAGGTTTCGAAGAATTTATATATATAGTGCTGACGCTCAAGTAACAGGAGCCCCACATTCTCGCTCGTAAACAATCCGTTTTTTTGTGCGGCGACTGAGTTATCAACATCTTTCTTGGCATTGGATGCGTGTATTTCTGCTCTGGTCTCCAAGACTTTGCCCCAATTCCCGGCTTCAAATACCATTTTCATCCCGTTGCGAGCGTCTGGGTGAATTAAGTTATGATCTTCGATACATCTAAGCACGTTTTCCAAATCGGTAGGGAGGAGTTCAGGTAGAGGGAAATCAGCATAAAAGCCCATCAATACGAAGGGTGTAATTCCTATGATTAATTTTTTTACGGACAAATCGGCGGTCGTGCATAGGTAATGGAGTCTCAATTCAAACTTATCCTAAAATATAGTAATTAGAAATGCAAAAGATTAAAGACTAATTAATTGTCTTTAACTTACAGAACATTCCTTAGTTGGAAAAACACGAGTAAGTCCATCTTTAGTATACCTACAGCATCTAGTGAGGAATTTCTCTCGTTGCTCCAGAGAATAATTTATCCATGTAGTTTTAATAGCCTGCCAAACTGGCCAGTAACAGTCTTGAAATTCTTTTCGTGCAGCGAGTACAATGTCACCGCTGGTAAGAGGAGCTGAATCTATGTCAGAACGAACTAGTGAATACTTGAGGCGAAGGGAACACATATATCTACCTTTAGATGAAGACATACTGCCGATGTTTATTTAGGTCTTCTGGAGTATAGACGTGATGAGGATAAAAACCGAGAACAAAAGATGATACGTATCTGTATTGGTAAGGTACATGTACCTATAGTCGACTTGAGGTGATAGGGGAGTGTTCGGATTTAAACAGGTATGAGAAAGCACAAGATAGCGGGGTACTAGAGCTTTGTAAATCAATCATACGTACATGATTTTATGATTCGGTAACCGAAAACAACTACTTACTACATGTACAATGTGAGCTCGAGGATGTGCGCATGTCGATTGCCACACAAATGTACTCGGGTGTGCACCAAAGTGATCAGAACTCAACGGAGATTGGTTAAGAATATGTGGGTGCAACAGGCTGGAGCCAATAAGATCTGCCAAGAATTTATATCTTGAATGGGGGAAAAAAAGTCATCAGAACTATTGCCAAATCCCCATCAAAAAATCCATAAAATATATAAAATATTTTATTTATCAGTACCTACTCTATATTGTATTTGGACACACATTTGTCTATGTAGAGTTAAATTTCAACAGATATCAATAAAACTGAGGGCAAAATTTGGTCTCTGGAGTTCCTTGGGGCATATGGTTGATATAAGCCCCAGGTGGGCCAACTTGGCACACCAGGCCAACCAGAAGGTTCTCTCGAGGTTCTGTCCAACCAGAGGCAGTTCTGATCACTTACCCGAGTATTAAGGCTCTGGCATTAAGTGAGCGAACTACATGGGCGTTGATAGGTGGGGATCCGCCCACTTACTAAATGCCAGAGCCTTGTACTTCAGCTTTAATTAGATATAAATTAAACGCATAAACTTATAAAAATGTATGCCTGAATGCAATATTGGTCATGGTAATATAGAGGACTTAGTTTAAATACCACGAAGCGACTTATACACACGTCGAGACGAAGACCCAAAATCGGGCAGTTTTTGATCATGATATCGAGGATATGGAGGATGCTCCTCCACACAAAATTGAGCTCTCTAGTAGCCGTGGAAATGCATCAATTTTGACGTTTCCCATACAAAAAGTTGCGAAATACACATTATTTGATGCAATAACTTGAACCGACCTACTCCGTGTTAAAGGCATTCCTGTCCCATTACCGACACTTTACCGACACCTTTATTGATGCATTTACCAGTTAAAGGCAATAAAATACGACTTTACTGACGAAATTCCCCGTTAAAGGCATGTTAAAGGCATGTTAAATGCAAAAGAAATGATGGTTTCCGGTGTTTCCCGTTTTCCGCCGGAAAATCAATGAAGCCCCTCCTCTAGATCTCGAGATAGTTAAGTCCCCAAATAGAATATTTTGGTAGGGTCATCAAATGGTATCTGGCATCAATGGGCTTGTAACAGTTGAGGAATACAATTTCATTTTGGTGGATCCATTGTTCGGCATATACATGCAGGCAATTCTTGCTTAGTAATGCTCCTGGTATAATAGTAGGATGCTTGGTGATGATTCGTTTCACTGCCGATGGCCTTCGTCAATCATGTGAAGCATCACCGGTGGCCAAAAATTATCCCCCCATGTGTATACGCTCAAAATGTGTGATAGAAGCGTGACAGGTAAAGGCATCATATCAGTAAAGTCGTTTTTAAAGTCGTCTGTAAAGTCGTCTGCAAAGTCGTCTGATTTCCCTTAAAACAACTTTCCCTCTACCAAATTGCAAAATATTGACATTACCCACGTAAATCCAAGCTCAAAAAACGACTTTACCGACGACTTTACTGAATATTATTTAATATTTTCAGGTACATATTTCTACGGCTCCTAGAGGCTTAATTGAGTCCAAGAAATACATGTATTTAAAGCGCTAATTAAATCTACAACTTACATGTAAGTGTACCCTTTTTTGCTGCGCATATATCCTTGGATGCTAGATGCCATACTGTGTAATAGAAAATGCTCATAAGTTCTTAGAAACGACGAGCCTTCCCTTATATGTCCCATGAACATATGTATTCAAGGGGTTCTACCATATTTTGTCTGTCTGTACCTACAGCTGTACGTTAACTTGCATGTCCATGTCGAGATAATCATCTACATAGCTACAAAAAAATATAGGGCCAGATCAGCTCCTCCTCACTTGCCTTTATAGATGAAGTATATGTAGGGTATGTATGTACAAATAGATGTGCCTTTGTCCCTTTGTCCTCAGAAGTCATGGAAAGAGCGATATAGCGATTACGGTAACTGATGTCTAGACGACCCTGCCAAGTTCGTCCCCATTGCAGTTAGCGTGTTTTTGCAACGCGCAGTGGGAACATCCGCATGTCTTCGTGACGTGACGCGAGACTTGCTCTATTCAATCAATCAATCCAATCGATCCTTTCACACTCATTCCCCTCACCCATTCCCCGCTCCATTCCTGAGCATCGGGATGAGCTTTGAATCTATACTTTCCTATCCAGCCTTGTTGTCGCGACTTTTACTCACCCTATAGAATACACCATGGTAAGCTTCGGAGGTGCGCTAGGCTAGATTATCTACTAACAGAAAGTGGTAGTCTTCTTTCATTCCGCTCAATGTATACCCTGATTCCGATTCTGAGGGCGAAGCCGACAACACCCAGGAGATTCAGGTGCCCTCCCGTGCCCGCGAATTCCACTCTGCGGGAGTACTGACTGACCCCCCAGATCGAAGAAGCCCTGAAACTCTACCAGCGAGCGCTCAAGTTCCACACTGATGGCGATTGGGACGAAGCTCACAAAGCTTACGACGAACTTTTCAGCAGCGATATATTTCAAGCCGACAGCCTTAGTGGTGATATTGACGATGAGCAGGTGCCGAATGCTTCACAGGACAGAACCACCCGAATAAATTCAGATTCTAATATGTTTCACAGGTCCACGCCCGCAATACATCATCAGCCTCCTCTCTGCCGCTTATTCTCTACCTCGCATACAAGAACCATGGTGCCTTCAAGTTGGACAAACTTCATGCGACTGGCGGCGACACATCGACCCTCTTGTCTACGATCCACCAAGCACTAGAATGGTTTTCCACCGCTCTCGGCCGTGACGCCGGCGACCCCTCATTATGGCGCAAGTCCGCACAGCTCGCTCTCGCAATTGATTCTTCGAGACTCGCTCGGTTCGCGCTAGAGAGTATACTAGACCATGATACAGTCGGTGCGGATACTGCTAGCGACGCTCTTTCCCTAGTTATGGGGGGTGTTCCAAATCCAGAGGAACATTTAGCTAGTATACGGTTGCGAGATGTTATGCGTAAGATCTGTGATACGGTATCACTCTCAAATCCTAGGTTTATTAAGATTGCGAAACGGAAGATTCGACCGGAATTTGAGAAATTCGTGAATCCATACCCATGGCTCCCGCTGCCAGCTCCGGAAGCGCAAAAGACACTGGGGGAGGCCCTCGGAGCTATAAGCGATAGGAAACAGGTTGTAGTTGTGCCTACAAGGACTTGGGCAGCAGCCGGGAGAGCAATATTATCACATCTAGTACCAGAAGCCACAGAAGAGGCGGGGATCAACACATCCAGTGTCCTTCAAATTGAGATCCCAACATTTGAAGGGGAGGATCTTTCCCGGGACACAACACCCGAGGAACCAACACCTCCCGAATTAGCGGGTAAGAGTGAACTACCAGCGGCGAGCGACAATGATGATATTGCCATGACAGATGCATCCGCTGGCGCTAATCTCTCAGTAAATGGGCGACGAAGAAGCGGTTCTGCTGCACGAAAACGAAAGAGCGCAAGTTTAGGCGCGAACGAAGGGGATGCCGGAAGAAGTAGACTAAGTAAGCGACAACGGGATAAGAAAGAAGCCGATGCGGCAGCAGCGGCCGCAGCGGCGGCTGCACCAGATAGCAAAGCGAAGGTTCGGCAGGAAACACATGATGAGAAATTGTTTAATACGGCAGATGAACTCTTTTCGCCGTTGGGAATTCACTTAGGAACTGCATCGAGCCTTAAGATTAAAACCGAGGCTACCGGGGCGTTGGTAGCGAGGGATGACCTATATCTGAGCGATTTCAAAAAGATTCTGCAAGATTGGGACGATGATAAAGGGAACGTAGTACTTTATGGAGACGGCATACAAGGCCCAGATGAAACGGCTCAAGGAATGGCGTTTCTTGATCTTGAAACAAACGTCCCGAGTCGTCCTATACTCGGCGGAGACGAAGGGCTTCGAAAATGGGTTAAGCTTGTTAATTCACACGGATGCACGCCCAAGGAAGCGGCGTTTGAGTGGTTAAAAGCATTATGTGTGCGTGATGTCCATCCTACTGGGACAAAACGACCTAGCATCCGTGGAATACTTGGTTCCGGTGGTCAGAGCTCCTGGATACGACATAATTGGCCAGATGTACTCAGAGAGACGGTAACAGCAGTTGCGAAAGAGTGTGAAGACGTTCTTGTGCGCTTCTTTCGCGAGCATATAACAACACTGACGGAACGTGGGGTATTTCTGGAGGAGGACCTTGCAGTCGTGGAATGGGCGCAAACATGTCTTGAGATATACTTAGGAGATCTAGCAGACAGCGAGAGGCGTCGAAGTAGTGCGGAACTAAGTATGGCTGATTCTTTAACACTCACTGTACTAAGAGAAAGGGTCCAAAGGTGGAGTATGATTGTTGCGGATCTTATCGACTGTCTTCCTCGTGATCAGGAGGGACAACTAGCAGAAGATCAGTTAACATTACGGTACCAATGGGCATCTGGAGTATTCACGGCATTTACAGGTGCCGAGAGAGAGTTCCGTCTTTACTATTTCGAAGACCTTCGTCAGATCCTCGAAAACGGAGAAACCCGCGCATTTGAAATCCCGAACAGTAGCATCATGCCCGAAGTTTCAGCACTACGTGCAGGCCGGGAAATTAGTAAACTAAAAACCGTCGATTTCTTTACTACTATTTTCAATGCCACTTCGGACGCGCGCGATCCCGCCGAAGTAATTGAGGTCCTCGAGGCTGTACTGGAACCTGGAATAGTAGAGCCTTATGATGAGGATGAGCGTATAGCGTTGCAAGAGATCTCACGCTTCCTTGAAGGCTCAAGCGCAATGTTTAGATTGCATCTATGGGAGAAACTCAAGACTGCGTATGAACGAATATATAACAGACCAAAAGTCCTGTGTTGTATTCTGAGATGTATAGAGGTTATTATGAACGATCTTAAGGACAGATCTTACGTTGAATCTACACCCGACCATCGTTACTTTGTGCTTCTCCGGGCACTCAGGCTGGTGGACCAGTTGATACCCATCGTACTAATGCTTGTATCTGGGGGCATGGGGAATGTTAACATGGCCGAGATTGATCCTGCCGGGCTTGTTGATGCAATGAAGGCAGTTGGTTCGTTATTAAGATTGTTACACACATATGCGTTTTGGGATGACGCAGTAAAAAACACAGAGGCTGTGCAAAGTGATTTACACTCATACAGGCTAGTTGTTGTGAAGTTCAAGGAGATGATGGTGAGAGGGTGGTGCGTACAATATCTCCTATACAGGGAGGCAGTGGAGAGGGGCATGGGCAGAGATAGTGGATGGACAGAAGGGGAGCGAGAGTCAGCACTTTGTAGATTGTTGAAGGATGTGCATGATGAGTTGGGGGTTAGACATTACTGTAAACTTTCCAATCGTGAGTCTCCCTACTCGATGCTTGTGATATTATGCTGACTTCGCGAGCGTGATCCAGACGTATTCCTGAAGCTAATGCATGATGAGCTCCTCCGTTTCAATCTCCGTGAATTTGACCATGAACTTCTTCAATGCATTCATTGCCGGTTCCACCTGATGATTTGCGTAGGTGATTTCTATCCTCGGTTATTCTCAGCATCTACTGACATCCCCCCCAAGCAGTCGGAGAACTGGTATTTCTACGAGCATAAAACGGATGCTGAAGCACTTGATAAGGCGACTGCAATGCAACTAATGCCATTTATACTCCACCTTGCATCTCGAAAGAAGATATTACAACTCGCAAAAACTGACATCAAGGGTGGGCTAGATAAACTCTACGAGGTTGTTGGCCCGCCAAAGAGCATTAATAATAATAAAATTGCACATAATGAGCACGTGATCTCAGTATACATTAGAGGAAGCATACACCCATTACGACTATTTGGGTCTATAAAAGGGGAGGGCGTTTTAAGTACCGTGGAAGTAGGAGGACTATACGCGCAAGTGGCAGCAAAAGGACTATACTTCATCCTCGGCAAATGCTCTCTTTATCCTGTTCGGTACCAGAAAAAGGTCGGCGCCGTTAAAGGTGACGAGCTTGAAACTGCTGTCCGCTTCTTCCGCGCCGACCTCTCTTGCATGCCCGATAAATGGGAAACCTGGTATCGTCTCGCGCAATCTTACGAGTCACAAATGGAAGAAGCGCAAACGTGGAGCGCGGACGGAATCAACACCCGCCGATCAGAGCTCGTAGGATTGGAAAGAAGATCAATTTTGTGCTATATGATGGCCTCTTCCTTGGCGATAAAACACGCAGACATTGACGATGAGGACGTGAAGTGCTTGATTGGTGGGATGTATATGGATTTCGGGACGAGAGTTTACTCAGCGAGCAGGTCACCGATGGCAGGTGAAAGCTTTTGGACAGACGGTTTTGATAGGCACTATTCTGGGAGAAACGGAGAAGGCATGTATAAAGCAAAGGCGCATGCTGAGGTGAGTACAACGAATGCGATAAGGTTTGCCTTGGTGTTGTTTCAAAGTGCTGTGGATATGGAGGAACAAGATAACTGGAAGTGAGTAGTCCACTGTAGAGGGTATTTAGAAAATCTTACTGACTCGCTGGTTAGGGCTTATTACATGATTGGCAAATGTATGGGGAAGCTGCTGGATCTCGCAGATGCTAAAACGACTTTCGGGCCAGAAGACGTCCTAGAAAAGTATGTGGAAGCGATCAAGTATTGTCCTGAGAAGATTGGAAATGACCACATATTCGAGCCTCATCACAAGCTTGTATCTACAGCATGTAAATACGTCCTCAGAGAACGACTTACGCCCCAACGAGCTTGCGAGATTCTCGAAGCAACTCCTTTCACTAAGAGGATAGAGCCCGCTGAGGATCGCGAGGGCTTCGTCAAATACATCCTCGAGGTCCTCAAAAAGATGCGAACTGCAGATAAACCAAAATGGCACCACCGCATGACCAATCGCGCAGCACAGCTCAAATATTATGAGCAAAAAGATATTGCTGGTGCAAGAGCTGAGTTCCAGACACTTTTCTCCAACAAGGCTGCACAGCTCAGTATCTGGAGGCCCGAGAATGAGCGGCCCGGCCGTCACTTTGTTTTTGCAAGCCAATATACCATGTTCTACGTCGATCTTCTGGAAATTCTCGACGATCGTGCTACACTTGAGGTTTTAGCTAAAAGAGTACGGAGATTAGCGAACGGCCTATTTAGACATGCAGATGTATGGACGCATGTCATGATTGCATATATCAAGGTTCTCCGTCGTACTGGAGATGTGCCAGACCAAGCAGACGAAGAAGTATTCAAGAACGTGACATTCGAAGAATTCCATACATACTCGATACATCTTGAGGCATACTGCAATTTGAAAGATACTGGTTCTGGATCACCTACGCTGGAACTATTGAGAGAAGTTTACGAGCTTCGTCGCTCCAACGGCGGACTGGCAAAAACACCATTGATCGATGATTTGCTTGCGGATACGTACGCAAAGCTCTATTCAGAGCTAGTACCACAAATTCAGAAACAGTTGACGAACCCTCCCACAGGCACCACGACTCCTATAGTGATCACAGCAGCGCAGCAACTAGAACAGGAGAATTCAAGGGCAAATCCTATGTCATTAAAGAATCTGATGCTGAGCGAGGACCCCACACCAACAGATGCTGCATTGATAGCTGCGCATAACAAGCCGGATGACCTGCCCTTAAGGGGGAAGATAACAAAACTTTCGCGGAGAGAGTTGGTTAGTCGAGCAGCGATGATCTGTAAAATTGCCTCCGCCCCAGTACAGGGCAAGGGAGCACCGACAGCAGGAGGCTCGGGTGCGAGCTCTGTCGTTGCAAATCCTTCGGTATGTTTTACCTTATCCTACGTACCTATTACCAATGCTAATAATTTTGAACAGAGTCCGAAGAGAGGTGTAACTTCTGGCGGGCAGGAGAGGGGCGGAAGTCCAGAGGATACGCCCATGGGTAGTCCTAGGGCAGAAAGAGATGGTGATAGTGATGAAGGGATGGAGTCAGAAGGTGAGGGAGACGTGATGCAGGATGTGGACCAATAGACTAAAAAGCATGGATAATTTTCTTTTGATGGATCGTTCCGTTTCGATAAGGTCTAATTTAATTTGGATGGGAAATCTCTCGTTTGGTCTTTCTTATACGTAACCCTTTTGGGAATGACTGAGGCCTTTTAATATACGTAGCATCAACTTCAATTCTAAGGTACTTAAGCTTAGTATGGCAGTTATCAAGCCATATACCTGCCTCTGTCATGTGGAATTATATACCAGAAAGATATTTTGATTAGCCGTCGGCTTACTTACCATGTAGTCAATAAATCTTGGAAGATAATTCGTTTAATCGTTTGTTTTTGTGTTATGTAGCAAAGTTCGAGTGCCTAGCTATGATACAAGTCTAGTCTTATCTAATCAAGGTTTGCTTGTTTGCGCTAATTATCTAATCGATCTCATCAACAGCTCAACGTCCCACCTTTCCTGAAGCAACTGGTCTATTTGCAGCTCTCCCTTCTCCATCTGTGACAGATCTCTTCCCCTCCCCCTTCCACCTTCCTTCTGAACCACCCCTCAGAGAACCTCAATTCTCGAGAACGGCACGCCAATATGGTTGTTCCCGCCGTCCCTGAGTCAGTTCATTCTTTCTCTCCCTCTGATCCCCGCTTTAGCACCACGCTCTGACTCTAGGTATGCAGAATCGTCGAAACAGAAATTCATGAATCTGTCGCGGCCCGTACAGAATCACTTCCAGTTCTTCGCGAACTCGGTCCTCCAGATCTGGTCCATTTGATCAAGTCACAGCCAAAAACAGGGTTGAAAGAGGTAGGTTCAATTCCTCAGCCCCCGCTTAAAGCACCCCCGGATAGCTAATGGCCTGTCGCGTATAGATTGGAACCTACCACCACGTCACCGGAGTCGATGCATCTTCATCTGCGTCCCTAGCGGCATACATCAACACCCTCACTTACCTTATCGGTGAGAACCAAAGCTGGTTCGGGAAGCCGCAATCATGGCGGATTACCACAGGCATCTACTGGTACGTGCACCCCTGATCCGATGTCTCAGACGCATCCGTGCGGCAACAGGGTCAATGATTAACGTCTGCAGCTGCTATAATGCCTTCTCGCGTGTCGATATGCGTGTTGAAGTTAAAATACCCGGGAGTGTGGAAGCATATGCTGTCGACGAGCGTGGTGAGAAGCGTGCGGCCTCAGAGATGCTCTGGCTTGAGACATACCTGTGTGGAGTGCTTCGTGCGTTCAGCTATGCAGATGATCAGCAGAACCGGATTGTTGGGTGTAGGAGATTTAACCCTATCACCAATACCGAATCTGAACACAAATTCCTCGATGCTGCCGAGAAGCTTTTCTTCCGAGGTGTGCCTACTTCATTATTCCCCCTCCCGGCCTTAATACCTTACTAATATTTTCGTTTCGGGTTCTAGGCTGGCAACTTGGATCAGATCCTGAGATACAAGTTCCGAATGTCGTTTCGAATTACCTGACCTCCGGCCTCCTGAGTTATATCCATACCACCGGTCGTTTCGCCTCTGGTGTCAATCTATTCGAAAAGCTTCGTTCCAAAGATCCTGAAGTTGGTTCATTACTTGCTAAGGTCCTAATCGATGCGGACGAGGAAGTTAAAGCTGTATCTCTCCTCTACGACACAATCAAAATTCTTCCTCTCGACAGTGGATTACTAGACGTTCAAGCACAATTTTGCATGTCCAAGGGTCGTTATGACCTGGCTCTTGAATGTGCGAAACGAGCTGTTAATTCAGCCCCAAGTGAATTCACCACTTGGGAAAGATTAGCACAGGTCTACTTGAAGCTGGAGCAATACGAACTTGCTCTGTTAACCCTGAACAGTTGTCCAATGTTCACATATCAGGATCGAGATATTCCCAAAATGCCCCCACCTGCAAAAATGCATCTCCCAGTGCTCCCCGAGGCAGTACTCGAAGAAATGAGTGATGAGAACCATGATCCGAAACAAGATAATGTAGATCCAACTCTACTGAAACTTCCTGCAGGAAGTCTCAAAGGAACGTTTGCAAAAGCATACAAGATTCTTACTGAAATTTCAAGTCAGATTGGGTGGGACCAACTGCTGAAATGCAGAAGTAGTGTATTTGTTATGGAGGAGGAGTACCGACATGAAAAGAGTGCAAGTGTCACTACAATCAAAGGAAGCGTCAAGGAAAACGGGAAAACGGACACCAGTGAGAGCGAATCTGAAGGAGAAGGGTCAGATGAGGCGAAACCAGCAACTAATGGCGACACCAAGCCAGAGGAAGATTCACCCAAGGAAAATGGTGACAAGACTCCCGAAGAGGCTGATTCGACTGATCCAGTGGCAGCTATTGAAAAGCCCGAACACACAGTCATGCCGGAAGAGGTCAAGGCTGGAAACGAAGAAACTCACGCTCCTGTAGATGGAAACAATCCAGTTACCCCACCAGCACAGAAATATACCCATTTCCAAAACAAGCGCTTGTGTGAGCGTTGGCTTGACAATCTCTTCATGGTACTCTATGAGGACTTGCGCATATACACTATCTGGCGGTCCGACCTAGTGCGCAGCACTCAACAGCAACGGCCGTATCGCAAGAGTGCTACCGAATGGGAGATACTGGGAGAGTTAGCCCACAGACTGCACCATCCTGAGGAAGCTGAAGAGGCGTTTTTGAACTGTTTAGGGGTTCGATTTAGCCCGCGATCCTTGAGAGGGTTATTAGCTGCACAGGAGAAAAGGAAAGATCACAGAGGAGGATTAGATAGTGTCATTAGACTTGTTGCCTGGGAGTACAGGTGGTATTCCGAGGTAAACTCCACCGATTTATTTTGTGTATGGCTTGCATCATCTTGCTGACCCTTTCATCTCACAGTTCTCGCCATCAATTCTACACTCTATCCGAAAACTCATTGCTGAAGATGGAGCAGTGAAAGTTCGGAGTATAGTGCAAGCAACTAGCTTCCCGCAGAGCGTATTGGACTTGACGCACCACTATGCACAACTTTGTGCTGCGTTCCGAAGCTCCGGGAGCGACGGTTAGGCGAAAGTAGTATCATAGACTAATGGCGCATTTAGAATTGATTAGTGGTAGTCGGCTGCCCATCTATGTTTTGTGCGGCGAGGTGGGTAGACTGGCGCGCGATGCATAAAAGAAATGTTTGTTTTTTACTCCGGGTCACTTGTGCGCTATTTGTTCCTTGAAGGTATATTATTATGTTCTGGCCACAGTAGGAGAAGGCCAGTATTGTTGTATTGGGAATAGCGAAAGCGATGGGAGAATAGCTTGTCTTGGTGTGTTTTAATTGATCTAATCGGAGAGATGCCTTGAGATTGTTTCTGTGTATGGACAGATACATGCGCTTGTAGCTTTATATCATAGAAAATCTTCGAGAGAGCTGAGCCAGTTTATTGTTTGCCCGCCCAAATCCGGCTCGGAGATTCGGTCCCCCTTATAATTTCCAGCAAAGGCATTGACTAACGATAGATTAATTGAGCTCCATGGCCGTATTGGTACATAATTGGGGTTCTGATATTTTCTCAATTAATCCTCTGGGGGGGGGGCGCTCCACTTATATGATATATTCATCACGTATCTTAAATTAGTTACATGTACTGAATATATTGGGAGGATGGAGGTGCCATATCAAGGTTTGTTTCATTTTGATCGATGCTAGTGGTATGGGGGTGATGTCAAATCTGGTCAAGCAGCAACGTCGAGGTAAAATAAAATAAAAGAGAGGGGAAGAACAATATCAGAAAATATTCTTATGAAAATGCCATGATGCAGCAGGCCTGGGGCTGTCTTTGATAACCAGATGGGTAGATGCGTCTGAGTTTGTGGGCATCTTAGGGGCTCGCGATCATTCAGAGTGATTCAAAAGAAAAAGCTTAAGTGACGGAGTTATAGAAGGATGACGTGTTGCTGTCCTCAATAGCGAGTGATAGTTCATGATTCGTCGCCACGAAATAAGTTTACATAAGTGGGTCTACATGTAGTTTATCCGATCCTCCAGTTAACTTAGAAATGCCTTCAAGCCGCATCATGCTTTGGCTATAAGACATTAAAAAAGTAGGATATATCAAGCCTTTGACGTACTCGTCTTGTTCTCGCCCTACCTGACTAAATTTCCTGCCCTTCCCAGGCCATTGCAACCAAATCATCATTCGCGTATTCATCCTCCGATTCATCGAAAGTAGAATCACTGTCCTCATCTTTATCCTCCGACTCATCACCACTAGTGCTGATAGACATCTCATCATAACCACCAAACCCCGACACATCCGGATCGATGCCCCGTTCAAGATCCTTATACTTATACCGACCAACATCCATACTTTCATGGATTTCCGCGCCCTTAGATTTGAGAAAAGATTCAAAGTCTGACCTAGGCTCACGCTGAGCACTCCGGGAAACAAACCGCTCGAAATCTGACAGCTCTGCAAGGGCCCGGTCTTGCTTCTCCTCTTCCATCCTTTTTGACCAATCATAGAACTCCTTGGGTGCGTCTGACAACTTTTCCCACTTTCTTACTCCAGGCCTGCGCGACCAGTCATAGAAGACCTTGGGCACGCCTCTGAAGACAGGAGGTAGACTATTCTTCTTTTGTGAAAGGCGGGCACCGATCGGGGGAAGAATAATTTTCTCTTTCTCCCCATAATCAATCCCCATATCCCGTCTGTGTTTCATCCCTCTAACCCCCATCTGTTCACCAAATAATGCGCGCCTAGTAGATCTTAGACGTGGCATGTTAAACCTCAACGATTCATCTCGGGCTGTCAGGGCAGCAAAACGTCGCCAGTTCTTTCTCAGGTCTCTCCATTCGAATGTTGGTTTTCCCTCGGCTTCCGGGATCGCTCGGACTTTCATCCATCTAGATTCCTTCCACCAGTCCTCACTTTTCCCATGTCCCTGAATTTCGTCGTCCGAGTCCGAATTAGCTCCTGCGTATTCTTTCGGAGGGATATCGCTTTCCCCATACTCTTGGGTCTCATCGACGGGGTTTAATTTTGTTTTCATGACTTCTTCCACCTCAGGGATATTAGGGATAGCACGGTTGTTCAATTTGGTTATACCTAATAATTCTATATGATAGGTACCTGGAGTGATAACTTGGAATAGTTTTACATCTTCCCTAATTAAGGTCCCTGTGATAATGGTTCGTCCAGTAAAATCATCTGTAGCCATATCATCGCCGAAAAAACCAGATTTAAGAACCAGAACACCCAACGCCTCATTCAGTAGGTTGAAAAGAGGTTTAGTAAAATCTGAGGGAAATCGAGTCGAGTCTGTGTCCGTATAGGTCGTGTTTAGGCTCCCGTTTATGCTGTCCGGATCGGGTCCTAGTTGAAACTCATGAAGCTTAGACAAATTCATTTTGTCGTTATTTTGTCTACTACTAATTCCGTACGATTAGTTGGTTTAGAGTGAGGAATTCTTAACTTGGAAATTTCTACCGATTCAGCCTACTTATATGAGAGGTTTTAGCAGTTTTGTTCATATATACCTGATGATAGGCTTCTTGATAAGCAATAATTGAACAGAAAACTCTTAATGGTTTTAGGAATTGATGAAGTTCTAAAATATCTTTGTAGTTTTAAGAGAAGGGGTGTGAATTGACAGTATAGAGATCTGTTTAATAATCCCGATTTTAGAATCTATTTGTGGGGTGGGTTTTGTGCCCCACAAACTTAAATTGTGACTACTGTGGAAGACAACATATCCCATACACACGCACACACACATATGTGTGCCTGTGTCCCGGATACACGAGCGAGTGAGATATTATCTCTACAAACCTAGCCAGTAATGAAACAACACTATTAGCTCTTCGTATCTAGCCGGCCCATCCTAATCTCACTATTCAAGACCCTCCCTGATGATAAAAACTTACTCTATCTCGAGCACAATGGTGTCTCGACATAGGTAACACATTCTCACTCACGAAAGCTTCCAGAAAAATACTATCACTAGAGCCTATTATTGACACCTAAAAAGTCTTCTTTTTGCACTTTTACGATTTCAAGGATAGATTACTTACCCTCAAATCAGAAATCTCACCTTCAATCCGGTGAAGTAGGTGGACAATCAAGGACTAGTAAGACTACATGTGGATGTTATCTGAGTGCCGATAAAGAGCTAACTCCGCACACACAGAATATATATGCCACAAGAAACTTCGTGGGTTAGTCTTCTATGAACGTTCTATAGACGTATAACTATATGTAATAGATCCTGTTCTAGCATGTGGGCCCAGATAAATCTAATTAATTGACCTAGGCTATGAAAAAAAAAAATGAAAAAAATTATTTTGAGCGTCTCCCACCAAAGCTGACCAAAAGATCAGATATCAAGCCATGACTGCTTATTGGGGTATCATCAAAGCTACATGTATGCAACGATCATGACCTATAGGGGCGTATGAACAAGACAGAGGTGGAGCGAATAGCGGAAATGCTTCAAGAGCCACACTTGTTGCCTTTAAGGAGATGCATTGAAGAAGGCGGAATATGTCATTTTTACGTATCAGGATAATTATATAAAAGCGGGCCGCATAGAGCAGGACTAGTGAAGGGATATCGGAGTCTTGCTTAATTAGTCTTGTGGCTTCCGCCCCCCCCCCCCCCCCCTTTCCTTGTGAGGGTCCACTGCCTCCATTTTCCCCAGCAGGCCACTTGCCTGTTCATTCCAGCGGGCTCTGGGAGTAGGGAAATGGGTATCTAAACTTCCAGATCCCTTTCATTTTTGCAGGCTTCTGGTCGTCATCTATTTCGTCCTGGCCTTTTCAACTACAGGGGATATGTCAGGTTAAGTAGGTACATGTATATAATTATCATACTTAGTTTGCATATGAAAAAGTGAACTCCAGAGTAAATAAGTGTAAGTTGCGTCCTAATAGATATAGAAAAGAGAAAAAGGACGGGGATAGGAACTCTGAGAACGGAGTGATAGATCTCAAAATATTCGGATCACGAGGGATCACTCATCATTTGTTGAATATACATGAGTGGTGTATTAACAAAAATCTTTTATTTGACGTATGTATGGTGCTATCGTACTGGCCATATACCACTCCCCGGTGCTTTCGTTATAAAGATTTACACCCATTGGCCCAAATCACAAAAGATCACTCAGCATCCTGTTGCATAGAAGTGCATAAATGCTTTGTCAAATAAATTAATGGAGTTTCTACATAGCCACCACCCATTTTGATCCCACCAATTATCCCCACGTTTTTGTCCCTTGTTTACATCGCACATCCCTACATAAATGATGTGCTGGCAATCTAGAGGCTCCCTCAGACCCCTGTCAGAGCAATCAAACTTGTTCCTTGATGTCTCAAATGACTTTGTTTCGCCCTGTCACTGCCCTGTGCATGTGGGGATAGTTGCCATAGTAACGATCCTTGCGCGTCATGATGTTTGTGTTTGTCTCGGCGCATCAACCGACGGAACGACGCAACGTCTCACCTTGGTCGGAGCTTCAGGAACATTAAAAGGGACAGGATACGATCTGACCCTCTAGTATCTGAAGACAGTGTGAGCGAGGGAAGAGTGAATAACACGAAATTTCTAACCCAGTCAGCACGTAGATACAGTACGGCAACCAACTACACATACCGAAACCGCCCCTTACTTACATACTATTGTAGCTAGCCCACCGCTACATACATATCAGATGGATTCTTCACCTAGATCTCTCCAACCAATATCAAATACAATAAACGACCCTTTGTTTAAAGTATTCCTTCGATTACGACCATCATCACCACGATTCTCACTATCAGAAACTCGTTTCTTGAATACTGCGCCTGGCCAATCATGTATCTACGTTACGCCGCCGGCAGATCGGAGCCGGCACAAAGCGACTGAGAAATTCGCGTTTACAAGGATATTTGAGGAAACAAGTGAGCAGCGAGAAATATTCGAGGAGACATTGCTGCCTCTGTTGGAGGGCGCGGTAATAGGAGGACAGGATGGAACGTTAGCGACGTTAGGTGTTACTGGGAGTGGGAAGGTTTGTTTATGACCCTAAAAGGCAACGGGGTTTAATTATTTACGAGATTACTGATAAACATATATCTTCAGACATACACGATACTTGGCAATGATAGAGTCAAAGGAATGACCCAAATGGCTCTTGAAGTTCTATTCAATGCCTTTGGCCACCGCGTGGTTGATTTTAACAAAGTCGATCTCCAAACTCTCGATAATTCCGAGGCCCTAGTTCTCGACACGCCCACATTCCACGAGAGGATGCAAAGTTCCCTAGTAAGCCGGATCCTTTCCGAATCCATCCCATATCACATACGGTTGTCGTTTCACAATTTAACACTCGTTAGGATGGCTACTCTTCAAAACGGTCGTCTTTCGCCCATATAACAACTCCCAATATCCCTTCTGTGTCTGGTATAAACATTCCACTACCAGATAGTACATCGCGTTATGGTATTCTTTTAAGCATGTATGAACTCTATAACGACCGAATATTTGATCTTTTAATCGAATCCTCATCTTCATCTTCAACTCCCAAGCGAAAGGCTCTAATATTCAAAAAACCTTCTACAATATCAGCGTGGGATACATCAAAAGAGCAGAAAAAGGTGGTTTCGGGTTTACGGAAGGTCTATGCAGCGAGTTATGCCGAGGCTTTACAGATAATTGAACATGGTCAAGCCAACAGAACTGTATCAACTACTCATACCAATAATCCAAGTTCTCGAAGCCACGCTTTCTTGCAAATCGAAATCAAGAGGTTCTCATCGCGAAATACAGAAAGAGGAAGTGCAAATTTATGCATTGTCGATCTTGCCGGCTCTGAACGTTCGCGCACCGCAGAAGCAGGAAGCATAAATCGTAGCCTGATGTGTCTTGGTCAATGTCTCCAGCTCCAAAATCAAGGCTCCGACAACGGCAAGCCAAGCATCGTTCCATGGCGGCAATCAAAACTAACAGAATTGTTATTCAGCAACTCGTTTTCTGGTGCAGGAGGTGGACAAGGCGCGTGTATGATTGTGACTGCAGACGCAATGGGCGATTTCAGTGCCACCTCCCAGATCCTCAGATACTCAGCTCTTGCTCGAGAAGTCTCCGCACCACGAATAAGTCGCTCCCTCTCGGTGTGCTCGTCCGTGTCCTCATGCTCAGAGTCGGCCGTCGATGCGCTTGCTGGAAGTGTTTCTTCTCTTGCTATTGCCACTGATCTCACTGTACCTCCCCTCAGCGCTGCACCCGAAGAACCAAGTAAAGACACAATAATAGCACGTCTTCTCTCGAAACTCCATGAAACCGAATCTCGATTGCAACTTGCCGAGGAGCGTTGCGAGGCATTGGAGAACAAATGTTTGTTCATTGAGCAGTCTGTACGAGAGGAAGTGGCAGATGATATGGAGTTAAGATTAGAAGAAGTACGGCGGAGCATGCTGGATAGACTGAGGGTAGAGGAAGAATGGAGAGAAGGTTACGTTGATGGAAAAATTGAGATTATGAAGCGTGGAATCCAAGGTATGTACTATGCTCTACAAATGAAACTATTTTACCCAATTAATGAATAAAACAAAAATTTTTTTTTACCCGAGGATTCTGACAACGAGTGATAGTTCATAAAGACGCCCCACGATCTGTATACCTAAGAATAGAAGAGCTTGAAGATGAGAACGAAAGATTGAGACGGGAATTAATGCAGCTGAAACGGGAGGCTGGCAATAGGAGTCCAAGCAAGGGACAAATTCCGAGGGAAGTGAGGGAGGCTGGTTATCGAACACCAAGCAAGGGCCAAGTTGTGAAGGGAAGAAAGGGGTCGAAGCCATTGAAGGATGTGTTGAATTTGGAAGCATTTCGAGCACTAACGATCAGTGGGGAGCGGTGAAACGGAGTTTTGGGAGTTTTGTTTTATTCTGTTTATTTTTGTTTATTTCATATTTCACTTCTGATTTTGGGTCGATTGAGTGGATTTGCGGACTTTTGACTTTATTTTGGGTGTTTGAAGCGGGGATTGGGTTATCATTTCATCATTATGTGGGCTTTATTTTCTTACCTATGTACTATTATTGATACCAAAAATAGGAGCGGAGCAAGTTTGTTTTAAGCAATGAAAGCCTTCTCAGTGTTATTTACTATTAATTCTGCACCAACGATCGCTTCCACATCTTTTACAGTATATTTAGTAGTACAGAAATTCCTAACCCTTTTTCGTGTAACATGTTAATAATGATTCCGAATTCGGTAATAGTTACTATGGCTTGTGAGCTGGGGGTCTCCGGTTGCCGGATCATTGGCACAGTGTGAGGGGGATAGGCACACGCAGCTAGTCACACCGCGGTCGATGATAGGCTATAATATAGACATTTCTAAACAGGTTGATTCATCCCTTTGTGGAGGAATACGAAGGTCCCCGTTTGAGTATACTATATACATAGTTGAGTAAATACTATATCATAATATATCACTCGTACTTCTGATTCAATGTAAGGTTCTAGGATTGATTGGATTGATTGATTCATCCTTCGTGTGTACGCAACCTTCCGATTGTGACACCAGAATAAAATTTCAAAATAGGGCGATAAGAGAGATAAAGGTTGCATGTACTAGGATAAATTGATTGGTTGATTCATAGGTTGACTCATTATGTGGCGTGGTTGACTAAGACATTACATTACGCAGTATAGTAGGACATAAAAAAACGATTAAGTTTTGTAGTTCTAGACTCTTGTTCTACTAGTATCTAGTTTAATTTGTTTGTCTCCTCATGTTGTTTCTTGTTTTGTGCCACAGTTCTCATCATCTCGAGATTTAATCTCAATGTGGTAAGGTTGCAGTGGCCTTATCTTAATAACATGAGGTAAAAAGGATTCCAAGCATAAAGAAATGTGTTATATATAGTCATCCAGCCATGACAGTTGTCGAAAGATAAGTAGGTAAGAATCATCATGACCAATGTGGGGAGCATTATATTCCAATGGCGCGACTTTGAATCGGTAAGTAGAATATATATAAAGCTAGAGCACAGCCAATGATCAGGCACTATAACACAAGTTGTGAATACAAAAATAGTCAAATAAGTAAAAAAATATGATTGGCTAAAGGCTCAAGAATGCCGATTATTGACCCTTGACGAAGGATGAGTGATCTTTTGTGATTCGATTATTCATCACTCTGTATCTGTATCTAAGCGTAAATGCGCGCGGCTATTTGAAATCTTTTCAGGTTAAAGGACGTGCCAGAAGAGACCAACTACATGTATTACTTGACTACAGTCATTCACAGAGTGCACATGAGGTAACATAGTTTGTAAAATTTATCCTTCTTTTATTGAGAAAGAATCTGCCAAACAAATCTCTACCGCTGATTCTTAGTTGTCCGAATTTTATCTTCTCGCCCTCTGAACATATATAGGCCTCTGTTTGTCAATCATCAACCTGGGGGCAACTCTAGTGATATTAATCTTTTGTCTATATTTGGTTCATCTGGTTATCTTAGTAAATTCGGGTACATAGGTGTATACATGTAACTAAGCTCCATTTATTCGAAGTCATTTCCGCCGTTAAAATTCCGGGGTCGACATCAAGTTTCAGGATTTGTATCATGATCTCCTCTCCAATGGTAGTTTCGAGGGATGTTCCCGTCCCGTGCCCACGAGGGGGTCAGAGCTCTGGGGGTCAATGCGGACGAGGGGGTTGTAGAGTATCTATGTACATACATATACGAGGGCCCATCAACTCAAGCAACGTCCTCATCAACCTCACCCTCCTTTATTAAACAAAACGATCTAAGAACGCTGGCCGGCTCCAAGAAACCAAACCTTTCAACTAAGGCGCACTAAGGCACACAAAATACTACCTTCACAGCAATGCCTACCTACTTCTTCTCGCCCTCGTTCAAGATCAACGATGGTGGATGGCTCTACACGCTACTCCTATTCTTCTTCTCGCTATTCGTGGCCGGGCGGGAAACGAATGCTGCAGTCCGGATCTGCTATTCATTTTTAAAGTTTTCATTCATGGATTTCCCAGGATTTGGGAGAGGCCTTGTGGTTGTTGGATTGAGGATTTCTTCGCTGGTTTTCTCGTGGATGGTAGTGGGGGAAGGTGCTGGAATAGGAGTGAGAGGGTGGTCAGAGCGGGCAGGGTCCACAAGGGTGGGGTGAGTATGATATGGTAGTCACGCTTATGACTACATGAACTTTGTTGATGGGTATTGGGTGTGATGAGTGTTGAGCGTTGAGCGTTTTAATTTCTGAAGATGCCGTATGGTTTTTGATATTGATTGTAATTATGATGGCGTGATCTCGAGGCACGAATTTAGGGACCTCAGAAGTAGTTATTAATAATAATAATATATATATATATGGGGATCGGGCATTGATGTGGAGGGTAGGGGGTCTGAAAGGCGTTGGAGGGGAAGAGAAGAGTCAAAGAGGGCACATAAAAGCTATCGACCAGACCTCCTAACTAGAAGCTTTTCTTGGCTCCGAGAGTCATAGCGAATATTATATGTACCGAATCCCAGAAAGGAAAAAGCAAATGGGTGTTTCACAGCACGAGTCTATGCCAAGTCTATGCATGATCAACGACTTGTGGCAGCTCCAAAGACAGAAGGGCAATGTAGTAGTACGCACCAGGCCCTGTATACTTGAAATTTAGCTTGAAACGAAGGCTTAACTCATTATTACGGTATCTTTGTATTTTCTAGATCTGCGGAATCTCTGAACACAAATTAGTTAGTATATATCTTGGCATTCATTTACTCAGAACACCCCTTGTTAAGATTTAATACTATAATAAACATAAATAAACTGCATGCCAACGTACCCCGAGTACCGTCTTCATGAAGCATAGCTCTCTTTAGTTCAAGAAACAAAAACTACACAATGATATTGGTGTGTGCCTACATGCAAGAAGAAGAAGCTGGAGTGGACAATACGTACATACATGTATATATATCAGGGAAAGAAAAGATCAGAAAACAAAGTATTACTCTCTTTGAACATTGTCATTTATAACGAGGGAGAAGAGAAAAACAATTTGTTGTTAAATACCCCTCTCAAAGCTTGCAGCATATACATGAGGGATTCCTGGAAATAAGATGATTCGGATATGATAATGAAGAAAGAATAACTCCATTGACAAAGGAGACGAATATGATAGAACTTTTAACCATAAAAGCATGACAAACGTTGGAATGGATACAAAATCCCAGAAAACCCCCCAACCATTGGATAAAAGAAGAAATGCCAAACCCACCGAATTGAAAAAAATCCCCTAATATGAAACAAGAAACTGAAAAACGGAAAACATACGCAAAGCAAAAAAAAAACGACTGAAAAGAAAGAAAGAAAAAAGACTAAAGGTAAAGGTAAAAACTAAAAGGATATGACAACCAAAAATATCGAGACTCAGAAAAAAAATATTTGTCTCTAGTACATAAATGCAGTAGACGACATTGGTTGGGCCGAGAAACCTACCACTGTAAACCCTTCGCCTTTTCTACTCGGTGTCATTATCCATAACTTTTGTGTAATCCTAGGGCACGCCGGCCCTATTTTTTCCTGGTCCTACTCCTCTTCAACTAACTTTTGTATAGTTCCAAACATAAGAACCCTTCTTGCCAAGGCTCCGTCTGGAATCTTTTCTCTTCTCATCACCATCTTAATCCGAGCTAAGACAAGCGGAAACCGAAACGGCCAAGCGCCGTTTCCCTTTAATCAATCTCTAGGCTCCATCAAATATCGATCAAACCCCATTGATTCCCTACACCAACATTGGCTCCACCTTTTTTGTTACTGACCGCCTTCTTGATACCATTACTAGACCCCGAGCCTTTGCTGTTGATCATGAACCTCGATCTAACCTTTTTCTTTCTAGCTGGTGTAATTGTCTGTGATAATCTGCGATCACCAATTTTGTGAGATGTTGCTGGGTTGTTTGAGAGAATATTTCCTTGGGCATGCTGCATTTGCCGTTTGCGAAAAGAAGTAACTGCGACCTGGTCCCATCGTGCAAGCATATCTTCAGAATTCTCAACAGCACCGATGCATTCATCGTCTCCATCTTCATTATAGGCGCCATCATCGCCATCAGAGTTATCATCATGTGTTTCGCCGTCGGCATCATCGGTCGAGAAATCCAAAAAGTCTGTAATTTGCAGATCTTGCTCGAACTCATCGATATCATCGTCGTTGGTGATAATATCCCCGTCCAAGTCCCCCAAGTCGAAGATGCCGTCAATGTCCAAGTTGTCGTAAAGCGCTTCTGCAGGTCCCAGAATGTCGTTTCCATCTAAGAATAGCCCATCGTCCCCAATCAAGCCGCTTAGAGTGGGATTATAGCCCATTGGGTCGGTAGACTTCTCACTCTCACTCTCTTCGAGCATCAGTTGAGAGACACCGGTTCCACCAGTATTAAATTCGTAACCCCTGGAGGCACCTGGAAGGAGAAAGGTTTTCTTTGATCCATCAATCACACAGATTGTACGATTGGGATCGGCAACCCAACTGGCGACTGTAGGGCCGCCAGAGGTATTGTCAATGTGTACAACTTGAGGGCGAGATGAGCCAACAGATGAGACCGACGCACGACGAAGCATCGATTTGCTTCGGGGCGTAGGCATTGGGAGGTCTTCCTCTTCATCGGTGGTTTCTCCTTCGTCGGCTGAGGGTGTAGGAGAAATTTGTTAGTACATATGGCACCACTAAACTCGAAATTAGAAGCCTCACTTTCACTATCTTCCTCGCTTTTTCCACCATTAACCTCGCCCTTGGAAAAGAAGAGCTTCCAAGACAATCCATGTTCCTCATCCGAATCATCGGCCCAGCCACCTTGTCCTGCAGTGTCGACGATATGTTTCAAGGCAGGGTCTTTTCTCTCGAAATAAGGCGCCGATTCCGCCAATTGATTAAAATCATCATCATCATCATCCGACTCGGTGGAATTATCGGGAGTGTTAGGTTCAGAAAAGATTCCTGAGAAAGAACCGCGGGGTGTGTAATTCGGGGTATCAAATGGGGTGCTAAATTCTGCACCGGACATTTCACTTATGCTCTCTGGAAACAGGCCATAATCGAGTTGAATTTCTGCAAAAGGATCAGAAAAGGAGGTAAAATCGTTTGCGAGCGAAATGTCGTGAAAGGCGCTGGGGTCACCCCAACCAACACCGAAGACTTCATTATCTAAGTCTTCCAATTCCTCAGCTGTGATCAAATTTGGATCGGTAGGGTCCTCATCGCCGTATTCGCGGAACACAGTATTAGGAGTAGATAGGTCCACTGGAGTATCGCAGCCGTTTGCTTCAAATTCTTGAATTAGCGCGGATTCCTCGTCATCCAAAATATCTTCATCGTCAAGATCATCAAGGTCATCAAGATCAGCTAAATCATAGGGTGTAGTATCTGTTGTAACGACTGAAGGGGGCGCTGAGTGATATGTCAAGATACCGTTCGTGTTTGATAACTCCGTTGCAATCCTTTTACGTGGATAATCCGACTCATTTCCACTTTCGTTTTCGGCATCGAGGTCAGCGTCGAGGTTGGTGCTGTATCTTCTTACATCCTTTTCCGTCATACTGAAAGTCCTCTTCTTTAAATTCGACCCCGTCCGGTGATCTTCTCCCTTCAATGATTCCTTAGCTGTCGAAATCGTTGCTCTGGCCGGATGGCCCAAGGACGACTTATCGACGATTGCAGGCTCATTGTCATCATTTACACGGACGGGGCCACTGACAGCTGGCTCTTCTTCATCCTCCTCGTCCGCTTCCTCATCATCTTCCTCTTCATCATCCTGACTACTTGAACTTTCCGAGCCATTGTCAGACTGCCCTTGGTTTCCTCCGTTTCCATTTTTCCCACCACTTCTTCCATCTTTACCACTTCCTCCCTTCGATCCTGACACCAACCCAGATGATTTTCCGTGATGTCTTCTAGTATACGGAGTTTTCCCAGGAATGATTTCCTCTTGAAGGATATATGGATTTCTTGGAGTTGACTTATCGCTGACAGTGGTGGATGAACTATGATGAGGAGTCGTATTGAACAAGCCCGACGCAGTGAGCGTCTGCAGGGCTGATTTGCGGGACATTTTGTTGTATTGTGAAATTGAAATTCAATGAAGAAGAAAATAGCAATTATAAGTAGACGTGAGTGCGTAAGTCTCTAATTCGTTTTGAAGAGGGTTTTAGATCTGGTTCGGGTGTGGTGGGGTAGAGTGAATGGGTGAGTGGTTGGTAGAGAGTTGTGGTTGGTTGTTGCTGGGGTAAGAAATTTAATTTTTTCTTTCTTCCCAAATCCTCCTTGACTATTTCGAGGCCAAGCGCAAAAATGATGGCACCTTTGGTCGTATGTTCGCTGTCCCGAATGCAACAGAATAATGGCTTTTCAGAGAAGCCGATTTCGATATTCTGGGTAAGCCCTCGTCCGTTAAGGTGAAGATGCAAGAGCTTTCAGGATTATCTTCGTTTCTTGTCGTTTGTTAATGTCAATCACTGGAGTTGTCGGGCTGGAGATGCTGTGCAACACCTCCAGAGGAATTTACAACTCAACGGCGATGTTCGAAGCTTGTGACATTTTTTCTTGGTGACGATGATAATTCTGGTTATACGGGTTCTGTGGATATGGTTCTGTTTGGTTGGGATCTGGGATTTGCCTTGGTGAGGTTGAGGTGGAAAGAAAAGAGAAGAGAAAACGACAAGAGCGGGGGGTAGGAAGCGTAAGTAGTGCGGTCGTTGGGCGGTTTCAAGATTTTGTCATGTGTAGTCAGTCGTACACAACGACGACGTTACTGCGTTAACAAAAAGAAAAGAAAAATGATATTTTACATCAGATCAATTCAATTTACCTATTCGATAAAATACACTAGGCTTCTTTACGCGACATATCTCAGAGATATCGCACCTATCCAAATACCTCTTTCTTTTTGTAGAGCTTGAGAGGTGTGCAACAGCCGCGATGAACAAACAGAAACCTCCTCCCCTCACAGCGATTTATTTTAGGTCTCTGCCCACCTTCAATTCGCCCAATTCTTGATCTGGCTCGGATATAATCTACTTAATCCATCTCCTAAACGCAAGATTCTGCGCGGGTGGGTGCATTGCCTGCAGCTCCCGGCCCTTCTGTCAAATCACATAAAAGTTGGATACTTTGTGAAGTGAGGGGCAAGCAACGGAGCCGTTAGAAGATACCGCTACTAGCGATATCCTCTACTCAGGAAGTCTCTCGGGCTACCAGCAAAAATCATGTCGAATGTACTCGGAGGGTAGTTGCAGAAGCCATGGCGCAATGGCCCTTGAGCTGACAGCATCAACTTTAGTCCTCGGAGGTCCTCGACGTCAGGACGAATGTATGGCGTTTTGATACCTACTCCGATTACACGAGGGAATTGAGGTTGCCTAACCTGTTTCTGGACTGCAATGGGTTCGTTCGAGAGAAGAGGATCATCAAGATATCGAGCCCGTAGGGTGCGTGCAAGGCAAATTTTTTTTTTTTTTTTTAGCTGCATCCTCGTCCGACGTCCTTTCCATTTTTCGTCTAATACACTACCAGACCTTGACCTATGCAGAACAAAAAAGTAAAATGCAAAATGCTCGAAAGACGATCACTTCACTCCAGCCACGTCGTTGAAATTCTCAAAAACTTATTCCATTTTGTGTGCGTGTGTGTGGGTTTCAACGTGACGTCTTTCCTGGCTTGTTCTAGTGCAACAGCCGCATCTCATTCTGATCTGCATACCATCACTACGCGCAAAGTATTGATAAAGTCAACTAGGAGCTCAACGAGCTTTCTATAAAAATTCACGAAGATATCTATAACTACATATACATTTCTACAGAGAAAAGAAATATCTCGCTAAAATGCGGGTAAGTTCCGTATTTGTCTGCATTGGTACTGGTGCACCGGATTCACCGCAAGGAGGGAAGAAAATGAGGCTCTACCGGTCTGATTATTTAAGCTTAGGTAGGTTACATGTGACGGCCAAATACCACCAGACCCGACCACTGAAAACGCCAGGAAGAGCGTAATACAAGACTCAAAATTAGGCAGAAACAAGTTGAGCTAAGCTTTGAACTCGGAAACGAAACGAAACAATTGGGATATATCTACCTAACCAACGGTGGTCGTGGAACTCAACACGCGATAAAAAAAATTAAACCCCTGGATCCAGCGATTGAGGGATCACGATTGGCTGCAACCCCCGGATTTTGTGACGAGTAGTTTTTACTTTTTCCAGTCTCGAGTACGATCGGATATCTGCCGCCCACTTTACAATCAATCCCGGTTCGTTTGGAGATATCTTTTTTTGTGGCCTGGCTGATCTTTCTATCACGTTTATGCGGGGAAATGTGTACTTTGTGGTACGTACGACGCAAACCTCGGCTTGTCCCTATTTTCCGCTACAAGGTGCTGTTTTCTACTGCCCTGCATGTTATGAACACCTCCTACCGGTAGACATATGTCAACGTAGGTCTCACTTTCACGATTCTAAACTTCGATATTTGTTCTAGATCGTCAACTTCTGATTGCATCCTCATGGCATATTGACCCGGCAACATAAACATATATATCAAGAACATCGTGCATGGAAATCGTCTTTCCCTCGCTCTAGTTCTATGTGTTTATCATTTGATGACCTCGACGTCAACGTAAAGTTGAATCGTACGTGCCTCTCCACTGATCTTGTCGCAATCCCGCTTACATGGGGTTACAACCTCCGACTCGACCTGACGTGCATATGCAGCTTAAGAAGATTCTCCAAACCTCAAAGCTCCTCACATAAAAACAAGACTAACGCGCGACGTGCTTTTGGGCGGTAACAGTAGAGCATTTCTAAGTGAAAAAGGAAAGAAAAATTCAGGGTCCTTTGCTCTCAACGTGTCGTCTGTTCGTTTGCAGGGGCAAGTCGACATGGAATGAACGCAAAGACTGTCCCGTTGTAGGGAAGAGGGGCAATCCAATCTAACTATACTGGATCTAGAAAGAGGGGCAAAAAAACACCATACCTAAATTCCAAGCGAAGGTGGGGCGGCCGCGGATCTATGATATTTTGGGTACCATGAGCGCAAATAGAAAGGTTTTTATTTGGTCTTACGCCGCCGCACGCCGCCGCGCACCGAGGCTCAGGTAGGCTCACTCGGCGGGTATCGTAAGAAATCTAACATCGACGCTATTCGAGAATCCGGATTGGTACTTTCTCTGAATTAGTAGTGCTGGACCAAATTCTATCTCTCTTCATACACCAACAGATATGAGCACTGTTGGCACGGGTAGATATGTTTAATCAAGTCTCAGCCTCCCTCCCCCCTTCCCCGCTTTCCAGTGAAGCACTTTCCTTATTCCTTCTTTTCTTCTTCCATCCCAAGCGTTGATCGAACAAGGTTTCCCAGGCTGGATTGATATTTCACAAGAAATAAACAGGATATCAGATGATTTCTCAATCCATTCGTGAGAACTGCAGCTCTTGTGGGCTAACTCTAACAACGTTAATCGACCTGTCCCTTTGCACTTTGCATACCGAAATGGGTATATAGAGTGCTATAAGATGGATCCGCACGTGCGCAGAATTTGACAATTGCTCAATGCTCATGCCATTACGTATTTGAACATACATAATCCGGGGCATCATCGCACGGGCATGGGATCAATTCCTATTCACGGACGGGCATCGTATTCTGCTACGCTTCTTTCGCTCAGCATCGCATATTGAAGCTGAACTCATTGCTCTCACTGCGATGACGTCTGATGAGACGAAACTCTCCGTTAATTGAACTTCAGCCGGACAGGGGTGATTGAAATTCCGAAACTAAATGTTTTAGGTCGAGACTTGAAACCGATTTCGACAAAAAAACTTCCGTGCTGTCCGGATTTTATTCTCAGCCATCTAACAGCGGCCCGAGGCAAGCATTAATGTCCTTATTGGTTAGAACTTAGCAAAGGGCCAGCATCTGTTCGTAAAAATGGGTGGCGGCGGCAAGAAGCCCTTGTTTGTCAAGAAAGTCTACTTTGTTTCCGTTCCTAATATTCCATCAGTTATTAACTTCTTATTTCCCAAGCAGGTTTTGGAGCATGCCGGGAAAATACTAGGAATCAATATGGGGCTTTTTTCCTCTTCCCTGCATGAAAAACTTTTCTTGACAACGACGCGGGGACCTCAATTTTCTTGTCAAATATCAAAGACCAAGGGGTGTGTTTTCATTCCCGATTATCTCCGAGTAGCCGCGTAAGTACCTGCTCTCGATGTCCCTTTTGGCCATTCGTCGCATGTACTCTACTCAGGTAGATATTCCTTCACCAGACATCACTCATACCCATACCGGTCACGGTGCTCTACTAGGTACATACACGTATGTATTTAGATAGCCTTATACCTCTCCACTTTTCACTTGTCAAAAATATTGGTTCTAATCTAATAGAGAAGGAGTGCCGAACTGCTCAGAGTTGGTCAGGAGGTCAATTCTAGCGTCGTTCTAAGAGCTAGGTACATACATGTACATACCAAGTCTACCATACCCAGCCCTATTTTAATATTAGCCCCCGCTTTCTGGTCACACTCAAGCCCCACTGAACGCATCCCCGGTTACGGCGACGAGCTTGAGTAGCAAAGCTCTCTAGTTGGAAATCTTATTTTCCTGGGAGAATTTTTCACAAAACGTGTCCTTTCGTGATACCCTTTACTTGAGTCGCTTGGCGAGATGGACACCCTAATGAGTCTTTTCACCGACTAATTCAAGGGTTTGGATTGGTAATTCCACGCACAAGCGAAGAAGAAACGTATGAAGTGTTCGGATATATTTAGAAGCTCATCCACAGCTGCTATATAGAATATTTTGGTCTAATTGGATATCGGTATCGATTTGGAATATTTCGAGAATCTTCTGATCGCCTACTAGAGCCGTAGCATCTTGTTAGACGACCCGCAGCACTGACAGACCTAGGCCATCTCAAATTCAGCCGTTTCGCTGCAAAACATTGACGCCAAGACCTTGGTCATGCAATATCACTCTACATCTAATCATTGGGGGGGGGGGGTGTATATATATTTGTTTAGTAACATTGCTTCCGAATAAATTATTCATTGCTACGGAGCTACCATATAATTGACATATTTTGGATTCGGAGGTTTGGAGATATTCATTAATCTATGAGCAACTATATCGATAGGAAGTCCGAGAATGCGTTGCCGGAGCTAATTCAGTGTGGGAACCTAGGAGTCATTTTGTGCTTTGTTCACTCTAATCGCAGGGGTGTTCAAGCTAAGGCAGTCATGTAACCTAGAGTTGATCCTGTGGTCTTGTAAATCCCAGCCTTGTTTGGTGTCGACGTGAACGTTCAGCCTTTTCTTGCCCCAAAGAAATCTTGAAATCTTCGCCTTGTTTCAAAGCGCCAACTTCATAGAATTCCCGATCGCGAAAACGGGCTGCCCCGCAATGTCAGCGTTCTACAAAATGCAGTGCAAATAAAGATAGACTATTGGTACACTGGTTTAATTCAAAATACATTTGCACGTGCTCACCTCCTTTGAGACTATGTACTTGTGACCCAGTTGCGCGTATAATATGGTGCACTTTGTACCAGGTCGATCTTACCAACCTCATAAAGAATTATAAGATTCATATGAAGCATTGTAAATATCTCCAAATGTGTGTATGTAGTTATATACCACGAGACAAGATTTACATATCACATTTCTCTTTTTACCTTCAACGCATATTTGCGCTTATCAGCCGGGAATGCACGACGCTTTATTTTCTACTCCTCAATCCTACCACTCCCCGCTCTGACAGCAGACAGGCCCCTCTTAGCGGGAATCCTTTCTTCCAATCACTTGGTTATCTAGTCTGGGATTCAAATCTATAGAGCCGTAATGAGTTAAGGAAAAAAATTCAATCATTGATATCACCGCTGATATGATACCACTAACCATCGTAAACTCTGGCTTATATTTTAGATAGAAGGGTTGGAAAAGATAATTCTTAAAAGTTATCATTAGAGCATGCAAAATCGAGCCTTTCATGACATGCGTACAGGATATACAGGTTAGGTTAATCATAGCTTGAATTAATCCAAATAATATACTACGATTTTCAGAACAGTATTGTCCATGAGGCCGAAGTGTCCTGGGTATGCCAACATGTAACCGTCACTCAATCAAGAGACCAATTAGCAAGTGAGCTAAAACACCGGCCAATTGAGATAAGACTATTCAACACATACAATGTTAATGTGCACACGGAAATACAATACATGCATAAACAATTCTCGAATTATTACGATTTGATGAATATCGGGCCAATTAATGAATTAAACAAAAAACAAAAACGATGAATATCGGGCAAGTGACTAAGTCAGTCGAGTGATAGCCTATGAAGAAGAATACAAAGCAACTCCCTCTTTCGGCGAGCCGCGGAGGTGGGTGAGCATGAATGAGATAAATAAGAATAGAGATAAATGTAGCTTGGTACCTTTAGGTACGTAAATAAAAAGCGTCAGTTATCATTAACAGTAATGTAATCATATGCATGCAGATCGCGATCGCCTCACCCTAACGTCCATTAATTACCCCCACAAACTGTCAGCAGACAGTCTATTATGCTATTAAAAAGTTTTTCTTGATTGAATAATCCTTTGGATCGGGAAATCCTCTCGTAATAACTGTATAATCGGCCAAATATTTATCAACACCAATAGCGTGATGCGATATATATATCCCAGATTCAGTAAACGAATACGTGTTAATGCGATTGATTTTATGTTGGTTTGAATATTCTAAACACCTATAGAACCTCTTTCGGCACGAATGCCTTGTTCAGTTTCGTTAATACCTCCCAATCTTGGTAGCTCACATTCTATAACGATACCTTTTATCAATTCAGTAAGCCCTGAGAGGATCAATCAATCTACTTTACGATTTACTGTATTTTTTTTAATTAGCTGATGTATTCTAGATAAGTGTGAAGGAGACAAGAGAACACTTATCCGCAAGTGTTCGAGTGCGAGCTGTTGTGCCTGGCGGCGCCGGAAGTGTACATGTATCTGTAAAATATTGTTGGCAACACCAGAGCAGCAGCCACCCCGTAAAGTACATGTAGTACCGCAAGGATGTTGAAAGGCTAATCATTGAACATGGCATACCGAAGCGACCTGTCCTCAAATTAAGCTAGAACCAATACCCAACTAGGAGGTGTATGTGATTGTGATCCAACGGGCCACAAATCCATATACACGCCCGGTATACTAGTATATAACACACGTATGGTAATAACATATCTATCTCCAAAATTTAGAATAGGGTAAAAGGAGTTGTGTTAGAAGTAGCTCGCACACGTTCGAGTCTAATCGGGACACGTTTTTTGATCTCTAAACAGCCGCATATACTATCGAGGACTAGGAATCAAAGTGCCATACATGTAGCTACATATGTAGGCTTTCCTTTTGGGATTTCCTACTCTGGGTATCAGTAGAAATTCAAGCATCACGGAGCTTCTGATACGGATACTGGACTGAGCAGTCGAATTCTTAGCCTTCGTTTTGTCGAATCCTTTTAGTATTTGGCTCTTCGAAGGATCTTGACGTTTCCTTTGACCAAATCTTCAGGCTGAAAAGCTAGGCTGTATTTAATCTGGGGCCCACTTTATCTGGTATTAATTTACGCCGTGTTCACCATCATACTAGTTGCTGATTAGCCCTCTCCCTCTAACAGTACATATAAGTTCAAGAGGATATATTTGATTCCCTGTTTACTGGGCGCCGTACGGGAGGTGAGTGACCTGGACTAGTAGAGTGAAACCGTTAACATTTCCATCCAGTTAAGTAAGGCCATACTAGTATTTAAATTCTTTTTGGTGCCAATCCTCCCTCAGCACATGTATTCGTTGCATCCATCAAGTTTTCCGTATTACTCGGAGATCAACTCCAGTCTCAGTTGATAGGTTAAACGTAATCAAGCTCTCGGGTTCGGTGTAAATTATGATGCAGCTAGCGTGGGACTACATGTACATGTACATGTAGCTATGGTCTCAGTTTGATGCCATTCCTCATGCTCATTCAAACTAACAATGGATTGTGATACAAGAGGGCGGCCCGATAGGACACGTGTGGTATTGGCCCAATTTACTAGCTAAAACTATAATCATATTGATTTCTTCTTGGCATTCATTGGAAGAAGAGATTTATTCGTCTCTCTCTCTCACATGTACATTATTGCCTGTTCGCGGGTCAACCTATTTCGTATACTGTTATACTTCAACTAGAACTAATGCCAATTAAACAAACTCTTTGAGCTCTGAAAAGAAATTATTTGAATTATAAAAATGAATCCTCTATTCAGGAATAGCTACTCGTTCATGTGGTCATGACTGGACTGTGGATGGCCTACTCTGCTTTACTCTAACGAACAGCCTGGAAAATCCATACTTGCAGCTAGATCGGCCCGGACTTCATATCCTCCGACATAGTATATTAGGCTTATGACCATCATGATGCATGCTCCCGAGCACTGGAAGTCTCTTAGGATATTTCAATTGGTGCCAACGTTCGCCCGGTGATCATACTATAGCTTATTCCGGCGTTGCAGAATAATAGAGACTGCAGCTAGCTAGTTAGGCTTATATGGCGAAACATTTAAGAGGTATGAGCTTGAAAGAAATTTAGTGCCTGTTTCTCATGGTCTAAAGTGGAATGATTTCTGAGGAACGAAACGACGATAGTGATCTTCACAAGACCTTGAGTGATACAATCTATGATAACACGAATACATTCTATCAATCAGGATTTTGGCAAAAGAAACAGGAAAAATCAATAGACAAATATAACATAATCTTGATAAGTCGCACCTCTCCCAATTAAGAATGCCAGTCTCAGTATCTAACTGAATACCAAATAATACACGCATAAGGTTTCCGCAGCATTTACGCACCTTAAAACCACAATTTACCATTTTAAAAGGACATAGGCGCACATTCTATATCCAATTCATCCAAGCACAACTCCTACTCCACAACAAAGCTAGGATGAGATTTAGGTCTTGGCTGACGACTTTGTTCTAAGCGTGAATTGAAACTTCCTGTGGGGTGTGTGTATACGGTAGATTGAGGAGCCTGTAATCTTTACTCTAAATGGCTATAAGCCTTGCTGTCTCTCCTATCTCTAGGTACTCAGTGAAAATTGGGCATGCGGCCTCCCGGCCTCTAAACCAATAATAAATTCAGCAACACTGGCTCTGCCTTATTCGTTTTACTTTAGAGAGATAGAATCTGTCAAAGAAGATACCGGCATAGACCTTAGGACACGGTATATAATGACTAGGAGAGTTAAGGCTACGTATATACGTATTCTGGTTGCTGATAATGAGGTCAACCCCTATTTGGGCCCGTATTGTTGCCTTAAGCTTTTGTATTTTACAAAATGACTGCATCAAAGCTCCTAAAGTTCGCCGGCACCTCAATGTTTACAAATTCCCGAGCTTGATGCTCTATCGGGAATGCTACTTCCGGTACGTACAATGCATCCAGTAATAATGGCTATCGAATTTGGTTGACCAATGAGCTTTCTGAGATTATTATGCAGGTAACGTGTTTATAGATCATGACCACCACAATACAGCCAAGCTCGGGTGGTTCTGTCGCGGGAGAATTTGCTGCTTGTGCCCAAAACAGGTCTTGGAAGTGGGGGGAATTAAGGTACGATTTTGACACAACAGGCACTACCTACTTAAGGTCATTGATTGATAGTATCTATTCACCCTTTTTATGCCATCACATTAAACTACGTCTCCAATTTCACACCTACTCATGGCCAGTGAATGTAGTGGGCAAACAAACGCGCATATGTTTTTATATTGGAATCTTCCAGTAATAAAACTCCCCCCACAATTTAGAGGGCTTTTCTGTGAAATAATGAAAACTAGATATTCAAAGGTCGTAGTGCCCATATCCTACATGTACTCAATATATGTACCATTACGTGTGAGTAAACCAAGCGTTTATAGTCGCACATCTAGGGCGGCCATGTATACGCACGCATGCACACAATAAACCTGGAACTAGGTGTAGTAGCGCTCCTAGCTATAGGGACTGAGAAAAAACTCAAAGAAATTCACACCAACAATATCAGGTGGTGTAACTGCTTGGTTTATGTATATGTGTGATACAAGGTTTGGTTTGAAAACGGAAATATAAATACAGGCCCTTGTTCTACGTGTACAAGCCAATTCTATTTCCTACTTTTGTATCTCAGGGCAAGGAAAAAAAGAGGGAGGGGGAAAAAGAAGCTAGTACTTGGAGAGCCCTGTTCAACCGTCTATGGCGGAGTGGAGAAGTCACAAATAATGTCAATCGCTGGCAACCCAGATCAAGACTCCACTATCAACAGACCAAACCCCACAAAACACCAAACAAAACATCAGATATGTGTTTTGTCACAATAAACCGCTGGCGATCATGCCAGCACGACGAACGCACAAAGATTGTTACCGCTTTCTGCACCAACGCCAAAGCCAGTGCCCGGGCTGGAGCTTCGTCGGCCGGTCCGAGATACTGCGGTCGCGGGATGTGCTCACCTCAGTACATCAATGAATACGACTCCGACGACCCCAGCGGTGGTGTCTGTCCTGACTGCACCACCGAAATGGAGGAAGCTGAAAGACACAATCAACAGGAGCAGCCTCCAGGAGATGGCAGCGATGCTTCTACACCGACAAGTCAACGAACCGGGCCCGAAATCTTTCAGGTCTACCAGAACTATCGGGCCGACAATCCATTACCCAATGTCACATCACCTCTCCCTCCCCGGCAGCCATTCCCCCCCTGGGAAGAATCTCTCTCTCGCCCCGTGCCCCTGAACATCCCCGTCGTGATGCCTCAGCAGTACTACCAGCCGTACCTCCAGGCGCACCTCCACCCAGCTTCAAGGCTTCACCCCCCGGGTACACCACCAGTTCCTCCTCCTCGTCCAAATTGGTCGTTCATCTACAACCTCAAGAATGCTGGACGAGAGAACTCTGCAACGAGTTCGGGTTCGTGGTCCTCGAATATTGTGCACCGTGTGTCTTCTAACTATCCGCAGAGAACGAGAGTTGCGATTGAGCAGGCTGTGGCTAATCAGACGCCGGAGAGGAGGGCCGAGCTTCTGAGAGGATATGCAAATATGATCTCAATGTCGTTCGAATAGTTTAGTAGGTGGAGAAAGGGGGAATATAAGGGGGAGGAGGTATTTCTGGGCGACTGGGCTGGCTTCATGATCAATATAGTGGCTGTTCATGTGTCTATCTTGGTTCGTAGTTTGAGATGAAGACTCAGGAGTGGAGGGGGATGGGAGTTGTAAGAGGGTTCTCCTATTCTTTAGTTTTGCGTTCTTTCCCCCGTTTTCTAGTCTTCTGTCTCTTTTTGTTGTTCTTTTTTCTCCCGTCGTCTCACAATATAATTTGTAACCTTTAATCGAAACCACAGCTTCTTATTGATAACCAACAAAAAAAAAGCCAAACACAAAATGCAACAAACAAAAATGCCTTTAGCCCGCGGGCACGTGTGTGTTACGTGCCCCTTCCTTTTCTTTTTTTTCTTCTTTTTGCTCCCACCAGCCAGTTGTTCGCATCATTTCGTGTAGAGGTTCGTCTAACCACTATATACTTTAATCTAATTCACAGCTAATCCATGGAGAAGTGCATGTGTTTGACTATGCGCTATGTCTACGTACCTTTTGTGCAACGCCAAGTGTTGGTGGGTGCACGAGCTGGCGAGTGAGAATCTGTGATGCCAATACATGGTAGGCATGACCACCAAAAAGTTTTTTAAGAGCTTCAATAAGAGAGAGGAGATGATTATATACGGTAGAAGTGTTTAAATGCTGATAGCGGAGAGCTGCCATATATTTCTCCGTCCTTCAGTGCTGGATCCTGGAAACCCCTTCAATGTGCCAGCGCCACGCTCCATGCACCGTCGCCAATTGCAACCCCACCCCCATGCATGCTGCTGTGGGTGGGTAGATGGTATCCGCCTCTAACTCTCAGCTCTGGAGGCGTCCCCCCCCCCCCCCCCCCCTTTTTTTTTGTTTCCAGCTCCAGATTTGGCTTTCATGGCTGTCAATGGGTGTAGGTGTAGTGTAATTATCTATCGCCCCATCGTCCAATGTCACTACCGGATGAAGTGGAACGGGGAGGGGGGTGGATTCAGTGCGGATAAACTCGAATTGGATTGCGGTGGGCGACAGCTTTCCGAGCACAGACACTGAGACGGTGAGTGGGTGCGCGGCGGTTGTGTAAATTGCCGCAGAGCGTAGGGCCACAGCGGCGATTTGAGGTGGGGGTCTTGTGGCGCGGGCGGAGCTGGGGGAAGGCGGTGGAGGTAGTAGTAGAGTAGTCTAGTCATGACTAAACGCATATTAACGAGTTTAGCTCACCCACTAGAGCCCCCACCCCGCCCTCCAGCCTGACATGCAAGAACATGCCTATCCATTATTACCCACTGGCATATCTATCTCTCCGGCACGGATATCCCAAAGGTTCGGAAAGGAAGTCACATTGGTGGAGAAAGGTCGTCTTGATTGCAAGTGATGGGCTATGACTCCACTTACGGCCGCCCCGGGGGGGGGGGGGGGGCAGGGGTTATGTATGTTTCACATAATATAAGAGCCCATAATTAAACTAACTGCTATTGCGGGAACGAAAAGAGGAGAAAGCGCGGTACTTACACCATGTACCGTCACATACGTATACAGATGTATACTCTGCTAACGTTAGAAACAACTCTGCCCCAATTAAAATCTACCAGGGCCCAGCTCAGGATAATACAGCTGCCGAGTACAACGTATATATCTGCAACCAGTATGGCAATCGATCGTTTCGCACTTGAGACAGATAGCCGGCCAGAGTCAGTCAGTCAGTCAGCATAGAGGTATAGTGGTATTGGCTCAATCGTAAGCCTTCTGCTCAACAAGCTGTAGTCTTTGAATATAAACAAAGGATACCCAGGATCGATCCAGGGAGGCCTGAGGCGCTCACTAACATAATATGGACCCACTTGCCTGCCCCCCCACACACACAGCACCAACTCTCGGCATAAGGTACTGCGATTCTACCTCAAATAAACCTTGTGGCGGATTGAAATTGCGTAGGAGGTACACGCCAATCATTTTCGTTGCGGGCGTTCAAGCGCGGAGGAACCCATATATATATAGCGATCGATGTAGGATCGATTCCCAGCTGACATCATGTTATACGAAGCCCCAATAACTTAGTGCAAGCCTGAGGGCGGGTATAAGGATAATAAGCAACTGGCTACTTCATTTTTATACAGGCCCCCACTTTCCAATAGATGGTTTCCCTGGCCATTCGGACACCCCCTTCACTCGGACAGTCAACGTAGGAAAGAGAAGATCAACGTTTTAAGTGGCTTCTGTACCTCTTCTCCGCCAATCATCGTTGGCTGTCCGGTTTGCTAGTGAAGTCGTCTATAGCTAGGTCAAAGGTCATTACCCCAATTCCAGACCACTTTCAAACGCGAGTGACCAGCTATGAATATACGTTTCCCTCTTCCCCCCCCCCCCTTTTTTTTTTTAACAAAAAGGGTTTAAATCCCACTTTTCAGCGGTAGTAAAGTTTCGCAGCCCCTCGCAGATCAACCCTCGCGCGGCCATTCACCTGTACACCCCGCCAACCTTGTCATACAGACCGAGTGACACCCGGTGTCCCAGTTAGCCGCGGCGGCAGCGCCCTTGGTAGCTATCGGCCACGCGATACCCGTCCTCCTCCACAAACCTTTCACAGCCATAGATACAAGCTACATGTAGTCACATTCCAGGTGGGTGGGTTTATAGCCGCACACACGAGAAAGCCGCTCCTAACCTACCATACACCGCGCGTGCGCAGCGATCACCACGTGTCTTGGCACACCAGCCAGCCAGCACCACTCTACTCTAGATTCCTCCAGCAAAGCAGCCAGGGCCCTCGCTCACTCTCTCCTCTCCCCCAAACACAGACCCCACCACTACCACTACCACCACTACCACCACCGATACCACCGTAACCTACCCACCTACCCTCCCACCCCAGGCCAAAAACCAATGTCTCCGGACCACCCAGACCTCCAAACCCTCCGCGAAAAGCGCCTAACCAGATTCGACCCACGAGCAGCAGCAGTACCAAGACCCACGGCGCAAGAGTTTGTTCTAGCCTCCCTGATCTGTCTACATGGTCGATGAACTCAGCTGATGGGATGGGTGGTAGCAGCAGCAGCAGCGGCAGCAGTAGTAAGACGCCGCAGATGATGCGCTATGTCCATAACGCCCGGAAGCGGCGCTGCGGCGACGTGGAGCTGGAGCTGGAGCTGGAGAGAGGCGCGGCGAAGGTCGCGAGGGTTTGAGTGTTTTTCCTCAAAAAAAAGAGTTCCTTTTCTATTTATTTATTATATATGGGGTGTGTAGCTCTCTGGATAGAACGTAGCTGGGACAGCTTTTTTTCTTTTCTTTTTTTCTTTTCTAGTTTCTTTTGGCTCTGGTGTAATTTTTTTTCTTTCTTCCTTTTTTACTTTTAGTATGTACCATTTTCTAAATACCACATCTGCCAAATAACCCAAACCAAGTACCTACAATAGGCTCTCACTCAGAGCCAGACCTCGACACGTGTGTGGCGGCGGCAGCGACAGCAGCACCAGCGGGGAGACGCGCCGCAGCACGTGACCTCCACGGCGCGATCAGGGTCCTAATGATCCTTGCCGCTTGCTTGCTCTGCACTGCTCAACGAAGAAGCCGAGGAGGAGGAACTACATGGGACTAGGTACATGTAGGTAGGAGGAGGAGGATCATCAACACATCAACACATCAACAGATCAACAACAACGACAAGCCTTTCCGGCCGGGCCACCCGTGTGTTCGTTTTGGTTTACTCGACCACACATCTTTCTCCATCCAGAATCAACATTCAGGGGGGGATTTACATTAGAACATGTTAGATTATATCATCTTTTTTCTTTTTTTCTCCGAGCCGTTTCGATCCTCCTATCTGGGGTGAGAGGAATTCGAAATAACAAACAGGCACTTGCACTGGAACGGATAAAATAAATACCGATATACCTTGAACTGTTCCCCCGGCCTTCCTCAGCGCAGCTCAACGCGGATCCTGCAGCCGAGCGCGAGGAACACATATCTACATGTAGTTATCTTTTTCTGGGTGCTCTACTCCCTAAAGAGAGAGAAGAGAGATCAATCTCTAGATGTGTGAAGGAGGGGTGGTCGGAGATCCTCACCTGAGGGATATCCAGCTCTGTTTCTCTACCTTAGCTCTAGTTAGCGAGCAAGCGGGCCGCCGCCAAACAGACAGGCACCCCCGCCGCTGCCCCGCCCCCCCACCCTTCTCTCTCGTCCCTGCTGGCGATTGATTATCGGTAGAGTAAGTAGATAGCCGGAACCGCCAATCGCCAATTCACCATCCCTCGCCATCACCATCAATATCAATTCGTAATCCATCCTGATTTGTCGGCCTTCGTTCTGCAAGATAGGTAACTCTAGCTACATAGATAGGTAAGATTGACCACATTATCATCTACGGCAGGCCGACCGCCTACCAAGAACTGTACTCCACCCACGCACCCAAGACCCAGAGATCCACCGCCCTTCTCCGAGCGAGCCGGAAAAGAAAAAAAGGCCCTTTGGCTACAACTACCCCATCCATTCATTCGTTCTGCACATCCTGGGGGCGCCAAGGGAAACAATGATGTCAGCGGCTCGAAAGGAGGGAAGGAACAACGCTCCACCCTCACCTCAGCCTTGTGAGGTTCATGAGACATCACGCGATATAACAAGCCTTGCTATGACCCACGTGTTTGGACCTTGGAAGTTTGAAACAACCTCACTCCACCCCCCTTCTTCCTCAGGGACAGCTCAGTTGTGCATGATGGTAGCCAAACACCAGTCAGCCAGTAGACAGGTAGGTCATGGTGGTCATAGCTCTAAATAGTGCGTAGGATACAAGCTTTTGGCTTTTTATTCTATTCTGGACTTGGAAACACTCAACCCTCGCCATTAATTATTAACCCCGAACGAACAAACGAACGAACGGACGAGCTGGTACATAGCTAGTAGGAGGTAGGTACATACATAGAAGTACGTAGATCAAAAAAAACACAATTCTTTTTCTTTTCCTTTCCATTTCTTTCCATTTCTTTTCATTCTTTTTTTCTCTTTTTTGGTGTAAGTTATTCCAACTGATTAAGACCTTTCTAAAGGAGACCCGTCTTTTTTGGTGCTTCTTTCTTTTATCTGGGGGGGTGCCCGGCGATGGGGCGTGAAGAGAAAAGAGAAGAGGAAAAAAAAAAAACAATAATAAAATAAACGGTAGAAGAAAAAAAGAAAATAAAACTGAGAATGTAATGATAGGAAAATGGTCATTATTCTCAGGCATCCCCTCCCCTCCTTTCCATGAAATATAACAAATAGGGTTTCCCGGTTTCAGCTGCCCTGGTATACAAGGCAAATGATAATTTTTCCTGTCAATACGGAGAGGAAAAACTCACTCACAGGGTGGGAAAAAACCCCAAAGAAGAAAATCACACACAGTGAATAAGAAGAAAAATAAATACTCGTAGCAATGACTCGTAACAACGACGACGATGACAGTCCAGTCAAGTTCGTAAAAAAAAAATGTGGTAAGAGAAAAAAAAGAATTAAAAGGAAAACGTGGCCATCTCCCAAAATACAACCACCCTTATCCAACCAGACCTCGCCCAATATTTGTTGAAAGAAAGACCCAGTAGTGTCCAAACCAACCTTTGGTAAAAAAACCAAACCAAACCAACCCATACAACCAACCCATACACAACCCACAACAAGAGAGAAATATAAAAAATTCGCTCGAGAGGGAGAAAACGGAGAAAGTAAGGAAAAAAAGAGTGAGAGAAACACAGAAGAGAAGGAATAATAGGAATTTGGAAGGTAATAGAGAATTTCATCCGCTCATCACATATCCATGCCATCATTACCAAATATTCCACTCTCATCATCCCTCTTGTACTCAATACCACTCATACGGCTACCCCGTCTGTCATCATAGCCTCTGCCATCTTTGTTCCGCCTATCCTGGTTGTCATCCCAGGCATCTTCTGAATCCTCAACGTCTTCATCCATACGCGCTAGCTCATCCCGTCCCAGGAAATGATCATCCATACTGCTCTCATCCACAAAGGTGAAACCCCGGAAGTTAGCCTGCATTCCCGGAGACAGCGGCGTGCTCGCCATGTTTCCGCCAGCCATCGCAAGCGCACGAGCATTGAGTGACTGTGACATGGGCGCATTTGTAAACTCAGGGTCAAAGTTAGAAGTATCAGTCTCCGAGCTAAGCGTGGGCTTGAACGGGGGAATGACGTTCTTGTGCAGCAGCTGGTTCCAGTCAATGTCGGCGAAGAAGGGGTGGGACTTGAGCTCTTTAGCATCATGGGTAGCTCCCAGACGGTGCCTTGGGTTTCGGTTAAGAAGCTAGTAATGTCAGTTGTCTTCTTCAACGCAAATCGTAGAGCGGGACCCAACTTACACCCTTGACGAAATTCCTCCCCTCAAGACTCAATGCGTCCCGAGGGAAGCGGACCTTTCCAAACGCAATGTTTTTGTACATCTGCTGGGTGTCATCCGCGTAAAACGGACTCCATCCACAGCACATCTCAAAGACCAAGACACCCAGTGACCAAAAGTCCACCATCTTGGTGTAACCCTGCTCATCCAGCAGCACCTCCGGCGCAAGGTACTCTGTCGTTCCACAAAACGTGTTTGTGGTGGCATTAGCAGACAGGTTCGCCTTTGACAGTCCAAAATCGCACAACGCGATATGGCCATTCGCATCCAGCAGGATGTTCTCGGGCTTCAGGTCCCGGTAGACGATATCGTGGTTGTGGAGGTGCTCCAGCGCTAGGATTAGCTCCGCGATATAAAACTTTGCGCGCTCCTCCTGGAACCTGCCCTCCTTCTGTAAATGCCAAAAGAGCTCGCCACCGGACATGTAGTCCGTGACCAGGTACAGGTCCGTCGGGGTCTGGAACGAGAACTTCAGTCCCACAATGAAGGGCGAGTCGGTGGTGGCGGTTCTGACGAGAATGTTTCGCTCGCCAAGTGTGTGCGCGACCTCCTTCTTCTGCACGATGACCTTCTTCGATAAAACCTTCATGGCGTATATCCGGTTGGTGTCCTTCTTGCGCACCTGATACACCTGGCCAAATGTTCCTACGCGACAACACAAGTTCCTATCAACATTCTGTTTCCCACATTGATAACATGTATATGCCCTTGCTGGCTGTGTAATAGCTAACCTCTTCCAATGAGCCTCAATACCTCAAAGTCATCGGGCCCGTAATGCTTCTTGGTCGTCTTCTCGAAGCTAATCTGAAGCCGGATCTCTCCGGTGACACTCTCGTTGCTTGTTCGGGCTTTCAGTGGATACCATGTATCGGCCATGTTCTGATCCCTGTTGACCAATGGGCACATGCGGATGTGCCCAAGGAAACATTCTTGATTCGAGCGGTCGTATATCGAAACGTCGATCTCGGAATGCTCCCCAAGTACGTCACTGATTACACACGAACCCAGTCAACACTATTGCAAACAAAACTCGCTCGCCTACCGGTGGAATTTTTCCTCTTTGCATGAGAGGGAAAATCCGCATCGGATAAAAGTAGATATATGCCGAGGTGTGACACAAGTGGGGGGGGGGGGGTATCTATCTGTTCTAGGAGAAAGTGGGGGGGGGGGGGGGATGAAGGGGGAGCAGCGCCGTGCTACATAATCGTGAGGCAAAAAGCCTCAACACATTACACAGCACATGCGCGGGAACTTCGGGTGCAGTGCGCGCAAAACGCTATTCCACAGGAAAAAACAAAAACAAAAAAACAAACCAAATAAGATGAGGGAGGGGAAGAGGGCCAGGGGAGGGGAGGATGAAGATGATAATAATAATAGGAGGAGTGATTTATCCAAAACTTACAACACCGCTTCGTGCTCCCACTTTGGATTCGTAGTTCCTTTTTTCGAGATTGTGCCCTGCAGTTCCGACAAACTAGTGCTCGAGCTCTGGCGGCTCTTCATCGGGATCGCAATGCCTGCTGATGCGCCATTCTTGTCCTGCGGCTCTCCGGCACCCGTCTCATCCTTCTTCGGCCCCTTTGAGATGAATTCATTACTCTCAAAGGTGCACACCACATACGGGTCTTTACTCGACCTGAGGCCTCTCGCCTCCTGGATGCGCACCACCATCTTACCCTTCGGGGGTCCGACCGTCGGCGTATTATGCTGACCGCCTGAAGACGAATTGGTGGCGCCAGAAGACGTGGAGCCCGATGTGGGCGTGAGAGTACCTGTAGGCTGACGTGAAGGAGGGGGGGGGGGCGTGGGATTGCTAGTAGCAGTGGTAGTAGTGGTTGTGGCAGCGGCGCCGTTCAGGGCGCTGCCGGCCGAGGTGGTGCCGCGGGGTGTCGCTGGGGGCGTGTCCTTTCCCTCAAGAAGAGCAGAGGCTGTCAGTCTCAAGGAATCCTTCTCGCGCTCCCCGGAGGACAAGGAAGAAAATACATGACGGTCGGGTACAGAGAAACTGGTAGCAGCAGAAGAAGCAGCAGTGGAAGCACTCGCAGAAGTAACAGCAGAGGGGGTAGCAGAGGAAGAGGGAGAATCAATCTCCTCTTCTTCCGGCGGAGTAGCGGCAGCGGCAGCGGAAGCACTGGCGACACCAGCAGCAGCAGTGGTGGTTGTGGTGGCAGTAGTACCAGCACCACCACTGCCACTGCCGCCATCTTCCTCATCGCCGCCGCCCTCTCCTTCTATAATGGTTCTGTGCAGGGGAGACGACGGCGGCGGACACGATGCCTTTCGGGCAAGACTAGGAGGAACGAGAGCTCCACAAACCTGTTGAAACCCATGCAGGATCTGCGGCAATCTCTTGTCGAGCCCACTTGGGTGAGGGGTGGTCTGGCCGCCGGTCAAATGGTCATCATCATCGGACCTATCGCCAGAAAGATCGCCATCAGAATTGTCAGCCTTGCCATGATGTTTTGGCCCCAGTAGATTGAGGCGGAGGTTTGATAGAGCACGCTTCATTCCGGCGGAGGAGATGAGTCGCAAGGGCGCATGAACCAAAAAGACAAAGAGAAGAGGGGGAAAAAAAAAGTGTATATATCAAAACAAAGAAATTGAGGGGAGATTAGAGATGACGATTGGGGGGGGGGGGGAATAGTAGAAAAGATTTAGTTGCCGAGAAGTGAAGTGGAAAGCGGGGGGGGGGGGGCGTTAGATGTAATGTAGATTTTTAGTGGGATATCTTTTTTTACTTGGGGGAAAGTGGCGGTGCGTCCCTTTTACGTCCGCTGTACCGAGGGTGTAGTAGAGAAAGGAAGGAAGAAGAAGAAGCAGAGAGAGAGGGGGGATTCGGGGGGGAGGGGGGCGGGTATGATGGAATATGGAGTATGGTGGTGGAGGTAGACACCTCGATGCAGAGTAGCGTAGCGGTAGTAGCAGTACATGTAGTAATAGTAGCAGGTAGTCCACACAAGATGTATCACTCCACCCCCCCCCCCCCCAATATTTCAAGTCAAGAGCCCAATCTGGGGAAAGACAAATCGGAGGAGGAGGAAAGAAAGGAAGGGGGGGGTAATCAGGCACGATGACGACTCCGAACCATATCGATTCGAACAATCTCCAAACCGCCAGCCAGTACCAGATAAAGCGTATCAAGAGATAAAGAAGTAAAAAAAAGAATTACACGAATCATAAGGCCCAGTGAAATTCGAAAAATCCAGGAAAATTAAAGAAAGAAAGAAGAAAAAAAGCATACCTTTGACCAGCTACAGCCCTCAACATGTTTGACGCCGACGAACTATTCGCCGCAGCTACCGTGTTCAGCGGCAATTGCGGCCTAGGTGAGGCCACAGCGTTCGCGGATGTAGTCGCGGTAGTGCCTGACGTCGACATCCCCATACTCGTCGACGCGCTCCGCAGGATCGGGACCCACGCCGCGACAGCGGCGACAAGCTCTGGAACTCCGGAAGCCCGCTCGTGGGCGTGGGGCCCGATACCGGCGTTGCGGGCGCGGTAGCGGCGGATGTGGATGCGGTGACGTGGGAGGTGAGGAGGGGGGTTCCTGGTGCGGAGGAGGCGGGAGAGGAGGACCCACCCCCGCGAAAGAACTGGAATGCGGTCACCATGGCTGAGGAGGGGAGATGGGGAGGGCCGGGAGGGAAGGAGGGGAGAGGGGGGGAGTGAGGGTAAGAGGTTAGGCTGGACTTGTTTCCAACTACTATCTCACGATGGGGAAGGTTGTGGGTTTGTTGGTGGTGGTTGTTAGTTGGGTTTGAGAGGGGGATGGCAAGATAGATAGGTGAGATTGAGAAGGGGGGGGGGGGGGCGTGTAAAGAGAGGGGGGCGAGTCTTGATCGCTATTATTATTATGCGAATTCCCGGTTGGTTTCGGATCCCTTTTCTTCTTTCTCTCGTTCGTAATTCTTTGCTTTCTTCTTCTTCCTCTTCTCCTTCGACTCCTCCTCCTTCTTATTGCTCCCCCTTCAGTTTCTGGCCCCCCCTTTGCTTTTTCGTCCGTTCTTTAAATGGAGACGCGGTTGACACTGCCTGAACAGTCGACCCTGTAAACTGCAGGTAGAGTAGTAGAGTAGGTAAAGTAAGGTAGGCCGGTGGTAGGCCTAGGCAGAGTAGAGTAAATAGTAGAGCAGTAGTAGTAGATATGAGAGGCACTCGACTCACTCACTCACTCGTTCACTCTACTTACATGAACCTGCGGGTAGGTAGTTAAGTAAGAAGCAGTCATAAAAAAAAAAAAAAAAACAGCTCTTCCCAGGTCTTCTATCCTAATTTTTTTTCCCTGGAGACATCGACCCGGAAAACTCCCCCAACCCTTTTTCTCCCGCGGCCCTGCCTTCCTGCCTGCCTCAGTTTTCTTTTCTCCCTCTTAATAATTCCACTTTCTTATCCCCCCCCTGCACGAAGGGGATAAGGGTCCGATGTAATGTAATGTATGTAGGGGCTTCCGAAGCTCTATGGAAAGTTCCCTGCTTTTGCCAGAAAATCCGCTGGCAGCTAACCTCTCTCGGGTGAGCGAGTGGTTGGGTAATGGCTGCATATTTGTGATATGATACTGTATGTAAAAAAAAACCAATTGAAAGCTAAATTAAATTAATTTTTTTTTTCCTTCTCTCTGCTCTGCTTATGCCTTTGCATAATAATGGGCAATTGGGAATAATATTATCGGTTCCCGGCGCGGAGTGTACATGATGATGGATTGCTGTAGATACTGAAACACCGGCCCTCTCCTCTCAACCTATGGCATGCCATAGGGCCAGCCATGGGGGGAAGTTGAGGAGAAAAATGTCTATTATTATAAGAGGCCGTGTTATGATGACGCGCGCGAGCACGATGTCTATGTTGCCTCAATTTGATTTTTTATTTTATTTTTTCCCTTTGCACTTTCCTTTAGAAAATAATCTCATTATCATTACCCTCACCTTTCCCCTCGACGGCCTAGCTAGCTCCCCATCCACCCATCCATCTCGACACCAGCCTCTCTCCCGACTCGAAACCCCAGCTAGCTAGACCCTACTCTACTGACTGCCAGCACTAACTACTCTACTCTAGCTACATACATCTCCACCTGCCTGCCTACCTGCCTGCCTGCCTGCCGACATCATGCAGCCCCACGTTGCGCACGATGAGGTATGATGTAGGCAGGCAGGCCGCCGCCGCCGCCAGATGGAAGCATGTACGAACCTCAATTGCCTCCTCAGGCACAGCTAGTAGACTCCATCCAATCCATCCATCCATCCAGGGCGGCTAGCTAGCCAGGAGGGAGTACAACATAGTGGGCCCGCGGCAATGGATCGTATTGGACAGGAGTGGTACTTCAGGGTCCAGTTATATATACATGTACCTAGTAGTGGAGTAATCAGGATTGTAGGTAGGTATATAGAAGTATGTTCCGGAGAGCAAGCAATATTGCAGGGTATCGTATCGTATCGTATCAATCGGGGACCCGACGATTATCTATGGCTGGCATGGCATGATGGCATGGGTGGCTGGGCTGGGCTGGGCTGTAGATGTAGATGTAGGTAGAGATACATGTACGGATGTGGATGTGGATGTAGTCTAGATGTAAAGTATCTAGATATACGATGCTACTACTGTAGATGTAGGTACTCGGGCAGGGCAATTGCTTAAACATCTACAAAAAAGTACTTTCTACCTCTGATATGGCTTTCCAGCCATCCAGCTCCAATTGCAAATCCTTAACTCGCACAAACTATCATAACTCCCACCAGCTGCCATCACAAATCGATCTCGGCCCTGGAGTCGTACATGCAGCATGTACAGCGGCCGTTGTCCTTCTGTCCTGCTGTCCTTAATTCTGTCCTCCCTTCAGTCCTGTGACTCTGTACATACCTACTTCAGGTCTTCCAGCCCTCCTCTACCTTCATACATACATATCTCCAATTCCTGTTTTCCCAACGTCCACGCGCGTGCGTGCCAATTAGACTCCACAGCCCCTCTTTCCACTCCGCGAAACGGCGCGGCGGCGGGGTAGTCAGTGAGGGAGGGAATGTACCTGTCTAGTTGGGCATTTCTTTTTTTTTTTTTTGGTCCCTCTCTTTCTTTTCCCCTCACTGTTAAAAAGCAAAAAAAATAAATAAAGAAAGGGCAAGAAACATTCGCTTCTTCAGGATAATGTTTTACCCTTGCACACAGTACGCAATCAGGCAAGCAATACGCAGGAGGAGGAAGCAGAAGCAGAAGCAGAAGCAGGTAGTCATTCGCCATCCGCCACGATGCCCGATACGACGACAGGTGTATGTAGAGTACGCGGGCCGACATGTGATCATATCGTAGACAATTAAACAGTGGCAGGCTGGGATTGCCCTGGAATTGTTGTTGCTGCTGTTGATAGAGTGGAGGGAGGAGAGGGGCTAGCTGTATATGACGATAGATGGCATTTAATCAAAGTGCACTTTTACTTTAAACGAACGAAACAATTAAACGTTTTGATTTCAGGTGTTTACTTGCAGCTGCTGTTTAATTGTTACTGGCTGTCCCGGGGAATTAAACGATCAAGACCCTAGTTCGCAATTAAGGTGCGAGTCTGGGACTGGGATGCACAGAGGTTCGTCACTGAGGCCTGGCGGAGGAGGGAGGTCATGTACCTACATGTCGGTACTCTACTCTCTCTCAGGTCATACTCTCTACCTTTCTTTGCCTCCTCCCTCGTCCCCATCCATCTCCCTATAGCTACTCTCTCCACACTCCCCTCCCCATCTTACCTACACCCTCCTCATCCACCACCACCACCACCACCACCACCTCCATCCATCCATCCATCCAGCACTCTCCCAACACAGCATGTACATCCCCTCCCTCCCCGGCCTCCACGGCACTCTCCTCTCAACAAGTATTTCCGGAAGGCATGTCATGCAGTGCCACGCTACGCTTAGCGATATTTTTTCCGGAGGTGCCGGGCGAGTGAGAACAAAATAGAGTAAGACCGGGGGTGTGGTGCGTGTAGAGTATGTGGTGTGTGCGAGGTTACACGGGCGCGGTATGGATATGGATTGACATTGGAGAGGGTTTTAATGACTGCTACATACTAGGTAGAGTACGATGATAGCTACATAACTGGCCTTTTCTGGTTTTGGTTTGATTGGGTAATTCAATTGGGTGCATGGAGATGATGAGGGATGAGGGAGTGTCTGTTGATGAGGGAATAGGCAGTCAGTCAGTCAGTCAGTGATCGAGGGAGTGCCTAAGGGTAAATACAGCAGCAGCACTCGGCCAGGCATCGCGCTGTCGTAGAGCATGTTCTGGATGCTCTGGACTGGACGTGTGTATATAGATATTATATAGATGCTGTATAATACTCGCCATGCAAGTAGCCAGGTGGACAACGACTCAACAACAAGGGAAGGAAGGAAGGGGGAGAGCGAACAAGCAATCAATTAATCAATCAAGGGAGAGAAAGACATCTCGAGTCCAGCTGCTTTCCCTCTCTCTCTCTGCTCTGCTACTTTCCTTCGAGTACCTACATACCTACTTGTACTTGTACCTGTCTGTGTCTGTGCCTGTGCCTGTGCCTATGACCATTCCCCAGCTGTGCCTATGACCATTCCCCAGCTGTGCCTATGACCATTTCCTCCTGTCCATGTGCCTCTGATCTCGAATAGGAGACCGACCGGCGAGCCATTCAGTCATCGTCGACTCAGCTACAGGCATAGCTATTTCCATCCCTTGCCAGCCAGGCTCCAGCCAGCCAGCCAGCCAGCCAGCCAGACAGCCAGACAGCGATCGGTTGCCATCACTCCCGCGAGCGGTTTCTCGCTTGCTTCCCTTCCCTCCCTCGCCCCCCCCTCGCTCGCTCGCACCCTCCCGCCCGCTCTCCCGCCCCATTTTCACACAATCGCGCAATCCGCACAGCTCCCTGTGTCTGTCCTGACGACTTTACACATCTCGTGCAACCATGCGGCTCTTCTCCCGGGCGGCGTATGTGGCCTCTGTGGCACTTGTGTCGCTGGCGCTTCTCCTCGGGCCCGCCAACGCCTCGCGCGGCGACCGCCTCCCCGACTTTAAGGACTGCGTAAAGGTATTCTCGCCCCCCCCCCACCCCCCCTTAGAGCTCCCCTCCCTCCAATTGCACCCGCTAACACCCCCCGCAGAAATGCCACTCCACCCACTGCCTCTCCGACCCACCCACGCCCATCCCCCTCCACCTCCGCCTCCTCCTCTGGTCCTGCCCCTCCGAATGCGACTACACCTGCCAACACGCCGTGACGGCCTCCCGCTACGACGCCGGCCAGCCCATCGAGCAGTTCCACGGCAAATGGCCGTTCGTGCGCCTCCTCGGCATCCAGGAGCCCTTCTCGGTGCTCTTCAGCATCCTCAACGGCTACGCCCACTACCGCGGGCAGCAGACCATCCGCCGCGAGCTCCCCCGAAACTACCCGCTCGTGCCCTACTACCGCCTGTTCGGCCTCTTCGGCATCGTCACCTGGTTCTGGAGCACCGTCTTCCACATGCGCGATTTCGTCTTCACGGAGCGCATGGACTACTTCGCCGCCGGCGCGAGCGTCCTCTACGGCCTCTATCTCGCCCCCGTGCGCGTCTTCCGCCTCTATAAGCCGCACCACCGCCGGCTGCTGCGCGTCTGGACGTGCGTGTGTGTTGCGGCATACGTCGCGCACGTCTACTACCTCTCCTTTATCAAGTGGGACTATGGCTACAACATGGCCGCCAACGTGGTCGTCGGGATCCTCCAGAATAGCCTCTGGACATACTTCTCGATAAAGAACTTTAGCCAGAAGAAGAGCTTGTGGGCTGCGGGGCCGGGACTGATTGTCACGTGGCTGGTCATGGCGATGAGTCTGGAGCTGCTGGACTTTCCGCCGCTGTGGGGGTGTATAGATGCGCATAGTTTGTGGCATGCGGCGACGGTGATGCCGGCCGTGTGGTGGTATAAGTAAGTTTTAAACCCCCCCCCCCTTTCCCTTTCTGTTAAGGTTTATGCTTTACCGGGAGTGTGGGCGCGGTGCTAATCTGTGGTGTTGGTGGTGTAAAGGTATCTAATCGTGGACGCAAAACGGCACATGGGCGGCGCCGTCGTCGGGGGATCGAGGTTTAAGGAGTAGAAGACTCTCCCTCTTTTCCTTCTCCTCCCTCCCTTCTTCTTCTACTGTTTTTGTTTATGCGGGGACCATAATCACACCCTCCCCCTCCCAATCTTCCCTGATACCCTCCACCCACCCCGCGCTACCTATATACCTTTTTTTTTCTTTTTTCATTTATATTCGGGCTTTGAGCGGCTATAAAAATTGTTGTGCAGCTTTGAAGTTGTAGTTTGTAGTTTGTAGTTGTAGTTGTAGTTGTAGTTGTAGGTTATGGGGCCCCGGTGTGGGGGAGGGGTGGTGAAGGGTTGGATGGTTGGATTGGGATGGGTGTACTGCATGTTAATTTTTGTCGTTACTTGGTTCAATTGGATGGTTGGCCGGTAGTTAGGTAGTTCGGTAATGAGATCTGGCACCGGCACTGGATGCAGATGCAGATGCAGATGCTGAGACCCAAACAAACAGAGCAGGCGGGTGAGTAAGCGACTATTATCTAGAGGTTTGGTGGTAGAAAGAGAAACATTCCCACTGGTGTTCACCTGCTCTTTGATTTTTTAGCGGCGGTCATATGAGGTGGTGAGTGATATCTGGTGACCAACCACAACACAGACGAGTGATGGGTCATGATCCCAATTTCGGATATCGTGTGCATAACCTATCTGGCATGGAGAGGGAGCTACATGTAGTATATTACTACCATGTAGTACGACGTATAGTATAATATCAATGTCCATAGTTCCTCGTGCTGTGCTGGTCGATTATATGATCTAGATGGGTTGTTATGTAGGGAGGGGGTAAATGGACACCGGTCTATATAGTTCGTGCTCCCCCCGTAGGTAGTATAGCCCGCACGCTATGGGACTGTTTGTGGCTTGACCTAGGCTTACAGGTAAAAGGTATGTTTTGCGTATAGATTTCTTGCGGACGGACGGGTTAGCATATAGATTTGCGTTTTTTGTGTCCTTCATGGGTTATCACTCGATATGTGTGGGGGGAGTGCGGGGGGGGCAGGAGTGAAGTGGAAAGGGGTGATTGGCGTGAATTGGTGCGCTGGGGATACTCGCCGTGTATATATGCTCTTTATGTGTTTGTGCGTATCTGTAGGCATCTCGGGGGGTGTGGTGGTCGACGTCTGGCGGTGTGGCCGGCGGGTGAGTCGACCTCCTGTATCTCAAGCTTGACCGCGGTAAGTCAGGCTCTTTTCCATACACGTGTGGACGACGGTAGGTATGTATGTATGGGATACCAACACTGGCTAGGAGTACAGCAGCGAGGGGAGATGTGTGTCTCGATAGCTAAGAAGGACGAAGTGGCAGAACCACCGAGGGCGTTAGCTTCTGAGGGACCAGGACGAGAGACAGGTCTTACGTTATGCATCCCCAGGACCTGCAATAATCTTTCTCACTTGTTCTTCCTCCCTCACTTGCTCTTTCCTTATATCTTCTGGATTCTTCGTGTCCATTCGATCATGCCCGAGCTGGCCAGCGGGCCGGGGCAAATCATGTGCGAGCACATGAGCAACCTCATGAACATAGTTGCATGCAATTAATAAATTAAACAAAAACAAAAAACCTCATAAACATGGATCACAGAATCTCACTCGTTGTCGACCTGGACGTACTCGGACTCGTAAGTGTATGCTAGATCTTTATCCATCCACTGTTGTCCACGCGGGAGTCAATCACCGTGATTACAGTCGTAGGCGGAACTCGAAGCTGGCTATCTTGGCATTGCTCAATAGGGTCTTTTTTACAACTTTGATTTAATCTTGGCATATTTGTGGTTGTTTCTTGATGTATAGGTGTTCTCTACGTGTATAGGTAAGTGATAGCCACCTGATAAACGGCAGAAAGACTTTTTCTGTGGTTTTTTTGAGGGTCCTCAAAGTGTCTACCGCCCGCAAATTTTTGCATCTTCTGCATTGAGGGTCAGTGGTGTGTCGAGAGGAAATTTTTTCAGAGACAACCAAGTGGTTGTTGCTGTGCAGTAGATGCGCACAGTTTGTATTTTATGAAAATAATAGATTATTAGAATGCTAAATATAAAACTAATTTTTTTTTTTTTTTTTTTTTTAGTTGTAGTTAACGAAGAATTCGAGGGATGATGGAGTGGAATTCTTTTTGGCATGTGAAGCAGTGAGGACGAATTCTTGGGAGAACGGGTGAGATTCTTCTACCAGCTTTCTGGGTTATTTAGATTCTCAAAATGCCCAGTAGCATAATATCATTAGCACTACTCTAACCAGCTCGAATTGAGGTTCGCTTTTGCTACGTATAACAGCCGTTAGGTGCTTTCAGGTGTGCATTGTACGTTCTGTAAGTTTACATGTCATGTGACTTTGGTAAAAGTTGCAGATAAAAGCCTACATTTAAAATTTCAGATACGAACAAACTGTTCTACAGCACCAAGGCCCAATGGCGGTGGAAATTTCCACGATCTTTAAATACCTGGAACACCCCCCCTCCAGTTGCAAAAATCATCCAAAAAAAAAAACCCCTAAATTCACCAATTCGAATAACCAATAGCCTTTTTTTCTCTTTCGACAATGCAGTTCACCATTTCTCAATTCGTTGCCCTCATGGCCGTTGCCGTTCCTATGGTCTCTGCTGCCCCGGTCACTGCTGAAGTCATCAATCCTACCCTTGAACGTAGGGCGTAAGTAACCTTGGTTCCTAGTTATCTTCATATATATTTCTTTTTACTAACTCTTTATTAGTATGACTGGTAGGGGGACATATTACAACCAGTTTGGGGGCTTCGGCTCCTGCGGGCAGCAGTTCCCGGTAAGTAGAACTTCCAATCCTATACTATATATGTAAGATAGAAACACTACTAACATCTTGTGTAGGACTCTGCGTACATCGTCGCCCTCAGCACCGCATTCAGGAACGTTGGCCCGCTTAACTGCGGTAAGAGAATTTGGGCGAGGGCTCTTGACGGCCCTGGTAGGGGAAACAGAATTGAGGCCACTGTTCGCGACACCTGTCCTTCTTGTGCGAGAGAAGCAGTTGGTATGTTATTAACCTTGCCTCATCTATCTTTCGTAGTTGCTAATCGTTGAGTTAGATTTTTCTGTTGGGGCCTTCAATGGCCTCACCAACAACCAGAAGGATGTCGGTGTGATCAGAGTGGAATGGTATGTATCTCTCTATCTCCATGATCGATCATGCAGCTTACTAACTCTGTGTGTTTTTGAAATTTAGGGACTTCATTAATTAAACGATGACCCGCCATTGTTCCCTTTCTGTTTTTTTCTGACCATTGACACCTTTTCTCTCGTCTTCTAAATTTTATTTTTATAACTCGGTTCTCTAGTCTCTTTTGTAATCATGTAGTATTCGTTTTTATTTCTTTTTTAAATTTTTTTTTTAGCTCGGTTTCCTTGTATCATGTAATATTAGTTTTTTTCTCTTTATTTTTCTATCCAGTATGTATCTAACATTAGGTCGTTCTCTCTCTCATTTTCCTTATTAGTATGAGTAGTCAGCATCCATAGATCTATAGATGTAGTCTGAACAGTGAGCTATAAACATACCATCTTCTCAGGGACACATTTTTCCAGTCTTAGGGCTTCCAACTCGTGCTTCCCGGGGTTCTTTCCCTTTGTAGTTATGTATATATATCGATCTTAGCTATGTGTGGTGGTACGTGGGGTTAGTCGGTCGAATGCTCGCTCTCCGGTGTCATCGTCCGTGCAACGAATCTCGAGTGATAATCCATGAATGAAATTCCACAATTGATTGATTGATAATTCATTAGCTGTGTGCAGCCCGGAAGCTAATAAAACCCCACAATTATTTCCCTCGGTCAACTCGTATCTTCCGGGGTCCGGCCGGTGCCTCTCAAGATGATCCTCCATACCAATTAACTTTTATCTATAGCCGGATTCTCTTTATCGGCTTTCCTCTCTACCATACGCTCCATAATCGTGATCAAGGATTCAGATGGATCCCTTGAGTACCTCTAAGTTTCAGGACTTCCAACATTGCTGCAAGTTCTCTTCTTGTGACGAGTATGATAGTATTACTATCAGTAGATATCTTCAACAAACTTCCATTTCAATTGAGTCGGACTAGTGTGGTCCACGAGGCTGCTCGAGGCGAGCAGGGAGAGGTGCCTCGAGGTTCCTCTGCCTCTGTTTGTCCGTGCCTTTGTTGCTCGTCAAGAGAGAGGTGGTGTCTCGAGGTGCTTGAGCTGCTCTCGAGGCGGATTATTACTATATTTAGACCTATCAAAGATCATGGGTTTACAGTTGAAAGTGTATTAATAGAGATATTTAATCCAAGAGTAAATAGTTATTGGTTTGGTATAAATCTTGACGAGACTGGCCTGAGGGGTCTGGGAATAATAGGAATATATGTAATGTAAAGGATACTTCCAATGTTTCTATAGGAAATAATATCAATCTCACTGGATATATGTCACTAATAGTAATATGATTATTTAAACCTCGAGCAGTTCGAGGCGAGGTGAATTTGCCTCGAGCATGCTCGCTTGCGGACCCCATGCCTTGAGCTCTATCGAGGCGAGGCATCGAGCTTCAATGCCTCGTGGGCCATTCATTACCCTCCAATCATAAAACTTTCATAGCCATGCAAACTCCGGCCTGTCAATCACAATTTCTGAACAAGGTAGCAACATACATATCATCCATTTATTGGTTATAAAACAAAGCAAGAATAAAAGACTGCGTAGCTTTAATTCCAAGCCTCACAGAGGTATATACGCAACCTTACTCCATGTAATCCCCCAGAGTATCAAAACAAGAGGTCCCAGGGAAACTGGATACGATCCTTTCCTATGATCAAACTTTTAAAATTGCGCAACGATATCTGCCACCCCCCTTGCCAGCTCATCTGCTTCGGCTCTCTCTCCAGCTTCTGAGTACACTCTGACGGCATCCTCGGTTCCGGAAGCTCTAGCAAAACTCCTCCCCTGTTTATATTTCCCAACCAAAGAATCAATCTTTTCCTGAACACCTGTCGGCTCTAACAGTCTCCTCTCGGCATCGGTCGCCTTGAATACTGACCTGTCCTTTACCTCAACTCGAACAAGTCTGTTGGGGAGGTCGGTATAGGTACTGTTCCACTCCTTGGGGCCCCACCCCTTATGAGCGAGAATGACTTCTACGAGCAAGAGATCGGAAAGAGCATCTCCAACGGTCTCATTGATCAGGTCGACGAGGGCTCGCAGGTTCTCAAGGGCAGTCGCCTGCGCAGGAGATTCTGGGGAATGGCTAGCAATGGCGCTGTGCGCCGCGAGGGAGAAAGTAACAGTGCCGTGACCATTTGCTTCAAAATAGACACCACAATCAAATTTGGTCGCAGCATGATGCAGGTGCTTGACACCGGTTGGAGTGCAAACGACTGGGAGGCCCAAGGTCTTAGTAATGTAGGCTGTTGAGGACCCATTTGCGTACGCAGTTTGCACTACACCAATTCTAAGGTCTGCCAAACCAGCAGCCTTAACAAGATCTGCAATAAAAGAGGCCGCAAGAGTAGCGATCTTGTCTCCGTCAAGCAGATGAAAGCTACCGTCAGAGTCACAAAAGTAGTAGACAATTCTGTCGGCATCACCGTCGAGCGAGGCGCAGCGAGCGAGTGCGGAGGCCTGAGAGGCAGGTGGAAGACGTTGCTGCGTTTTGACAAAATCGGCACCACACTAAAGAGTAAAGTTAATTCTTAACGATAGTCCATATATTATTGATTCTAGAGCATGAACAAACCTGTGAATTGAGCTTTGAAGGCACATCAATAGCATCATTGATAACCTTGACATCGAAGATATCCTTCCCAATTGCCTCGGCGAGGGCCTTCAGTTTAGGTGCCCCAACACCATTGGCGCAATCTACCGTCACCTGTCCCTGTCTGGGTTTACCTTGCATGAGCTTCCGGTAGGCTGCCGCAATCTTCGTGTAATAGCCTTCTTCGGTGGGCTCGCCGTATGGTTTGGTGTCGGGCAGGTTTTGGGTGTTAATACAACGAACAAGGTAGTGCAACTGGGGTGTTGTCAAGAGGCCATAGTCTGTAAAATTTGCACCAACAGCATTGAGTGCATCCGTAAGTGCTGCCACGAGGGCAGGGCCAGATTCACGGGTATCCTTAGCGAAGATAACATTGGCTTGAACAGAAGTGTTTATCTTGAGCTCGGTGATAAGGCCTTCGTACTTAGCCACAAGATCCTCGTCGCTTGAAGCATTGGCCAGGGTCGCTGCATGTGCCTCCCATCTTTCATCAAGCATTTCACCCTAAAAATGATCATTAGGTTTCCCTATCTTACATGTATTTATGGAAAGCGAGACGAACCATGGGGTCAACAAGCTTCACACCGTTATCTTCAGGGACGTTATGGGAGGCAGTGATCATAAGACCGATAGTCCTGCCGCCCTGCCTTTGCGAGCGGAGTGCAGCCAGGAGGCCAACACGGAAGACGACCGAGTCAAGGAGAAACCTGTATACCCCACAAAGATTTAGCAGCTAGAAACACACTGCTTGTAACCCCTGGGAATTGGAAACATACGCCTTCATCCGGAACTATTACAGGGAAGCTTAAGCATTAGCTATGGACACTAAGAAGTATCAATTGATATGGGGACAATAACATACACCAGCAGTTCCATAGGAGAACACTTGGTCCGGCTTGGGGTGCTTTTTCGAAGCTTCGATAATTGCTGCTGCCATGTTGAGGATGTTTGGTTTTCTTTGAATGGTTGATGCCTACAAGTGAGGAACACGATAGCAGTACTAACAAAGAGCTAGGCTATGATGATAGAAGGTATTCTTTTGATGATGGTGGTGATGATAGTGATAAGTTTGAAAGGGAGAGAGGGTGATATTTTAAGGCTGGTAACTCTGGTAAGGCTGAGACGTTTAAGTCTAGACTCTTTACGGAGTGCGGAGAAAATTCGAAGGAGAAGGGTGGGGGACACGAACCGCGAGCCCCGCCTCACTTTCAGACATCGTTCGGTGTTGTCCTGTAAGATGCTGTCATCGATTGAAAAAAAGGAAATGTAACAAATCCCCACCAACACCGGCTCTACCCGATATCCAGCAGCTCAGATACCCCAGATCACTCATACAAAAGTCTCCATAACAGCAACCTTCTTCAAACGCACACACACACACTTATCACCAACATGTAGCCTCTAAAAGAAAGCTACTCGGTTTTCTTCTCCTCAAAAGCTTCTCAGCTCACATTGTGCGGATCGAGGAGCCTTGCAGATGCGGTTTGCACGGACACGTCGACATCGCACGCGTCTACTACTGTGGACTTACTCTCTAGACATTATACGCACATCCAGCCACCACTGGCTGTGCTCGACACATGGCTTCAATTGCTAAAGGCAGAGTGAGTAGCTCCTTTACCCCAATCCGTACCATACCTTCAATGGAACAATTATATCCCATTGCATGATGATGAAGCTGGGGCCAGGAGAGGACGAGGTCTCCGCGTCGCTCGTCCAGTGCTCAAAACATACCAGCTTATTGAAAACAAAGCCTCCTCTTGAGGTATATAACATTATATCTGATCTCTTTCCAAGTTTACCAATGCCCGATTCTACTTACACCCTTGATGGAGCCTGAGAGCTGATTATTTCCATGGGATTCTAGAGAGCGAAGCTCGCAAGCAACGTGACTTCTTGTCAGGGGATTTATGCCAAGAACGTCCCGCGCTGGTCGCGTTTGGGCTGGTCCCAATTCGAACACACCAAAATGAACAATCAAGAGCTAGGAAAGTGGAAATCTGTGAATCTGAGTCCTCGGTGTTTTTCTCGATTTGTTAATTCCTGTCTCATTCGTCCAAGGGATAAGAAGGATTGTCCTCCCCATGAAAATTTACTGCTTTTTACTGGAAGGAGTTCTCTAATATGGGAGTTTGGGGGCAAAATTACGCCCAAGGTTTATTTGCCGTATCATACCTCTACTTGATCTTCGAGGGTCTAGTATCCTGATTCAATACATGAGTTAGAGTGGTAAAATACTACTACACAAAGGATTTGCAATCCTTCATGTGATATCACTCGGAAGGTGAGATAGATGCAGTGTTGAGGTGTTGAGGTGTGGTTTCCGACCCTAGATATCAGTTTATGGGATGTCGATCTAGTGAAAGTTCACTATATCCATGCTCCTACAAGTTATAAGCATAGAGTGACTGGTGATAGACTGTAAACCAATGAATTAAATTCCGGTAATGGGTTAGCGACCAGAATTTCAACGATCAAGTATAGGTGAGTAGCTGTATTCATAATATATATAATCATATATCATAAACCAGTCCTAGGAGCATATACATATGGTACATTTCATTCTCAGAGATACATCTAGCAGGACGTCAGGATCTAATATCTTTGTTGAATTTGGAGACCTTGGGAATTAAGCCGAGGCACCCAACAATGGAATATGGATATTTTTGTAACTGATATTATGAAGGCTCATAATGGAAGCCTTCCCGTGGATATTCTGAAGGTGTTCAAACTTGAAGCCTTGAAGATAAATTACGGATCTTGCATAGAAACGGCTCACAACAACTCTGTAGACACCCCCTGGGGGGATCTACAGACCACATTTGAACGTCTACAAACCTTCAAAAATATCCACGGGAAGGCTTCCAATATAATCAAACTCAAAATATGATAATGATGATATGGGCCTAGAGACTGTGATTGATATTTTAACGTTATAATCAGAACAAAACAAATTTTAAGGATATCAGGCCTCTTATCTTATCTCACACCAATTAGTACTTAACACTCCTTTACCTTCTTTCTAACACCTCTATTGACTCTGCCGACGTCCTAAGAAACGGGGCGTCAAATCTCAAATTTCTAGCAAGATACATACATTATATTATAAAACAAAGTTTAATTCTTCAAGGACCTGGATAATATATACTATTTAAGTATGGAAAGCTAGATGACTTAAAATGATAACAGTTTCTTACTCGTATGATCCTCTAAGTCCGCACCGACATCCGTGCGGTCAGTAAGGAAATGGACTACCGCCCCATACCCATTCTCAGCCGCCGAGGACAGTGGTGTCTTACCACAAGTATCCTTCGAGTTTACACTGACGTCTGCTCGCTCCACCAGGAAACGAACAACAGCCAGATGTCCATGTGCAGCTGCAAACAAAAGCGGTGTCCAACCAGTGTTGTCTGCCGAGTCCGCTACGATGTCTGCCCGCTCTGCCAGAAAACATACCACTGCCTCGTGCCCATTCTCTGCCGCCCATGATAGTGGGGTTTGGCCATAAAAATCTTTCCAGTCTGCATCAACGTCTGTCCGGTTGTCCAGAAGATGAACCACTATTTCATGTCCATTCATAGCCGCCCATGATAGGGGTGTCCGGCCATCTTCATTTTTCGAGTCCGCGTCGACGTCTGTTCGGTCGGCCAGGTAGCGGGCCACTACCTCTTGCCCTCTTCCAGCCGCTAATGATAGCGGTGTGTCTCCATGTATATCTCTAGAGTCTGCATCGACATCTACTCGATCGGCCAAAAAACGGACCACTGCCTCGTGTCCATTCTGAGCCGCCAATGACAGCGGCGTTTGTCCATGAATATCTCTCGAATCCGCGTCAACGTCTGTCCGTTCGGCTAGGAACCGGACCACTGCTTCATGGCCCTTTTCAGCTGCCAATGATAGAGGTGTCCGGTCATATCTATCTCTGGAGTCCACTTCAACGCCTATACGCTCGGCCAGGAAACGGACCACTGCCTCATGTCCACCCTTAGCCGCTAATGCTAACGGTGTCCGGTCATATCCGTCTTTTGAGTCCGGATTGACATCTTCCCGCCCGGCTAGATAATGAACCACTGCCTCATGCCCTTCCCTAGATGCCAATGCTAGCGGGGTCTGGCCGAATGCATCTTTAAAATCCGCTCTTGATGGTGGCAATATCCCATCACAAAAACCCCTAAGATCGATACTCAGCCTAGAATCTTTGAGTGCCAACTGGACTAGACGATTCAAGCCCGAAACAGCAAAAATATGTAGGGGGAGACTCTGATAATCCTTCTCTAGCCAATTAGCATCCCAGGAATACCATATGGTTCGTGCTAATGCATAGAGCAAATCTGGAGACGCGAGCATTGCCAGTACTCTTATAGAAAGATCTTTAGGTTCACCTATGGTTCGCATATGAAACGCCCAGTTACAGGCTGCATAATCCCAAAAATGTCGCTCATCTATGGAGCACCATCCCTTGATTCTAGCCAGTGTTCGATCGAATAGTTTTCGATGACGGGTCTCCAATGACAGGTATGTAAGGCATGTTTTGGTGATGAGTAAATGGGAATCGTTGGAAATGCTAGAATTGGAAAGAACATATTCTTGGACTGTATGATGGACAAAGCGGACTGCGCCGGTCTCCTGCTCAATAGCGATTAATCCCCCACAAAGATCTACCATAGTCTTTGCATCCAGAAAACCCTCCTCGTCTATCTCAGCATCGCCATCCTCTATTGAGATCGCTATCTGTAGTTCCTGAAACTGAAGTGGCCGCGTTGCAGCACTAATCCACTTTAATATCTTAAGTGAAAGTTCGCGGGATTCCTGTTTTTCTTCGATAGTGGCCATAATTGCTCCGTAGACGACTGTAAGGTCTGAAGTAAGACTTATAGCAGCCTTCCGCTTATCTCTTGCTGTTAATTTGCTGAGGATATACTCAATATGAAACTTGGCAAGCAGAAATCTATTCCGTAAGAAAACGTATAACATGAGAGATTCTTATTTTACTCACATTCCTTCTGCTTTAGAAGTAATTTGCCTGACTATAATTTCAGTTAATTCCCGCTTAATCGTGATCCCAGTCGATAGCTCTTGCTTTATTCTTTGCCTCACGTAACATTCAATATCGTCATCATGTGCACGAATAGTTGCCTTGGCCGCGCCCTTAAAGGCAGCGGTAATATCTAAAGGATGAGGCCGACTTGTAGCGAGGATTTTGAAGGGTGCCCTTAAAAATCCCTGGAGATAGGTGAGAATATCCTTTCTCTGATTCTTCTCATCGCACTCGTCCAAGGCATCAAAAACTATATATACGGCGTTGAAATTTCGCGATATAGACAGAATTGCTGAAATTAGCATTTCTACGGGAGGGCGCGGAGAATTCCTATTCTTGTATAGAACATCTATCTCAGGATCCAGATTTGGCTGACGATATGCCAATTGCTGTAGAATGGAAGCAAATATTAACTCTGAGGTCTGGGTGACACGTTGTTTGAACTCGCAGTAAACATAGGCAATGGCAACATCCCCATGTACATCTGGGAAAAGTGATTCTAGATGGTCCACTATCTTCGACCTAAAATTAGGTGAGCTCTGTTTTCGGCGTTCCATTACAAAAAAATCACATACGTTATAAATGTTTTCCCCACACCAGCTATCATTCCCCGCTATTAGCATCTCTTTAACATCTCGCTAAGGACTATAACCCGAGAGGCAAAGGAGTCAGGATGGGGATAACTATTGTGTTTGGGTCTACATACGAGTGCCTTTACACAATAGATTCACAGGGGCTAGTTTCCCCAACCAATCAAGAAATTCGGAACTTTTCAAGAACCAATTTCCCGTGTCCTCATACCTATGTCGCTTGACTTCGTTGTGTTTTCCCCTGAAGTCGACCGGCGATAGCCAACTTAGCACTTCGAGGCGGCGTTTATCTAGAAAGATCAGCAAAGATTTCGAAAGTATAACGCCAGTCGGCTTACATGACTACATGGTGGCAAAGGGTAGAAAACATACCTTTCTCTTTCTGCTCATTGCTTATCCGAGTACCTGCCTGGCGATTGTCCATTTGTTTCAACTCGGATAGGAGCTCTCTTTTTGATCTTTCTATCTCTTGGATTGTCTCGCCTTTACTCTCCAATATGTGCTGAGAAATAGTACTATTTCCAGCGAGTAGCTCCTGCAGGGTTTCCCTTGGAGAACAGCAATTTTAGCTATGATTAACCCACACATCATGGACTTGTATAAAATGAGGTACACACATCCTATCCAGCGAGAGGGCCAGTTGAAAGCTACTCTTATGTCTCTCCACTCTTTCCAAAAGCTCAAGTGCGTCCTCCTTCCTGTATTTCCACTTTACCCTTTTTACCATATTCGCCCAAGTCTCCCCTGTCCTTGCTTCCGACTTTGTAAGGATACGATCTATCATATCTAGGGTCTCCTCACAGCCTTGTAAGAGAGATTTGGAGTGAACGCTGAATCCTGCAGTGTTCTGTGAACCCATAAGTGCGCCATACCGGCGCTTGAGTGTACCCAATAACCCACAAGGGCCATCAACTTCGTCCACTAGTATCTTGATCTCTTTCGGGCAATCTTTGATCGTAGTGTAGAGACGTATTCCCTTCGAGGCAACTACATCCATCTGCCAGGGCAACTATTCCGACGATAGAGCTGGCGATGCCGAGTGCTTCAGCCATGTGTATGCGTATGTGTGATCCGCCTGTTAGTAAGATGTAGATGTTTGCACTTGTGGCGGGAGAGGGGTATATATACAAGGAGGGGAAATACATGCAGTCTCTTCTGCTCAGCCCTCCTGATAATCTCACCAGTAGTTATGTGACTGCTGACTTTGCAGGCTCCCTCGAGCTCTAGATCCGCATTTGCATTGTGGTATTACAAAAATACCCATCACTTTAATATAACAGCCAAATCTTGTGTACACAGCTTAGGATGAATTATTTAGAATTGCGTAGCCACGATATAGGTAAGTGGGGTGGCATGTGAAGTGGGGGGTTAGTAACAATCCCGGCGGTTGTCAACCCTGGACCGCCCGCCGCTGCAAAGCTTACGTGACTAATAGCTCTAAGCTGAAAACTTACATGTACAGCGCCATGCCATAAGTCATGGGAAGGCGCGAGGTTGCAACGCCTGAACACAAAATCTTTCACCACCACCGATGGCGCCCAGAGACCATGTACCCCACCAGACAGCTAGGAGGGAATGACCAGCCTCCCTGCTGTGGCAAAAAAACCGGAGTCTTACAACTCTGGTTGGAGAAGAATAGGGTAGATGTTCTGGAGGACTGGCTTGCCTATTCCATCCCATTGAACATGTTTGGGTACACCTCAAGAAGCTTTACCATCAACAGTACCCCCATTTGGCATATGGTGCTAGATCACCTTAAGTATTAAAGCCCCTCATGGAGGAAGGTCTAATTCATTGCTGGGAACTGTTACCTGATGATTTATTTGGTAGCTAGTTGAGAGCATGCCTAGGAGAATAGAGCTGTTATAAAGGCAAGGGGTTGGTACACAAGATATTAAATGTCAAATTATTTTTATTTAGCTACTATTTAACTATACAAAAAACCAGCTCTCCAAAGGATCAATTGTGGTTGCTGGGTGGGTAGTCATAGTGGCCCGGGAGGTTGCTACGCCGCGTCTTCCCATGATTTATGGCCTAGAACTATACCTACATATACATACATGTGCCTACTCGGACAATGTACAGCTATCGGTAGAATTATTGCGGAAACAGGGACCGACGATCACGCCGAGAGCAGGGCGATTTTCCAACGCAATAATTCTACCGATAGCTGTAACACCACATGCAAACTTTCTGTCCCAGCGGCGCAGCTATCAAGGTATGGCGCAAGCCACTTGTGCCAGCCAGCCTCTTGGCGCCCATGTTCGTATCTTTCGCAGCTGCTTCGAGCAGATGACACCATTCACGACACCTCAGGATATTGAGCTACACATGAGTTATAGACGGTCGCCTTATACAATTCTCAATTACCTACAATTTCTTTATCACCAAAGATAAAAACGGGTCCTGTTTGGCTTTCGCTGCTCTAACGAAATGATCGCCTGGGTCATAAAATATCACCCGGGCTGAACCACCCCATGCATGATGGATCCAGGACAAGAAAAGCAACAAACGGCCTAGAAAGCTCAGGATCTATAGGTCTACGTCTCTGCCCATGGAGACTCCCTGCGAGCAATGTCCGGGGTTATGAATTGCGCCCGAAGCTACCGAGCGGTGGGTAGTTTGTGCCGAGATGCACCCCCGGGTTGATCAATATTGACAATTACAGGAGAGGAGTCCCCGGGAGCGAAACTGCAAGAGCTAAAATTCACCAATAGGGCCGCGAGAGAACAAGAACACTTCATGACAGATTAAGACCAACATATGCATTACCAGGCTACTAGACCGGTCCGAGTGCTTGTGCATGATTGCCCGAATATTTACTCGCGTTTTTCTTTCTTCTTTCTATTTACTTCGATATATAGACTCTTTTTGCGCAGAGCCAGAAATCATCTCTCTTGACTCAGCTGGGTGAGGGGATTATACAGCCTTACACACTGTGAGTTATGGTGCTATTAATATAGAGAATCGACGGATACATCATTACGTCCGGCGTCGGTACCCTCTCGATCACGTCCCCCCAGAAACCCCAGAGACCGTTCACGAATCAACACCGATTTCAAACTAACTTGAGTCAGCTAGTTGTTTTCGCAGCCGGGGATGTACATATGTCAATGATAAACAAAGCCAGCCGAATCCACAATTAACAGCAGCCATCAAATAAGTCGTCGGGAGCTAGAGAGCCCAAGGTCGGGCTCGGTACACTCGAAATATCTCTTGATAAAAGGAGGCGGTAGCGTTAGTATATCTGAACCTCAAGAGACCCGTAGTCTCTGGTCCGAGTGCTGGAGAAGTGCTAAATGTAGCTTTCCCGAATATTGCTACACACAAATACTCCTACCAGATCGACACATAAATCGGGCATGAGGTGGAAGTATACTGGTTGATATTTCACGTATATACTAGTAGAGGTGCATAAGAACGATACAATCCTACAATCTATTGGGATTGATGGTGATACAGATGAAATCATAAAATTTGATGTTATGACTTTAGTTAGGGTTAGGTTTCGAGTGATATTACGTGACGGAAGTACTTTTTTTCTCTTTTCTTTTTTTTTTGTTAATTCATTAATTGACGAAAGTACCGTTATGAGGCTAGCGGACTAGAACTGGTACATGTAGCTAGATGCCTAGACTTCTAGTAAACCATCCTCGCCTGTATACATCTCACGCTACAACTCAATCTGCAATCCACATCCAATAATTAAGGGCAAAAAATGTCTGAAATTACTATCTACTCCAACCCCCCCTCCCCCCCTCCCCCCCTCCCCGCTTCTACTTAACAATTTTAGTTTCCAATCTTCCCAACACCCGCATTCGCATTAACGTTCGCGATAACCACGCTCGCCGCCGTCGCCGCCTGGATGTTCTTGCCCGAGAAGTTCGCCAAGAAGCCGGTGGTGGTGTAGCTCGAGAAAGTTCCTGAGCTGCTGACACTGTTGACGACACAGCTGCGGCTGAGGTATGTCGAACAGGTGGAGGTGTACGAGCTTGAGGGGACGTTGAAGATCTGACCACCGGCGGAGGAAGATGCGGTCGTGATGGGGGTGGTGACGGAGACGAAGGCGTTACCCTCGATGAGGACGTTACCACCGGTAGCGACGTCAAATGCGTGACCGCCTGGGGTGTGTTAGTATTCAGCTAGAGGGGTAAAAGAGAGGATAGGGGTAAGTACCAATGTAGGCGAAGTAGTTGTTGACGGCGTGGAGAACAACGTTTGCGGTAGAGGCACCTCCGACCTGGTTGTGTGTTAGCACGAGTGATACTCTATGATGGAAATGGGGTAATGATCAACGAACCTTAGGGGCACGTCCAGAGCAGTCGTGGATGGAGTTTCCGACGAGGGTGATGAGATCGCTGGACCCGAGGAAGAGCATGGTCCAGTAGTGGTCGCCGTTGCAGGTGGCGGACCAGCTAGTGACACCGTTGAACTCGTTGTTTGAGATTGTGACGCGGCCGGCGGCGGAGTATCCGGTCACGATCATTTGGCGCCCAATGAGCGAGAACTTGCAGTGGTCAATCCAGACCATGTCGCTGCCGGCGAGGGTGATGGCATCACCTCCCCAGATGTATTGGGGGTTGAGTTCCTGCAAAGTTCAATGTCAGTTCCGCTCATTTTTTTCTCTTTTTAATTGCATGTGTGGGAGTAGCATACAGTGATGTGGACGTTCTGGATAATGACGTTGGTCACGCCGTTGGCGATTCTGAGACCCTTTCCACGGATGACACCGGCACTGCCGACTCCGACAATAGACCTGTAGCGGATGTCAGTATCATTTACCGGGTACAAGTGAGGGACGAGATTCCGTACTTGTTGCTCTTGACATCAATGTACCCGGTACCGGCCACATCGTAGGTGACCGAGACAGTCGGGTATCCACCACTAGTGCACCAACTCGCACCATTGATGGCGTCCTGGCCACCGGCGTTGGGGCAGGTGTTACTGGATGGACGGCAGCCTGGTTACATACAATAAATGGTTAGCCACACTTTCTCTACATAGGTTAAGCCCCTCCTCGTGCTTCCCCGGCAGGACATATATATGTGTACATACCACTCTCAGTAACCGTTCCCTCAGAGCCGATAAAGTTGAACTCCTTGTTCAGCATGATGACACGAGCGGAAGAGTCGGTCAAGTAGCTCTTGAGCTCCGCAATGGTGGTTGGGTAGACGGGGGTAGCAGTTCCACCTCCAGTCACGCCCTTTGCGAAACCGGTTGCGCTGCCCACGACTTGGGCGAGGGCCGCCGCGGGCAGGAGCACCGCGAGGACGAGGATGTTTGTGAGCATGGTGAGAGGACGACCGTGGAGACAGGCAGATGTTCAAAGGAGAGGAAGGACAGGTCCGCTTTTGCTGTTGGACTGATCTGATGAAGAATCGGAACAATTTCTTCGGGGAGAGGGGGGACAGATCAGGAGGTACTTATACTGAAGTCCCTTCAGCTTGTGAATGGGAGGGGCAGAGCTCGTTGTGCTCATGGTACTAGGTAGTTTGATTATAGTTGTTCGCGATTAATGATGCCGAGAGAATTATGGGTATGGGAGGTATGTAGAGCCTAGGTTAGACTTACTGCGTATACGTATACCATTCGCTCTACTGTGAAATAGTCCGCACGGAACTCACCAGCTTCACCCTCTCCTCTCGGGCTCGGATAATAATGATGGCGGTGGGTGCGATTTTGTTTGTCCCCCCCGGATCCCGCTCCGATATCCCTTGCGACAGGGTGTACCTGAACCGCCGCGTTCGTGGCTTTCCCCTTTCGCCCGTATGGGGATAATAATGGGGATGATACCAATGTGTGTGTATGTGTGTATGTGTGTATGTATGTGTGTGTGATAAATAAGATTGTTATGCTTATATCCCGGAGCATGGCAGTCGGGGTTCCCCATGCTAGTCAGCCAGTCAATCAGTCAGTCACCGGTTCCTAAGAACGGACCAGCGTAGTCCTAGACAATCAGACAATTGAAGATATCGGACGAGACCGCTACTATTACACACGCTACGATCAGTAGCGCAGCGCGGCGTGGAGTGTAGCAGAGTCTAGAACAGGTAGTAGAGCGGAGTGGAGTAGAGCTGTAGCTAAAGCACCTACCTACCCTGCAAGGTGCACTTATTCAGAAAAAGCAATTATCATGGCAAAAACATTTCATCCGATCTCCCTCGAAACACACGAGCACAACCACCCCATCGATTTCACCCAACATTGATTTTATCCCCCAACAAGCTTTCCAACGCCGCCCCTCCACATCTCCTGCTCCTCACCAGCAAAATTCTCCGCACCACACGCACGCACGCATGCGTGGGTGCGGCCCTCGCCAGTACTGCAGTCCTTTTCCCCAGATTAATCTACGGCCCCTCGGTAGCGCGCATCCGAACAGTGGTTCGGGCTTCTGCCTTTGCTTCCCGAGCTAGCAGGTACACATGCACACTACTATTAAACCTACGTTTCGTTGTTTAGTTGTGGGTGTAGGTAGATACTCAGGCTGTTGGCATTGAGCCGATTCATTGGGTATCACTCGACCCCGCACTTGATACCGACTCTGCTTGCTCTGTTCTGCAAACGGGATTTTAGGTTGGAGTACATACTCTACATGGGGCAGCTGGAATCCTATAGTACAAGTAGATATATGATGGTGCCCATGGTTGCAGGAAATCCTAATTTGGAATATGGATATATTGGGGCGGCGTTTGCCGTTGGGAATGACTGGGCTAAGTACATGTAGGTGAGCATGAGTGGGAGTAGTCAAGTTACCGAGGCTAGCTAAATGGCTTTGTAGCTAACTTCTGGTGAGAGCTCAATGTCTTCAGGGTATCGTCTAGAGTATATCTGTTTCTCTGTGAAGAAAAAACGGACTGTGTAGATAGTTACTCGGGGGTCTCGCAGTCAGTCGTCAAAATAAGGATATCCGCCCTCCGCCCATCACTACCGCATGTGTCCCGTACCTGTCCGTACCTGAGAGCGATCCATGACCACCCTACACCACCACCCTCACCACCACCCTCACCACCACGTTACCACCACAGATTCCGGCCTCTCTCACAAGATCATCACAGATTCCTCTCGCTCGGCTCTCTCTTACCGAACCGATCCCAACTCTCCTCCTTCGCGGGGATCTCTCCGACTACCCACAAGGGTGCTGGAAAAAAAAATAATGATAAATAAACTTCCGAGCCTACCTGCAGCATACCTACCTAGAAGCTGCAATAGAAGGGCTCTGATATAGTCCAGGACTGTGGTGATGGCTCGGCGGGCGGGGATTAACCGAGACGGATGCACTGGCCGGGTGTTCCTGAGTACATCATATGTACATGGCTGCCTGGGAGTCACGAGATAGGTGCTCTACTACATGTACCTACATGTACTTCTGAAAGCTCTACTAGGCACTTGTACTACTGTCTACTACTGCTAGCTAGCCAGGGAAGCGCTCTAGGTGAAACGCCCGCAATATCACAGAGGGCGAAACAACGTGTTTCGTCTACATTCACCAACTAACCGACTAACTCATGGACGGATAAATCGCCTCTCACCCTTAACTAGGCCTCAAAAACCATATCCGTTAAAAGATGCAGTGTTGAGATGTAAGGCAGACTTGACTACAGCGACAACCCAACGCAACCCTACCTAGCCCTGCTAGCTTCGATCCTGGTCTTGGAGGTAGTTGGCTATAAATCGCATGGCTCCCAGATGCAGACAGAGCTATAGCTCGACAGCTATAGCTTTCTCCCTCGCTAGCAACTTTCTTGTCTTCCTACCTTCCTAGATATAAATCTCATGGAAGCGAGCAATCACTAATCACCACCGCGCACCGCCACTGAAATATTCACCAAAGTTTCCTCTTCCTACTCTATATACCCTACGTTCTTGCCCTATATCATACTTTAATAATATCTGCCCACCCTACATATACCTGGCAGTACATATACTGGCCAAAGAACACAGCACAAGGCCGCGGGTATAAGTATACCCGGATGCCTGCGGTATGCGGCCGGGTGCCCGAGCATTCTTCCGCCCGCTTGCAGATGGATCGTAGGTGCATGGATGCCGGTATCTGGGTCTGTACATGTATCCACATGTAGCTTGGTACTAGAGACTGATGCGGCGGGCGGTATATCTCCCGGCCCTACTTCGCTCCCCGCCGCGCAAAATTAGATTGTTCTTCGCGATGAAGACTTGCGGGTGCGGGTACACTACCCGCTGCGGTGCGGTGTGGCGGGCTGCGGGGGTTACTAGCTCAACACTGGTTGGGATTCGGTTTGTTGCTGGCTGGTCGAGGATTAGGGACACTCTGTCTTAACAGACCTGGCCTGAATGTATGTGCGTATAAGCACCGAGCTGGCACTACTTAGACCACAAGGCGAGTGCAGAGCTTCCATCGTCTCAATGCCATGGCCAGCCAGCTACAACCGCATGGTTATGAACAGAATACTTCTGCGTTGGTGTACGGACGAGCCACACAAGGCACAACAGCCGGCAGATTCTCCCACAGTAGCCATAGACCATGGTAGGCTGCTATAGATCACCTAGATAGCGGGACCAAGTCCAGATCGTAACGGTACCAAGGCACCCATCCAGACAAACCAAGCACCCGTTAGAGCTTCTCCCAAGACCAGAGTTTAGCCTATCTCCAAAAAAGCCCGTTAGTCATTAGCCAGTAGGTACGATATATGTGGTAGCACGACGTAAAACTTAAGACAAGGAGTAGTCTATTATTATAATATTCCCCACCAATAATTGCGGTTCATATATCTACTAGTACTGCTGCCAAGAGCTTGGTGGAATATTTTTTTTTTTTTTTTTTATATCATGTAGTTTTAATTGATTCTAGGTATAAAACTCTGCATGCAGTCGTAGACTATGGCATAAAAGTACCTCTCCCCGACTTTAACCAGTGAAATTCACAACCCCATATAAACAAAAGAAAACAGAAACGACGAAGGAAAACCAAACAAATTTACTAGTTGACTGCAAGGAAAGAAAACGCCTTGGCGGCCCATATCCGACATAGGAAAACTTCCTGCTGGTTTCACATAACCTGTTGCCCCTTTGGGGGACTTTGTGGGTGCGGGGTACCGTAATTTGGGTTGAGTTTTGTGGTGGCTAGGTGGAGGGGGGGGGGAGCTGAGGGTGCTTGACGTCTCGGATCCAGACAAGAGGGGGGAGATACGTTCCTTCCTGGGGAAGTTCGTTCTGGTGGCGGTAATGAAGGCTCCTAGAGCTAGTGAGTTGGTGCGGTCGTTCCAGATTTCCTCGAGGGTTTTGATTCCCGGGAGGAGTTGGGCGTGTTGGGTTGCCTTTGCTTGGCAAGAGAGGATGGCATGTTCGGTGGTTTCAGGGCCTTTGCCGCATCTGTCGCACTTGTCAGAGAGGTGGAGGTTGAGCCAGGATTTGTGGCCTCTGAGGTAGCTTTTTTGGGCTCTCATTTGATGGATTCGAGTCGCCGTGAATTTGTGTAAGTCCATGAAGGGTTCAGGGCTTGTGGTGAGGGGGAAGGAGTAGTATGGGGGTGTTGGGAAGTCGTATGCCCAATTGTCTAGCATTTGTTGTTTTGCTAGCTTTGGGAGTAGCTTGTGGTCTGTTCCTCTTGTGACTGGGTTCCGGAGGAGGGAGCAGAGGTGTTCGATGGGGAGGTAGGCCACTCCCTTTGTTGCCGTAGAGTTCCACTTTTTGGGTGGGTTGGGGCGGCCGCGGAGGAGGCTTGTGTGGGAGGGGACACTATCGGGGGTCAGGGTAGGGAAGGAGGGGTGGCAGCGGCCTGTCACTGGGTTGTTGAGAGGGTGGGCGAGTAGGACGCGGATGGCGAATTTTGTTTTGAGGTAGTGGATATAGTTGATGAGGGGGGGGCAGTGGGCCTCGGCCCATAGGACACGTTGGTTGGTTGCTCTGAAGCAGCCAGTGGCCCATCTGAGTACCGAGTTCCAGAATTTGTTCATGGCCTTGAGGGAGCTGGTGGGGGTTAGGACGGATGCCCCGTATGTGAGCATTGGGCGTATGGCGAGAAGGGCGATTTTCCTGCAGTTGGATGAGGAGAGGCCTTTGCCGGGGGAGGAGAATCTCTGAAGGATTCCGAAACTTGCCTGGGCGGAGGCTAGGCGGCGGATGAAGTGGGTGTTTGGGTTGAAGTTTGGGGATAGCCAGAAGCCTACCCATCTGACTTGATGTCCTGGGTGGAAGACCTGATTATCGAGGGTGATAGGGAGTGTGCAGGTTGGCGTCTTGTCTTTAGGGGTGCGCCAGTGCATGAGTTCGGTCTTGGGGATTGAGAAGGTGGTATTCTGGGCGGCTGTAATGGTTGTGATCGCCTTGAAGTGGTCTTCGAGGATATGGATGTTCTGTTGGTAACTGGGGGAGCCCACGGTTATTGCAAAGTCATCCACGTAGGATAGGGTTAGCCCCGGAGAGGGGTTGTGTAGGTGGAGGATGTTCATGTATATGATGAAGAGTAGGGGCGATATGGGAGAGCCTTGGGGAACTCCGACTTGTACGGGGGTTGGGATTCTCGGGGAGCCTTTGTAGAGGAGGGTGATGTGCCTGTCTGAGAGGAATGAGAGGACCCAGTTAATGATGTACGGGGGGGTGGCTTTGGCCGCGAGGGTGGAGGCAAGGGTATGTTTGACGACGTTATCGAAGCCTCCCTTGATGTCGAGGAAGAGGGTGGAGACTTTTAGCTTAGCGTGTTGCATGGCTTTGGTCTCGTGGAGGAGGGTGGTGACTGCATCGGCTGTGGAGAGGCCAGCTACCGATCCGCATTGGTGGGGGTGGATGAGGCCTACTGCCTTGGCGATAGATGCAAGGCGAGGGGTAACGATCTTCTCGAGTATTTTGGAGAAGATTTGGAGGAGGACAATTATTCTGTAGGAGGTGGGGAGGGTGTAATCGGCTTTGTTCGGTTTTGCCAGAATAACTCTGTTTGCTCTTTTAAGGGAGAGGGGGTGATAGCCGCTTTTTAGGAGCGGGTTAAGGAGTGCGGGGATGATTTTTGGATTGGCCTTATGGACCCCTTTCCAAACTGAATAGGGGATGGTGTCTGGGCCTGGGGCTGAAAGGTTGGAAGTGGGGAGGAGGGTGGTTCTTACTTCCTCGGGGGTGATGTCTGGGACGTGGGCGAAGTTGAGGGGGGGGGGAGAGCCTGTATCGGGTCTGGGTGGGAAAAACGCTTTGACGAGGTTCTGGTTCAGTAGTGTGGGGGTGGGTGAGTTAGGGAGGGATGGGACTCTGTCCTCTGATCTTGTCGCCATCTTTTTGAGCTTCCAGACATCGCTGGTGGCTGCGTTAGACACGAAAGAGTTCCAATGAGTGCGCTTCGCATTTTTGATTGCGTTGAAGTAGGCATTCTTTGCCGCTTTAACTTCGAAGGGGGGGCTGAGGCCTCTCCTGAAGTCGCGGTGGACGGAGTGATAAATTGTGCGGAGTTCGGTTATGTTGGGGTTCCACCACGGTTTCGACCATTTGGTGACTGTTTTGGAGGGGGTGTGGGCCTTCAGGGTATCTGTGAGTCCTTGTAGTGCTTGTTCAAACCAATCATCGAGGTTTGCTGGGGGGTCGGGGCTGGGGATTGTGAGGTTCTGGAGTGTGGGTTGGAGGCTTGTCCAGTCTGTGAGTTTCCAGTTGGGGCCAATGATGAGGGTGAAGTCGGTGTTGGGAAGGGCGAAGGTAATGGCGATGGCCCTGTGGTCGGAGCCGGTGGCCTCGGGGAGGGGTTGCCATCTGCTGAATAGGGGGAGGGCTCTTGCATTAGCGAAGGCGAGGTCGATCACTCCGTGTCTTTTTCGGGGGTCTGGGGAGTGGCGGGTTTAGGTGCCTGGGTAGTTCAAGAGTGAGAAGTTGTTGGTTGTGGCAGAGTGGGTGTATGGTCCTGAGAGGCGGAGTTCCCCATCAGAGAAGTTTCTCATGGGGTCTGCTGCGGGGGAGTGAATGTTGAAATCTCCTACTATAATAAGGGGGTTGGAGGTGTGGGTGAAAATTTCGGACGGGTTGACCGATCTCGAGGAGTTGGATAACTGTCTATTATAGATATTGGTTATCGTGAGGGTGGAGTGGGAGCTTGGTGGAATCGTATATGACTATATTATATAGCCAAGGCTTTTATATCGGGGGATAGTACCAGCCATGAGGTTGGACGTTGGTGGCGAGTGATAGTTGGTGATGTGGTATTTGCGGTTTGCGGCGTTGGTGTTGGAGACTGTGGAACGGCGTGGAGTGTCTTGAGGGGCGTGTGGTTTGTGATTTGCTTATGGATAATTGTCTTGAGAGAGAAGTGGTGATGGGAATGTTTCGAAAGGGTGTGAATGACCAGGCCGTACTAGTAGAAATATACATATAAGGGTCAGTTAAGGACATGTAATCGACTAGACAACGGGACTCTAAGAAGAGGACAAGAACACAATAGCTAACTATATATAGGGCATGAGTAACTACCCCTCTTAACAACTACATAGTCAATCTATTATTTTCGCAGTACAGAAGAAACCTACCTGTGCACTTCAGCATAAACATTACTCGACCACGATCACATCAGTTTGTTAGCAGGTTTCGAATTATCAATGGCCATTAAATCACTTATCAAGAAAGAAGACCGAGGCGCCAAATAAAAGGATCTAGGACCAAACTCGATTGGTATTTAAATATCGTACATGCTCCCCCCTCTAACTCCCCACCCCCCCTCACACCACTCCCTCCATATAAACTATGTATTAAACAAAAAAAGTACAAGAAATAAATTAGTTTCCGATCTTTCCAATACCCGCGTTCGACTTGACGCTTGAGGCCACACCCGATGCAGCAGTAGCAGCCTGCACATTCTTCCCTGAGAAGTTGGTCAGCGCCTTTGTGTTGGTGTAAGATGCGAAGGATCCACTGTTCGAGACGCTGTTAACCACACAAGCACGTCCAAGGGTCGCAGTGCAGCTAGAGGTGTACGATGAGGAAGGAACGTTGAAGATCTGTCCCCCGGCAGTGGCACTCGCGGTGGTAATCGGGGTGGTGACACCATCATAGACGTTACCCTCAATCAGGACATTCGCACCAGTCCCGATATCGAACGAGTGACCAAGCATGTTGTAGAAGTAGTTGTTGACAGCATGGAAGAGGATGTTCGACTCCGATGAGCCACCAACCTTTGGTGCACGGCCTGAGCAATCGTGGACATAGTTGCCCGCAAAGGTAACCAAGTCACTGGCACCATAGAAGAGCATCGTCCAGTAGTGGTTTCCGTTGCAGGTCGCGGACCAGCTGGTCTGGCCGTCGAACTCGTTGTTGGAGATGGTGAGGCGCCCAGCTTGGTCGTATCCCGTGACGATCATCTGGCGACCGATGAGCGAGAACTTGCAGTGGTCGATCCAGATGAGATCGGTACCGGCGAGGGTGATGGCATCCCCTCCCCAGATGTACTCGGGGTTGAGCTCGGTGATGTGCACGTTCTGGATGATGACGTTGGTCTCGCCGTTGGCGACCCTGAGACCCTTTCCACGGATGACACCAGCGCTGCCAACTCCGACAATGGACCTGTGGGATGTGTGTTAGTTATTTGCTTATGGAATTATTGGGGTATTGGAATATTGGGGGTGGGGCTTACTTGTTGCTCTTAACATCAATGTAGCCAGTACCAGCGACATCGTAGGTGACCGAGACAGTGGGGTATCCACCGCTGGTGCACCAGTTTGCGCCATTGATCGCGTCCTGGCCACCGTCGTTGGGGCAGGTGTTGCTGGATGGACGGCATCCACTCTCAGTGGTACTTCCCTCGGAGCCAATAAAGTTGAACTCCTTGTTCAGCATGATAACACGAGCGGAGGAGTCGGTCAAGTAGCTCTTGAGCTCCGCAATGGTGGTTGGGTAGACGGGGGTAGCAGTTCCACCTCCAGTCACGCCCTTTGCGAAACCGGTCGCTGAGCCAACAACCTGTGCGAGCGAGGCCGCAGGGAGGAGGGCAAAGATGAAGATTTTAGAAAGCATCGTGAATATAGGCAAATGATTGGACTGTCCCAGACTGTCTCTTTTGGAAGTGAAGTATAGAAAGAGTGTAAAAAAGAGTGAGAAGGAGGAAGTGACTGACTACTGACTAGCAGAGAACGAGAAGGATGAGGAGTAAAAAAAAAAAGAAGAAGCGGATTTGCGCCGTTACTTATGCATCTTTCTCAGAAGCATGGTGCCCCACAGTCGCAATATCGAGAACATCATGATATCCACGGTTCCTCTAGCTGTAGGTGCTAGCGTATCTACAAACCCCGATATCAGTGTTGTTTATTTGGTACGTACCCGGCAAAATATTCTCAAAGCGGTAAGGAAGTGTTGCCGGCGCCATGGGTTGGCTAATGTAAAGGCAGAGAGCCAGGAACAATGTTTTCGGTTAATTAAGACGCATGGGGTACGTATTTTGACAGGTATCCCTGCTGCTGTCCTTGGCCTCTCAATTTCCCGTGCCTTGTACCTTCGAGAACTGGTGGGAATTGTTTTTCGTTTTATTTTTTTCTCCGGTGGGGTGATTGGGGAGGAGACTAGAGTTTCGCATTTAGACCCGACAGCGCGCGTAGCGTGAAGGGAGGTCATGAAGAATCACTCGCTTCGGGAAAAGCCGAAAAGTCGCTCCCAACTCCGTGAAGCTAACTGGTTTTCCTGGAGGGAATGTTCACCCAGGACTCGATCACGTCAAACCCAGTCAATGTGCAGACAATCAATGGAACCTGTTCATCTCTATCGATTCTGTGTGGATAACACAGAAAACCAGAACTCAAATTAGAACATTCCATATATTCACAGGCTTATTCAGTTAGCCAACTACTACTTTCTATTCGTATTTCATGAGTCTAGATATCGAGCCTCATCAGTACCAGACGTAGCAGTAAACAGGGGGGGAAATGCTTTCCTTCTTTGCACAGCTTGCCATTCAAGCTACCAGCAAGGTCCCGTACTAGAAATATTGCAAATTAGTAGCTTCCCAAACCATGCTAGTCCGATTTCGGGACGTTCCCTCCCGAAAACAAGCTTAACTTGGCAACAACCCACGTTGCTGCAGCCTGCCAGCCGTTGACAGTCAGTGCGCTAGGCCAGGTAGCACTAGCTTGGACTCTACTCTAGAGTACTCGGTGACAACTCCTTACTGGAATCAGCCCCTTTACTCTTGACGCCTGCGGTTCTTTCAGTCTAACCACTACCCACATATCTCGCAAGCGCGATTCTGTACTGTCGATGTTTCATCTCTAACTACAGACAGATCAGATCACACGAGTACTACATAGCCGGGCCCTCTTCGCGCCCTATGGTATCTAGTTAGTACTAGCTGGCTCTTGACCCAATGTTCCTTAAAGATTCATCAATATTAGTTTACTAAATATACTGCACTTTGGTACACTATATGGATAGCTTCTAAGACTGTTCTATCGCTTTGACAAATCACTTAATCTCGGGGAATGGAAGAAAGGAAGCAGCAATATCTAAAGGAAGTAAAAAGCATACGTATACGTGCGCGGATTTCCTTGATCGACGTCCTTATACCCTACCTAGATATAGTAGCCATCATATATATATACTAGCAGAAAATTTCCAGTCACAAGACCAACTGACAGATGCCGCCCCCCGGGGGGGGGGAACTACTATATCTGGGCTCTATATATTCCTAGAGTACATACAAAGAAAAAGATTCAAAATGAGCGTATTATATAGGAGTGGGCTGTAAGCAGGCCCCAACAAGACTGATGATCATTGACGAAATAAGAAACAAGACCAACCGACCAGCGTGTGCAAGGTATACACGAACTTGAAACAAAAGACTTTCCAACTACAAGTACTCGACAAAACCGGCCATGATCAGCTCATTCATTCCGGATCGTTTCCCCGCCAGCGACCACCGAATGTTGAGCTATGCGTTGAGTACCTAGATCAGAGTAGGTGGCCATGGTACTGTAAATTACATACTTAGGTTGAGGTCCGTTAATTAATTCAAAGAACACATCTGAGTGTGAATACCTTAGTCGTATAAAAACGTAATAACAAAGGCCTTCTGTCCGAACAATATATATCCAGTATCGGGTTCTTTCCTTCCTGATGGTGTTTCCCGAGCCGAGGCTATCCGCACGGGCCGGTCAAAGCGAACAACTCTATATTGCGCGCAGTGCAAGGAACTCCATTAGCTACATGCTACAATTAATACTCATGTAGAGATCTCAAGCTTCCTTGTACAACTATATGTATATAATTCAAGCTTATAGTCAATGTTGCCAGGATCGATCTATATACCCAGTGCACTAGTAATATTGCTGCAGCTCCTAATCCTGAGTGGATTCGTAAGCTCGGTTTAATTCAACAGATGCGGCCATGCTTGTACAGTTGATTATATAGAGCTGTATAGAAGCGGATTTCGCGGCGGGAAAGTGGTGATGGGGGTGTAGGTTGATAGATCTATGTCTGTTTCTCAGGAGTGGTACTTGTGGGTGTTCAAGTACGGACCTTTGGACGTTCAAGCTCTATGGCACGATCATACTATCAATGATTCTGTGCTTGCCTTTCCGGTACTGAACTACATGTAGTCATCTAAACCCTTTAAACCCCAAAAGAAATGGGTGAAAAGCATTCGACCACCTGAGTTTCTGTTGATACCAGTACAGGTACACAGTACCCCGATAACCTCACACTTAACCACCTACACTCTCCTCTCCACCTCTTACTCCACTCTCTCTCTCTCTCGTTAAGCCTCGACAGTTTAGAGGAACGCCCAATACCGACACTGAGTCCAAAACTTACGGATTCGAAGAAACGAGTAGAGTATCCACTCAATTTTTAGGATCACGCCCTGTTCACTCGAGAGCCGGGTCAAGACCTTATAGAATTCGATACCGAGGGGCCAGTCCTACCCGCGGATAGAGGGATTCTAAACCCCTAGGCCTAGGCATAACTAGGAAAACTAAAAGGCCGCGTGAGGTAAAGTGTAGCGGGCCTTTCCACACTCGGGGAGCCGATACGTAACCCTCTTCTATGGTTTGTTAACGTTGTCTCCATTACGTCTGATGATCTGAGCATATATAGACATCTAGCTCAGACGAGTACTCAAAGATTATGAACACGGTCCGAGTTATAGGAACTTACTGGGAAATCATCAGACGACAGCTGGAGATATAATTACCAGATCTTCATAGTTTGACTAGCTGACCGATGAGATCTGATAAGATGGTGAATAAAGTCGATTTGGTATAGCATGATCATGAGGTTTGGGAAGCCTGGTAGCAGTAAGATAATGTTCTGTGGCTGGTCGATGCGGACTAATGACACCCGGCCGGCGTGACTTACTTTCCAATAACTCCATCTTCAATAGCACGCTAGCTCATTATACCATGGGCCGTGCGCTAGAAGCTGCAATAACCACAAGAAGGGATGTAGAATACTGCGGCAGGCTGTACCTTTGCGTATACACAATGCCTTACCCAAGGGGGCTCGAGGAGATAGGCTCAAATTTAACTCTACCACAGAAACAGACATGCCCGGTAGTGTAGTGGTTAACACACCAAAAACTCGGCACGTAGGTTTAGAGCTGTGAGGAAATCTTGGGTTCGAATCCCAATCGGGGCAATATCAATTCTTTTTTTTGTCGCCGGCTTCTGTTTCATCCTGGGGTACTGTCTGTCACTCCCGACTTTAGGCCGCTATCATGATATATTATATAGATACATGTAGATATATATCAACAGCTAGCGAAGAGCATCAACATAAAACTGGCTGAGTATTTTATGAAAGGTTAGAATAACCCTCCGGCCGATGGCCGCTCTTAAGCTACTTGTATGTGCTCGTGAATGGTGGCCGGCGTCTAGTGAGATACATGTAACTACATGTACGACCACGCAAGCTAACTATATGCAATCTCTCATACAATCGTTCAATCTAACCCATATAAACCCATTGACAAGGGTATAACTTCCAGCTTTATAGATACCAGGGAGCAATATTGGCGAGGTGCATACTCTCGTTAATAAATACCGAGTGATATATCATGAATCTAATAATCACACCACCGCCGGGAGGGTCCCCACCCGGTACAAGGTAAAGAAGAATGATTTATATGTTAACCGTGACTCCTAAGTGCACGTGAAACCTCGCGGGTGGTCATAAAGAGTCACTCGTCCTTACATCACATCATAACTATGTAATTGATAGCACCCACCATGTGAAAAGTGCTTCCGGTCATAACATGTCCCATATATATACCGCATCATAAATTAAATCGTAAGGGATAAGACCCTGCTCCAAAGATAAAGCGGGCGAGAGCCGTGTGAAACATCAAACATTCGCCATTTCAATTTGACATGAAAAACGCATACAAAGGGGGAACCAAACCCGGGGCAAAAAGGTTCAAAAAAAAAAAGTCTAGTATCGGACATCGGAGGATCTGGATTTGATCAAAAGTGATATCGGAGAAGAAAAAGAGCATGTAGTCGCAACAGAGCAATATTACAATAACCACTGTGGCGGGGCAATAATGCTCTCAAAACGGTTACCTTAAGGGACCGGCAACTGGAAGGACCACAGAGGACTAAGGAAAAGGAACAAAATACCTGAGAGAGGTGATGCAGTTGATTACACCATAATCCTAACTCCAAACAGAAAAAAGCAAGCCCGAGCGAAGAGGACGAAGCATGGACATCAATAGACGACCACTTCTTCGACCACAAAAGACAAACATCCATAAATGATAAAGACCCAGCACCTGCCTGTAGCTACTCCGTTCCCAGATATAAAACAATAAAAACAGGGGCTGTTAAAGAGAGTTAAGTAGTAGTGCGAGACGAAAAAGAAGAAAAAAACACTTTAATAAATGAACATGAACGTACTAGAACTTGGGGGAGTATAAATGAAGTTATAAAAATTAACCTCAATAGAAGTATCAGCAAAATTAATGTTGCTCTTGCCCGAACTGCGAATTATAGATGATAGGATTCCGCATCAAGGTCCTGCTGACGGGCGATGAAGCTATTTCAAAAGTCAGAACCAATAGGCCGAAGAAATCATCGAGGAAGAGGTAACATACGAAATGGAATTCTCCCAAACTCGTGGCTAAGGGGACTTCTGGTGTTCTCATCTCGCCCACTACTATCTTTGCTACTGGATGCATCACTCAACTGTCTTCTATGGTGGTCAAAAGCTTTTGGCTGCGGCTTATTGTTACGAATAATCTTGTATAGTTCATCGAGGACATCTTTTGAAGGACTATGACTCATATGTTAATACCACTCTAAACGAACTGCTTTCAAATGGGAGACGAACCTATACAACTGTACCGGTTGAAGGTCTCCCGCCGCACCATTACTGCTTCCTTCTCCGTCATCGATCCTCACTTGTACCTCACTGGTTTCCCCTCCTATAAGCTTCGAGTCCGTCAATACCAGCGACTTCATCCCTCCGGCTGCGCTAGAGCTTCTGCGTTGCTGTTTCGGACTCGGAGTGCGCATTTGATTTCCAGAAGAGCTTTCAAGCGCCACTAGTGGGCGTGGGCGAAAGAGCTGGGGAATGCGCATAGGGCGGGGAGCGAACACTGGAGAAGGTTGCGGGCCAGGTGAGGAAGGTGGCGAAGCCATTGTTGCCATCTTAGGGGAGCTTTGAGGAGAGTCGAGATGGATAGTTGGAGGTGTGACAGTCACAACAGTGGGAACAGGGGTAGGCGAAGAAGGTGACGATGTTGTTGAAGACATTATCTTCTAGTTGTTGGAATTGTGGGGGAGATTGCGGTCCAGGAACTATGTATTTTGTGGGGGTGTGGGATGTGGGATGTGGGATGTGGATTTGACGAGGTTTTTGTGGAGAAAGCTAGCGAGTGCAGAGATCGGAAGAGGAGGGAAGAGGTTTCCGTTAAATGCGTTTCAGTGTATGGCTTGGGAGGGATGTCGAGGTTTAAGGTCGGTGACGGGGTGGTGGGTGTGAAAGAGGCTGAGTTGGCGTTGTCACTGGGGTTGAGCTCTAAAGTAAGAAAGAGTGAGCTGGCTTGTGTGTAGACGCTTCAATCGAGATGGCCGGCCCTGGGTCTTGGATAGATAAGCAAGAACTTGCAGAGTACAAGGTAAGGCTTGACAACAGCCACACGAAAGCAAGGTTGCAGAAGGCAGGTAGGCGGTGGGCAGGCGGGCAGGCAAGGCAGGCAGGCAGGCGGATGGGAAACGACTGGTGATGTGTGAAAGCTCTGGAGAGTATTCTGGGGGTGAGAGAGATTGGGAACGGAAGGGGCACCGAATGGGCGGTCACTGGTACTAATACTCTATCAGAATCTGCAGCCCCGGAGGAAAGAAAACGAATGGAAGGGAAAGGAGAAGGAGAAGGCACGCGAGTCCCGGTAGATCGGTCACGTGCAAATGCGGTCATACACCTCCAACATTTCGGATAGTAGATGTACCCAAGTAGTTAGAGGTACATGCATACCATAACTCAGGGCTACACCTGCATCATCTACAAAAGGGTATTCTGACAGAAACATTTCGATAAATTTGTTAAAAGTAATCTCCACCACGGATCAATCGTTTTCTTTTTCTCAAGTTTCAATTAGAGCGTTTTAGCTGCGCCAGTTGAACAGAAAGTCGAGCACTTGGACAGAAAGTCCTGCACCTCATATTGGCTGAATCCTTGCCTAAAATAGTTAGAATTTCTGTCCAACCTGTCCGACTTTCTGTTCAACTGGCACAGCTAAAACGCTCTATTGCTTCCACTTCTCTCGCATGCACCCGATAAAAACACTCGCATACCCGCCCACACGCGCAGGTACGATGTGATAGCTCACCTCATGCTCACTTTCGGAACCTGGAAGGGGCAACCAAGGTGACACTGCAGATCATACTCTGACAATTTATTTGTGTGTAATCATGATATATTCCTTTCATCATGATCACTCTTTTGAGTCCATTGAAGAGACTAGTACTAGTGTAGCTACATGTAGCGACAATCGCAGACGAGTGAGATTCCATCTTACAGGCATTTATTATGTAGGTAAATACTCTGGGGTATGATATACTCTATATGTGGGTTAATTTAGACATATACATATATCATATACAATCATTACACTATATGCAGTTCATAATCAACCTATATGTGCTATCCCCAGGCTTTTGTCACAGCTTTCTCCAGATATATCAAGGTGCCGGCCGTATCGAGACTATAATATATACTTAAACTCTCTATTCATCAGGTAAATGGACCGTTTTGATTGGATTATGCATAATATTGATGTACGTGTAATCACCCATATTTTGTGAAACTACATGTAGATGTAGTATCGCACCAGAATTCCAAAGCTTTAAAGGCGTAAGCTTGGTATGGGTAAATTACTACTAGTATCATGTCCCAGTATCAAATGTTACCAAACTGGGTTCCGAAGGCACATATAAGTGCTACAAACCGTGGGTTCCAATGGGTCAGTAGCACCACTGGGATTCAACGCATTGAAATAATACTAGCGCCTAGCTGTTATAAGCTAGGGTATGGGATTTAGGACAGCAAGTAAATTATTGGAACAGTATGAAGCCAATGAGAAAATACCCAACCGCCGTTTTTCTTGACAATGCTTGATCTGGTCAGTGGATTCCTAGGCTTCGAAAGCTCTTTTTGATATGGTGGGAACTACAGTAACAAAAGAGGGTATGATTGTGTGCTGTATTCATGTTAATATAATGCGCTACTAGTAACACAGTATAGTAATAAAGTATTCTTCTGAAAATATCAGTTTAATTACAGGTTCTTTACAGATTCCGTAGTACTATGGCAGTGTTATCACTCCATTCTTTCGTACTTATATAGCTTACCGCTTATAATTATTGCCAACTGTAAGAGAAATTAATGGCGATTGATAATTGCGATATATCAGCTACATTTGCTATACTGGCGTGGGCTTATATGTTCATGCAGGTATCACCTTTCGCAAAAGGGCTTCCCACTGGCCATGGGTCAATTTATACAAACATAATTAAGTCAAATTACGTTCCAAAATTTCTCTTCCTACTCGGTGTCCGCAAACGTAGGGCTAGGTTCCTCTTTTAAAGCGTAGATACCGATCATAGAAAATCACTCGGTATTGGTCACTTCCAGCACATATGTATTCAGCCTTGTAGGATGACCCTAGCTTTGCTTACGCACATATGAAGAGAATCTCTCAAAGTCCATGTATGTATAGATTACACTCCAATGTCGATATATTCCATAATGGCCTAGCTTCCTATATATTCCTAACCTACGGAAACGTACACCTATAAGGAAGTGCAGCTCGGGGGTGGATAAAGACGTGCCCCCTTAAGCTTAAGCTTCTAAGAGGTTGACTTTCAAGGCCCAAGACAGCTTGTTCGGTAGGAAGAGCTAGGCGACCAATCCCTGTGAGCTTATTTACATGCTTGGTAGATCTGCGGGTTCTAAACCCTAATAGGACCGCCTATGACTATAAAGATATGTGCCTGATAACTAGTGAGTTTACGGAAGGTGGGTTTGAACCTTCTAGAAGATCATTGGGCTTCTTTCTCCTTTTTTCCCCTGCCTGACCAGCCGCTCCAGATCTGGAAATCTGGGTTCTGATCCTTCCCTGGGTATCATCTCCGGTGGCTCTGAGGCGGCTTGGATTCCCGCAAGTGCAACCTTAAATAGGAGACCGAGTCTTTGGTAAGATACCTACAAGGGCTTTGAATGTAAAACAAAAATAAAAGCCTCGTATGATCATTTTAATGATACTCGCGCGTAAACTATCGTCAATAGCCAATGAGATAAGAAGACTTTGTTTACTATGGTGAACTGAGAACAATGCATGTGATTCTTAATTCGGGGCTGTTGATGCTAGGGGTAGAGTATGCAGACGTTATATGTCACGGCTCTAGTTATGTTCCAGAAATAGCGCTTGGAAGAGGTTGATCATTGGCGAACCAATTGACGTCATGCGCGAGAGTTAAGGCAATGTATCCAAGCATAAGGTTATGGGGATTTGTAAATCAGGTAAATAACCGCCGGGAAGGGGGGCATGCAATACATTCTACTCTAGAGTTAGGCTCTAGATCTGTTATGTAGGGGTTTCTTCATGGTTCTCATTATTCTGGGTTACACAAACTTACAATGAAGATTGCAATTAAGATCTGACGTGTTGGTTGTAGCTTTCATCCACCTAGGCCTATTTGGTGCCTTTGAGCATGAGGTAGAAGGATTCGATTCCATTCATTTTATTTCACTCTGCCAATGGTTTTGCAAACATTAGTTCGATCTCAATATAAATTAAAACATGTAGCTTATCTTCTCAGCCAGTTCCATGATCTATCCGTCCAGAGATTGAAGTTTTGACTATCAGGAGAAGTGCGCGAAATCGCAAACAAATTTCGGAATCGTGCGTCGCAACTGATAACATTTCCACAAGAGGAAACTCATTGCTTGCCATAATATTACTGGATCGTGATGTCCAATAGAGAGCTTGAGCGTTGCGGTCCAGATGAGCACCTGGATGTTGCCTTGTTGAGGACTATTACTTTTGCATAAACTGCCTAAGACGTCCGGTTACGGAGTCGACGCGGAACCGTTGTCGCGTCCAGCTGAGGCGGGTTTGTGTAAACATGAAACAAGTTTCGTTACACACACCTCAGAGCTTGTTTTGCTAGGAGGAAAGGAGAACATGTACCTCTCTACATATGCATAATATTTAGGTGAAGGGGTTTGCTAAACACAAGCAACTTGGGCAAGTATGAGTTCATTCACCAACTAGACGTGCTCTACTAAACCTACAGTATTTGACTTTTCCCCACTGTTTCTATCATTAACCACACAACGCCCCAGCGATATTACGACTTAAGCTTGAATTCAGAGAGAGAGACGAGGAGGACTTCCACTAAGAATAAGGACTCTACGCGCCTTTCTTTCGCAGCCCCTTGATTAGCGCGAAACCCGGCAGCGCGGGAACGGACGGAAACGGGAGGGTCGGCTCTTCCCGATTATTAGCTGGCTGGAGTGGACTTTGACGACGAGAGTTGGGAGCTGAGGGAGGAGGTAATTTGGAGGTGGACCTACTCTTGCTTACTTGCCTTACCTGGACTTCCTAGGACTTTGACTTCCTAGCTTGGTGCCTACTTCAAGTAGCTTCGTTGCGGCTCTGAAGCTTAATTCCACGTCCAAACTCGTTCATCACATTTCCTGCCGGCCCTTTTTATTTTTTTATTTTTATTTCCCGTTCCCTCTCTCTCCCTCCCCACACCCCCCAGTTCCTGTTCCTGTTCACGAAGAAAGAAGAATAACAAGAAGGCTCATATCTCTCTAGGAGAGGGGGGTTAGTGTGGTCTGATTTGTTATTCACTTTTTCTGGTTTTGATATCTTGCAACAACTATACTTTTTAGCATCCACGCTACCCTACTTTACTTTGGAGGAGGTCCCACGTTTCGCTAGTCTGCTCTGGATCTCCCCTCTCCCTCTAGCTCGCCCCTCTCACCGTTGTCTTCTTCTCCCCCCCCCCCTAAATGGCCTCCTCTGTCGATGGCGTTCTGGCCAGTATCGACCAAGTCCAGTCGTTGAGTCCCGACGACTTTACTCGCGTCATCGAGCACTGGAAAAGACATGCTGCTAAACTATGGGCCGGACCAATGCAGCAGCAGCAGCTCCCTATGCACGGTCCAGTTCCACCGCCTCAGTCGAGTGGTATCGGTGTTGGTGTGAGTGTTATTCAAGTAAGTGTTTTTTTTACCATTACATGTATCTTGAAGAGAATGAATTGCTTGTGAAGTTTCGTTTGTTTGCTTGTTAATTCAGGGGACCCGGTGGGGGGCTGGACGGAGGAAAACACAGTGATCGCGAGCGGGTTTGCTAATAACACTGTGTTTGCCACTCCCAATAGACATGCCAAAACGCACCCCCTACACCAGCTACGGAAAACAATGATCCTCCGATCATGCCGCCGTTCCCCATACCGGCTCCACTTGCGGTCCCTGGTCCACCTATAATCCATCCAAAACCGAAACGCAAGCCGAAGACTGCTGTTTCAACACCACTTCGTAATGGCAACAACAACCCCAATAACGGCAACAATGGAATTATCAACCTTAACCCTAATCAACACATGAATGAACAGCCTCCAACACCATCTACAACTCCTTCGACTTGGAGTACTACAGCTCGGAAACGTTTAGACGCTAAAATGCTTTCACTGAAGGATCACACGGTCCCGCAGCCCAATGATGCTACGCTTCAGATTGCCATTGAGAAGTTGCGTTATTTTATTATTCGCGCACTGCATCCGAACCTGCGCGATATGAATAAAGGCGGCGACAACTCCTTAGGCCTGGTACTTCGCCGGCAGATGAACATTGATGGATATATGAATTGGCTTAGTATCTCATCGACGGAGGGAGATGAGGCGACAAGGAGGCTTGCACAAGTATGGTTCTTTTATAAAATGGCCGAAATACTTAACTCGTTTTGCGATGATGAGAAGCGGCGGGGTGAGGGTGCGAATGACCAAGGGAGATTACAGAGAGGGTATGATAAGCTGGTGGGTAAATTGACTTCCTTCTATGACACTATGGGCGGGATGTGATGGGACAAGACGATCTTTCTGAGGTTTCGGGGCTGATTTACTTGTCTTTTTTATTAGATTCCCATATGTAAAAGAATATTAGATACCGACAATCGGCAGTACATCAGAAACTTGATATGTTCGAGTAAAAGGTTCAGACAGCTTTGTATTCATATGGTTGGAGTAGAACGGGCAGAGCTATTTGTATTTTTCAAGGGTGAACTTACATTAACCGAGTATGTCCCACCTCCCAATAAAAAGTTCACTACTAATAGGTTGTGAACAATTAGCCTGAAAGACATGACGGCATCAGCAGCCAAGATGGACGAAACAACAGCCATGCTTGATGTCGTTTTGGACGATTACTCTAGCTCTGTAGAGTCCATCAATGTTGGTGATGGAGATTTGACTGGTGTTAGGATAGATATGTGGAACGGAATACTGGAAATCTGACCAAAACAGCGATAAAAAACTGTTTATTTTCATTTTTTTATTTACTTTCCTTTGGGTTAATATGAGTATCACCCTTCTCATCATGAACGATGGGAAGAGATAATGTCTTTATTTATCAGGAGCCGGGTACAAGGGTGGGCAGTTGGGACGGAGATGACTGATGGTAGTGATGGAACTGGATGAGGAAAACATGCAAAGAAGGGGAAAACCTTTGGAGTGTAATTTTTATTGTTTCCCCTTTTCAACTGTTAGAACCGGCGTTTGTCTTTAGCTTTTGGGTTTGGCGAGTACCGTCCTTATGTTCCTAGCTCTAGCTGGTGGCTCTTAATTATTCGTTAATGGACTGTTATATAGCAATGTTATTGGATTTCTTTTTGGAAAGGAAGGCAGTGAAGTAATCCGTTCCTAGGAAATGATTGTTTATAGGATGTACGGAGGCCGGCCGGCTAGGTGTATCATCCCGTTATTTACTATTTATGCACGTAGACTGTACTGATTGCAGGTAGCTTGGTAAAAACTAACAACCTTTTTACTTACGGTATTATTGGGCCTCATGATCACTCGATGTCTACAAAAAGATAAACCCATCTTTTTGATACTCTAATTTTGACCGGTTATGACAACTGAAACCATTTACTTATGATATGGTAGGTTAACTGACTAGCCGACATTGTACCTCGATTATTGTCCACTGGCCGCTATTAATTTATCATCAAATCTAGATCTCTCAGATGCACTATCTAGTCGTATGGGGAGCATGAGCACCAAACTTCATGAGTTTCTTGTACACGCCGAATCTTCGTTTCTGTGATCCGGATATACAATTTACATATACGGAGGCAGCTGGTTTGACGGGATCGAGAGGTACATGTAGCGATATATATCACCACAAGATGTACATGTAGTATATATACAACAAAGGGTTTATGATAACCCTAGCCAACCCCAGCTAACCCTAATCCCAGATAACCCAGCTAACCCTTAGTAACTACATGTACAATACCAAAAAAGGGTATGGATTCGCTACGTTATTCCCGTTGCGCTAGTAATGCAGTAAGAATACGGAATTGCTACGGTATTCTTTTTGTAATGCCGGTTTAATTCCGTATTATTCACTGAATTCCGTAGTCATACAGCACTGATTTCACCCCGTCCTTTCGTACTGTACATACATGTATATACATATGTACATACATATCACACATACATATATTTATATACCATCCAGGTGTCATGTCATGTAATGCAGAGTAACAGGCCAGGAGTACGCAATTATCGGGGTTGATCTATTAAAATCCTGTCCGGCTTCCGCCTCCCAAGCTTTATTTCATACGTCCTGGATTTCTGGTAGTCATTGTGACTAATTAGGATTTAGCTTCAAATTCTAGACTTCCAGGAAAGATGGATAGGGATTTCAATTCGTATGGTTATATTCCAGTACTCCATTTCGATATGATGTTTGATAATTTTTTGAAGATCTTTGATTATTAGCTAGTTTTCGCTGATGTCTGCATGTTATTTACTACAGCGCCTCCGTCGATCTCAATCATGAGTTAGTACATATATATCTCATTGACCAATATATAAGCAGCTAACTAGCACAGAGGGTGGTTTTGACCAGTTCTAGCTAAGTATAAATATAGGGCCATCGAGTGGAGGTATATGGGCACTTAAAAGGCATTATACCTAACAAACAGACTCATTAAATCAGTAGAAAACCCGGGACATGGAACAAAGAGGCCGGCCCACTAGTCCAGCCCGTGAAAATATTGTCGTTCGAACGTTCCGTCCTGCTACATGTTGGCTAATACTCGGCATGACGCCCAGACTCTGACCCTATCGTATCATGAAGTATCCTAGCTCGCAGTCAAAGACTCGCAAGGAGGGATCTCATGTCACTGATCTGATTATGATATTGAGAATATTGAATTGTTATTTTGGGTTAGGGTTTCTGGCCACATGGAGTAGCCAAACAGAGAGCTCCTACCCCAATAACCCTTCACTTCGTTCAGGGTATATATTGGCTATTGACAAATGCTTCCCGGTGTTTGGCAAACAGTCACTAAGCACATGTACATGCATATACGTACCTATGTATACAGTGCATGTATATATACTTGATCATGAGATACTACATGTATGTATGTACTATACATGTAGCTGTATCATACATCCTATAAGTAAAATAAGACTAGAACTTCTTTCCCACGCCGGAAATTTATTTACAGGTAACATATGTACCATCATAGCCATACTGTATACAGCTGTATCTAGTAAATCCAATAAACAGGGGGGGGGGGGGGGATCACACCGGCTTCTAATTGGTTAGAAACCCACAGTTAAGCTATCAAAAAGATGGCAACCCAACCTTCAAGCACCCATCCTCTGTTGAGTTCAAGTTTGTGAGGTTAACTGTGCGTCAGTAGGTCGTTTCCAGCCAATTTTGATCTGTCTATGGGCATCTTACTCACTCCTTATTGTGATTAACTTAGACATGGACTTAATCAAAGTGTCGCAGCCGCGGCCGCGATCCCGAAGTGACAAATTTGGCCCCGGAAACAGGGCAAAGACAGCTTTAACGGAGGCGTTTGGACCAGCCGATGACTCCGACGACGGCTCCGACGACTCCTCCCACGACTCCTCCCACGACTTCTCCCACGACTCCTTATCCAGCCACGGAACGTGGGTAAAGGCAGCTTTAACAGAGGTGTTTGGACCAGTCGACGGCGGCTCTGCCACTATCGAAAACTATCTCCACTTGTGCCCTCTGCTTATAAGAGAGGGAAAGCTCGACGAAGCCCTAAAAATATCCCAGAGAGTGATCCATGCATATGAGCAGGTGCTGGGATTAGAACACCCCACCACCATCAGGGTACTGAGCAGGCTGGGCTCTATGTTTAAAAGACAGAGAGAGCTCGATGAAGCCCTAGAAATGTACCAGAGAGCGCTCCGTGCATCCGAGAAGACCTCCGTGGTAGGGCGCCGCAGCACCATCAAGATACTGAGCATACTGTGCTCTATCCTCAAAGAACAGGGAAAGCTCAACGAAGGCCCCACAACCATCGATACGCCGAGAATACTGGACTCTATCCTCAATGAACAGGAAAAGCTCGGTGAGGGAGCATTGGAGGACTGTGTCGACACTTGGGAAAACTCCATTGATTCGGAACCTATTAGTCAAGAGCAATCGCAGGTGAACCGGAAAACCTTAAATAAATCAAATGGACCTTTTGTTTCCGGTTCAGATACGGACTCCAATTATATTTGTATTACAGACCCCAGCCCCCCAGTTGGGGCATCTTCTAATACCTCAGAACCATCTCTAATCCCGCGTGCACCACAAAATCTGGAACAGATAGAAAGCGATATTGCTAGTGCTCTGTCTGGTATGATTGAGGTATCTACGACTATAAAAAATGCATTCAAAGGGATGAGTCGGGCTAAATTTAATCGACGATTGATTTGGTCCCTGAGAAGGTTTTCGAAGAATGTTAAGAAGTCACCATCTACGAAACAATTATTATCTCTGCAGCAAGTATCAGTTCTACGGGGCATAGGGAATCGAGTTACATTGAATAATATTGCTGGGAGAATCGGGGTGTTTTTGGAGCGTTCAGGTTCGATTCAAGAGTTGCTTGATGGGCCCATGAAACTCGGAAAGCTACCAGATCGCGACGGCTCTGGTGAATCCTCTGAACCTAGCGATGATGATGAGGAAGAAATCTTGGATGTAGCAGGATATGATGAGCTAGTTCAAGGAGTACTTAAATTTTTGAAATCTGATGAGATACTCGAAATTTTTAAAAATGCCGTGGTTGAAAGGTTTCTACCGACTCGACACAAGGATAAGCATGTAAGTTATCATACCTTGGGTTCTAAGAGGGATATGTTTAGAGACTAAAATGAACAAGGCAATTAAAGGAAAAAACGTACACCAAGAAGGAGGAACCACCGAAGTCTTGGTAAATATAGAATCCGAAAATAAACAAGTAGTTCTAGAACATATGAATGAAGGAGATGATGACCAAGCTTCTCTAGGTGCACCGATACACCAACATAGTAAAGATATTGGTATTCAAGACGAGAGTTTAAGTTCGTTTACTATGTTCTTAATAGACGAGGAGATGCAGAAATCGGCTACAGAGAATAGCCCGTTAGAATCCGGTGATGCTATTGAAAGAAAAGCGATTGTGTCTTCAGAACCAGTTATCAGGATTCAAAATCCAACACCGCGAATCTCCAGCCCGAGATGTGGATCTCCTCAACTTACTGAAGAATCGAAGCTTCTCCAGGACCCTGTCGCATCGCCTGTGCCAATGATAGATGGTGAATATCTATGGGCGGCAAGATTTTCGGACGGGAAGACGCATATCAGCTTCGAAATTGCCCGTCGGTGGGATTTTTCTAATGAGATTAAAGGATTGGTAGAGGATTTCATTCGAGAACCGATAAATTAGTGGCCACTGAGCCCTCGAAGACACTCTGTGTCACAGGGGTATGTGTATGTGCGATGGAAATGTGTAGGTAGATATTTTTTGCGGTTCTCTGTCAACATAGCTAAAGAAAGGGTTACAGCGTTGTGGCAGAAGGATACCTAGTATCATTCCAAAAGAACGCATGTATCAGTATCATATGTATCAGTGGCTTAGGTCTCATAGCGGCTCTTCCTCATCTTCCAACAATAGGTCACCACCGGCATCAACGGCCCTAGCTCCAGCACAACCTATAGCTAACCCAGTCAACTCCAATGCAGTGACCAACGGGACCTTAGGGGATACCACACCATCATCGACAGCAGTCTCTCCTGGAGCGATCTGCTCATTAAAAATAGGACAAGGAGTGCGTGATAAGCTTCTCATGTGGTGTATAAATTTGGGCTCAAAGGTTACGGTTGTTAGAGAGCTCGGTATTACGCCGAGTGACAATGACGAAGCAATATTCCGGGGTCTCAGAACCGAATACTTAAAAGCCCGCAGCTGGAGGAGATGGTTTAGTCTTTACACCATTTCATATATAAAATTCGTTAAGGTATGGATGATACACAGAGGCCTGATGTTATAGGGCGCCTTGTTTGACTGACTTATTATGTAGTTCAGACTTTACCGTCTCGATCATATGCGTGTCAGCTGCTATAACAAAGAAGAGATTCCAACACCCAATCATCCATATTATGAGTACCGGCCTGAGGCAGTCGATGTATCACCCGTTCCCACCGAGGAGTTGGAGTATTTTGAAGGCCCATCATGTATTGGTACTACTTCGATGACACTCGATGTCTTGCCGAAGAAAACAAATGGTAAGATGAATCTGCAGGAAAAATACAGATGGGGACTACGTGCTTGCGAAGCACTGTCTTTCTTTCGGATCTTGATACTATTTCTTATTATTCAAGCCGGGCCAATCGCTTTCTTTATATATTGGTTGAGAAAGCATCCTGGAGACCTTCAGAATGCCTCAGTTCCCCTGTTTCTTGCATTTGCTCTCATGGGAACTTTTATTGTTTTCCCTACTATAACTGAGGTAAGATTTTATGATATCTGAGCTTCAATTTTGGTAGGCAATATTGCAATCGCTCAATCTAGCGGAACGATCGGGGGCTGATAATATTTACGCAGATGATAAGTTCGTAGGGGGGTATTGCCATGTACCGGGAAACTCAAAACCGAGATTCAATGGGCATGGTGGCATGATGACTGGGCAATACACGTATAGGTGTACTCGGAGAGGTTGATGGGGCTATAGTTGTTGCAATCTTTCTTGATCTAGTGGAATACGAGTTTTGGGAGTCTTTTTTTGTGTTGCTTATATAGCACATGTATATCACACAGTGGAGGGAATTATCACACGGGGTAAATTATGATTAAGTACTCCCTATAAATACTATTAAACCACATGAATGTCCGAGTGGGTTAGGGTTTAAACGATAGTCGTTCTCGGGCCTCGGCTCCTCTCGTTGAGCCTCCGTCCTTGGCGAAAAAGCTTAACTACATGTATTTAAGCACCTTAATGGCTGTGCCAAAAGGTACGTCCGTAACAAAGAGTAGTGGATCTATAGAGTTACGCCTCTTAATTTACGATTGAAAGTTGCCATGTCACTTCTTGCCACCTTTCGATCATGTCACATCCGAAGCAGCTGTCGCGCGCCTGCTCAAGCCCTGCTCCCTCGTCGCTGGTATTCGTCCGACATGGACCCAGCCAAGCACCCCCTCGCGGGTATCCGCGTGCTAGACCTGACCCGGGTCCTTGCTGGTGTAAGTGCACTCCACAATCGATTTTGAATTCATTCCATCCAGTTAAATACGATGTACTAATTTCGCGTTTTTGATGGGAATAGCCGTACTGTACACAAATTCTCGGTGATCTGGGGTTTGTCTATCTTCCCTATCTCTACATTCACCTTCCACGGGGAATATCGGGCTGAATTGAAGTTGGTTACCATGTACCTATCAGGGCCGAGGTCATCAAGGTTGAACACCCCGTCCGTGGCGACGATACAAGGGCGTGGGGACCTCCTTATGCTAAGCCCCTCTCAGGAGAAGGGCCTGGCGAAAGTGCATACTTCTTAGCTGTATGTAGTATCCCTTATCTTACTTTTAGATCATTAATTAACAAATTATTTCCTTAATGCAGGCAAACCGGTATTTACACTTTTGAAATCACAATTTCTCACTCGATACACCACCTCTCATTTTTGCTAACCTTCACACAAGCAACAAAAAATCCCTCGCTCTTTCGTTTAAACATTCCACTGGCCAACGCATTCTCCACGATCTCGTTGCCAAATCCGACGTTCTTGTAGAAAACTATCTCCCCGGAACCCTTGCTAAATATGGTCTCGACTATGCCACCCTCTCAAAACTCAACCCAGGTCTTATCTACGCCAGTATCACTGGATATGGCCAGACAGGCCCATACAGTAATCGCGCAGGTTACGACGTGATTGTAGAGGCTGAGATGGGTCTGATGCACATCACTGGCGAGCCTGACGGCCCACCCGTTAAAGTTGGCGTTGCAGTCACAGACCTTACAACAGGACTATACTGCTCAAACAGTATCATGGCCGCTTTGATTGCGAGGGGGCGCACAGGCAGAGGTCAATGGATTGATGCCGCACTGAGCGACTGTCAAGTTGCAACTTTAGCGAATATTGCCAGTTCGGCATTGATTTCTGGTGAACCGGACAGTGGTAGACATGGAACTGCCCATCCAAGCATTGTTCCATACGAGTCATTCCCCACTGCGGATGGGAATATCCTTCTCGGTGGTGGGAACGATAAGCTCTACGCAATACTGTGTAAAAAGATCAACCAACGCGACTGGATCTCTGATCCGCGCTTTGCGACGAATGATATCCGTGTCATCAACCGACGTATATTGATACCCATGATCGCGGCCGAGACAAAGAAGAAAACGACGAAGGAGTGGTTGGAAATTTTTGACGGGAGTGGGATCCCGTACGCAGCTATCAATGATATCCAAGCGACATTATCACATCCTCATGTGTTGGCAAGAAACATGATCCAGGAAGTGGAGCACCCGTTGTGTGGAAATATTAAACTTGTGGGCCCTCCGGTGAAGTATAGCGAGGCGAGACCGGGTATTAGAAGTGCCCCTCCAGGGCTAGGGCAGCACACTTTGGAGGTTCTTACAGGGTTGGGAATGTCGAGAGCCGAGATTGATGGCTTGGCCGCTGAGGGAGTAGTGAAGGCTGTGGAGTAGTGAATTAGACATTGGAAAAACGGACTGCGGGTATGGTTATGCGGTCTCTAATGTAGAGTATGGGGAGTAGATATGAGATTACAGCCGTTTTCATGAAATTATGCCCGGCTGAGCGTTGCAACACATAGTGTGAATCTTGCAAAGTTAAGCATATCATTAGGCAGTTCGAGATACCAGTTTAGGTATCTGAATTTAAAGTTTCTGCCGGATTGCCTAATGAAGCTATGGGAATTATTTAGAGAGGTAGTCAACTGAAGATTCACACTATGTATTACAACGCTCAGCCGGGCCTAACTTTATGAAAACGGCTGTAAAGTAAGCTGGTCAAAATTCATAATACGCTCTAAGTTGTTAAACCCGTAAGACATATGCAATTAATGAATTAAACAAAAACAAAACCCGTAAGACATGGGTTCTCACTCGGTCAACGACCAGAGTTTTATTGATGATTGCGCACCATTAAGTAGCATACTATGTATAGTTCTTGGACATAAATCATCGTCATCGCGCCAAAACACACCAAAATCGGCTACAATGGGCAACCTCCCTAGCATTCAATTCTTTATCAATTACCACAGAGCTTTCAAAATAGAGAGGAATACGATAGAAGAACATATATTCCTTATCTCGAACCAGAAGTTGTGTGAATAAATAAATTGGCGTTCCGCTTGGCAATCGACTACTCTAAGCCGGATTGGGTCTGGTTCGAGACAAATATATTCCGAGTTATAATCCTTTTAGGGCCCGTTCGGTTGCAACGCAATATCATGATATTCGACCCTTTATCACGATATTGAAAATTTTATCTTGTGGTAGTAGTGTTCTAGCAACCACTTTCGTTACCATTTCACAACTGTTAAAAGCCCCAACATCACGATTTACAACATTTGGGTCAGACCCAAATTTTTAAACTGCGATAACGATACACCCGTTGTAACCATTGCACCTAACGTAAAAAGTGACGTTTGCCGAACATGACACAATATTCTCAAAATCACGATATTTTAATTATGATAGATTCGGTTGTAATCTTGCTATATTGTAACATTAGAAGCTTTAGGCCAAGCATCAATTTTGGTCAAAATTGATGGTTGCAGGGATTATTTGGCTGGGCGGCGAATAGCATTTTTCAAAATTGATCGTTGGCCTAAAGTTTCTATTGTGATTTCCAAACATCATGTACACCGAACGGGCCCTTAATCTAATATGTTGAGAGTTATGAGGATTTGCCCGAATCTTGCCAAGACCCCACACAAATTCGAGGTCTGGCGCATTTCCTAAGAAGAACTGAACAAAATGCTCTACCAGCAATGCTACAACAAGACTGTCAGATGATTCTCCTAACCATTGACTTGTATTTGAGCAAACGGAACAATTTATATCTTAAAGTGGTGGGCGCAAGGGCTATTTGAAATGTGCTGTTTTTGCTGTGGTTTTGTTTCATGACGATGATTTATGCCCAGGCTGTAGTAGTTACGGTTGATTTATTTATGTAGAAAGTATTCTTTTGACAGTAATAGCTCTCGCGACTCGTACGCCTGGATTGGCGAAAACGGAAAGATTCGAAACAATGGATTCCTCCAGCTGCATGTTAGCTAGACGGGTCCCTTAATTGTAAGCCCTACTAGAACTGTATCCTAGGCTTTTCAAAGTCCTCTTCTCCTACCTAATTGTTATCAAGTGATGCCGGATTGGAAAACCGGTTACAGTCGTTTCTGGGTCAACGACGAACCCGGCTCGATGACGAGTGGCTACTTTTTGGGCTGATAGTCAGTTAAAGCAAAGGAGTCGGGGCGCTTTTGTTGGCTTTTATTGGCTTCGATTGGCCTATTCGCCATCGAACTGGTTTCGTCGTTGACCCAGAGACGACTGTACTTGACACCAAATGTCTCGGCTGAATTTCTTTAATGCATGTGACAATATCTCGTGACATTCATTGCCTTACACTCGAGCGTCATCGAGATCTTGATCTACATGTTTCTTGTGTAGAAATATTCATTTGGACCTTAATTAGAAGCAGGTGTGTCCTCGGGCTCTAGATGATCTTACGCCGCGCCTAGAACAGACATACTGACGTTTTTGAACTGTGCTACTATGTATTGCATACACCAAAAATCATGAGCTTGGCGTACTCTATATTTGTGCAATATTGCTCGCGCGTTAATTAAATGGTCGGATATCGTTGCAACCAAATTCTTACTAAAATTTCCGACCTTTTAATTAACGACCGAGTAGTCGCATCCACAAACGTCAGAAAAATAGGAGTAGAGAGCCTTATAAACAATGCACCAACGGCTTACTAGTACCGCAAAAACTCACGAACTTTGCTAGCGGATCTGACCAAAAACTAACTTGTAGAGGAAATATCTGAAGCTGATCTCTGCCTTTCAGCCAATCATCAATGAAGAAATCCCTGCACGGAGATAATCAAGTTGGCGAGTTTCTGCGGTACTCGTAATTTCATAGCGTTTGTGAACACAGCTGGGTCTGCATTAGACTGCATACACCAAAATCTGGAGCCTTATCCCTTCCTCTGTCTTCAAGGTGCCATGGTGGGCAGCAGTATTACTACATCAAGATTTGATTTGTTGCTAATGCCGCTCTGGGTATCACTAGCACCTCTCTAGATCTAGCCGTGAACCGTTGTGACCTGTATCAACCTCTTCCGGGACAGTTTAAGGGATGCAGGATTTTGCACAAACGATATGAAATTACGAGTAGTACCCCAAGTTATTAATATTGTACCAAGCAAAGTAAGTGTTGCGATTTTTCATGCGATTATGCAATGCGTGTGAGTGAGATCGAAATTGCAGGTTGTACTCACCTCTGCCGAGCCATGCTGAGAAATACTCAGCAACAGGTTGTTGACATTTCGCCGATGATAAGGCATGTTCATGTTACCATGCAAAGTTAATCTTGTAAAACTAAATTTTCAACCGGTGCGGTTTTGAGCGCTGTCTATTTATCTCCCTAGAGTCTTCTCAAACGTGGGACGGATCACAATCAATCACTCGTGTATCTTGGCGCTCTTGGCACCTGGGCATCACGGCGGAGCTTACCCCACTGAACCGGATGAAACCGTCACCTACTATCATCCGATAATCCATTATGTGATATCGCGGACCGTTGGTAACTTTGGGAATATAAAAAACAAAGAAAGAGAACTGTAATCGTCATGTGTATATCCTTGCGACGCCGATACGAAGTCTGAAACCGACAAGCCTTCGTATGGAAATACTTCTAAAGAAGGACAACTCTGGAGTATGAGTTCCCAGACTCAATCTGATACAGAAGATTTATTTCAATCTCCTTAACATGCCTCTCTCATTTGTTGTCAAACTACGCAGGGGAGTAGGGGAAACCTTCCTGCACGTTTCACGAAAAAGCTTGTACGTCCTCGTTACCCCCAAATCTTTGAAAAAAAAACTATTGAAATGCAGGAGAATGCATATTTTGGTCGGGCCATTGAAGTATGAACTTTGAAACCTAGTCTTGTTGTTTCTTGCATAGAGTATGTAGAGTGAAGACCCCTTGGCGGGGGGTATTGAGACGTGGTTACTTGGAGGGCATACAACTGGCGGAAAAAGACGTGTCGGATAATGCGGAAGCAATATAGGGTAGGGGTATGTATTCCAATAATTGGCTCCATGCTGCCAGGTACCCGTGTTGGCACGTTTCGACTTTTACACGTGAAATGTAGTGGTGGAAATGCCAGCGAGGTACCAAACGGTTGTTATAGGCGTTGGCGCGAAGAAGACATTTCCTGGAGACCAATGTTTCAGACTATCAAGCTAGTATCCAAAGTTGAGGCGGAGTATTAAGATTTTCTAGCGAAGGTAGTATGACGTTGTATTTACAGACAGGGATTAGAAATGACATTATTAACCACAATCTAATGGAGTGTAGTTGAGTTAGATAGGAGTAACTACAATACTGTAGGACTCAAGGGGTTCTGCCCCATGATAATAATATCAGTAATGTGATAACGATAAATACGATAAAGTAACATCTGCGTGTCTCGAAAAACAACAATGTTTACTTAGTACCGTATATTTCTGGCGGTTGATGTGCTGTGTAACCTTATCACTAATTATCCCTTGGACGGATGAAAGTTGTCAAATTCGCGACCTGGACCGTGCACCACTTAGTAAGGGAACCATCTTGCTTTTTACGGTTGGAAACAACAGAACCAATCAAGAATTTCCAACAATTGCTATATTAGGCTAGTGATAGCTGAAAGAGTGTGGTCGCGAATTTGACAACTTTCATCCGTCCAAGGGATAAGCCTATGGCGATGTCAACTTTAAGCGCTTATAGCTATATGTAGGTATTCATACGACCCTCCACTGTTCATCAGTCTTAGAAAATATAAAATTTAGCACAAGATGAATTAGACTGTATGCTGGGACTAGTATCTGTACGAGTGCTAGCAGTAATGGAAATGATTGACTGCATTTTTGCACCTAGGTGTGTTGTAGTAAGGAGTATGTATTAAGAGTCATAAGTTTTTATCGTTTGGTACGTGGATACTGATATTCGTTTCGTAACGTGGCTATTTCCAAAGTGCATTTCTAATCCATATACATGTTGACCATAGATATATTTTGAAAAGCTTAGACGATTTTTCCTTGTCTACTAGCAAGACTAGGTGCAGGTACATTCCTGGGTTTCGGTTTGACAGCTCCTGGTAACTCTAGCCTCTAGGTGTGTGTGGAGTTTCGGCTTATTAATTCTCCGATTTGATATATGACTGAAGATCAGCCGGGGGAGAATTGTAGCGTACATGTAGTTATTAGAAACATTTAGAAACATTTAGAAGATTGGAATAAGTAGACCTCACGTTGTTCGCTTTTGCTTTCCTCGAGTGGGAAGTGAAAGTAGTAGGAATTTTATATGCCAAGGTATTTTTATTTAACCTAATTCAGAACAAGTCGTAGGTAGCTCGGTTTCCAGCGGACATGCGCGTTCTTTTCGCGTAAAAAAGATAAAAAAATGATCCCTGTAATTTATGCTGATCAATAGACGACATCGTACGAAAGCGGTGAGAGGGCCGTCAGCTCGCCATTTGAGTTGAACGTTGAATTTGCCATCCGGCTTCGGGTTGTGGTGGGGCATGATGAACAACTCAAGAGTCACCTCACCTCATCACTTTTCATAGCGATAACGGCCGTCTTTGGCAAATCAGTACGCTATTATACGATAACCAGCATATCAGGAGGAAGGAGGATGTGTTGCAGGGTGCCAGCGGGGGTCTGCTGGTGGGCGGTAGTTAACGCACAATTCGCTAGCGTGCCTTTGCCGAGATATCTAGTACCATACAAGCCTGTTTGTACTCAAAGATGAATGAGAAGGGCACGAATGGGCAAGCGATAACCCCGCAATAGTGCTGATGGAGCTGCAGGAACAGGTTGCTTTTACAGTTCCCTACCCGAGAATTGCTAAGAAGAGGTGGCAAGCCCGTTGGTTCCAGAATGCAGTGTATACTACTTGACGGAGCAGTTTTTGCCTGCTTGAGTGAATCCAGTAGCTTTCTCGATCCGCTCTACTCACATAGGAAAGATGAGTGGGTTTGAGCCATGGCACGTGTATTGGATTCCTACTCTATGTGTGTGTGTATGCGTAAGTGTATTGTGGGTTATCCCGGTGATCAGGCTTTTACGCAATTAAAGCTCAGCAGAATCTCGACGGATTTCCTTTGTTGGTGCTGGTATATAATAAGCCAAGATACCTACATGTATCGATATCTGTTAAATTCCCTAACTGTCCCGCCGGTATTCTCTCTACCCCACCTTCTGATCTATCAGGGCCTTTATCTTAATCCTTCTTCCTCTATTTCTTGATACCGGAACATATAATTCCCTATATATAATAGAGCTTCCACCCGTTTTAAATCCTCAATTATAATAACACCATGCATTCACCACCTAGAAAGCCTATCCAGTCCCACACCCCCACGCCTAAATCTACATATTCACCACCACCAAAGCGGATATCTGCGATATCAAACACTAGTACGAGTATCACACCAATACTGCGGATTCAGTCCTATGGAAGATCCCCTCCAGTCCCACCTCATGTCACCACAAATCTTCTTATATCAAACCTCCACTGCCCGACTTGCAGTCAAACTATCAATGAGCTTCTTTCTCGACTGGCACCAGCCCCCTATCGGATTTCGACGAATATCCTAGATCATAGCGTCACAGTAGCCCATAGTCATTCTCTTGATCCCAAAGAGATAATAAGAGTCCTCGTCGAAGCAGAGTTTGAGGTTGATAGTGTCAGGGTTATGGGCGCCGATGGGTATGGGAAGGATGATCCAGTAGATGGTAGAGTCATGACATTTAAAGAAGAACCCGAGTCAGGTCTGGAAGAGATTGCAGAACGGTTCAGGGAGGCCATTGTCAGAAACAACGCCAAAGGCAAAAGAAATCACGGAGGAGTGAAGCATCTGGAAAACTGCGAACTTTGTAGGAATGAGGCCGAGATGCAGGTGAAGAAATCACATGGAGCTGGCAAATCAGAATATACCGTCACTTCATCAGATAGCTTCTCGGACTCTTCGTCGCCCCAAAGTTCTCCTACAGATTCTGAGTTCACAACATCTCAAGTCGTACGATCCCACCCAAATTCAGCGACACGTTTACCCGCAGAGAATGAAGGTCTTTACGAAGCTACTATATCGATTGGTGGGATGACTTGTGCATCTTGCTCCAATTCCATTACAGAAATTCTCGGAGGATTACCATTCGTCAAATCCGTTAGTGTCAACCTCATGGGCGGCAGCGGGACTGTTGTCTTTGATGCCAAAGCCAGCGGTGGCGCCAAAGCCGGCGCTGACAAAGTTGTGAGTGAGGTTGAGGATGCTGGATTTGAGAGTGCTCTAGAGGCTCTCAAATCCTTGGAATCTAAGGGCGAGGAAGCAGGTTTATATGAGATTGAGGTTGCGAGGGAGGTAGATTTGAGAGTGGATGGGATGTTTTGTGAGCATTGCCCTAAAAAGGTCATTGATGCACTTGAATCAACATTCCCGGAACTGGTCGTCGAAAAACCTCTTACTCTAGAGTCTCCGATTGTTCGTATCAAATATTACCCTTGTGCACCAAGCTTCACATTACGCCATATCGTTGCAGCAATATCCTCCGCCTCGCCCAATTTTAATGTTTCGGTCTATCATCCACCTACGATGGAAGAACGATCCCGAAGACTCCAACTCCGGGAACGCAGACGAATATTGATACGCTTGATTCTCTGCATAATCATTGCCATCCCAACTTTCATTCTCGGAATTGTTTTCATGACCCTGGTCCCCAAAAATAACAAGACCCGTCTTTACATCGAGGAGCCAATGTGGGCAGGCCAAGCTACCAGGGTTGAATGGGCTTTGTTCATTCTAAGTACTCCAGTCATGTTTTGGGTTGCGGACGTATTTCACCGAAGAGCAATCCGCGAGATTAGAGCACTATGGAGAAGAGGGAGTAATGTTCCCCTTCTACGGAGGTTTTATAGGTTCGGTAGTATGAACTTGTTGATTTCGTTGGGTGTCTCTATCTCCTACTTTGCAAGTGTTGCGTTATTGGCTATGTCAGCAGCAAAACCAAAACTAGAGCCAGTACACGCAGGGATGGAGGGGATGGATATGGTTGCAATGAAAATTGATCATATCACTACCTATTTTGACTCGACAGTGTTGTTGACCATGTTCTTATTGATGGGTAAGTCTCCATTCGAACCCCCACAACCGATAAATTTTGTAAAGGTCCTAATTTTACTCTTTTTATTTTATAGGACGCTTTCTGGAGGCTTATAGCAAAAGTAAGACCGCTGATGCAGTGAGTTTACTGGGGAATCTCCGCCCCGATGAAGCCTTGCTTGTAGTGCATGCTAGTGATGAAGACATGGGCGTCGATTCTTCATTTCTTTATGATGTTGGAAACCCAATTGGAGAAAAGGATCCCAGCAACACAGACTATCCCGACAATAGACCTTGGAAAACCCGAAAAATCGATACCGACCTCCTCGAGGTTGGAGACGTTATCAGTGTTGTCCGCGGTTCCTCACCTCCTGCTGATGGGATTGTCGTCTCTGGCCAGTCCCAGTTTGATGAATCCTCACTGACAGGCGAATCAAAGCTGGTACATAAGTCTGAGGGAGACTCCGTATTCATCGGAACTATCAACCAGGGACAAGTTGTCAACGTTCGTGTTGAAAGCGTTGGCGGTGATTCCATGTTGGATCAGATCGTTAAGGTTGTCCGTGAAGGCCAAACCCGTCGTGCACCAATTGAGCGTGTTGCGGATATAATCACTGGTTATTTCGTTCCTGTTGTAACCCTTCTTGCCATTGTTACCTGGCTCACCTGGTTGGGCTTGGGGATGTCTGGAAGACTCCCTGATAGCTATCTTGATCGGGATCAGGGTGGATGGGCAGTCTGGTCTCTCGGGTTTGCCATCGCTGTCTTCGTTATTGCATGCCCTTGTGGTATCGGTCTTGCCGCACCAACCGCATTGTTCGTTGGCTCTGGATTAGCAGCAAAATACGGTATTTTGGTGAAGGGAGGTGGAGAAGCCTTCCAGGAGGCTTCCAGGCTCGATTGTATTGTTTTCGACAAGACTGGCACTCTGACCCAAGGCGGTGAGCCAAAGGTTACAGACGAGAAGCTACTCACCCGCAACACCGAGACCATAAAACTCATCTATACTGTCTCACAAAAATTGGAAGAAGGTTCGGCACATCCACTTGCCCGGGCTGTCGTTAAGCATTGCGAGTTGAAGGAACAAATTCGGCTTGACCCAACAGAAATAGAAGAGGTTCCGGGTCGAGGATTACATGGATTCTTCAAATTCACCAATGGTGAGATCCTTGAGGCTATCATTGGCAACGAGCGTTTCATGGAGGAATATGGTATTCTTGGTTTAGAGCAACACAATCCAGACTTGAACTCCTGGAAAATGGCCGGCAAGAGCGTTGTGCTCCTTGCAATTAGATACGATGAAAAGTTCGAGCTTATGGCCCTATATTCCGCGACTGATCCCATTCGCCCTGAAGCGCCGGAGGTGATTCAACGTCTTCAGGAGAACGGAATCGGGGTCTGGATGATTTCTGGCGATAATCCAAAGACTGCTGTTGCTGTTGCTACAATGGTAGGAATTCCGGCGGAAAATGTTATCGCGGGAGTACTTCCAACAGAAAAGGTATTGCCACTGATCCCCAAAATATTCTCTTCGAACATAACTAACACTATTCTCCCTCCTCAGGCAGACAAGATTCTTCACCTTCAGAAGAATGCTCGAAAACGGCCACGATCCCGCTTGTATCAGATGACCCATCGTAAGAAGAGGTCCTCCAGGCTGCCCCACCGTGCCATTATCGCTATGGTTGGAGACGGAATTAATGACGCCCCCGCCCTCACCGTCGCCGATGTTGGTATTGCCATTGGCTCAGGCTCCGACGTAGCCATTGGTAGCGCAAAATTCATCCTAGTATCCTCAGACCTGCGCAGCTTGTTGACCCTGACCGAGCTCTCGAGAACCGTGTTCCGGCGGGTCAAGCTCAACTTCTTGTGGGCCTGTATCTATAACCTCTGCGCACTCCCAATAGCGGCGGGAGTGCTGTATCCTGCGGGAGGTGTGAGATTGGACCCGGTTTGGGCGGCGCTGGCGATGGCGCTGAGTAGTGTTAGTGTGGTGTGCAGTTCTTTGCTATTGAAGACGAAGTGGTATGGTGTTGGGTTTAGACCCAAGCAGGAGAGGTATAAGCAGTAGTTGGGCGGTTGTCATTCGTTAATTACCACAATCATATTTTCCTTTGTTAATTTTTTATGGCTGATGAACCTTTTATGTAAATAATTCCTTCATGATAACGACTCCGTAGTACTAGTTACAATATTTTGGCCAGATAATATAATATTTTGAGCCAATATAGCACCCGAGTAGCTACACTAGCTAGCTGCAGCCATGTGAATCTAATTATTTCTCACTTCAAATCAGTAGAGTAGTTAGTAAATGCTGCAGGTACTCTATTATTCGACGCAGCATCTAACAATGAGCCACCTCATTGGGCGCACTAGTTAATCCCTGTGAACATTACAATACCACATACGGGCGTCAAAACCGTAAATGGGGCTTTATTAGACGATTGAACTGGAATTATACTCATGGATCATTGGCCTCCATGTTGTGGGGTTACGCGGTACGGTGCGGTCGCATACCACGACCACTCAATGCCACGGGCAACCAGAGCTCTCCATTTCGTTGGAACCTTGAAGTGGGTAAATCAAGTAATCTCTACTCTAAAACTGATAGCCATTTCAAATACGCGATGCGCCTCATTCGCTGCACGAAATACCTGTATGTGGGGCCTGTCACAACACTAGAAGATGGATTACTACCAAGGTACTTTTCAGTATGCACGTCATAGGTATCATCTCAAAGCACTGTATGTACGTCCATTCAAACCAGCAAATTGCGCAAGATTCACGTCTATTCTATTCACTTCAATGGACAGGCAGACAAAGACGCGTACATTAGTGTAACTTATGAATTACAAGAAGAGAAGAAAGAAAAAGATGCAAAAGATACAAGATAGATTTTTTTTTCCCAAATCCTTCAAAGAGGGACCACCACCGGTTGTGTGGTGACTCTACTTCTCTGCAGCTGCAGGCTTCGCGTCCTCCTCTTCCTCTGCAGTAGTATCTTTCTTATCGTCATCCTCGCCTTCAGCGTCTATCAATCATGACAGCGGATTAGCGATTGAAGCAAACAAACAAACAGAGGGGCGGTTTAGGTAATATTAAAAACAGGAGAAACAATTGCTACATACCATCGTCGCCCTCATCATCGTGCGAGTCGTCGTGAGGATCACGCTCCGACTCCTCTTCTTCGGGCTCAGCCTCCTCTTCCTCACCCTCACCGTCGCCTTCACCTTCGGCCTCCTCATCCTCATCTTCGCCCTCACCATCCTCATCTTCCTCGTCCTCATCGTCCTCGTTGGGCGCCTGCTCAACCTTGCGTCTCTTGGGCTTTGAGGCTTCCGCCCCAGAGTCCTCTGCTTCAGAGTCTTCGGGCTCTGACTCGACATATCTTCCCGCTGTTAGTTGGGGGATCATTGGGAAATGCAGGAGAGGAAACACGTACTCCTCTTCCTCCTCGCTGTCGTCAGAGGGGAGGGCCTGGAGCTCCTCCTCCTCGGAGGCCTCTTCGCCGGCTTCTTGCTTGCGCTTACGGGTAGACATTGTGTATAAGTGATATACTTGGACGCGTTTTTTTTTCTTGTGGGGTGATGCAGTGGGGGAACTTAAGAGGAGGGAGGGAAGGGGAATGGATGGTTTATATAAAAATCGATCAGCGCGCAGAGGTGGTTGTGGTGGGTTGCCAGAGAGGTAAGTATGTAGACAGCGAGGCTGAAAATAGAGACACCCCCCGTGGCCTGTTCTGCTCTCTGGCAGAAGAAGAAACTGGGCTGCAAGGGGAAGAGGGAGATCAATTATCAATCATCACCTAGGGGGAGGCCGAAGACTGTGATATGCTAATACTACGAGGGTTAGGGTGTTGTGGCACATTGTTCGCTTTTTTTCCTTCTTTACAAGTGCTCCATTCTGCTTCGTCTGTGGGTATCTACATATCAAGTGGCTGTTATGTACAGTAGGAAGGTACATTCAGGAACAGCTTCTCCATCGGGAAAAGGAACAGGAATTGGTGTGGGTAGAAATGATGAGTTGTTGGAAAAGTTGGAAGCCCAGCCCAGGCAGCCAGCTTGTCTAGTCTCTCTCTCTCTCTTCTCCTTTCTTCTCTCGAGGAAGGGAGGGAGGGAGGGAGGGAGGGAGGGGAGGAAGGAGGGAGGCTGCGGCGGTGGTATGTAGCTGTTGGTAAGAGATCGTACACACCCAGCGGCACATACATAAAGAAAACAGGTTAATAAATATATTGTTAACTGGGCATCAAAGCTAAGGCAAGGGCCCGGCGCCGCCGTGGAGAGAGGAAACTCACAATCCCCCCAACCAAGAGTGTGACGTCGGGAGTTTTGTTCTGTCCACGGGAGGACAAGGGTTAGGGTTGATGCCGTAAGTAGCGGGTTGCAGACCAACGATGTGTATGCAATGCAGACGGATCAAGGCACGTGTAACAGACCAGTGGCTTCTGGTTAACTCTTTGAATTCAGGCTGTTGTGTAAAAAAAAACACTTTTGAAGAAGGTCACTCAGCGTTTGGGTTTACGCGTCGTTTTGTTATGTATGTATGGTGCTGGTTCCTGGGGTTGGCCTCGTTTTTTGGGGAGGGGGCGGACCTGGGGATAACCTTACTCCCCCTTGCATGAACGGATGGATTGCGAGGCCAAGAACAACTTGTTGAGAAGTTGACTGCCTGACTCCTGAATTGTTAACGCTAAGAAGCATTGAGGTAACAAGTATGAAAACGTTATTAGGTATGATTAACTCCCAAACGCATGATGAAGAGTTTGCTCAAAACTTTTTCTCCCGATGCTATCCGAATCGATTCAATAGTCGGTAATTGTAAGGTCGATCATGGCTATGTCCGATGAATTATTAGTGCCGCACGTACGTACGTACTTAATTAATTATAGGTTCTTAACAGCTTAACTGGCCATTGATCCCATCACTGGATGATTCCCAGGTTCCTCGTTATTGGTACTCATAGAATCAATTGGGCAACTAGGTTATGACGAACATTGGAGCTGTCACTCACCCCATTCCCCTAATACCGCGGCCGTAAAGTTCCTAACACTTCCTCGAGGTTCTGTTGGCTGCGAGCTACCCGGCTTGGTTTGGGGCCCAAAGGGCTAAACCTGTTCGGGACATTTATAAGTGTATCATTGACCTTCCAGTTGTTCGATTCCTTCTCATGCGCTACGGATCTCATTCGGAGAGGCTGCTCCCCACAAAATTTTAGGAGTGAAATCCATAATGGCAGAATATTTTTCTTGTTCATTTCACCAGGAGAAATGAAACGAGCTATATCTAGAAAGCTAGACAATAAATAACAGTCGTTGCACTACACCAATAATGTATTTTTCAGTATCAGCGGGAGTAGACAAAAAACAGTGGGTCTCATCTTATTTGCCCGTGTCAACTCTAGAACCACTCATTTGAGAGTAGTGGGTGAGGTGAACTGTATTTATTCGCCTGATGACTTCCTTGCCAGAAAATACAATCAGTTTCAATTCTCGAGTGCACTAATTACTAGCTTGTTCATTGGCTGTGTATCTTGAGCCAAATATAGTAAATATATAAGGTCTGGAACCTGACTGTACCATTGCTAAAACGGTCGTTGTTTCTCAACTATACCAGTCCCACGGCCTGGGACAGCATTGAGTAAGTAGGTATTGAACAACGCCTTTATATCTAAGGTCGTTTGGAGCTTGTTTATCAAAATTGGTATAAGTGCTCCAGTATAGATAGGTTCCAGTCCATTTTTCATTCAATAACGGCTAGTCACCGACACCGCTATCAAGACCTACTGCGTCAAGTATTATCAAATAGTAAGTCGCATCATATTGGCATATGTCCATATAGTAATCCATAGGGTTGAGGAGCCTCGAGCCACCCTTCGAGGCTTCGCTAGCTAAGAGAAAATGGGTTCTGTCATAAAAGGATTGATCCGCAATAGCCAGTTCCTCAGTGGACATGTCCGTTGAGGAATCTTCCCCCCGGGCCGGCTCTTGAGCTTCTAGCTGTATAGACTAGCATACGGCTGTCTAGCATTAGTAAGTAGACAAGCTTTTCTGAGATAGAGCGTAATCCTAGCCCAGCCAACGTCAAAATCTAGCGGCACATACACCATGCCTGTACTAAGAAAACCAAGTTTTTTTTTTTTTTTTTAAATTAGAACCATTCTAGATTGCAGGAGATCAAGATCACTTACAAAATCACCAAGCACTACTCCGCTGCCTATAAATTAAACCTAGTACTACAGGACGACCGTAGTGGACCGGCCCACGACTGAGACTGGACCATAGGCTCGACTGTCTGGTGTGTGGGCAGAATATATGTTATGGAGATAGTAGATGGCCATAGAGTGTCATGGCTGTTATAGTACGTAGTTGACGGACTCCTCCCTTAATGGGTACGGGCGTTCTTTCCACCTAAGCAGTCCACAGCCTCAAGCAGAGCCGGTCCGGGGGAAGGAGAGGCGGGAATGGTCAGAGAAGGCGAGGGTAGATGTAAAGCCAGTTCTACACCTACCTACGTACAACCAAGGGAAGAACAATGCCAACAGCCCCAGGAGCCACTAGTAAACCAAAGCACAGCTGGGCAAATGGGGGGGGGGGCTCTCTGAATCGCTCTTGAGTCACCCGCCCACAATCCTACCTCTCCGAGCCGCCGCCGGCCAGCTTCCCACTGCATACACGCAGCTATGATACCCCCAGCTAGCCGCCCACGTACCGTGAACATGTGGCATCGATCACTCGTTGCCATGGTGTGGTGCGAGTGATAGTCGATGAGGGAGGGAAGGAGCTACATGTGCTAGATACGTGTTCCCGGACATGGATTGAGGATGGGGACGGGCTTTTAAAGAACTGAGTTCCAGTTTTGAGGACTGGCCATACAGGGTGATCTGTTTCTCACTAGTGCAACTACATATCACCACCACTCGTACGTATTGGGTAAATTCTTTCTATTACCACATATATATACGCGGGAACAAACGTACTCTCGGGGCTATTACTTATAACGAGCAGCGACATGGAAAAAAAATTAAAAGGGGAGGGCGGGGGGGCAATTGGCATATATGGAATATGAATCCGCATTGGAGGCAAACAAATCATCTCATCCGCTCACCATGAGGGTTTGGAGTCAGGGAGGGATTCCAAGCCCTCATGGTCGATACCATCGTGTATCGGTACTCCAGCTCTCACACACACACACACACACACACACATCCTCACTTTCTGGCTCTCTCTCTCTCTCATCCCACCCATTGCCCACACTCCATCGGCCCACACAACAAGCCCTGTCCCACAGCTGCAAAATGACAAACCCAGTAGCACGATATCCCAAACCCCAAACACAAACACAAACACAAACACAAACACAAGCAACAAAAAAAAGCCAAAAAGGGAACACCAACCCAAACTCACCAACGCCATAACCCTCCCCTACTCCTTCTCCTCCTCCTCATGGGTCGTCCACTACACTACTCATCCACATCATCCGAGACCCTCTCCGCCGCATCGGGCACATGGCTCCTCCTGCGGTCATACCCAGCCTCCGTCATAATCCGCCTCACCGTGCGCTCGTCAATCTTGAACGGACACTCCTTCGCCAGCATGACATATGACTTTGCCCGCTGCTTCGCATCGCGCGTACACACCTGTATGACCTGCTCCCCATCCATCCATCAGTCCCTACCCAGCACAGTACATCCCTCCACGGGGGGTTGGGGTTGGGGGCGTTTGTGGGGGGGGGGGGGGTTGTGGGGCAACTTACCACCCTCTTCTCCTCCACGGTCCACTTCTTCGGCCTGCCCATGCGACGCTTCGACCGGAGGTTTATATCGTCGAGTGGCGACCCGCCATTGACCTCTGCCATCTCCTTTGCGTGCGAGATGATGCCCGACACGGTCGACAGCGGCAGGTGCAGGATTGCGGAGATGTTTCGGAGCGGGAGCCCCGTTTGTCCGAGGGCTACGGCGGCGCCACGGCGGCCGATGCCGACCTCGGCGCCGCGCCGCGGGATGTTGGCGGGGTTGGTCTCGGTGGGGATGGTGATTGTTGCGGTGTTGGCGGCGATGGCGACGGGCTTAGTGGCGGGCTTGGCGGGGTGGGGTGGTGCGGTGTGGTGCGGTGGGTGGGTTTGGTGGGGGAGGGGCGCGGGGAGGAGCTTGGGGAGGGGGGCGGGGGCGGGGGCGGGGTGGATTGGGCGGTGGTAGGTGGGGTGTGGGTGGAAGGGTGCCTGTGAGGGTACTGGTACTGGCACTGGCACCGGTACTGGTGCTGGTGCTTGTTCTGGCACTGGTGCCTGTGCCTGTGCCTGTGCCTGTGCCTGTGCCTGTGCCTGTGCCTGTGCCTGTGCTGGCTCTGGTGCCGGTGCTGATGCTGGGGCTGCTGCTGGGGCTGCTGGTGTTTGGGGGTCGGGGGATTCGGAGTGGGAGTCGGAGTGGGAGTCGGAGTGGGAGTCGGAGAGGGATTGAGATTCGGGCGAGGTCGACATTGTCAATAGTAGATAGTATCTGAGACGTGAGCGTGCGTGTGTGTGTATTTGATACTTGGGTGTTGGTATCTCGAAGTATCAAAAAGAAAAGGACCGGACCTGAACCGGGTTTGACGTGTGAGTGATTAAGGCGTAAGTGCGGGTGAGTGAGTGTGGAGTGTGGTGTGTGTGGAGTGTGGTGTGTGAGAGACTGAGGGTGTGTGATTTGTGATGGTGCGTGACAGGGGTTGTTGCTGTTGGTTGGCAGCAGCGTGTGTCGTTGCTGCGCCGGGAGATGCGCAGAGCAATTAGATAAGTATGTAACCTAGCCCTTGTTTTTGAATTTGTTTATGCGCGGCCGAGTTATGATCACAGGCACATCATACATCATGTAGGTACGGGCAGTGGATAAAGTGCAGTAGATCATCAATTGCTTACCTTAGACATTGTAGCCAGTGCTGGATATTTCACAGTGTTATGTCTTTATGAGATATCGATTTGTAAACCGGATTGCTAGTAGTGAAGGACGAAGGAGCTCCTGATTGTCGATGCTGATGGCTGGAATTGGAGTGCCTACATACATAAAGTACATACATACATATCGATACGGTCAACATTCGATTTCTCAAGACGCATATTAAGCCGAGGAGAGAGACGTCACAGAGGATCTGGCTGCTCACTTGCTCGCCCACTCTCTCTCTCTCTCAGCATCCTCCCAGCTGTGTCCAATATATATCTATCATCAGAATATCCTCGTGCATGTACTACACCGTTATCTATCCCCCCCCCCCCCCTCTATCTATCTAATCCATCTCGTTAATCTCTGTTCTGTTAGTGCCCATCTCTTCTCCCCCACATCTCGCGTGGGGTCCGTTTTGTTGGTTTTTTTGTTCCTAGCAACGGCACCACCCGCCTGTCTCTTTCCCGCCTTGAGCGCACCAATCGCATCCTTCCGTGCCCTGCTTCGGAGTGGCACCTCTCTGCGTCCATCCATTCCACACTTCTTCCTCCTCCTCCTCCTGCGGCAGCATACAGCACACACACCTCCTCCTCCTCCTCCTTTAGATACATAGCTCTCACGCGACACAGAGAGTGCGGAAAAAGAAAGGAAAGGAGAGAGAAAAAAAAGAGAGAGAGAATAGGGAAAGGAATACTTATCTCATATCCTCCTCCTCCTTCCTAGCAGCAGCAACTGCAACTGCAACTGCTACAGCAAGTATCCGTCACCTCCCCTCCCCTCCCTCTCCGCCTCTCCCTCCATGCCGTCCATGGACCCCTTTACTCATCTCGGCGATTTCGAGATTGCCCCCATTATCGAGCTCCTGGATCCCATCGATATAATCCGTCTACAGCGTGTCTCCCGCACCTGGTACCGCCTCCTCACCTCCGAGTACATTGCCCGCATCGCGCTCATCTCGCACTTCCCGCGCACCGCCGAGGCCGTCGAGTTCCGCGAAAGCCTCCCCAACCCGCACAGCGTTGTGCTGCCCTACCGCCGCGCCGCATACCGCTTCCACACACGCCGACTGGGGCTGCCGACGAGGGTGCATGAGGTGCTGCTGGACTGCAGCGACGAGGCCTCGATCGAGTGGGATGCCGCCGACGGCTATGCGGCTTGGACTAGCCATGAGGACCGTGTGCTGAGGGTGCAGAGCCTCGAGGGCGACAAGAGGATATTGCTCGCGCTGGATCCGCTGTGCTTGGAGGGGGGCGCCGTAAAGATGTCGGATCTGGTGAGGGCGAGGATGAATGTGCAGATGGGGAAGGGGTTGCTCGTTGTGACGTTGAACTTCTACGATTCGCCCATGGACGGCTACGGCTTTGGACGGAGAGCACTGTGAGTGGATTCCTAGAAGATGAAGATGAAGAAGAAGCAGAAGAAGAATAAAAAGAGATTGATAGTGAATGGCGGTGGCTGATGGGAACAGAATACTCGTCTTTGCAATCCCCAGCGCAAGACTCCTCTGGAAGCTGCCCATCCTGCTCCCGCAGCGCCTCCTCGGCGAAGTCGACTTTGCCCAAGACCGCCTCACCTACATCCGCAAGACGCCCATCGCCCAGAACCGCGCCACCCTGCACTTTGTCGCCCACAACATCCTCACGGGCGAGACCCTCCTCGAAACCGAGCTCGAGCGCTCCTCCGAGATCTCAAACGGCGACCAGTTCTTCGTCATGGTCACCGACCGCCCCTTCAAGCGCCTCATCATCCTCCACGAAGACACCGACGCCCTGCCCAGTCTCTGGGGCCCCGTCTTTGTCCGCGTCTTCTCCATCAACGACGGCCCCCCCGGAAGGCTCCTCGCAAAATACGACCTCAAGCACTCCCCCTTCCTCGGAAACCGCTTCGGCGACAGGGCATTCGTCGAGAGCGACCTCTACATGGACTACCCGCCCAAGGGCGAGGTCTTCTGGATCGTCGAGAGCTGCTTCGTCTTCATCGACAAACGGCCCCCGCAGCCGCCCTGCCCAGGACACCCTGCGCCCTGCACCTGCACATACGATAGCGACACAGACACCGCCGTCGCCCCGTCAACCGTCTCCTTCTCCGCGTGGAGCGTCCAGCCGAACCCGACCGCGCCGGCTGGCTTCGAAATGGTACACAGCATATACCGCTCCACCATCGACGAGGGAAAGGACTTTCAGCGCCGCTTCCGCATCCCCATCGACGACGCGGCCGTGCCGGCCGTTCCGGCCACTGTTCCGCCGGCGGCGGGAGTAGCGGCGGCGGCGGCGGTGGGGGCGGCGGTGGGGGTCGTGGAGAAGAAGGAGACGTTCCGTGACCGCTGTCAGCGATTCGAGATCTTCCTGCCGGAGGAGCAGTGTAGTGCTACGTTCTATAATGTGAAGCCGAGCGGGGATGCGGGCGCGATGCGGCGCTTCAGGATTGATGTGGGCTCGTATCGCGGCGCGGGGGTGGGGACTGGCGGGGAGAGGGTGATGGTGCAGAGTGGGCGGATGGTGGTGAGGGTTGCGGGTGGGGGAGGGCGGGCGTGGAGGTGTGTGGAGGGGGCGTGGTGGAGGTGAGGGGGGAGGTGTTTAATGAGTTTTTGCATGGCGTGCAGTGGAGTGAGAGGCATTTGGCGCTGAGGACGAGGTGGAGGGAGGAGGGGAGGGTGGTGGCCGCGATTGTGGTGTTTGATTTTGGGTGTTTGTGGTAGTGGTTCATGGTGCGGTGCTGGTTCTTTTATTGTTCTTTATCTGTTATTGGTGTCTCATTACATTTTTTTTGTTATCGTCAGCTTTCAATGGGGGTTTTCTTTAGGTTTTTTCCTTTTTTTTTTTTCCCTTTATATCCATTTCTTACTTCCCTCTTACCTCTCTTTTTCTTTCTTTCTTTCTTTACTATCTTTCCTCCTCCTTGGTCTTTGGGATATTTAGCGCGGTGTTACATCTTTTCCTCTTGTATTCTTCCTATCTCGTCCGTTCCCTGCTTGGGGCCGTTTATCTGCATCTGTGCTTTCTGTGGCGGTGTATATATTATAAGTAATATTCCAAAGAGCTAGCTGGGTCATCTTATTCATATCTCCTATTTTTTTATCTCTTTTTTTTTTTGTTTCTTTTTTTTCTCTCTGCCTTTCGAGTGCTCGTGTGTTGTATACTCAAAATGCCTACTGGTAGCGCGCAATAGATTAGAGTTATAGGAATAAATGAAATGTCTGCTAGCGGTGTTCCTGGTTTTGCGGGCGGTGGGTTGTGGGGAGATGGGAGCGTGAGGGCGGGGGGCGTCATGGCGTGTCACTCGGTGGTTTTTTGGCGTGGTTTTGTTGTTGACTCTTGAATTGTATGTTGGCGTGGTTTGGGGATGTTCTCTATATATGCTTCTGTATGCATAGGCTACCAATTCCCTTCCTTGGGGTATGGTGCTAAGGTTGTTCGATATATAGATCCTGACCGGTATAGACGACTCGCCCCATATAGGTACAGATGTGGCTCGACCGAGGTCGTGCTCTTGTGGGATATGTGCCCTTATAGGCAGGGAGACTTTGTCTCTATGAAGTCAAAGATAGCCCGAGAACTCATACCCTTTATAGGGCGAGTCTACTGTAGGTGCTTATGCTGAAGTATTTAGTGATGGGTGCGAGACAAGCTCTCAAACGTGATACGAGCTTAATCTCATCCTGTGAGACAAGTCCTCATAGAGCCCCTAGTGGTGACCAGCTGGTATTTAAAGAGCCTCGAGATTCAGGGACTAATGGATAGCCAGTATTAGTACATGTAGTAAAATACATGTAGTAACAAACATATACATAGCCAAGCATTGATTCAACGTGCTGGGCAGATAGACCTGAAGATGAGATGGAAATGGGATGGAAGATAAAGATAGTAGCTCATGACGAGAGGTTTAGTCTGGAGTGTTGTTGTTGTATATAAAATTGTGTAGCGGGATGTACTTGGCACTTCCCGTGTGCGGCCCGGGGATGGAGTGTGTGGGCAATATGTGACTACCCAGAGCATTACGTCACTGTTGGTGCATAAGGGAGGTTTATACAATTTCTATATGGGATAATCTGTATGCAGAGATTTGTTTGGTCGGATATATGTATGTATGTAGGATGTGTGGGGCCGGTGGTACACTGTTATGTTCTATGGAACTGACCTGCTGCCAGTGTTGCTCGAGGGTGAGGGTATTGATATGTGAACTACATGTAGCTAAATTGATTGTTTCAGTGCGAAAAGCCCAGCAGTACAATAAGTTAAACTCTGGGCATCTGAAGAGAAGAGAGCGAACGGCGCTGCGGACGCGCGGAGTGGGCGTTTGGCCTATATCATGAGATATCACTCGCGCGCCCTTCTCCAACTTCTCTCTTTTTTTTTTTTTTTTGTTTAATTCATTAATTGCATCCAACTTCTCTCTTACACCACCCTACATGACTCCTACATTTTTTTCCATCAGCCTTTTCTTCCATCAACCTTTTCTTCCATCAACTTCCTCCTCCCATCAACATTTTCCTCCATCAACCTCTTCCATCAACCTCCTCCTCCTCCTCCTCCTCCTCCTCTTCCATCAATGTTTTCCCCACCAACATATTCATATAAGCGACAGACGCTGGTGCGGATGTCATTTGTGGGATGTATGTGTCCCTTGCACAAATACCCCCAGCCCCGTCTGCATCTCTCATCTGGGCACCATCTCCCGTGCCTTGCTATCCATCATGCCCCGCTCCCATCATATTTTTCTAGAATACCAGCACCCACTATTCTACTCCCTTCTCCCTCTACGCTTCACCAGCCTTTATCTCTGATACCAGATCCCTAGATTCCCCTTCTGCTCAATTTCTTTATCTACATTTCCTCCCCGTTTCTTGGATACCTTCTGTCATGGCTATATTCCCACTTTCTTCACCCTCTCTGGATTCCACTCTCGTCCCTCGTCTTGGGTATCAACCCCAGGTTAAACCTCATCACTATCTCCATTTACACTCCGCCCAATTCTTCATGGACGCTGCACCCCCTCTATTCTCTTTCTAGTTTCATTTCCCTCCACAGCCCACCAGTATTTTATCTCCCCTCCCTTCGTGAGCATCAGCTGCTCCCAACAGTCCAGAAGAAAAAACACCGCCCAAATCTGCACTTTTTTTTCTCTTTTTTTTTTTTCTTTGCAAAATCCCTCCCCGCATTACCACCTTGATCTGACCTCTGACCATAGTAAAGATATTCATGAGGGTCGCAAAATCGAGGTTGCAAACCCTTGGATTACTAATATATTTCTCTCATTTACATACAGCAGTCATTCAAATATCATCAACATGAGGTTGAGGTATAGTATGGCTTAACCCAAGCAACCACAACTTAGGAGGGCAAGCTAAGCTTAGCTGAGCCATGAGTGAGAATATGGGGAGAGGGTTAACTGGAGCGGTAGGCATGTGGTGGGGTCGATACACGCATCTATACCGGCCAGAGGTAAAATAACAAGATCTGATGGGCTACGGAGTCTGAATTCGCTATAAAGCTTCGATAACCCTGTTCTACTTACCCAGTATGCTCGACGAATCAGAGGTTTGAGAAGCTGGGTGGGCAAACTGGGCTGGAACGAGTATCTTCTACCACTCGGGTTTACGACTTAATTGTTAGCCACATGGAAAATTACGGCCGGATTTTACCTATTCTCGCCTGGTCCCGCCGAATTCAAATCTAGAAAATCTCAGGACTCAATCCAAATCTCAGATGCGCGGGCTTAGCGTTATAAATTATGTCGAAAATACCTCAGCCTTTGAGAAGAAGCGCAGCCTAATTGGACACGGCACAGTTGACATCATTTATTACTATTCTGAGTTCTTAAGACCTACCTCGAGTTCTTAAGATATCTTTAGACCGAATCCCTGGATTCTGGTCTCATGCTTAATAGTACCTGAGGTGCTCGAGAAATCAGAGACTCTACTGGGTGTAAAGATGCAGTCACAAGATATAAAAAGAAAGGAAGACAAATACAACACTATTTATATGCGACTAACGTTTGATTGGACACGAAAGCAGGGTTTTCGATGGGACAGCCCGGATCTCACAATAGGTGGGCCAACTTGACCCAGGAAACTTCGGATTGTTCCTAGCCCATGAGATTTGGGCAGTACTGGGTCAGGAATAGCCCGTAGGATTGTGGAATAATTTTGGAATGCCTAACATTTTAGAAACTTTCCTAATAGAAATTCTCGGAAATGATGATCTTGGTTAATTTACACTAAGCCTTATGTTTGATAAGAATACAATCCCCATGGGTACTCCCAAAACCCAGTGCTCTAAACCAGTTGGGCTCAGCAAGGACATCCACAGCTAACAAGCTTGAACTCTGGACTATTTATGGGAGTACCTACAGATTCATCTGAATATTACACAAAAATGTTTTCTCGCCGTCTATCACCTTTTCAGATCTTTTGCGCGCAAGCAATATATCCAGTGGTTTACAGGCCCCAACCCGGAGAAATGGTCATGGAAGAACGCGTGAGCCTCGTACAATTGGTGGAATAGAGCGCTGTGTCTGAATAGACAAGCCCTATCGATCTCACGGAACAGCTCAAGCTGACTGCCATATAACTACCAATTGTGGTGGGTATGAGTAATAAACTCGTTTGCCGCAAGCAGCATCCCCAACATCAAAGCCAAACAGCCAGTATTGGTGGAAGGAACTACCTTGTTCATATAACAAATCTAGCTCTTGTTTTGAATGCCACAAACCAGGACTCAGTGCTGGATGCTCGGCACCCTGACCTCATCTGGTCTACTTTCCGTGATCTATCTTCGGTACCATCTAGGAGAATAGTAACCAAGTCATGAGTTCATGCGCTATATCTCGTCGCATCTATTATTCAGTCTGGGAGTTGAGAATCCTCATATACACTAACTAGCCATAAATAGATAGGCTTTTAGGAAACTAAAATATAGGTCCCTGGTAAAGTGGCAGTCAAGAAACAACTAGTACGCTCGGAGAGCCATATAGAGACACTCGAACACAGTAACCTCTTTGTTGCATTGCCGTCATGATAAATCACTCGGTTATCGATTCTAGTCTTCAAATAGGCGTAGTGAGTTTCAATATCTACTCCTCAGCGATATGAAGGCGAGAGATAATTCTTTAAGTGATATAGAACCATAAACTTAAGATTTAATTTTAGGAGGCTCTCTAGGACGAAGTTTTGGGTCGGTTTTCAACAATAAGTGATGTCGGTCGTCAAACGAGGCTTTTGTCTAAACCAACTTATCAAACTTTAAACGACTTGACTATGTAACCGTAAGCAATCAACTCTACAAAGCTTATCGTCATTTTTGGGATATCTACTATAGCTCTGTCCTAAACTGGCGGCCATCAACATGCCAATATGGAGCTCCTAGTGGTCCGCGGAATACAGACCCACAAAAACAGAATCGATAATATAATCCCATAAAGTCAAAGACAACACGAGGGTCTGTATCAAGTAAAAGGGTTATAGTGTTTGATCTCCCCGGATTTGACACGTCGGGTGACAACAACACGCCCACCAAATCCGGGAATTTACATTACAGGAAAACATTCCGGATCGCACTGGGTGATCATGGGTGATGCATGCCATCGAGAGCCAACCAGCTAAGCCAAGCTCAAAGCACCTTTCAAAACCACACACGAGTCCGAGAGAACAGTCTACGTAGATCTATAGGGGATATCGGATGATTTGGAATCTGGGAGACTTTTCTTTGCCTTTTCCGGCCGTCACTGGAAGAGGCACAACTACAGAAAGGAATTTGATTTCTCATCTAGTACCTGCACATCTAGACCCTATCGAGTCAAGCCTACGTCCGGGTTTGGGCCACATATGGTAGCCTAGTGGATATCACTAAACGGGGTGAGGCCATATGACACCTGTTGTAAATCGTTTTGACAACCACCTCCGTCATTCTATCAACGGTTCGGGCTTCTATTCGATGAACAGTCCAATCAAACAATGCTGGTTTCCCGAATGAAAGGGTGGTTGGTCCGCCGAGAAGGATACCCTATGCTCACATGCTGGCCCGAGCCGGGAGTCCTACTAGCCCATCTCTTTTTCTATTTATGTTCGGATCCACACCTACAGTTACTACTACAAGCTCAAGCTTCTTTCAATGAAACAGCTGACGACTTTACTGGGCCAGGATGGTGAAGTGACAGTGTCATTTCTGCTGTGGGATTGTCCTCCTTATCCCCCCCACGCTGCAGCACTGCTAGCTGGAATTACATATGTCTGCCCAGAACTCTCGCGAAACAAGCAAACGTGCATTTACGGAGACAAGAAGAGGAGCATCGCTCATACGCCCGCCCGAGTTATGAGGGAAAGATCCACCATAAGGGCGGGTACTAGTGAATATTTGCACCCCGTTAGTTGGGTTTTGTTACTTGGTATTTGGAATTGGGTTAGCTCGGGCAAAACATCCCTGTTCCCGCACTGTCTACAGAGTAGGTAGAGTAAACGCCACAGTGCAATTATATACGCCACACCATTAACGGGCTCGCCGAAATACCTATTGATTTCAAAAGAACCAGAAAATGCAAGTAACGTAAACAGGGATTATTTGTATGAGAGAACGACGCCACTCCATACAAATTATCCTTGCCCTGAGCAACTGGTTCTTACGCTGGTAAGCGTGTAGAGTGCTCTACTTATTACCCAGGAACAGGCATATATAGAACGTTAATAACAGTCAGGGGGATCCGCTGACGTCAGTAATTGTCCGTCTCTGACTATGAGGTGAAAGGAGGATGAAGCTTGAAACGAGAGGCTCTGAGAACCATGTTCAGGCAAGTAATGATCATCGTCGGGCCTCGCGAGCTAAATAAGGGAGACTTTCACATATGCGGTGGTCAATAAACACGATACCGGGTTTGGAGTGTACTTACCACAGTGGAGCAGTAGGTATCGGTACCCAGTATGCGCAATTTTCGATTTCCCCCGGTTTTCTTGCCAAGCGCCCTTCTTTTTTGATTTGCAGATAACCGGGGCGGTAACTCCCACTGGAACCGTTTTTGGCGCCGGTGTGTTGGATCTGACTGGCTGAATGGGATGGATATGATAAGTACCGTCTTCCTTCCCAAGAAAGATCATAGCCTTGTCGCCGCTCGGTAGACCGTTTCCTCCGCGTGGAATACACGCGCGGTGGTGCCTGATTCATCCCGATCGCTGGCGGCGCGGAAGTGTGATCCGGAAAAACGTTTTTTGTTTACAACCGGTGGATGCCGAGTCTAAGTAGCTAAGTAAGAGAGAGTGTGTTGAGCGCGTGCCTGTTGTCCTGATGTGGAATAGCAACAAAAAAAAAAAGGTGAGTGATATTGCATGATCGTGAGTCTGATCATGTCTCTTTTCCTTTTACCCCAGATTATTACAAACCGCACTGGGACGACGATGATGCCTTGCAGCTAGATGCGGTTCCGCATACATGCTCTACTTAGGTAGGTTCATCTTAACTGTCCCCAGCCAATTTAGCGAGAGTGAGGGAGAGAGCAAAAATCAGAGCATCTAATGCCGTGGCTGCAAGCCACTTGCGTTTTGAAATATGCCATAGGCCTTGCACCAACCATTTATTGGCACTGACTGAGCAGCCCGACATGACATGCCGTCCATTATTGACAGTTACAGCCAGCATGATCCCTCCGGGAAGCCCCATGCCCCTTCGAAATCTTACTCCACAGCACTAGAGGCGGGGTGATTGGCTCGGGAAGTGTTTGCTTTGTTATTTTTATTTTTTCCACCTACTCTACTCTAATTCCTGGGGAGTAGGTAGAGAGAGTATGCACCCCAGATGATCGTGATAGGATAGGGTGTGTTATTATTGAATGAACAGGCAACTTTTTTTTTCTTTTTCTTTTTGCTTTGTCTGTGAAATTGCATGGTGCTGATCACCAGAGGTCGGTGAGATCCGGTTCGACAAAGCCCGATTCCCGATACTCTACATGCACCCTCCGGGATGGCGAAGGGGGGGATTGGATGCGGAGTGGAAGGGGGGACGGACGGATGAGATGATGAGATGGTGGAATCAATTGGGAGTGGTTCATTACTAAGTTCACGATGCACAGGCCCGGCCGCGCCGGGCTTCCCACCTTGCTTCCCGAAGAAGCTTGACCCCAAGCACCCAGGGAAGTCGGAGGTAGAGTAAGCACTTTACCCAAGATCACCAAACTTCCAGAAGGGCTATAGCTACATGAGCGCTATACTCTATACCTATTCTACACGCAATGTACGGGTGACGCGACGCGTACATATTGCGGACACCGTGTTTAATCCTCCTTCTCCGTCCCAAAGGATCAATATATCCCCGACCAAACAAGGGTGAACCCGACCGACCGACGGACGGGCAAACCTTCAACAATCAATTCCACCAGCTTGCGGAGACACCCCCGCCGACTGGGTTTTTGGATGCATGTAGGGACAGGCAGTATATGTGCATACATTGTAGGCAAACCCGGGTTCAACAGTGGGGGCGGCAGTGGCCGGTTACAATGAAGAAATATCTACCTAGGCCTACAGAGATTCAATTCTTCTACATGCTCGTTTAGAGGTTGGAGGCGGTGTGGTATTGTGTTGGGGGAGCTGCAATTCAACAATTGCGCTTTTCCGGCGGTGGAGGAAGAGGCTTGTTGTGTTGGTTGTCCAGCCCAGCCGTCCGTCTGAGTCGGGATTGATGAGTGACATGAGTATGACAGGAAACGGGTTTCCCACGTTTGATGTACGGCTCGAGCTTTTGGGGTCAGAGGGCTCGGGCTTGGTTTGGGTCAGGTAATGTCAAGTCAAGCAAGTGCCGGTAGGAACTAACCGGTCCGGTGCTTACGGGGTTTGGGTTTTGTTCATGATTTTTACTTTTTGCGCATGGAGTTTGCGGATTGGATTTTGGTCTTTCTTTTTTCTTGGCAGTCGTTGACTTAATAAAGTAGCATCAGCATGTATTAGTTACGGCTGTCTCTAGATGGATGTTGGAGTATTTATATGTATATAGTTAGATGGGAAGAATAAGGATAGGATGGCCATGGGGCCGGGGGGATATTTGCGTGATCGTGATCGTGATCGTGAATTAAAAGACAACTACTTCTTCTCCGATCTTCATGGGGTATTCTGTACGTAAAGGAGTCTTTCTTTCTTTTTTTTGCGCAGTTCGGCGGGGAGCGTCTGTATTTACTCGCTGGCTTTGGTTCTCTTTGTACCCCCCGTGCTGTGCTGTGCTGTGCTCTGGGGTTACTCGTTACTCGATGTGTATTTGTAGTACTCTACTCGCTACATAGGGCTGCATGGACGACTTGAAAAGCAAAACATGTCATTCGCGCCGTATTGTGCGAGAACCGGGGAAAGGTTTGATGTCGGTAGCCGCGAGTGTGATTGCGAAGAGGAGGGGTGGGATATAATTATCATGCTCTGGAGTAGGTAGGCTGAGGGTTGAGAGGTGAATGCCTACGAGTTGAATCTCGATGGGGGAGAAGCTATAGAGTATGATGAGGATGAGTAGTTATCTCAAGCTCCAAATATGGAATACTGGAATATGCAGGTACAACAAACAAGCAATCCACTATCTTGTCCACTCTAAGCAGCATCTACTCTAGCTGTACCCATCTCCCAAGACGGTAATCGATTTGACGGCGGTGCATAACATATAGCACCTGTAGAGTAAGTGCGAACCATATATGTACTTGTGCCTACATGTAGGTAGAGTACCTACTCTACTACCTACTCTACTCCATGTATACTATCCTCAGACAACCAACCATAGCCTCAATTACCGCCTAGCTATATGCAATCACATCACCGGATAGAACGGGCGGACGGATGAGCGGCGGCGGGTAATCATAATTATAAACCTTTTCTCTCTGGTAAGAGTAATTAGAGTAGTATCAGAAGAAGATCTAGCCTCTCCCGAAAACACGTATAGTTAAATATGCTTCTTCGCCAAAATTGTGGTGAGGTAGCACGGCATGGCCTATCCTATCCTATCCTATCGTATTCCCCCTAGGCCATCCCCCCCATCTTATCCTCCGGTCTGTATGCAGGTACACCGTACAACAGTCTACAGTCGCAGTAACACACACCCCCCCCCCCCACTCTAGAGCAAAGGCCTGCCTGTACGCCCCGTGGCGAACTTTTAGGCTAATAATAGTATGTATTGGGGGCGGGGTGGTACGTTGCAATTGATATGTCCAAAGATTCCGCAGACTACTGGATAAGACGATGATAGGAGGAGGACGTCGAGGCCGGGGGAGATGGATGTCGCTATGTGAGACCCGGCTGAGCGAGTAAGCGGGCGAAAAAAATAAAATAAAATAAAAGGGCGAAAAGGAAAAGGAAAAAGCCCATTCGATAGGCCGGGGATTGCGTTTCGCCTATCGGTGGACGAGTGGAGGAGAGTAAAAGCTCTGGTAGAGCTGCTGCAGTTGTGCCATCAATTAGAAAGTATACCAGCCGCGACTACAGATGATCTGCTCTAAACTCAATTACAACCCCCCACCCTTATCCTCATCCTTCCCGCCTCGACTGTACCTCCCAATGGAAAGCTTAAAACGGGAATGTCATCTGAGCAAGAAGGTTTTCGTTTATTTTCGGTAGAGTGGAGTGGAGGGAAGGGGGGTGTTTGCATGATAGATACGTAGGGTACCTAGATAAAAGCACATGCAAGCAAAAAAACATATTCGCCAAAACGAGCATGGCCTGCATATGGTGCTGCCAAATTTGGTTAAAGTTGTGTGCGTACCTGCGTGCAGTGAGGTGATGACTTTTTTTTGTGTGATGGTGTGCATACATACATGCACCTTACGCAGGTACGGTTTTTTTTTTTTTTTTTTGCCCAAATTTACGCATTTCCGAATAGGCGGAGTGTGAGTGAGTGACTTCTTGTGAGGGAGGGGGAAGAGAAGAGACCTGGGAGGGTATATCCGTTGCGTGATATTAGATATTTCTTCCATAACGTCTTTTTTCCTTCGTTTTTTTCTGACATTGCTGAATATTCTACAATACTAGTGCCGTCATAGCTACAGTATGACATATCTAGGCTAGCTATTGCTATTGCATTGATCAGTTGGATGTTGTTATTATATGTTTACCCTTCATGAAGTTAAAGCCCTTTCCTTCCTCCCCCTCACACCCCCCCTCCCACCCCTTCGACGTGCTCATCTCTTCTGTCTTTCGCTCGCTAGCTAATTCTCCCGGGGTGGGTGGATGGGGTTTAATTACGCTTCGTCCGTTACTCTCGCTCGCCCGCCCACCCGCCCGCCCTCTAGCGCAGGTACGGTATAGCCGTATCTGAGGGGTTAAGTTACTCATACGCCATCCTCTGTCAGCGCAGTAGATCCCTTTTGGGGTGGAGGTAGCCTGTAGTGGGGCAAAGCAGATACATCAGGTACATGTAGAGGTACTTTTGGTAGAGTCACCCCGCTGCCAATGATAATTAGAGTACATAACTGTTTGTGCTTCTAGCAATACGCCGGCCGCGAAAAGAAGGGTAGGGAAAAAGAGAGATAATCCGGCTAGGCCCAGTGTTCGATTCCACCATCTCGGCAAATTTTAAGCAGTTGCTTTTTTCCTTCTTTTTTTTTTCTTCCTGAGCTGTGCTAAAACGGGAGGGGACCGGGCGCGGGAAAGTCGCAAATTTGATGGAACGTTCTGTTTGGTGGAAGAGTAGAGAAGAGGGGGGGTCGGATGTTGAATCAGCCAATGAATTTATTTTATTTTATTTTATTTTATTTTTTACTTTTGAGAAAAAAGTCCGGGATATTTTTTTTAGGCCAGAGAGATAGAGAATTTATTTTCTTTTTTTCGATGAGGTTTTCCTTCATCGCCCGGATCTCACTCGCTGTTTGGGGGCGTATGTTATCATGTGGTTGAATGCTTGAAATCCTCAACCGCAGTGCGGTGCTGTACCTATGCATATCTCATGTATGTACCAGTATGGATGCGTGTAAGAGGTTTGAAGAGTGCATGCTTGGAGAAAAGCTCCTGTTGGCTTGGAGGGGGAGAGGGGAGGGAGCAGCAGCAGCTCGGTTAGGTTCGATGCCATCAGTATGACGGCGGTGCACTTTTGCTCATCTACTCTATTGACTTTTTTCTTATGTCTTTGCATAGGGGGTGGGATATGCCTGTTGAGAGGTTTCCCACGACCCAGGAACGAGATTAAAGGTTTGAAGCTATATCACGCTTCTTGTTTCGGTAAGGCCGTGGAAAGAGAAGAAGAGCCTGTACTGTAAGGAGATTTTGTAAGCAGCATGACTATGACGGTTCGGCTGTGCACAGCTTGAGGTCGGAGGTTGATGGAAGTCTGAACGAACGAGCCAAGAGAAGGGGAATTTGGCGATCCCTCAAGAGAGAGAGAGAAACCCAAGAAGTGACGGACCGGGGGTGTCCCTAGTCCCGGGAGATTGGGTCCTCGGGTTATGTATGTCACCCAGCGGAACCTGATACTAAACCCCAACGCAACCAAGCGCCGTCGCTCGAGCGAGGTCAGTGCCCAGAAGGGGAGACGAGGGAGTGAGTGAGGAAAGAGTGAGCCTCAAAAGGCGAGTTTGAGAAAGCGAGAGAAGAGAGACAGTGAGATGGGGGTAGAAAATGACTGTCTGTACTGCATTGCACTGCAGGGTCAGTACCGATAAAGAATTGCCTGGTGTATCTATGTACTCTATCTTCAGGGCCTATATGTAGGGGAAACAGAGATCGGGTGCGTGCGGGTGAGTGTTTGAGATCGAGAGAAGCACAAGAGGCGGATTGGCTGTGAGCGAAAGTAGAGAAGATCAGTTCTAAGATAGAGAGATCGAGAGGGGGAAAAAGAAGCAGGAGAAGGAGGGGAATTCAGACATACAGACAGACAAGATAGACAAGACAGGTCCACACATATGCGAGAGAGGACATTTGAAAAGATAAACAGGGCCAAACCAGAAACCAGAGAAGCCTCAAGAGTATAGGTTACCTTAACTCTCGAACAGTTACGCACGGACGTCCCGGGCAACACACCACACCCGTCTCCCGTTATTCCTTTCTACCCCGAGTGAGCTGTGAGCGACGGATCTGCCTTACCAGTCGGAGGGAGAAGAAGAACAGTCAGTCAGCCAGAAAAGAAGGGAGCAGCAGTACGGCATTGTACACTTCAGCTGTACCCAGTCAGTGTCAGTCAGTCAGTACCAGGGCAGTATCACGAGGCGGTGGTGGTACCTCACTCACTCACTCAGCAAGGAACGCTAACGTCGACGACAATAACAACAACCCGAAACATTTCGTTATTGTTTGGTTACTCCCAGTATCTCAATCGCTCATTTCTCCACCCTGACAATTCATTCGGGAGGGATACGGAGAGTTCGAGTGATTACAGAGTTCGGGAGTGAGAGAAATTGTGAACAATTGAGGGTGTGGAAAGGAATAAGGAATGAACTCTAGAGAAGGGTAGTTCGAAACATAAAAACCAAGAGGCAAAAGCCGCCAAACAGACGCCTTCCCTCAATCACAGACGCCATCGACTACTACATTGACGCCCTGGACATCTCATCCCCAATCCACTTCCACCCCCCATCCCTTCCACCTCTCCACCCAGATTCTCCCACCCCCCCAGTCAGCGAGCATGGTGATGCAGGGAGTAGTCGCTTGAGCACTCCCTCCACCTCGAACTCGAACTTACATCAACCTCGAACATCCCCCGACTCCTCTTTCCTTACTACTGCCACCACCAACCCCCCCCCCCCCCCCCCCGTTGGTTGGCTCCCCTTTCGTTTCTCTGTTTCTGTTTTTCTTTCTACGGGAACCTGTTCCATAATCATTCTTTCTTTTCCTTAATTCAACCCTATACATTCGTTTCCCCCCCATAGCTGCTGCTGCTGCTACAATACCTTCATCATCACACAGCATCTCATCACGGCTACCCGCCCTCACACACCCATCCCCCCCCCCCCCCCCCCCAAATCAAACCAACGGCATTGATCTTGTCGTCATACTTTCATCGGAATATTCATCATCCCACCCACACCACCGGCCTGGATTGAGCCTGGAACTTTTTGGAACTTCTCGTCCTGCATCGACATGACTACGTCCTCTTTCGAAACCCCCCAACCATCCCCCAGACCCTCTCTAGACGAGGGGGGTCGAATACTACAACATCACCCGGAACCCCAATCACCATTTAGACTTGACGAGGAGCTTCATTTCGACTTTCCACCTGTTCCTTTATCTGCATCTGCTCACAAGACCCATTTTACACACCTTCCACACGATAACAGTGTACGAAAGATGATTTCAGTTCCCGAGATGAGGCCCGGGCAATCGTGTAATCCTAATATACATAGACAGAACTCTACGGGAATTGCTTTGCCAAGACCGCGTGTTGGAGGCTCAGGTGAGCACGGCTGGGAAAGGGGTGGAGACCAACCATTGTCGAAACAAGTAAAGAGGAGGATGATGGAGCAGGATATTGCAACGAGGGAATCTTTTGAGAGTTTACCTGGAGCCGAGCGGCTGGCAAAGCAAAAGAGCATGGAACGGGGAATACTGGTGGGGTTACCTCCCCCGGGAAAATCACCTCAAGGCAAGAGGGCAGCAAGCAACGGTGAAAGAAGAGCTGGGCCTGGCCGAAGGACACCTCCGATTATTGGGCCCCCGCCGCCTGGTTTGAGGATGCCGTTGGCATTTAATTCTATTGCTAGAGAGCGGGGGTTCTCTACCGGTTCCCATACCCCGGGTCCGAATGAGTTTCCTCCGATACAGCCTCACCCTCGACATCCGTCGACTCCACGCGGTCCATACCCTTCAAGCTCTGCCCCAGATCTGTATGGTATAAATAACGGTGAAAACCGACATTATCCCCATCGGAGAGATCCACGGAGTACGCCGAGATCTCACCCGTTTTCTCCTCCGCACGCGCCGTACAGTAATGACACTAGTGCTGTGTCGAGTGCCAACACCTCGCCTCACAACTCTATCGGGCCTTTAGGCGCCGTCGACGAGATGCGCGGTTCGTTCCGATCGGCACTCTTTACCGACGACTTTCACCGTTCAAGCACACCAACAAGTATATCAGAGCGGACTGAAGACAGCCATGCTATGACAGTTGACGAAGCTATTGGTATGTACGGCAGCGACACAGACGAAGAATCGATTATGCGGGAAGCGCGAGACGAAGACGAATACAGAGAAGAGGAGAACAGAAGAAGCAAGGGCGATTCGGTACTTGGCGGTGCGACCTCAAGACACAACTCAGTGTCGGACGGACTGAGTGCGAGGGGAAGTCACGGTGATTCGTTGATGAGCGGAGTTTCTAGGCAAGGAAGTTTCGAAAACATCGAACGAGTTAGGAGCAAGGGCGATTCGGTGCTAGGAGGGGAGGTTTCGCCCAGGACTAGGTCGAGGTTATCGGAGAGCGAGTTGGCGCACCATGAAGGGGATTCTCCGCGCCAGAGTGCGGATTTTGTAGAAGTTGAAAAGATGGAAGTACTATGTGTTGACAGGCAGTTGGATGTTGAACAAAGCCGCCGAAGTGGTACCGAAGAAGATAGAATGATCTCAGAAGAGGAAGATGCGCACTCAGAACCCCTGGCAACAAGTGAGGTACTGGACACCATCCCTAGATCACCCGAGATGTCGCCAGCATTCAAGCCCCAGTCGTTACCCGAAGTCCCACCACCTGCAATCCAAATGCCTTCAAAGAATCCAACAGTTGCCATTAACCAATCACCCAAAGATCCTCGTGATCGTTACGGGTATGATATTCCAGATCCTTAGATGACACGAATTCTCTTGCTAACCCTTTGAAGATTCCGAAAGCAAACACAATACGTTACTCTCGCAGAATACGAGGAATGGAACGCGCGTTATGAGGAGACTTTGGATAGGCGAAGAAAGAAGTGGGAAGTACTACTGAGAGAGTCTGGGTTATCTTATGGAGAGGGAGGACCTGTCAGATTTCCGCCAAAGTCCAACAAGGTCAAGCGATACATCCGCAAGGGTATCCCCCCAGAGTGGAGAGGTGCAGCTTGGTTTTGGTATGCCGGTGGTCAGAAAGTGTTGAGTAAAAATGCTGGCCTTTATGAAGAATTGGTAAACAAAGGATTGGACTCCCCGGATTCGGAGCTCATCGAAAGAGGTTTGTACAATAATCTCTGCAGCGTCAACATTTTGTCTAACTCTTCCACCAGATCTTCATCGCACTTTCCCCGATAATATCAAGTTCAAGCCCGACCCACCGCCAGGTACAAAAAGGTTGTCAAAAGTACAGCAACAACAGCTAGAAACACCAGTCGTTCAACAGCTAAGGCGTGTCTTGGTAGCGTTTTCACGATATGTTCCAAAAATTGGGTACTGTCAGAGTTTGAACTTTTTGGCCGGAATGTTACTTCTATTTATGACCGAAGAGAAAGCATTTTGGATGCTGTGGATTCTCACCCACCAGCATCTTCCTGGAACCCATGAAGTTAACCTTGAGGGATCAAGCGTTGATCAATGGGTTCTCATGATGAGTGTAAGAGAAAGCTTGCCTCAGATTTGGAGTAAGATTGGCGGTGAGCTGGACGGGAGTGATTTTGATCCAACTTCAACAAAGCTACCACCTATCACACTGTGCACATCTTCATGGTTCATGAGCGGGTTCATTGGGTCTTTGCCTACAGAGAGTGTTTTGAGAGTTTGGGATTGCTTGTTCTAGTATGCATAACTTCCTCACCCCCCTCCTTTTCTTACTTTTACTAACCGTGTATTCGAAATACAGTGAAGGATCAAAAACCCTCTTCAGAATAGCTCTGGCGGTATTCAAAACCGGCGAACCCCAAATCAAGGCTGTCAGCGACCCCATGGAGATCTTCCAGGTTGTTCAGACTATCCCAAGGAAAATTATCGATGCTGGTGCCCTGATTGAGGGATGCTACAGACGTCGAAATGGATTCGGTCATATCAGCCAGGAGACAATCGACCTTAGACGGCAAGATAGAAGAGACACATTTGCGGCAGAACGGGCTGCTATCGCGAAGGGAGGTGTTAGAGCCTCAAAAGACGATGCATCTATGAGAACTGGTCTTGGACACGTAAATAACGGTCTTGGTGCTCACGGAGGTCATGACATTGGCAGGAGATTCAAGAAGATCTTGGTCAAAGCATAGAATCGGAGTGATTTTTTTGTGTCAATTTCCTTAATTGTTGTTGTTACTGCACTGCATTTCTTTGTCTTTAACGCGGGTCGACTCTCTTTCGGGGTGTTTGAGAGGGGGTCAATTTCTTTTGTTTTTTCTTAGCACTTTCGGCACGGCAAAAAGTTCAACTGGTGTCTGCTTTTTTTGTTTCTTGTTTTTCGGCAGCTGGGATAAGGGGTTGGCGGGATAAATACCTACACGATATGAAAGCGGCTTCCTATGTTTTTTTTTTCTCTTTTCTTTTTCTTTCTCTTTTCTTCCGGACTTTGGGGTTTTCGTCATTTTTCTCTTCTCTTTCGTCTTTTGCAAGCTACGGCAAATTTCCATCGACTCACACTCCTTATTATTTACTTCAAGACTTCTTCTCTTTTGTTGCCTTTAATAGGCATTATATCCTTCGCCCCCCTACAACTTCTATTCTGTGTATTGTTTATAAACTTAGTATTCATCTTACCTATTCTTATCTGGGGGGGGGTAGGTTTTACTTTCTATTTTTCTCTTCATTTCCATATTTTTCATATTTTTCATTATCTTTGGGAGCCCCGGGCAACTATTCTTTTTTTTTTGACGTCTCTTCTTTTTTTTTTTTTACCCCCATATTCACCTTTATGCATTGCATCATATTCATAGGGTTTTTTTCTTCTTTTTTTTTCTTTTTTTCTTTTTTTTCTTTCTTTTGGGCGTTCGAACACCTCTCTTAACTTCCCGAGAGATTTTCCATTTTTTGAGATTACCAGACATTAAGGGTGGACTTGAGAGAAGATAGCGTTTATTATTGAAATACATATCTATCCTAAAAAGAATCATTATTGTTTTTTACAGGGAGGAACCCTCTGGATATGTTGAATCCTCCCTTTTCTTTTGTCAAAAATATCTGGGGTGTTTAGTGGAATAGACTTTGGGGGCGGGGGATGATCATGCGGCATCACTCGTACATAGGTATCAAACACCCCCCCTAGACTTTGTGAAATAGAGGTTGTGGAGGGAAAAAAAGAAAGTCTGTTTCTGTATAAAAAAATTAAGTCAGAAATGTATATTACATCATCACAGGAGTCGAGGAAGGAGAGGAGTGTAAATTACTAGCCATTTTGAAAACAAAAAAGGGGACACTCAAATCAAGCTGAAGGACATGGATGAGGGGAGTTTTGAAGTGAGATATTATTCATCACGTGGCGGCACATTGGCATCTCTCTCCCCATCTTTCCTTCCCTTCTGCTACCGTACATGCTGGGTCAGTGCTGCAGCAGTCAGTCACGTAATCTCACTCATGGGGAGGGCGAGGAAAGGGTTTTCCTGCATTTTAAGACATTACTTCGCTAATAACTCAGGTATACATACCGATGGCACGGGGGAGGGGATCTACCTCCACCCTACATACACACTGCAGATCCGTATTCCACTTTCGCTACTTACATATAATATAACCTACCTGCAGCACAATGTAGGAGGCGCTGCTTAAAGTCTCCGTCCTCCCCCCTGATCCTCTGCAAGTAACAGACTCCGCACTGCGGGCGTACATACATCGTTGCCCACTTTAGCAAAGAAAAACCGAACCCCACTTCTGAGACATAGGTAGACGAACGGCTGCACCTCCTACTTTAAGATGGGCCTAGGCCATGTCCTCATAATTGTCCTGTTGCTCGATAATCTCCGTACATTGTGATCGATAGTGGGGTGTATGGGGAGGAGGAGGTGGTGCTCCCGTTTAGGTGGAGGAGGGGGGGGGGGTGGGGGCAGGCAGCTCAATGGCGTCGCCGGTGTTTTAAGGAGGTAGCGAAGGGGGTGGCCTTATTGGGTAGAGCACATCTGATCTACGGGTGGGATGTTTTGGCAGAGCTAGATGTGATGGGGTGGGATCGAGTTGTGTACGGACTCCTTCGGGGGAGTGGTGGAAGGTGGTGGATGTGGAGGTACCTAGGGTATAATTACTTGCAGCTTTGGTATGTTTCGTCTCCGGGGGAAACATTGACTAGATGCAATTTAGCTAGATAGCTAGGTGGGATTTGTTTTGTGTACAAATGATCCGCTGTTGTCTGTTTACTTGGTCAAACCTTGTAGGCTAGGGTTGGGTTGAGGTACACCATGGCCTCACTGGCCGTGATATGCCCCGAGGTTCACACGTGAGCCGGAGCTTGCCTTGCCATGATGTTTATAAGGATTGAGAAAGCAGAAACATATCCGCTTACCACGGTGATAGCCGGACTTATATAGACCACCTGGTGTTTCTTATAGACATCAAATTGAGTAAGTATTTGTCATGGGGTAGGCAGGTGGTATTATTGGTCTAGTAAGGACCGAATGATATATAGGCTAATCTTAGAAAGATAGCTGATTGATAAGAAATAGGTAGGATCTATTGGGTCTGGATGATAATAATTAAGGAGCGGAAAGCCAACTAAATATACGTAAACTACATGTAGGTCACTAGGGGGATTGTTACCTAGTTAGCCTTTGGTTACTTGACACCATTTTGACTGTAAGTTACTCCGCAAATTCTCCGGCGCCGTTTTCGAATGATTGGTCGAGGAGGTGATCTGGGGTAAACTATGGTACTGTTAACCCGCTTATACGGCTCTTCGATATCACGAGCAAAAGCCTCAAACTTCGACACAATGTCCTTGACGGGGCCAGTTTCAACTATATTTGTGCAAGGGTGGCGTTACGCAACCTCGCTACCAGAAGCTTTCTCGCCTGGAATAACGTCTTCGAATTATCCTAGTAATTGTTTTAGATGTGTGTGTAGTCGTTGGTTGAATACATGTATCAATATAGCCATAATTGGTCACATATAGGCTCTGGAAGTTGTGTTTCGCCTCAACGCGGCTATGAGCGACTCTGTGGATTGAAACCGAAGATCCTTACTAGAGACCTGTAAGTACTAGACCAGGAAAGAGTAGGTAATTTTGATCGTGACAAGTTATTAATTACGGTGGTGATTTTGTTAACAATGATGTAGTTTGGACGTTGTTCTAAGCTATCTGTACTTTTTTGCATTAGAGGTAGTTTGGCCTCTAAACTGTAGCTATAAAGAGAGAGCTTTCGCTCGCTCTTCTTGTTTCTACTCATCAGTTCATACAATATATTCTCTACGTTCTCGGTTCTTTACTTTGCCCCACAAAGATCACCCCCGAAAACAGCTGCTATGTTATGTACCTCGCTCGGTTTTTGGGTTGCTTCTTATAGAGGATGGAGTTGCCGTACGCGTGAGGTTTAGGTGTGGGGTTAGGTTTAGGGCTGCAGGAACACTGGGCGATAACACATCTAAGAAGAGCTGATTTGAACGGCAGGGTGAGGTAGTGTTACAGACAACTCTACTCTATTGGCGAACCTTAATATTCTACACGCTAACCTCAATAGTACGGGATGGGCATAAGACCAGTACACTGAAGCCGTGCCTGAAAACTGGTTCATAACATATCACTCGACACCAGTGACTACTCTACAGCGCCACATGTTTTCGTCACAAACCTTCCCCTCTGCAGCCACAAAAACAACCTACTCCACAAACAAGCCCAGAAGCTCGGAAGGAATAATGCTATTTCAGGCGTATGAACACCAGGATCTAAGCGCTAAGCTAATAGCCTACAAATGACGTAATACAACACTTCCCCCCGACAAAAAAGACAAAAAAAAAAGTAAACTTTGATCTACCCTACGTAGTAATATCCCTATTTAGTTGCACACCGCAAATGTTTCTCTATCGTACAGCTTCCAAAGACAAACGTCCGTAGTAGGAGTCTCACTCACTGCTCTACTTTGCATACTGTTTGACCCAGGATTTTGCGTTCTTCTCGAACTGCGCCTTGTCCGACTTGAACTGCTCCGCAATCGTGGTTTCGACGGCATCATCACTACAGCCTCGTCAGCACTCCGTAGATATTCTGGGATGAGATGAGGGCAGTAGAAGAGGGACTTACGGATTCGGCTCCACCAGCAGCCCTCTTGCCATCTCCAGCACCGACATGATCTTGCAGCTCGGCTTCCACTGGTCTGATCTTAGGATCCCCAGGCACATGCTGCCCTTATCGTCGTTGCTGACATTCGGATGGTATATTTTCGTCTGGAAGGCCAGAACGGGCGGTTTGAAGGGGTAGTTGGTTGGGAGAGTGAGTAGTAGCTTGAAGGTCCCGCCCTGTTCAGTTACACACGCCTGTTAGCTCATGATTTCCCCCCCCCCCCCGTCGGCAAAGCAGTAGCGGCGGTGAGAGGGAGGTACGGACAGCGTAGACAGAGTCCTTAGGGCCGGTGAGCTCGATGTTCCACTTGAACATGTCCTCGTCAATGGAGTGGACCGCAATGCCCGGGATTGGGCTTGCTTCGATCTCAGCGTATTCCTATAGGGGGCACCGTTAGACTCGCGGGAGAGATTAGTTGGAGCGGAGAGGGGGATAAGTACGCGGTGGATTCGCTTCTGGGCGGCCATTTGCTTCTGTTGGGATGTGCAAATAAGTTATGAGGATCTGGTTGTTGAGTGGGTTTTGTCTGAGTGTTCTGTTGGAGGGAGCTGGTGAGAGTTCAAAGGATAGGTAGCGGGGCTGAAATGCTTGGCGGTCAAGGTAGCTAATGCGGCTTATGTATGGGTGGGGTGGGCGGGAGCGGGTATGCATGGACATGACTCAACCTCTCTTGGGGCTTTGGCTTTGTGATTCAGAGTTTGGTAGATGACGCTTGTGGAATCCTGTTTACTGCCATTTGTGCCATTTGACAGGGGCATTACCGCTGAGGCGTGGATTGTGGAGCGGTTGTTCATTATTGGGATTAGAGAGGTGCACACGACATGGTCTGTAATCGCGATAACGATAACAGGCGCCTAGAATAGATAATCGGGAACACAACACGCAAATAGTAGGGCCTTTGACTGAATACATATTAGTGATGATATGAGGATATATATAAAACCCCTTTTTATAGAGAAACCAAGAATTTCTAAATACCAAAGGAAATATCGCATATATGGTAGAGCAAAAACCATATTTCAAACAGGAGAAGACAACGTTTAGATGGGAATAACGAATAGTCACGAGACGGTCAAGAAATCAGTAGCCGTCTGACAATGAAAGGTCTTCTGCATACAACACAAGAGCACATGTACCACAAAGGTTGAACACAACGGTGAATGTACGCTTAATTTAAAGACTGCATGATCTCTCGAGCACAACAGAAGAAGCTGCCTGACTGACACAATCGGTTCTAGAATGCACCCATACCATCCCATGATCCAACACCAGCAGAAACACATCAGGTACCCGGTAGCTCATGGGGGACATCTGTACCTACATATATGTATGTACCGACACCCACAAACAAGCAGCGCTTACCAGGTGTTTCCAGATGTTCCAGCCGCCAACCTGGTGAACGACTCGCGCGCGCATCACAACCCATCACTCACACTGCCGTACAACCGGGCCCAACCATCACCACAAATCACACAAATCACCAATAAATTTAAATCGCACTATCACAAAATCTTCAACAAAACCACCAACCCCTTCCCCTCCCCGATCCCGACCGAATTTCCGGATTGCTCTCCCGCACCACCATTGAGACATCTAGCTCTCCGGCCCGTCCCGTGGGGATTGGCAACTAGGTAGCTATTATAACATGTAGCCTACTTGGCCAACTAGGGCTGAAAGAGATGAGGAAATTCGAAAGGAAAGACACCAACTGGCACTTTCCCATATTCCCAACCCCCCCACGCAGTGGGTGGTTTTGGTTCATGTTGGGTGCGGGTGCGGGTGCCTGCATATGTAGGTAGCTCCTGGGCGTTAATGAGAAAAACAGCACCAATAAGAGGAAAATAGCCTATCTGGTTCGAATAGATTGGCTGTTTCTCGAGGGTTAGCCCCTTACCCTACCTACCTATCCATCGGTATTCTTAGGTACGTACGAATGATTCGGGTCTGTGGGTACTAGTGCGTACCGGGGCAGGCTGGCATCCGAGGGTCAACTACCATGGCCAGTAGTCTTTTGGGGATAAGTCATGTCCTGTTGATGGTAGGTGCGAGCTATGCTGCTGCATGAGCTTGGGCCCAGCTGGCTTAGGGGATGGATGGATGGGTGAGGGTCGGAGCTTAGGTTACTCTTTGCAGCCAACCTATAGGTCACGAGATGTGGGGAATCCCAACTACCGGGTGCCAGATCGATTTTGCTGAAATGAGCCTGGCATGCAGAGGTTGGTTATTTGGAAGATTAGAAAGAAAGGGGGGGGGGGGGGGATATTAAACCCGCCAAGAGAAGGAAAAGAAATGACAGAGCTCTATTATACTGTCAAGTAGAAACAGTCTTTCATGACGTTGCACCTCGAATCTACCAAGGGCCTAGGGACGGATGTGCAAATTCTTAATTACAACTTTGGGTATCCTTACTGGCCTTCTAATCATGTTTTCGTCAAGGGGAAGCCTATCGCGTATCTGCAATGGCAACGGTCAAATATCTCACTAGGCTGTCTTCCATTGGATAGATTCCAGCAATGGTGCGGCATGTTGGATAATAATAAAATGACTCGCAATGCACGGAAGCATCAAATCCGATCCCGACCTCGGTTTATAGTCCGGCTTCTCTCACAGCGGTGTATATTACTAGCCGGGTACGCCTTTGATCCACTTATAGGTGAATTCATAGAAGTTATATGCGATAAAATCACTTGGCGTACAGCACAGGTCAGAGAGATATATCAATTCCGGCAGATATAAGAAATCGAGGCCGCTACGAGCTGATTTCCTTCTGCTCAACCTGGTCGGCGAACATGTTGTTGGAGACCTGCATGATACCTAGCAGAATCTATTCGGTCCTGAGGATATCTCGATAAAGGGCATGGCTTTTCAATGCCAAGAATAGTTGTTCTTGACTGCATGCTCAACACATCTACGGGCGTTTAACAGTTGTCTAGCCATCACGCGGTGTTTCAAACATGCATTCGGTTCCTTTGAGCTATCCATGTGTGGCTGAAAACAAAAGATGAATCCATCCCAGAAATGGTTTAGGATACGGAGACATATCACAGAGTCAGTGGCACCAATACCCATGGTATTTACCTCTTCCTGTCGTTTACCATGGAATATACTTTCAAGGCGGTTGAAAATGTGTTCTGGGATGATCTTTTGAAGCAATGAAGAACCGAGAAAAATGAGGTCGATTGTATGGGCTGGTAGTTATAAACAAGAAGAGGGAGAGAGGCTCCCTCTTTATAGGTATATTTTAGAGGACAGAATGGCTCTAAGATAAAGTACAGATACATGTAGTTTAGGACCACGTCAAAACCACATAATGAAACGTTTAATAATGCAACTGTTAACAACATCCACCACCGCAATGACTTGCCACGATCAACTAAAATCGCCAAAGCTGGACTCCTTCATCCAGGGTATATAGGATGGATAAACCCATTTCAGAGTAAACCCAGGTTAAGACCGACGAATGTGTCCTTTCTAATAATACCTCTACATACAGAAAACTATAAAAATTCTTTTTTTTTTAAAAAAAAAAACCGCTAACCCACCACGAGATGCCACAACCGTACCTCCGTCCCCCCCAAAAAAAATGGAGGCTCATGGGGGCGTGGCGTGTTCAAGGGTGACTAGCCCTGAAAGCAGCGCCACTATAAAGTCTTAAAGAGACAGTTGAAGGCCGCATATTTATAGCAAGAAGGCCACTTAACTTACCAAGAGGGGTTGATTGATTTTGGCCACTCTGCTATCCTGATAATGCTAAGCCATATGCACACATAATGTTATCGGCGCGTGATAACGTTGTACTGAAGTCTCAACCTCATCAATATTCTCGCTGATGAAGTTTTACCTAATATATTCTGACTACGTTTAATCATAGCTATAGGTGTCGTCAAAGAAGGCTACAACGTTGTCCCCTCGCCGCACTTGTATATACCCTGTTTGGCACTTTATCAAAAAATGTCTTTAAGGAGAAACACACTTTTCCCAGACCTGGTTATGCGCAGTAATTTAAAGAGTATATAGCTAACATGCACAACACACTTTTATAATTTACCTGATCGACTTTGACGCCGCGGTTCTTAAAATAGTTTGCCCCCATGCCCCGGAAGAGAAAAGAGATGGGAAGGAGCTTTGGTTTCCTGATAGTTTTGGTCAAATATAACTTTGCAAGAAAAGGCGTGTGGGACTTGTGCTGTGAGGAACGGGGTAAAGATTATTGGGCTGCTGCGGGTGCACGTGGGGGGCCGGGGACGCCAAGATCAGTGTCCGAGTGAGTTTTCGTGACGGCGGCATTCCATAAGCTGACGCTCGAGCGAGGTCGAGATAGATCTGTGAGTGCCAAACAGCCTAGCCAATTCTTTCCAAGACTATTATCTATTTAGCTACAGATGAGGAGCTAGATTCCTCGAGATCTCCATGTAGAAATAGGGCATTGCGACATCGGTTATGTATGGAATTACTCATGTATAAGGGATGACTCATAGAAGGAACAGGGATTCAGACAAGGCTTAGTGTCAGGGATTATGTAATCAGGGGATCACGTGGTATTAGAATATCTGTATATATAGAGCGCTCAAACACCTACATTATCGCTGGAACTTCAGCGGCGCAATAGTATCTTCTTCGCACTACAAACACATCCTCCTTCAAGGTCACGTGTTCAAACCACATTCAAGTCATTTTCTCCCACATTTCAAACTTCAGGTTATGAGCCCGAGTTTTGCCAAATAAAATCCGCACAACACTCGCCACATTCGGTTAACTCAATTACACTTCATACAACATCATGTCTGACGCTGGTGAATCATCCAAGGCCGTGGAGGTTAAGTCCTCAGACAACACGAGTCCCAGTAACATTCGCATCAAGTTTGATGGACTCCCAAAATTAAAGGGACAATCCAACTACCAAACTTGGGCGTCTGCCTGGAGGATTACATTCGATGCAGCAGACTGGTGGGAAGCATTGAGCATCGAAAACCCCTCAGAAGATGACACAGACCTCACCAAGGCCGAAATCAAAAAGGCCCGAAAACAAATGCACAGCCTTCTCATCGGAGCTGTAGCCGAAGACATACAACCAACAGTCGTCTCCGCCGAAAATGCATACCACGCATGGAAGGCGCTCAAAGACCTCTACGATCGCGTATCACCAAACACGACGATCACCCTCCTCAGCCGTGTTCTAGACACGAAGATGCAAGACAACGGTAACTTAACCGAGCATCTCGAGACCTTCAACACGAACTGGAACACTCTCAAAACCAGGTCTCAGAGCGGCGACCACAAACTCGCTCAGGCCCTGCTACCCCTCACCAAATCCAACGAAGCAATGGCAGCATTCCTACTTGCCTCACTGCCGAAGTCGATGAGCAACGTCGTCGATAACATCCAGACCAAACAGGATGTTACATACGAAGATGTACGCCAACGGCTACAAAACCTACAAGAGGAAACCCCTCTCACTGGCAACAACAGGGTACTTCATACCAGGAGTACCCCAACACCAAACGGCAAGGAATGCACCTGGTGCAAGAAACGGAATAACCCGTACCAGGGCCACGAGTACAAGGAGTGTAGAAAGCTCAAAGAACAGAACAAGACAAGGGATTCAAACAGAAGGAGACCAGGCAGAGATAACTCAGCGTCGGTAGTTATCAACGAATCATCCACAACAGTATGCATGGTACGCACCGATACTTCACCCTCTCTGCCCCTTACCTGGATCCTTGATTCTGGAGCTACTTCTCACGTAACACCTTTCAAAGACCAACTCTTCAACATCCGTTCTCACACCAGCACAGTCCGAACAGCCGACGGCACCATCCACGCTGTCACCGGATTGGGAAGCGCTAGTTTCGAATGCTACCTTCCCAATGGAGATAGATCCACCGTTGTCCTCACCGACGTGCTGCTGGTCCCAACCATGGGAAATGTGGGATTGGTCTCAGAAACAATACTCGACGAAAAGGGGTTTAGAACAGAGTCAGGAGGAGGAAACAAATTGGTCACGAAAGAAAAGAAAGGAATAATTTGGGCGAAATTGGATAAGGGACTTTGGAATGTACAAGTAGTTAGCAATACAGTTCGCTTGACCACTTACTCTGAATGGCATCAAGCACTAGGCCACCCTGCGACACTAGAAAACTTGTACGAAGACATCCATAAGCTACCCCCCAAACCAGAAACATTCCATTGCAGTCAATGCGCACTATCAAAAAGTGTGCACAAGAAACCTGCACCAATTAGTACAAGATCCCAGCGAGCATTCGAACTAATCCACTCTGACCTATCTGGAAAATTCGGCACACAATCGCAAGGAAAAGCCCTGTACTATATGTCCTTCATTGACGACTATACCCGCTTCGCCTGGATATATCTGCTAAAACAGAAAGACGATGCGATAAAAGCCATCAAAGACTACGTCACGAAAATCGAGAAACAGTAAAATACAACAATACTGAGATTTAGAACGGACGGTGGTGGTGAATACGTTAACAAAGACACAATGGATTACTTCAACCTACAAGGAATAGTCCACGAACAGACTCCCCCATACACTCCTGAATCAAATGGAGTTGCAGAACGATTCAACAGGACGATAACAACAATGGTCAGGTGCATGATCATGGACCATCCTAAATCGTTATGGGGTGAAGCATACTCAACAGCTGTCTACCTCAAAAATAGGCTACCCCACAGTACGCTAAAGGGAAAGACCCCCTTCGAAGCCCTGAAAGGTTCAAAGCCGAGTATCCAACACCTTCAACCATTCGGAAAGAAATGCTATGTCCACATCCCAGAAAACTCTAGGCCAGCAGGAAGCAAACTAGCACCCCGAGCACATGAAGGAATCATCGTCGGATACTCAGACAGTACCAAACATTACCGCACCTGGATAGGATCACAAAATAGGTTAGTTGTAAGTCGAGATGTCACATTCCCCCCTCCTGAATCAGGGGAAGTCTCCGTGGAACTCGACTACACCCCTATCCTGAAACCAGAAGCGGCACCTGCACCGACAGACGACGGATATGAATCAGAAGACAGGCCTGATCAAGAACCCGAATCGTCAGCACTCGAAGAAGACCTTGAAACAGACGCAAGTAGACTGGGGGCCGGGCTTACGAGGCCCACTCCTGGACGTCACCTCGAACAAAGTAATAAACAGGAAGCTAATCAGGAAAACACAGAAACACCTCCCCCGGAACCACCAAGGAAATCGAAACCTTGGAAACAAACAACCGAAAAGGAGAAAGAATCTGAAGTCCCGCATCCTGTCACAACAAGAAGATCGAATCGCATCCGTGAAAGAACGGAGAAACAAGCAGCACTTGATATCGAAGGGAAAAGGAAGGAAATCCGACTGAAAATATCGGAATTAGGAACCACCTATGACAAGGAGGTATCAGAGATACTAGCCGATGAAGATATGGACGAACAAACCAAGCAACTAGCAATGGAAGCAGTCAGTCTAGACCACAAAAAGGACAAAGCAAAGCTCCAAAGCCAGTACGACAACCTGGATTCCACCATACATCGGGTACACCTAGTAACTGAACCTACCACCTTCAATCAAGCAATGAAAAGCGATGATCAACACCTATGGAAGAAGGCAATACAGACAGAGAAAGACGCCCTCGACAAGGCCCACACCTGGGACATTGTCGACAGACCAACCAACCGAGCAGTAGTCAGAGGAAAATGGGTATTTAAGGTAAAACACAACGCGGACGGAACAATCGAAAGATACAAAGCTAGATACGTCGCCAAAGGCTTCACCCAAGTACAGTATCAAGACTATGAGGAAACCTTCGCTCCCGTTGCCCGATACGATTCCCTAAGACTCCTACTTGCACTAGCCGCACACAACGGTTGGATACCACAACAAATGGACGTCAAGTCAGCCTTCCTATATGGTATACTTAAGGAGGAAATCTACATGGAACTACCTGAAGGCTACAGGCAGGACCATAAGGTTTGTAAACTTCGAAAATGCATATATGGACTAAAACAATCACCCCGTGAATGGTACGCTTGCCTAGCAGACTCCCTTCAACGGAAAGGATTTGTCCCAGCCAAATTCGACCCATGTGTCTTCATACATAAGAAACACCAACTATACATATCGGTGTATGTTGACGACATCATGATATTCGGACCCGACTCCCCATTCAGAAACGAAATCAGACAACTACTTAAGGCAGATTTCGAATGTACGGATCTCGGTAATGCGAAATTCCTACTGGGAATAGAAATAACGGTAACAAAGAACGGTATCACGTTGTCACAACTAGCATACATCAACAAAATCCTAGACAAATTTGGAATGAATAACTGCAAACCAGTTGGGACACCACTCGAACCAAATCTGAGTCTTCGTAAAGGAGAACCAGAAGATCAAATCGAGAAACCAACTGAGTATCAATCCATAATTGGATCACTCATGTACGCCAGCATAGCAACCAGACCTGATATCACCCATACCGTTACTGACCTCTCTCAGTACTCCTCATGCCCAACTGAGGACCACCTACGAGCAGCCAAACGAACTCTCCGATACCTCAACGGAACCAAAGACTGGAACCTGTTCTACCCGAAAGGAAACACTAGAACACTCGATGGTTTCTCAGACAGTTCCTACGCTTCAGACTTAGATGACAGAAAATCGTTCTCAGGATACGTGTTCAGACTAGGAAAATCAGCCATAAGCTGGAGAAGCCGGAAGCAGAAATCAGTCGCAGTCTCAACAACAGAAGCCGAATATATGGCTCTGTCCCTAACAGCTCGACAACTGGTATGGATTCGCAACGCCTTATGCGAACTCCAACAACAATACCAATACAACATCCACGCCGACAACACAGGGTCCATCGAACTCTGTCGGAACCCACGTATCCACGACCGGTCCAAACACATCGACGTTCACTATCACTACACACGTGAACAACTCGAAGCCGAAACCTTCAAACTCCTCTATGTCCCAACCGAAGACAATGTTGCAGACATAATGACCAAAGGACTACCGAAACCAGCTCACCAAAAATTGTCAGAATTGATACGATGTGGCAAGTGAGGGGAAGTGTAGAAATAGGGCATTGCGACATCGGTTATGTATGGAATTACTCATGTATAAGGGATGACTCATAGAAGGAACAGGGATTCAGACAAGGCTTAGTGTCAGGGATTATGTAATCAGGGGATCACGTGGTATTAGAATATCTGTATATATAGAGCGCTCAAACACCCACATTATCGCTGGAACTTCAGCGGCGCAATAGTATCTTCTTCGCACTACAAACACATCCTCCCTCAAGGTCACGTGTTCAAACCACATTCAAGTCATTTTCTCCCACATTTCAAACTTCACTCCATACCCATTCCGACCGCATCCCAGCCGTCAACGTTGACAACTGGGACAGTAGATTGACAACTGAGAAAATCCTCAAACTAATTGAGCGAATTTAGATCTAACAAGGACTTAACAGTTTAAAACCACTCTTGATCCAATGAATATTACTCCAACCGTGAAACGATCACTAAGATTATTAGAGCCCACAATCCATCTCCTGCCAACTGTCCAATCGAGTGCGAATAATAAATAAGTGAATAGTATATATAGTATTTTAAAGTCGACCATTCCAGCCTAGCCAGCCTGTTGGCGGGCGGTCGTGGGGAAGAGGTGTTAATGACCAGGTCTAATATGGTCCTACGAGGTCTTGCTTGTTGGCCGGTCAGGCCGGTCAGGTTTGGTCTGGTCGGTTCATAAATTAAGAACGGAACAGAACGAACAAAGAATAATGAAATTGAAATAACAATAGCTTTCGATTCGAAATACAAATTCCCACTACTAACCTGCCAAATTCTCTACTATTACGCCCAAAGCAGTAAAAACGAGAATTGTGCTCGGGCCAGGTTACGCCGTTGAGCAGCTTCCCTTCTGCGCCTTCCCCCGCGGGCCGCTCATGCCCACCCTACTCACCGCCAACCCTAACCCTAACCCACTACCTTTCATCCGATCTATTTCTCCCACACCCCACTCACCCCTTGCATCCCCACCATCCTATACTTTCCGTAAATAGACAAAAAGGAGTTAATGCCCGAAAGGCGAGTCGAACGCCTGATCTTCGCATTACGAGTGCGACGCCTTACCAACTTGGCCATCCGGGCTTGCGGATGACGGGTGCTACCGCTTTGCTTACTTAAACAGAGCGCCGGGTTGTCGAAGGTTGCACGCGAAGTGTGGGGGGTTAAGGACGGACGAGTGAGGGGATATGATGAGTGGGATGATGTGGGGGGTTGCATTTTGAGCTCTGGTGGTGTGGTGGTGTTGTGGAGGGGGTGGGGTCGTGGATGTGGGTTCGAGGATCGTGATGCAAGTTAGTGGTGGTGAACAACCCACTTCAAACTGGCAGGCCGAGGTGAAGGAAGGAACCCAATAAATGACAGAAGCATGAGCAGAAGGATTTGTACTATGGGCATTGACCTGATCTGAGCCTTCTTTTATTGCGTTGGGACGAGTCGAGCCCAACCGACACTGAAACCGCTTGACGCCCATTCACACAGAATCACTCGGCGCCGGCAGCTAACCCCCACTCCCGTGGTCAATGATAGCGCGCACGAAAAAGCGACTCACCGCCTAGACCGTAGGTCCTCTCAGTACAGAAGCCGCGATAACTGGGCCAAGAACCGGGACTCACTCTTGTCTGCTTACATAACACCCATACCTCACCACCTGACATCCCTCCCCCACCAAACCCCCACCACAACAGTTCCCGAGAGAGTGAGAAAGCCCACTCCTATGAACAGCCTCTTCGCCGCCAAAGCTGGGAAGCCGCCACCAGAGAACGCAGCCCCGGCAGCAGCGCCCAATGGCGCTCCACAGACCCCGGGGGTGACGCCGGCGCAAACACATTCATGGACCAGCTTACCGCCAACCCACTCTTCACGGGCGTACGTATATCTTCCCATATGGAAAATGGCTGCACTAACAGCGCCCTCAACACTAGGGAATCGGCCTAATTCTGCTCACCGGCGCCGCCCAACTCGCCCGAAAATCCGTCACCACCGCCGCCACTCACCTGCGCCGGCAAATGCTCGTCACGCTCGAGATCCCTTCCACAGACCGCTCCTACGACTGGTTCCTGCACTGGATGAGCACACACCAACAAACCCAGCAGCAGCAGTCTCTCCTCAATCTTCCCACCCCCGCCCCGCGAACACTCTCATCACTAATCTCTCGCCTGCAGCCGCAGCCGCGAAAGCTGGCCGTGGAGACTAAAGTAACGCAACACTCGTCGGGAAGTTTCACTACGGACTTCAGCCTCCTCCCGGGGACGGGGCGGCACCTAATAAACTACCGCGGGACGTTCCTACGAGTTGAGCGTGAGCGCGACGCAAAGCGTGTGGACCTACAGCGCGGGACGCCGTGGGAGGTGTTGACCATCACGACGCTGTTTAGTGCGCGGCATGTGTTTCCCTTGCTGCTGAAGGAGGCGCAGGAGCTCGCAGTGCGGCTGGAGGAGGGGAAGACGATAATTTATACAGCATGGTCGACAGAGTGGAAGCCATTTGGCAAGCCGCGGAGGAAGCGGGGGTTGGCTTCGGTGGTGCTGGCGAGGGGAGTGAAGGAGCGGATTGTGGGGGACGTGAAGAGTTTTCTAAGGAGTGCTCAGTGGTACTATGATCGTGGGATACCATATCGGCGTGGGTACCTGCTGTATGGGCCTCCTGGGACTGGAAAGAGTAGTTTTATCCAGGCACTGGCTGGGGAACTGGATTATAGTATCTGTCTGCTGAACCTGTCGGAGCGCGGGCTGACGGACGATCGGTTGAACCACCTTTTGACGAAGCTGCCGGAGCGGTCAATTGCCCTGTTGGAGGATGTAGATGCGGCATTTGGGAACCGAAGGACGCAGAGTGACGAAGATGGGTATCAGGGGGCGAATGTGACGTTCTCAGGGCTGCTCAATGCGTTAGATGGGGTGGCAAGCAGTGAGGAGCGGATTGTTATTATGACGACAAACCATCCCGAGAGGCTAGATGAGGCGCTGGTAAGGCCGGGGAGGGTCGATGTGAGAGCGGAGATTGGATATGCGACTGTGGAGGTCGTGGAGGAGATGTGGGAGAGGTTCTATGGGAGGGATAGTATTGGGGTGGAGGTACCAGCGGCGAAGACAGTGGCGATTGGAGAGGCAGAGGCAGAGGCGGAGGTGCAGATGGAGAAGGGGGAGCTGGATATCGAGGAGGAGATCGAGAGGAGGAAGGCATGTAAGAAGGAGTTTGTCAAGAGGCTGACAGAGCTCGGTGCGTTCAAAGGCGAGGGGTGGGGCATCATTACTGCCGCGCTGCAGGGGCTTTTTGTCTACTTCAAGGGAGACCCAGAGAGAGCTGTCCTGGAGGCCGAGGCGCTGATACCTCAGGGAGTAAAGGGCGAGAAGAATTAATGGGCGTGTAAGCTGTATATAGATAGGGATCGTAAATACTGAACTTACTCGCTATTGCTTTTCTATCCTGTGATGAAATTCGAGCCTAGCTGGGTGTTAGCTATCGAAGTCCTTGAATATTGATGGGAGTGAGTCGTTGGTTATCCCACAGTGTCATTGCAATACTTTCCATCATAATCAATCACTCGCACCTTCTTGGCATTTCTTGTACTTCGCACCCGCTCCCACGCCGGCCTCACCCCAAAGCCCTATATAGATCAGATGGTACAGGCATCCACACGACCATGTATCTAATCTGCAAGACTATTTTGACCTCCCCGCCATCAATCGGCATAAGGTCTCATGCCTCCTCTTGTACTGTATAGAATTTAGACGTGAAAGTCACACTCGATTAGACGCAAATGACTTGGTTGATGATAGAGGAAGAGTCACCAAACTGCGAAGATATACCCACTGATCTGCTATATCTGTCCTACTTGGACAACGCCGGGTGTTCTCTCCATCTGTGGGTACCGTGTTGCTAATTATTGGCTAACCCTGTCGGTAGTCTCATAGTCTGTTCTTACATTGGGCTAAGAGGTCCTCTATGTGTTCGGGTTTCTGTCTTGGCCTCCTCCCACTCTCGGCTTGTCTCTGACCTGCCTTCGTCCCTCAACTCGCTCTTGACCCGCTCTTGACCCGTCTTTGACCCTGGTTTGCTTCTTAACCGCTCTCAACCCACCCCCGTCCCTCAGAATACACGTACCTGCATCACTCATTCTAGCTTCGTTCCTCGTATCGCCCCAACCCACCTTCATCCAATTTTCTGTCTTTGCCCCGCCTTCTTCCTGCCTTCATCTCTCATCTCATCTCTCTCTTTATTCACCCCCATGTTTTTTTTATCATTTGTCGTCTTCGGGGCCTCTGCCCTCGATACTACGTCGAATTTATGACTTCCCTTCTTACAATCTATCTCTCTTCCCATTTCTTCTCCCTGCTCGATAAGTGTAAAAATACGTCCCCTTTTACCCCCCCCTCCTCTGTTGGCGATTTTTTGGGACTTATTTTGGTGTCTTTAGAGGCTCCCTTCTGTTTTGACTCCCTTCTATATCCTTAATACCCCCCGTCATCTCTCATGCGCTCTCGTACCGCTCTCACTAGTCTCTATCTCCGGTGAGTCTTTGACACCAGAACTTCCACCTTCAGCTTTGCGAGTCCTTCTTTCCCATACTCATTTACACTTCGTTCATATCTACACCTTCAATACCTATACCCTAGCTTATTCCCATCCATTTCTCATCATCTTTTATTCCCAAAAGCATCCCCACGCCTTCCTTCAGAGCAGTTTCTAGATCTACAATCATCTTCCCCATCATCCACCTCCCATACGAGCTCCGACAATCCACAACCCACAACCCACAACCCACAACCACCACCCGACCCCAGCCCATTACTCCGTTTACACCACGGCCACATGCATCCCCAGCCTACAAACGACCATTTTTACTACAGACATATGGAGCGATCTAGGGAGATAATCCCAGCTACATTAGATTACCTCCATCTGTGGCCTAGCGACGGCGGCGAGGGCATCAATGTCAACTGGGAAGGTGTAAATGGCTGCTTGCGATTGTGAGCCGGGCTAACATACACGCAGAGAATAAGCTCTTATATCACTTTTGGTACTGAAAGCCAAGTTTGAACATTAGTGTTAGGCAGGTCAAGGCGAGCACTATCGGCAACAAGAGCTCCTTTTCTTTCCAAAACAGCTATCTCTACCTTCATTCAGAAAGCAAGCTTAGGAAACATGTTACTTCCCTTCTATAGAATTCATAACCATATACCGTAGATAAAGGTACTTATCTGTATATCATTTAGCACGCTTTTTCATTGGACGTTGATGATTGCCAATCACTGTTACCCCGTTAGGGTGCCCAAGGCTCATGACCAACCGCTGCACAGACTATCACTCGGCCCGTACATTCAGTCCAATCCCTCCAACAAACCGATCGACAATTCACCCGTGTATGAAGCCCCAATAATACACAAACTACGAGAATCTAAACTCAATTCCCAAGCCGGCAGCAAAAACTGCAGCGAATTAGCACACGATGGTGGTGTGTACTAACTCGCCCGCCCTGGGATTCGAACCCAGACCGCCTCCTGCCACAGCAACTTAGAGTTAGGATACCCCAGTTCCGCCATATAATTGCATGTCGTTAGCTGTGCAATTTGCTGTTTTAGCACCATAAGGACATGTGGAAGATGAGGCATGTCATGTGACATGGGAGTATGCGCACGGATGACTGTGTTCGAGCTTTGATTTCCCACCCCATCCAGGTGTAAGAGCGGCTGCGGTCAACCACTACCACCGAAACACCGTATAGGCCCCTGAGGGCGGGGCCAGATACGGCTTCAGGGGAGTATAAGTATCCCTGTTAATCACAAATGAATGAATGAATACGTGGTGTTGCTAGAGCTCCACTCGAACCACGGCCATCTGCTGGTACGTCCATTTCCACGCCCCTGAACTACCATCAAGATGTAAATAGCTGAGAACACATACTAGACTCACCCCGCAGACAAAGTGATGTACCGGAGGCAGTTAATATTGAAAAAAAAGGAAGGAAGGAAGAAAAAACTCGAGCGAATCAGCCTACGCCCTATTCCTACGGAGGTCTTGTGGAAACAGAGATGACCAAGTTAGATTACCAAGTTGAGCATCTTTATTGGTAGACAGAGCAGACAGCAAGAGATGCGTTGGTGAATCATTTCATGGCCGAAGCACTGCCCTGCACAGAGAACATCTCTATATACATACATTTAATCTGCAATAACAACACCCGCAGGCCTCTCGGGACATAATCAAGCTTAGTACCATTCTCTGACTCTTTCCACGAACACCTCTCTCAATACACTTGGAAATAAAAAGGAGTATACGGTTTTTATATTATAAGAGGGAGGAGGGACGGATAATTTATAGTTTGAGATACTACAATTAACTAACAGGGGAGGAAGCCTATACCTCCAACACAAACATAAAAAAAAAATGTAACTTCACCAATTCGATTCCGGCGGGAAGGGAGCTTCGAAACATTATCAGGGTTAGGGTTACGTATTATAAAATAAAAGTTTAAAATAAAACAAACCCCAGAGACAAACACCCGTGAAAAGGCAATTGCTCTCATTATTTAGAAGTTTCTATTGTTAAGTATATACTGTGACCGGAGGTGTGGTCTACCTAGACTCCCAGATATATGATCGAACTCGCCGAGGAGGTTTCGAGATATACATGTATGTCTACGCCGGGCGAGTGCGGACTAGAAACTATATATCAGGCGGTATCCGGCCGGGTTAGTCGCCCCAGACAGCTCTATATACATGCAGTCGGGCTAATCGGGATGCGTGCGGCGGAGCGTGCGGGCCCGGACCCGGGGTCAATGATCGTTCATCCAGTTCTTGAACCTGCAGCTGCAGCTGGTGTAACACAGACCCCACCACCGAACAGAGATAGAAGAAATGATATTTGTTACCCCCGCACACCGTTTTCCAATATTTACTCTACTACCAAAAGTAAGAACCCCAAGAAGAAAAAAGAAGTCCTCATCCCGGGTTCAAAAGGAGATAACCCATTCATTCTACTCTGTTCTACCTCTAACCGTACCCGGCCCAAGGATCTAGAAATAAAAAGAGAATCTAGGAATCCAGAATCTAGTTCTGCCAAAAACCAAAAACCAAGAAACCGGTCACGACCAATAATCTTATAGTAGGAAGTATAAAATGAATACAAATAAATAAAGAAACGTCTTCCTGTCAAGGCAGTACAATTCCCGTCGAGTTTTACTCTGTAAACTAATTACGGAAAATAAAGAAATAAAGAAACAAAAAAAGGAGCCCAAGAAAATTGAAGGAAAGAGAGAAAGGAAGGGGAAAAAAGACCATCCGCTATAATAATAATAATAAAAAAACTTTTCCTACTCCACTCCAAATACAAACATTTCCATCGACAAAAAAAAAGAGACAAAAAAGAAAGAAAAAGAGCGACCCAATCCAACCCCACCACACCTACTCCCTCCCATACGCATCCAAAACACTCCTACTCGCCACAAAGCTAAAGCCTCCAAACGGGTCCTCCCCCACGCCCTCCCCCCTCTCCTGCCCCTTGCCCCTCCCCTCACACCTAACCCCCATCAATCCCGCGCCCACGCCCTCCCCCACCACCGGCGGCGACAAACTCAATCCCGTAAATTCCGCACTAAAATTCTCCGCGAGCTCCGGCTCTGTAATGAACGGAACAATCGGCGGCTCGACCTCCCGCCGCTCCAGCGCGTCCCAATCAATCTTGCGAAAGAAGCGGTGGGCCTTAATCGTCGCCAGGTCCTTCGGCATATTATACCCCAACCTCTTCGTCGGATCCTTCCGGAGGAGCCGGGTGATGAGGTCCTTCGCCTCGGCGCTAAGGAAGTATGGCAGCGAGAGCTTCTGCTTCTGAATGCGCTCCGCGACCTTCTTATGGCTATTACCGCGGAAGGGGGGGAACCCCGTCATAAGGTCGCATGCGAGGGCGCCGACGCCCCACCAGTCGACTTCGCAGCCATACTCCTTCTCGCCGTTGCCCTGGAGGACCTCCGGCGCCATGTATTCGGGGGTGCCCAGGAAGCTGCGGCACGCGCTGTCGTCGGTCTTGACTTTGCTGAGCCCAAAGTCGGTTAGGAGGAGGTTTCCGGTGTGGTCGAGGAGACAGTTCTCCGGCTTTAGGTCGCGGTAGACGACACCGACGTTGAGGTGCAGGTGCGATAGTGCCAGGACTAGCTGCGCGAGGTAGAACACGGCGGTGGCCTCTGGCAGCATGGTCTGCTGGGACAGATGAAGGAAGAGCTCTCCACCCTGGGCGTACTCAAGGATGAGGTAGAGCTTCTCGTGGTCTTGGAAGGCATAGTAGAGCTTGACCACAAACGGATGGTTGACGGACTCGAGGATCGCGCGCTCGGTCTGGGTCTGCTCGACCATCTTCTTGTGGACAATGAGAGACGCCTTCTTGAGCTGTTTCTGGGCATACAGCTTACCGGTTTCGCGGTGACGCACGAGAACCACAGTGCCATAGGTGCCCTTTCCGAGACAGCGCAGCTGCTGAAAGTCATCGGCATGCATCTTCCGCGGAACTGCGGCAGCAGAGGGCGCAACATAATCCTCATCAAGAGCGACCTCGTAGGTCTCGCCCGGGGAGGGAATATCACCAGCTTCGGAGCAGACGGAGGTGTCACTGCTGTAGACGACGGATACGAGGTTTCCCGGGTCCGCCTGAGAGAGAAGCGACGAAAGGCCGCTAGGGCGCGGGGGTGATGAGGATCTAGACGAGCATGTCGAAGATGTGGCCGTGACCGGGCGCTTCATGAATGTCCAGTCCGGCTCCGCGAGTCCCCCCAGCTTGCTCCATGCATCCTCTGCGCTCTTCATGCTACCCTTCTTTGGCGTCTCAAAATCGGCATCAAACTTGCTCAGATCGCGAATCTGGTTCTTCTTCGCAGCGTTCTTGCCCTTCTTGTTTTTCTTCTTCTTACCGCCGGCGCCGGCGGTAGGCTTCTGGGTGCGCTCGTCATCACTCGGTGCACGACTAGTTGCGCGCGAGGATACTTCCGAGTGCGCAAACAACTGACTGAGACCTCCGGGGGCCGGAGAAGTCTTCGCTACGCTGGCAAGTGTATGGACACTCCCGGCGCCGTCGACATTCGCGGCCGCGGTGATCGAAGCCCGGCGGCGCCCACCTCCGAAACCGTAGATCAGCTTGATATCGGTGTTGGCAGGCGCGGGGGCAGGTGGAGCGATCAGACCCGGTCGCCCGCGGGGGGTGTTGTCGTTGGGGGAGAGGGATGTGGTCATAGTGCCGGTTGTATCCGTGACTGCTACTGTGAGTGCTTTTTTTATTTATTTTTTTCACACCCTCTTGTCTCTGCACGTGGGTGACAGGGGCAGCAGGAAGGGGTAAATTCGCGGGGAAATTTAAATTTTTTTTTTATGAGGCAGCAAGCGACAGTTTGTGTGGGTGGGCGTGGATGCGGCAGGTCTTTGAGCGGTTGGTAGAGACAGCTGTGAAATCTAGAGATCGGAAATCTCACTGCGATGCCAGATCAACGCAGGTTTTCCCTCCGAGATCCTTTTTGTGGAAAATTTATTTTTTCCCTCTTCTTTTTCAGGGGCGTAGTGCGACGGATAGCAGCAGGAGCAAGAAAGGTGAAATGTTTGAAACGATAGCGTCGGAAAGATGTAGTGTGGGCGAAACTTCCATGAGAAACGTTTTGTTAGTTTGGGGGAGGTTGATTTTTTGGCGGGTGTTTTGTCGGTAAGCGGTGATTGACTTTATGGTGAGGAGGGAAAAAAAGAAGAGAAGAAGACGGGGGAGAAGGGGAGATTTTGTATGGAGAGAGATTTGGGGGGGGGGGGAGGATGGATGGATCTGCTTGCCTGTTAGCTGTCTGAGAAAGCACACCTATGTCAGTATGTAATGTTAATAATGTCTGATTCCCGGCGTCTCTCTCTGTCTCTGTTTGTGCTGTGGGGAAGGGGAGGAAGGCTATTCGCGGAGGAAAGCTACTAGGAAGGAAGAGCGCGTTCTGCTCTAAAAAAAAAAAAAGATATGCACTGCAGATTGAGTAACAGCGCTGGGTTCGAGTTACTCAGACAAAGCGTGGGGAGCGATGGATCATACACATGTCACCCTTTGAGTGAAGTACTCTATTTCTATATGAAGTACCCGGTGCCATCATGCAACCCTGGACAGCACCTCCTCAGGCTACATAGAAATTTAGAAATTGCAGTGCGGTGCGTGTAAGTACCTACATACCACTCTATCTGCTCTTCTTTGCAGCATGCACACTCTCGATCGATTACTCAACGCCTCCCCCCCCCCCCCCCCCTTACCCCGTATATAGAACAGATGAGCCCCGTTTGACGTCAGCTGGGGAGAAAGAGTGACTGACTGTCGCTCCTTCTTTTCCTTCGGTGTGTGTGCAGCCTCTCTTCACCACTTAACACACACACAGAAATATTCTCTCCACAATCACCAACTCTCGGCTATCCCACAAAAACAGATAGAGTTAACCGCAGCGCTTGTTGGTGCGAGAACTAGTGAGCGGGAGACGCTCCCGATCGGACCGCAAGGGGGAAAGAAGCTTGTCGGGTTGTGTTGTGTTGCATACATGTATCCCTGAACTCACAAAGAGTCACTCGCTTTCTGTGTCCATCACTTCTAATCACTCGGTCTGGTCCATGCCCGCATTGTTTGAATCATCAAGATTCCTAGAAATAGCCCGCATATAACGCCTCGTCTTCATGATGCAACTTCTGCATATGATGATATGTAAGTTTCAAAGTTAAGGACACCCCACAGGCCACTACATGGTCTACCAGCGATTCCCCCTCAACCCTTCCTCAGAGCAGGCGGATGATCTTTGCCATCTCCCCATGTAAAATACTTTTCAGAGCCATTCAAAGCGAGGTCTTGAATGTCGCCATCGGGCCATCATGGCCAGGAGCGCTGCTTGTGGGCCAAAAGAGCCAATGTATGCTACTAGTACTAGCTTTATGTCATCTGGAATGAGATCAGTCGCCGACAAGCATATTGAACTCCCCATTTCAGTTTCTTGAGGGAAAACCAATATATCCGCTTTTTGATTCCTAGGTGAGAATAGGATATAGCGTGATAAAACCGACTGGTAAGTGTTCTGCTCGAAGGCAGCTGAGGAACACCCCGGTATTATCAAGATAGATCACTTATTTCCAGTCCAAATGTTTGAATCGGAATATCCATCTATGTAGCCTCTAATCAGCCTGAACATTTTCCTCGCAGAGGCCATATATCCTGCCTTTGATTATCCAATTCTATTCCCTTAAACTGCTGCAGACCGTGGTCGTGGACGATGCACACACAACGTATAGATTAACCACGGATATGGAGTGGTATACTGTAGTGCCATGGCACTTTCATATACAAACACATGGGTCTTCCATGTTTTGCCTTGACACATATCCCGGTGCATCTAGTCAACAAATAACCTCCGTAGCATAGAGTAACTTACCATATTCTTGGTGTCTGGCCCGTAGCGTAATAACTGCAGATAGGTAGCTGATCAACTATGAGATATACGGGGGTAGTGCTCCTCTAAATGTGATGAATAATGGGCCGCCCAAAGACAAGGGAGTTGAGATTGAAACTATTTCCGAAGCTCGGTTAATTAGTTTAGCGGAGAGTTTGATATGGTTTACCTAGCTAGGAAGTGATGTGGGGCTAGCTTGTAGATGATAGGAATGCAACATTAGCTTCGATGAGGATGCAGTATTGCTTATGACGAAGTTCAGATAGAGATCATGATTCGAGATAGAGTCGTAGAGTATGACGTTGAATTGAATGTGGGGTAGTAGTAGTCTCGTGCCCAGCCTGTGTTTGCCTTGATTCAAAGCAGTCTGGGAACAAGACTACATGTAGGGTAGTAGCAGTTTTGGACAGAGCCGTTTTATGGACCCCTGGCCCCCAAAGTTTATAATACGGGAAAGAGGGGCCGGTTAGGCAGCCGTTATCAAGTTACATTTAGCTGCCCTTCCGCGCTCAATTGTAATAACGAGGCTAACGCGTCGAGTACGAAAACAAACTTTTGCAATATTAGTTAAATGCACCAGTGCGTCATTAGTGCTCTAATTTTGTGACTTTTCGTCTGGAGCACTACGTATACTCTACATGTACGTAGTAGTGGTGATCTTTATACACGTGTATGAGTGTGAATTATCAATGGTATTCACTCGTTTTATAGAATTGCTACATACAATATAACCCAATGTAAGAAAGTTTCCTTGATCAACAGTCCCAGACTAGAAAATAAACAAAGCCTTTAACCATCGACGATACACTGCTCTAGACTACTTCAATCTGATCATGTTCAACCCGTCAAAGGCAGGGAGAAGCACATGCTCCACCCTTGGGTCATCCTTGACAAATTTATTGAACCTATCAATATGCCTAAATTATCTTGATCAGCTTCCTTATCTCGGTGACATTTCAAGATATTAAGAAAGAAAAGTCTTACACATAGTTCCCCATTTGACCCTCATCTTTGCTAGCAGGATTGCGTTCTGAGTTATCCGCAACTAGACCACGTTTCAAAGCATTATCTGCAATGATGATACCCTTTGGCGACAAGAGGTTGAGATTGAGAACCTTTTCGAAGTATGTTACATAGCCGTCCTTATTCGCGTCGATGAATATCAGGTCAAATTTTTGACCGGCGAGAGAGTCAATGCTGGAAGCGGTAATGATAGATTAGCAGAGAACTGATAAACTAATTGAGTCGCTGTACAATTCAATGATCTGACCCAAAGAAGAAGATTATGTCACTTTCTAAAGGCCTTACCTTGTTTCAGCATTTCCTTCGATGACCTTAATAATGTTATCCACCTTTGTCTTGACAAATGTCTCCTTGGCAAAGTCGGTAGATTGACCCGGGATGTCGAGACAAACGATCTTTGTAATACCAATCAGCAAATGCAGCCTAATATTATTAGGTGTCACGAAAAAGTAATTAATCTTTGGCGTATATACTTACTTCTGCATCGGGCTTATCTTTCAGGGCCTCAACCCAAGCAAGCGCCGAATACCCGGTAAACATACCAATTTCGAGAACTTGTAGATTCATCAGTATCGTCTAAATGACAGACGAAGAAGATATAGTTGCATGTTGGTAGGGGTGGAGGATTATAAGCGTGTTTGTGAAATACAACATAGATTTCTAGTCAAACACATCTTGCACTTCATGGATTCACGAGGGATAGGTGGTCTAAAAAAAAATAAGATATTAAAACGACTTACCTCGTTTAACGCCTTGTGCTTTTGCAAAGAATATCAAGAATTGTGCCTATGACAACTCCTAAGTTAGTAACAAAAATCTACAACGTATAGTATTATGCTCGAATGTTTCAATCACGATGAGTTCGACGTGAGGAGACGATAGGAAAGGCCTCGCTCTAATTCATATCCAACTGGAAGTTTATACCTGCAGGGTGTTTATCATCATATCTGCATCATTATTCGTCTTCGTGGCCCATTCGATAGTGTTATTACGGTGTTCATCGATGTGCTTCGGTACAGCTGTTGAGTGGTTGATGCAATACTCATGTACAGCATTGCCGACCTCAGCATTGGGGTAGAGCTCAGTAGCGGTGTACATTTTGATAGCAGGTTTAAGGGTTTCGGGTCCCGACGACTTGAGCGGATATCGAATAGCTTCGGTTTTATGACTCAAAGTACTTTGGCAGCTGGGTAGAAAAGGTTGCTGAGGTTTGAGCGAAGGTTACCAACGAATTCCCCCAGGCGGGCTTTCCCCGTTGTGCCCGTACGCGCGGGGAAACCCAGTGGGGAACCCAGTTATCCGAGTCCATGAGCCTCGGTATCAAGGTTAAGTGAGTAGAACGTGGCAGCGTGGCTAAAGCTGTTTTGCTCGCGAATATGAACCGCCGCGTTCTACTCACTTACCCCTGATACCGAAGTACATGAAGGTTCTATATGTGCGTACTCCTGATACCGTATGTAATCCCTTGTTGCGTCATCGTCTAACCAAATTCATGCTAATGCGGCTATCTCGGCTGACAAACAAGCATTGCCAAGATCCAAGAACCAGGGTTCGGTTTGTGTCGCAAAAATACCAAGAATCTGATAAGATAACATATTCAATGCGAGCAAGATATATTAACTTATCTTATTGCTAGTACTTACTCTAGAACGTGCATACTGTGTACAAATCCCACTAAGATTATTTACAAGGTACTTGGTACCCGGACTCCTCCAGAACCGCCTTCGTTCTCCACTATAAACTAATGCACAAATCTAAAGTCCAATCTCTTCATACCCTCATCTTTTGTGGTTTCTATGTACTCCACCTGTTCACCTTTTGACATTGCTTCCCAAACTCTTGTACGTCTTGTATTTCGTTTGATATAATAACCTTTGACGATCCAAAATAGAACAATATTGAAGCAACATATGCCGAGAAGAGTCTTATTTCCTCTACGATCTGTTCGGTCTATTAGTGAGATCCTTTAGATTACTTCAAGAGGGGGCTTACATAGTGGTTTATCATCATCTCTGTAAATATTAGTAGCAACGATGTTTCCAGCTTGTACAAACCTAATTCGAAATTCATCAGCATATATTCGTTGTTTAGTTCTAGGAATGATAACAAACATATTATATAAAGCAGCGCTGACAGCTCTTGTTCGAACAGTGTTTGAGTTTCTCGAGTTCCTAAGAGGCTGACATCAGTACTGTGACAGTAACCCAGTAGTTTTAAGGTATTCTAGCAAGAAACACACCAGGCGACCAAAATAGCATGACAATATGGGTATGAAAGTAGTCCAGTTAGTAGGGCATATCGAAGCCATGGACTAGCATCCTCCGGTAGGACCACAAGTGCAATCAACCACGGCAAGATCCATATATTGCTGATTGATGATATTAAGCTTCGCTCATTCACCCATTCGCTTACTTTTGAAATTATCAGGAGCTATCAGTACACAGAAAATATTAGTAAGCACCTCTATAAAGAAGAATAAGGCTTGCGCTGCTTACGTTAACCATAAATAAGAATTGACTCGGAATTGTCAGGAGATTTGACTCAAACACAGAAAAACCGAGATTGCGCAAGTTTAAGGATAAGTACGTTGAGGGAGGTTGTGCAGGAATATAGACAAGGAGGCCAAGCTATTCGTCTGTCAGCTATACCATGAATCTGATGTTTAGGTTTTGATATACTCACAATATACATAGGCCATAAATCGTAATCTTTGAGCGACTTTAACAGTTTGACAGGGCCAACTGCTTGTCTATTATGCATGTCACCTGAGGCCGCTAATATTAGCATCCAAAGTATTAACAATAGTTGGGTTACAGACCTTTGGATGGGTCGTCGCGTAAAAGTCGATTAACTAAAATAAGCTCCTCTTTTTCCGAGAACCAGCCGTTTTTGCCTCTAGCCCAGTTTGCTGTCTGCGTGGGCCCTAATTTATTAAGAGAAGTTTGTATTAGCTGAATGAATATGATTTAACAGTACCAAAATGGCGACATACCTGGCGGCATCAATATCCAGCTGGCTAATCCAATGGCAAAGGTAATAGTTCCCTCGATCAAAAACCTGAACATTTGGTTATTTTTATCTCTTCATAAATTTAGAGTGAAGTTGCTTACAGCCATTGCCAACCGCCCCATCCACGGATCCCGCGCATCTTAAGAATACCCGCCGCTAGGAATGAGCCAATGATGTTACATGTGCTGATGGCTGTCCAAAACCATGCTAACCGAATTGGCCTAAAACTATCAGTAAACTTCCTTAAAAGAGCACTTATATAACTAACAGCTCTTTAGATTTCTATCTCAAGAAAATTATAATTAGTAAATGTGGTTTTATGGTATGTAGAAGGGTCAAGTATTACATAAAAATAAGTCATATATAAGACAGCATCTCTATATAAGATGTTAGTCATTTCTTTAAGATGTGTTACCAGGACGCAACCTACGGGATAAATCCTCCCATGAAAATGCCTAGAAGAGCTCGTACCACATAGTATCCGGTTTTCGAAGAAAGGCCAGCCTGAGAAGCACTAACTAACGACCAAGCGACAATGATAAAGGGGATCCATCTGTATAGATATATATTAGCGTTGATCTAATCGCTATGTCGTGGTTGGAGAAATACCTATCTGGTCCTATTTTCTTACTGACTGGCTGAAGTTAGACACGTCGATTATTAATAGCAGTGTAATATGACTTACTGAGACCACTAGGAAGTTCCGCAGATAGAAAGCATACTAGGAATATCTATTCCGTAAATGTTAGATAACCCGAGTGACCAAAGGGTGAGGAATTAGGCTCACAGTTTGTCCATAGTTGAAATCATTGGTGTTCATATCGAGATCATCGAGCTTTTATTATAGTTAGCTTTGGTGTTGATCTAAGAAACCTTCATTCTCAAGCCAGTGCAGTGATTATAACTACCATATTATCGCTGATAGCGCGATTGATGTTTCTGCGGTTCAGATCTAGGGCGCAAAACATGATCTAATGACTAATGTTAATGATTCATCAACAACGCAAAATCTTGGGTTTATTATTACCCAAGTCCATAGCATGATCCTCAAATCGATCTAGAACGTCAAATCCAGGTTAGCATGACATAAGGGAGTACATATGACACATAAGATAAGGTTACCTTTCGAAGTAGCCTCCTCTCCTCCTTGGCAGTCCACTTAAAAGAAGGATCAAAACGATGTCTTCCTTCATACGTTGCCTTCTCATAAACACCTCTCCAATAACTGGCAACTTGCTCATCTTCAAAGATATGACCTCCTTGTGAGCCATAGTCGCCCTCTACCAGCCCGCTCTCGTTGCTCGTGTCGTCAAAACTGGAGCTCGCTGATCTATCGATGGCTTGCTTTTCGATCACATCCGGCGTGTGAGATGATGGCGCCTTAGAGCTGGATTTGTCGGTACTCATTATTATTGCTTGCAAAACCCAAGACAATATTATAGCGACAGATTAATCAAATACTCTATAGAGCTGTTTCTCTTGTAATTGTGTCTCAGTATTGTTTTCGGGGCGGCAACAAGAGTATATATACTCATATCGAATCCTACTGCCGCTGCAATCAACAGTGTCAGTTCCTGGTTCCCGGTATTCAAGCCTAAGGGACATCCCTCCCATCACAGATATTCACAATGCTATCATTGAAATTTCGTCATTTTGACCTGCGTTAGTCTGTCCATAGTATCCAGCGGAGCTCCCCAGCTGCCTTATCGGCAACAAGAACGTACACAGATAGCAAACCGCACTCTTGTAGGTCCAGCTCCGAAGGTTCTCTGTCCATATTCTGCAAGATCTTCACGTTATTATTGGATGGTGCCATCAATTATCTATATGATGATGCGATTCCTTGAGGAAGGTACAAATCTGCGTACCGCTGCAAGGATGTAGTTGACGTGATTCGTAGTGAAATCGCGAAAGTCGCTGTTGATAGCTATCGATATAATCAACAAAACAATTATTAGAGCAAGCGGGGTGTATAGTTCTCGGTAAACTCTCCGGATCGTCTCCACAGTTTATCTCAAAGGCCGATTTGGAAGATATGTCGATCGATTGATAGTCAAAATCGAATCACGTGATCTGGTATACAAAACAAAAACCAGTGCGTGCTATAATGGCATTTAACGAAAACAACGGTCTCCGAAACAATTTCAGGCACTAAGCAAGGATTTACCATGCCATGTGGTTCGAAGGACAGGACCAACGGCTAATCCAGTTAGTGCCATCAACTACATGTACACACATAAACGTGGTTACATGTGCAGACATCAGCATCCTGGCAATATTTCTTTCGACTCCCACGGTTTTACATAATAAATTCAAGCTACATTATACCTACATGTATGTACATGTAGGTACATGTAGCCCTCCCGCACTAGCACCTAGCGTTCGCGGCCAGACGCCAAGACCTTGTTGCTTCACCCCCTATCACTCGTTGCCTCACCAGAACCTACACTTCAGTGCATAGCTCTTATCTATTTCTTTAAGTGTTTGAACTCGCACGATTTAAAAAAGTATCCAGCTTCTGAGCGGTATATGTCTAGGTGTTAGACAGCGGAAGACATGGCAGCTTAGCCGTACAGAGAATTTCCCCTCCTTCTCAATACTAACCTGACCTAATGTCGAGAGTTATAAGTAAAGGCAGACGACTGAAGGTAAGTCTACAGAGTATCCATCAATAGGTGCATTTTTTACAGGTATTTGTACGTATCGAAATATCTAGGGCACAGAAACTCACTCGATTTCGGTTTTTGGAGACTAGCCAAACTTGGCTAAAGGGGATAAGCAGAACATTCCTCCGGATTCCGATAAGGCTGAAACACCACAAAAGGCCCACTCTAAACTCCAACCCTCTTTTCACCTGTGGGATCGAAACCCCTCAAATGTTACACCAGTGAAAGGATGCATCACAATCAACCGGAAGGCGGGTCATTGTTGATGGAAAGATGAAAAGACAGTGCGTGGGGAGCAATAAATACAGCTCAATTCCGACCTGACTGCCACACGATTTCACTATCGTGTAGTTACCTATCTGCCTATCGACTGTTCCGTAGATAGAGAGAGACAGGCCAGATATGGGAAGTGCATGCCATGAACCAAACCGCAAAAAGCCGAAGCGACAACGCCTGCTAGCATCGTGAAGCGAATTCTCTTCCGTCGCGCGGGGCTCGACTTCTTCTAATACTTATTCTCCTTCCTCCTTTCCCCTTAATTTTATCACTCTTCCTCCTTTGCAGTCCCTAACATTTGCTGTTTATCGTTTTCTCAAGCTATTTGCTTTGATTCCAAGGCTCCCTTTTATTGACTTGCTCCTCGTATCAACCAAGATGACTACTGAATCCCCTTTCGTGATCCTTGATGTCCCCAACAAAGGCCAATCTGTATTCGCCGTACGATTCATTCCCGCCGGCACCTCACTCTTTCAAGAACCACCAATAATCACTGTCGAGGATGCGCAAGCAACCGCAAAGATAGTCTCGCTAAACCGTGCGTTCTCGCAATTATCAGCAGAGCAAAAAACTGCCTACTTGAGCCTATGCAATTCTCAGCCCGCTTCTGATACAGCTCTCACGGAAGTGGATATTGCGGTTCTTGGCATATGGAAAACGAACACCTTCGTCCTTGATGACCAGGGCATGATAAACGGGATTTTCCAGATGTCAAGCCGCCTGAACCATTCGTGCCTGGGAGGAGAAAATGCTCACTGGGAGTGGAGTGAGGAGGAAAAACTGATGAGGTTTTGGACTGATCGTGATATTGAGGTGGGCAAGAAATTTTTGGCTCGATAATTCATACTTTGGAATATTGTTATTGGAGTTGTGGCTGTAACGATGTGAGAGCATCTGAATGGAAACTAACAAGAGTCGTGAAAAAGGCTGGTGAAGAAATTACACATTGCTACAGACCAGACTGGAGGATGGGGACAAAAAACAGGAGGGAAGCTTTGATGGAAAACTACGGATTTTGGTGTACATGCAAAGTTTGCGAAAGTCCTGAGGAGGATTAATGACTTGTTTCTGGGTTTAAAATGGTAAGCAGTGATAGTGAAGTCTTCCCCTCACTAATTTCGATATAGCCCGAAACCCTCAGCAATAAGCTGGCTTAGATGCTCTATATTTGCTGACACTTATTCAAGTAACTTATATCCTACAGCATAGAATAGACCATACATAATTAACGCCATCTTGATGTGATTATATGACTGTACTCATAGCTAGATTAACATTCATTTCATTGATAATAACTAGATTGACGATTACACATACCCAGATCACTACAACTTGAGGACCCTCAGTGGATCCAGCATGGAGTCGGTCCAGAAGATCTGTAATTCTGGCATGTCTGAGACATTTCTTCTAATATCTACTATTGGAGTTCCAGTACCATGTACTGAAAGTAGTTAATCGATATACGGTATCAAGGATGGGAGTGGATCCGCCATAGTTTTTACCCAAATGCGGTTGTGATGGACAGAGCAAGAACATGGAACTACATGCTGCATTTTCTCGGCGCTCTCCAGCTCGCTTTTATCTATACTACTCTACTACTCCCGCAATACCCGTTTCTCTAGGTCATGTATGATACATGTGCCTGCGTCTCAAGCAGAGTAGAGTATATATGTAGCCCACTGAGCAGAAGACCGTAGGACCGCTTGCGCCCTTTCCCTGCCCCAAACCGTCTCGGATGAGTGGGGCAGTGTATTGTGGGTTCATTCACTCAAATCCAGGCTTTCGTTTGCTTCGTATCTGTGGCAAATCCCATGTTGGAATTCTCAGGTGTTACTTTGTTTCAAGAGGATCAGCTAGCTTCATGATTCACGTATGTGCGTGACGTACGTGACTTGGACGCATACGAAGATAAACCTATTCAATAATAAAACCGCTTGTATATCTAAACTATATAGTCTTCCTCATCGTCACCAGGAACGTCTCCTATTGGTTGTAGCGCAGTACTACATGTATTTCTAATATTGATTGCATATCATTCGACAATGAACTACTCCCGAGATGGAAGGGAACTAGCATTAAAAGGCGTGTAGCTATTGTAATTGATGGATATAAAAGAATAAATACTGATAGAACCACAGCTATATTTTTATATATGATCAAGGTCGAATTTCCTTGATACCATTTTATCATGAACTACATGTATAACATACTAACGCTACTCATCGAATGACTTAGACTGCATACTAGAGGTAATATATCACAGATTACATATATATAAGGAGAGGCCGGTGGCGATGAGGTTTAGTGCGTGCCTGTACCTTTGAATGACCCAATAATCCAGAATGACAGCAATAATCTAACTACATTTGGGCGGCCGAAGGTCGCACTCCGCTTGTATATATATGATATAATACCTACAAAGTCAGAAGTATTTCATTCACGTGAGTGAGTGATAGAATTCTACTACATACTCTCATATAACCACAAACAAAAAATCAAATATATATAAAGAAAAAATACATATTATTTAACATAAACCCTTCGGTCTTTTGCCTTCATTAATTATCTTATCTCCTTTTCTATCATTTTCATAAAGAAACAGTTACCAAGCACTCAACGTACACAATACATTCTGTTAAGAAGAAGTAACTATTGGCACAGTAACATTCAAGGCACCCAGAGGGGCTGTAAGCCAGGGAATGTCCACGCCATCAACCTCCGTTCCATTGCCCACCACATTCAGTGCAGCATTCCCGGTCACAATGACTCCAATAAGTGACCTCATTGCCGCTTCAGTAAAGTTGGCCCTGAAGTCGTATTGGCGATCACCAGGTGAAATTGTGAGGTTGGGAATCACACCAAAGCCGAGAGCCTGACCGTTGAGCGATAGAGCGATGTGCACGTTCCCCTGATACAACCCATTAGTCCAAGCCTACGGAGTGAGGGTACTGGAGCATTTACCATCTCGATTGTTGCAACTGTGGGGTTAGGGATAAACACCTTTCCGCCGAGGTTGGCATCGGAGTCGTTACTGATGATGCTGTAACTTTGGATTTCCATCCCCTCAAGTTTATTGAAACCTAATATCAAGAATAAGCCATTGGCCAAATAGATACTTGTAAGTGGTTCCGTATTGAGTTCGCCCTCACAGCAGAATTCACAAACCTTTCAACTCCACAACCTCATTGTAGTTAACCTTGGTGTGAAGCTTCCCTACATGAATTGTGGTCCGTCCCTTTATATCAAAGCTCAACTCCTTGCTGCTAAGCAACAATCCAGCAAAGCCTCCGAACTGTTTCATATCGGCAATCTCAGTGTGTACATCCTGCACAATAATTGGAATATCACCACCACCACTGATCCCAGGCAGCGGGAGCGACATGAAGGCATCCTCTGAGTCCGGGAGGTAGAAGTTGACAGTCATAGGATCCAGTTTTGCGTGACTTGCTATCCCTGAGGCTCCTGATATGGTTGAATTTATGGATAGGGAGAATGAAGTGGCAGTAGGGTCCCGAATCTCCAAACTCTGGAGAGTAAGATGTGTTTTATCGAGCTCCTTCTGAGAAACAGCTGGGAGGATGGCGTAAACACTATATGATGGATTAGTAACTGAAATACCAACTTGAAGTTGATATGGTCTGCGGGGGATATTCACATAATGATCATAATGACCAAAACAAACAAGCAGAAGGCTGCCAGCCAGACCCACCACCGCTGCCTGCAGTGCCTGGCAAACCTGCCTCTTCTTTGGACAGGTGCGGCCTCGATATGTTCACCATCAGTACCTTTGCTCGATGTAGTGGCCATGTTTTAACGAGAAAGGTGTTTGTTGTTTGTTAATGAAGAGGACGTGTGGGTTGACTGTAACCGTTCTTCGCGTCTCCCTTGATCTCCCATTCCGGGGAAGGGAGCTTGATAAATAAACTTTGGGACGAGAGCATTTAAGGTGGGGTACACAGATTTTTAAGGGCATTACGGGGGGTGGCCATCTTTACATTTATTTAACTTTTGAGGGCTATTCCCAGAGGAGAAAATTCCATTACATTACTCAACGAATAGCAGTTGTAGAATCCCCGTCGTATTGTTATTGCACTAAACTCTACACTTTACAGTCCAATCCCTTGAAATTCGGCATCACATGTTGTCTAGGGGGTTAGGCAGGCGTTGTTCAAAATAACAATACGAGAAATGATCTGCACATAGAGACTTTATGCAGAAACCTTCCTATGCATGTGAACATTGGATGTAACTTGATATTAGGCGTTGCACAAACAGAAACAACCAAAAACCGAACCAAAGGTAGAAAATAATTAACGCTGCAGGCTACAACTAGTTTCAGATTGGATCTATATGACCGGAAAATTGTCTTGCTTTTTTTTTAATAACCCCACTCGGAAACTACGGGTCTTTCCACAGGCTATCATTAATCGGCCAATTATCTCCGATCATTTCTCATACTCCTGTCAAATCTCCAGTTTACGATCTCTTCGAATCGAAGGAGACGATAGGATAAGCCAAAAAGCCGGTACCTGACCTGGCGCTGTTTCGGGTACCTGGAGAGATTTAACGCCTAAGGGGCTTCTATATTTCGACATTTTTTACTTGCCTTGAGCTGAGCTGTAAGCTCATCAGTGATAGGTGTTAGCTGTGCCAGCAAACTTGAGACCTAAATTTGCCCCCGACCTCCCTGCATCCAACCGGACATTCCCCGCTTCATACACTTTTATCCTGGGATGTGCAAATAGTAATGACGATATATCCCTACCCAGGTGGTGGCACAATAACTCTCGACTTTGGAATTCTAGATGTTGAAACTTATAAAAGGGGGCCTTGGCAATCGCTACATCCGTCACATGTACTCTAGTAGCCTCGGCCTAAGATAGTAAGCGACCTTTTTCCCCACGGGGTTGCCGTCGCCAAGATTGCTTGTTCTGTCAAGCGAACAGGAAATCTACATATGCACTTGCGTATGGCGCTAGCTTGGGGAAGTGGATATTCCTTGATCTCTTGCATCTTTTGAGGATAGATATTAGAGCCCCGTGAGAAACTCGGGAGTTTTAAACTGAATGTATGACAGACAGTTTTAAACTGGTTAAAAACTGGCTGTCGAAAACCTGGGTGTCATGGTCATAAACTCAACAGCCATTTTGGGAGTGGGCTAGGGTAATTTTAGGGCAAAAATTGGTATTTAGGGTGGGTTAGGGTAATTTGGGTGGTCAAAATTAGAAAATTGAGTCTGAGTTTATGACAGTTTTCAGTTAAAAACAGCAGTTTATGACAGTCCGAGTTTATGACGCAGTTTATAACTCCAGCTCTGAGTTTGTCACGGGGCCCTAATAGATATAGCGGGGCTGGTAAGATCCGAAATATAAAAGAAAACAACTCAGACAGTTACAGGTGCGTTGGAGCCCAAATGGGCAGGTCGGAACGGATAAAAAACACTGGCGGCCGGCCGAGTGATGGGTCATGTACCCTAACCATGTAGATCTCAGGTTCCCGATTGGATGCAATTAGTCGTTCGCCGATCGTCAATTGGTTGGTGTGCAATGTCATTATCGCTTGAAGATACGATGGCCCAATTGGTATCGAAAAGGGTCTTCAACTGAGCGCATAGACTTGTTCGGAGACTGAGACTATCCGCAAACGATGTTTTCTCCGTGTGTAGAGCGCAAGCAGGACAACTTCCCTTGTTAATGTATCCCAGAAAGTGAAAGTTTAACGCTTTTGAGCAGCCCCTCTAGGTTGACGAGTTTATCCAAACTGATGTTATTTATCCATGACAGCGCGATGATAAATATTCGGTCTGATTCGATCCATAGCCGGGTTCACTGTCACGTTAGTTTAAACACACTCGCGCGTTCGTGGCATCACAACTGTGAAAGTTCTAAAGATGTTACTAAGCAGAGAGGATAAACACATCGGGGACCAAACGATGTTTATATATCTAACGGAACACTATGGGATTAGCAGGAAAACAGAAACTAGAGGGGAAGCTGGATACAATGTTATCGACATTCTCAAGGTGATAGGTCTGATATCTACATGTAGTATACCTCTTTGCAATCTTTGACTAACCTTGAGACTTTGATGAAAAGACAATACTGTACGGGCACCCATGAGAGATGAAGATTGATAATAGCAACTAGCTACCTCGCTGGATAGAGTGTTAAAGATCGAGAGACCGTTCACCAGGATGACGAGCGGCCTGAATGGGAGGTTTCGAGTGGAGCGATAATAATGGCGTGTTAGAGCACGACGTTGTCGTTGTTGCGAAGGCCTCCCAGACTCAATTTCCAGTCAGAGCAAGCCCCTCAACGTGGCCCTCTACTCTACCCCACTAATACCAAAAGACCCCAGGCTAGTTCATCGATTTCTGTACCCAAACAACTTTACCCCTCAATCGAATAGTCTGGTGGAGATTTTCCGGCGAAGGTAGAATCATAGATATTCGAATTCCTCGTCTTGACTAGTTTACGAAGGTTCAATTGAGCTTTCTATATGGAGTGGGAGGTTTTCTTCTACGTATTTAGACAAGCTACCATTAGAAAAAGCCACATCTTAGGCTCTCTTAAGGGAAGCCTCTAAAGGGCCAAAGGTATTGCGGGTTGTCAAAAATAATGGGACGCAACAGGGCAACGAATACAGCAACGACAACCCAACCCCGCCACCAACGAACGACAATACTAACGAAAATACATCTTGGGTCTCCAGTAGTTCTTATTATCACTTATCCTGTTTGTGGCCCCCTTGTGGTCGGTCGTGGTTGAGAGATTATTACGTTGCAATGAAGCCTGTTGCGTCCCATTATTTTTGACAACCCACAATACATACATGTACTGTATGTACATATATCAAATACCAGATCAGACCACTGGGATGAAGACCGATCTGCGGAGGAAAATGGAAACCGATCCAGCAAAGAACACAGATTACCACCACCCACGTACGGCATCAGCTCTCAGATTTATCCCTAAGCACTCGCCTCGATGAAAACCGCTGGCTCGTTCGTGGTCGATAATAAAGCGCCGCAACCAGCACCGGTTGCAATCTAATTGGTTGAAGCGACGATTCGTAGGAGGAATGAAATTGATATGGATCGTATCCAGACTATGGCTTAGAAATCTTGTCTCGGGGGGGGGGGGGGGCACCATGTTGGATCTGATCTAGGGGATGAGGGGGTTGTACACAGTGAGTTTAGGGTTTATCAGCACTTTCTTTACTCGTTGGTATCTACTCTGACTAGGCATAAAGAAGATCCATGTATGTAACCCAGCATTCATACACTACTCCTATTCAAAATATTAAACTGAGTCTTTAGTTGGGCTAATGTGTCACGATCAATCAGTTGGGTCATGGGATATCACTCGCGACAAATATCTGTTGGGACCAACTACGATATAGGGGCCCGTTATGCGTACACTACTTACAACCACAAACATGAAGTTCTAGGATGTTCAGCATATGTGTAATGGTCTTGCAAATCATATTGACATACATACACACATACCCAAGAACATCGGAGGAGGAGATTGTTACTCGTAGCTATCTACGTTTATGACTACATCATTTACAGGTACATGTAGATATTGACCAAATCACCCAGAAAACGGGCCAGATGGCGTGATATACTGAGACATGTGTTTAGAAATCTAGCATCGTCCTATCTCGTTCAGGGTGCTCTTTAGCAACATTTATTTCACCACACGCACCGTCTAACTGGTCGCCTGAGCCCAAAATAAAGAATCGATAAACTATAAACAGGGGTTTATTGGTATATGTGGGTACCCAGAGTGACTGCATGATATTGGGGATACACATGTGTCTGCATGAATTGCGTTTGTCGGGTGCGGGAATTAGAGTACTCCTTAAGCGAAATTTACACGATACCTACACTCTTGATAATCTATAAGGTTTAAATTTGTGCTCTGTAAATACCATCTGTAACTTAATTCCAACCGATGAGGATGTACATATCCACATACTAGTAGGCTTTGTTTGTCTAGCAAAGGTTTGAATTTTCCATAAATGCAGCACTCCCACGACTCGTGTGTTTCCTAAACCGTCAATGACATGAGCAATGTGGGATGGATATGTACATGTATGACGATTTAGGGATATTTATCCAGTGTTTCTCCCATGAGCTTACTCCTCGGTCATTATAAATGAGATTCTTAGTGGTTATGTTTGCTGATAACGAACCCGCGTAAACAAATGTTTCGGGAGATCGACCTGGGAGTGATATCTCATGATTCGACATTCCCTCTTGGCTACACGTACTCCGGCTCCTGTATATACATGCAGAAGTACATAAGTACATGTAATTAATGTGTGCTAGTTCTGCTCGGATTTTGCCTACAGATAAATAAGCCAGCTCTACCCCATAGGATGAGATCACAATCCACTAGCGCAACTCTCTGAAGTTCAAAAATTCCATCATGTTGAAGATCACGCGGTCATGCATATGCATCATGGTCTTGGGCTTACTAAATTTCTTGGCCCGCCCACTCTGACCTTCATGCCTACCCCCGTACGTTGCCCCTCATCGACTTCTCCCCAAGCCGTGACCTGCGGAAATCTCCCTCTGACTCTGACTAATTTACCACCACATTTATGCACTACCTTTATGCACCGTGGTGGGGTAGACACACCAAGTGGGCTGAGACCCTGCTTTACGTGAGAGCGAGCTTAGAGAAGGCGAGGGCGAGGGTTCCCTGGATTGTTGCGTCTCTAGGGCCGGCCAGACTTCCACTCTGATCATGATACTAGGCAGAATTCAGACCCTTTTTACCCAGCCTTACGCTTGCGCAGGAACACGCATCACATGCGCATATTAACAAGGAGCCAACTTCCTGCTACATAGCCTCTAGGTGACACCTCTTCTAGAAAAATCGCCGATCCGATAATCTCCCTTCAAGAGAGGGAGCTTCTATATCAAGAATTTCTATTTTTGTTGTGCGCTTTAGCTTGACTGATGCAGTGGTACATACTCTAGTATCGACATCGCCGCCGGCCACTGCAGAACTGCAAGTGGTGGCTTGTGCCTGTATCAGATATATTGCATAATATAAAACATCGACACAAGTAGAATAGGTACATGTAGGTACCCCAAGTACATGTACATGCACCTTGAAGATCGTGTTTGAGCTCGCCGCGAAACTTTGCGCAAAGGCCACTTGCCCAACTCTGCGTGTGACATCAATTGCGGGTTTAGTGCTCTCGAGTACGTAGGTATATCATCCACAATTCAATTCTACTTCTGAATACTTTAGAGCACGCACACACCTCAAGTGTACTCTAGAGCACCTACATACAATGCATAAATCCATTCCCTGGGAAGATCCTGCTTCCCTGTGAGTCGAGGGAGGCCTTGAAGCCTTCCCGCTCTAGCATTGATCACCATGTTGACAGTGCCCTCACCCTCACATACACTATGGACCCAGTAAGTTGATCCACAACGTCATAAATGTGACCCCAGACGTCTTCATTGCTACATACTGACAAAAGGAAATCTTGAGACAGTGTAACCCCCGGGTCCTGTTACCCCCTGACGCAATGCGCGGTAGAAGGGTGTAAAGTAATATAGATACAGAGAAATAGAAATAGATATCATGAAATGTAGGTAAAAAAATGGAAAGGCCTAAAACATAGGGATAATATAATACAGAGAATTCCTAGAAAGAGGAAAAAGAAAAGCAACATAGCGGCAAGGTATAGTCCCCAAATCGCAAGATATACAGCCCAGAACCAAAAAATACCACCGGCTGTAAGGATAAGCAAAAAGAAATATAGCTTCTCGAAGTCCCACAAAACACCCCCCCCCCTCCCTTTCCCACGCCCCCCCTAAAAAAAAAAGAAACCAGTACGTGAACGCTCCAAAACAATAGACTCTTACCAGTCTTCCAATAAAAAAAGTTAAAAATCTAAGAAAAAACAAATGTATTTAGTCCTCTTCCATTAGTGAGTCCTCGGTGTCCCGCCACTCTCTAGCTTGAACAGAAAGCCTTTTGACTCCAGGTATTCTTTCCGAGTAGAGAGATTCACAAGCAGTTCTATAAGATGAGCAATTAGATTTGCATATTTTAGCAAAGAAAGTTGATGTAGCACATACCTGAAGGTGATAGCTCTCTGTGATGATATAACGCCGATTGCTTGCAAGACAGCTTTTCTAGAATCTCTTGCAAAGACTGCAGGATGACCAATCCATTCAAGGGCAGACTCCAACTCTGCATCCAGAGCTGATACGGTGGTGGGATCGATACCGGTAGCAGGGGTGAAAATGTGTTCGAGGGGAGGTGTTGCGGTGAATGTCTGCTGGTGCAGATTTGATAAAGATACGGCACCCTCCGGAAGTTCGGGCAACGGCATATTCGGGGATGGCGCGGGCAAAGGCGGCAATCCGCCTTTACCCAATCCTTTGAGAATGGTCCGAGTTTCGCTGAGCAGCTTCTGAGCATGGTCATGTTGATTACGAGAGACGAGTACCAAAGCTCTGCTCAACATATCTGAAGTTAATAACTCCATACGCCTTTGGACTACCATAGGATGTGGTGGGATTGGCGGAGAGCCAGGTCGACCAGTCTTCTTTGAGTTAGACGGTGGTAACATTGTGATCGCAAGTAGGTGCGGTCGTGACAATTGAGACAGAGTTCCATCTCTTTGAAGATCCCCGAATGTCAAATCGGCTAGAATTAGAGGAACCTCTTCAATGCTGACTGTTCTCTGTTCATCTTGATCTGTTGAACCTCCCAGAGCCTCCAATCCGGACACAATAGATTCCCACGCATCCTGAGGAGCGGTGTCGCCTTGAGAGTTGTCAGGTGATATTACGAGTTGAACCAAAATATCTTTCAAGAAAAGGTTAGTTTGGATAAATAGTGTTATATCGGACCAATGTCATGTAAACATACCCTTCTTATCCCCGAAATGAAGATCGCCCAAAGATGCCTCTGCTTCACGTCCGGTTGCCCTCTTCGATACATGTAAAGCACCGCTGATCTTGTGGAATCTTGCTGGTGAGCCTTCTGGGAGTTTGAGCTTAAGCTTGGCGTTCTGGTGTGAAAGCGTCTGTAATGACCCAACACAACCCGCAACACACTCTCTCAGCATCATCCAATCCTTGACGTATGTATATTGTCCCTTAGTCCTTGTCGACATCTCCATGATTGTATCAGGCTTGTGGGTGAGACCAAGGCCAAAAGAGTGAATCGTAATCCTATATGTCTGTAAGCCTTGAACAATTGTGAATAATGGACGAGTATATACTTCGCAGCTTCAGCCCTCGATACTACAAAGTCGACATTTTCGGTTTCTGAAGTCGATGAGTCACTGATTAAGAGAATCGACGCAATTGGATTGCTCGACTTCCGCTGCATCAATAAGTCCATCGCAACATTTGCCCCATCAACTACATCGGTCCGCAAGGTCTTCTGCCCCACCGGGCGGATGGAGTGGATGGCCTTTCCCCATCCAGTCCAATTTTTTGCTAGCAACGAAGTCAAAGGAACGCCGCCACTACTGGAACCGAAACTAACTAGGCCCATCCTGTCCCTTTCCCCAAGGTTTTGAACAAGGAACTTGAGTGCATCCCGAAGTAAATTGATCTTAAGACCTTGCATTGATGAAGATACCGGGATAACAACGACCACATCAAGGGGAATGTGCATAGATTGAGGAATGTTCTGTCTTCCTCCTCTGATGGACGCAGTATACTCAGTAGGTGCAGTGACGACCGATCGACTCCCCCCATGTCCGCCACTATAGGTTGAGTTTACAGAGGATACTCGCCTTGTTGTCTTCATGGTGCGATAATCATCATCATCGACATCAGAAATTGATTGCACTTTCTCATCGTACTGAGGACTGCGCGATGGAGCAGGATCAACAGAATTGAGGTCAAGTAAAGCGCGTTGCCATTGATCCAACTGAGCGTGATTGGGAAACAAAAGGTGAAATTGGGGAAGCTCGGCTACAGAGAGATTGAGGGTGAGGATATGCATGTTGTCATCTGTGTTGTTCGATTAGTAAAATTTATTTAACTAAGAGTGAATGCTGAAAGAGACGTACCTCGATTGCTTGAGTCGTTGACTTTCTTTAAATGCTTTTTGATGAGAATTGAACCTTTCAAGGTGCATTTTACAGCCCTTATCTTTTTTTGCCCGTTAGACCATTGGGAAGCAGATGAGGAAACCTTCTTCTCTTTGACGCAAATGAGCATTTCAGAGAAAAGATAACATTCCAGTTCCTGCCAGGCCTGGCAGTCCTTTCCAACTCTGATGGTTCCGTGAAGACGTAGCTTTCCAAACCTATTGAAACTTAGAGATGATCATTAAACCAAGTTCCTTGGGTGTCCTACCTAGCAAAATCAAGACCATGCCAATTTTCAACCCTCAAACGGAGGTCCTCAGTGATGGAAGCAAGGGCCTCCAACTCCCGCTCCCTTTCCGCCTCACGTTCTCTCTGCTGTCGTGTTGATGAACTCTCTCTCTCAAAAGAGTACTGGCTTCGGCCTGTTGGGCTTGGGGGCTGATATTGTTGGTCATATGCTGCTGGTAGGGATGGTATTGGCGGGACCTCCTCGTTGTACATGGGCTGCCATTTCCTTTGCGGTACTTCTATTGTAACAAGGCACGTCAAACTCTGTTGGACTTTGGAACGCGTGAGTGTTGGAAATTCGCTCTTAACCGTAACGGTAGGAGGATGTATCGGATTGGCCATTGAATTCCGCGGACTTAGCTCGCTCTCCATGCTTTGGATATCATAATCATGACGGCGAACAGGTGCTGCTGCGCTATTTGGATCTGCGTAGCCCTCACTAGCACTGACAGAGGTACCACTGTTATTGCGCCAATGTCCGCTGTCGTGTTGTCGTTGACTCGAGTCTCTTGTTTCATTGCGGCTCTCCGCCCTACCATCTCTATTCAAACTTGATGTTCTGCTGCCTTGTCGACTCCGAGCCCTGCTACCGTAGTTCTCATATTGGGGGGAGGCCAGATCCCTTTCCCTCTCTCTTTCCCGCTCCCGCTCTCGTTCCCTTTCCCTTTCCCTTTCGCCCTCTCTCTCTCTTTCCCGCTCCCGCTCCCGCTCCCGCTCCCGTTCCCTTTCCCTTTCCCTTTCCCTTTCCCGTTCACGCTCCCTCTCCCTGGGCTGTTCTCGGCTGTCTGCAACCGATACCGATCTAACGATACTGCTAAGTTTTTCTGCACCAAGTTAGTATTCACAAGTCTAGGTGGTTCCTAGGTAGACACGAACCTATATCAAGAACATTTCCACCACGACTAGTATCTAGTCCTAGTGGGGCATGACACTCAGGGCAATATTGAGAATCGACCTCTTTAATATACTCATAAAAACAGGCCTCATGGGCAACATGGCTACATGAAAATTGAAGGATACGCTCCCCACGTAGTGTGTGCTCTAAAGGTTCCTCGCAAGCTGCACAATGACTCCCGACAAATGTTCTATCGCGACGGCTCCGCCCGCGATCCATGTCTAGCATACCTGCCATAGTGCTTGGTCGATGTTGGGATTGAGAATCTGCTGAGGTGACAGAAGGTGGTCGAATAGTTGATACTATTGATGGGGCGGCTGATCGTGTAGAGACTGAATGATTGCTGTCAGTATATTGCTCGCCGATGTGGGAATCGCTAGCAAGGCGACGAATACCGAATTGTCGCTGGCGTGAGGGTGGGAGGCCAACAAAAGCGTTGCCCGAACTTCCCGAAACACAGGACTCAGCAGGGGAGCGAAGCTTGCTGCTGCGACGACCACTTAGCAAGCCACGACGATACCACTGGGGGGATTCTTCCTTCGTGCTGGGAGGTCTTGAGGAACGAAAGCTCGTCATGTCCCGTTGGGATGGGCGTTTAACGGCTTTTGGGGGTTGTTAGAGGTTAACAACCAATGTGATGGGTGTGAGCCGGAAAAATAGAGGACAATAAATGGGAGTGGCAGGAAGAAGAAGGGGGGTGTAAGAGATGTGCGATGGGGGTGTGGTTGGGGGATAATTGGGAATGGGATGGGATGGGGATGTAATGTGGTGGGAATAGGTAGTGTAGTACTGGTAGGGGAAAGAAGATCGCAGCGATCCGACCGCCTGTCGGAACGTGGTAAATCTCGTCAAACAGGTGTGACCCAGGCTAGCGCTGTTAGGTGAGGGCGTTACGGCGCGCAACTGTATTAATATGTGGTATATGTATAGACTGCCTGTCTGCCTGACCCAAGGTGGGATTTTGCAGTTCCTGTCGAGTATGCCGCTGAATGTCTAAAGCTGTACCTTTACCTCTTTCTTCCTTTCTGGGTCTCTGGGATACTTGAACCGCCCAAAACACTCAATGACAGCCAAATAAAGGTTAAGGTAAAAATACTCCTTTTGAAAAGGGAAAAGGCAGTAGGGATGAAGACAGCCCGGATCCTCGATATAAGCAAGGATGACAGCGGCTTCGGTCTTTGACAGGGTTGTACTGCGGAGTAGAGTATGTTTGAAGTATGTAGTAATCGGCGGCGCGGGGGGTAAACAGTTACGGAGAAAAGCAAGAGGTGAGAAAAGAGTACGGAGGATTGAACTGGTAGGTAGCAGCAATAATAGCTGTTAGTTAATCAGTATGTAGCAGTAGTAGGTGAACGTAGGACTTTGCGATATTTGTGTTTCTTCTGGAAGTTGGTGATGCAAGCATGTCGGATGAAGAGTGTATGTAAGTGCGTGGCAGCTACCAATACAACACAGTTAACGGCATCTGATAGGTACATGTGTATATGCAAATTTGATTATTACTTTGATATGGTTGTTCCGTACGTGGAAGTTTCAACAGGCACAAGTATAATAGCTGTAGAAGTAAAGGGTGTTTATTTACACACACGGCGTGACACACAAGGCGTATCTGTTGAGCATGATGGGGCGACAGACGTCGAACGATAGCGGCTCACATGTCCCTACCTTTTTCGCTTTGTTTCTTTCTTGATTGTTCATCCTATCACGCCCTTGCATCTAAGAGGTCTCGGTGAAGCATAGCTTGCAGTGCCCAAACGAGCGTTTCCTCGGCCAGTCTAGTCCTTTCTGGGTAAGCGGCTAATACCACTAATACCACTTCATCCATGTTCCAATAGAACGGGCCAAGATTTTATGAGGGCTCTTTCCCCGTTTCATCACCGAAATCCCATTTAAAGGAGATGTGGGAATCCCTGCATATGTTTGGTGAAATCGAAACATCTCTTCAGCTGCCACCTGTCAAGTCACTCACCGGAGTAAACTACGTAAACTTTAGTGATGTTTTCCAGCCTTATGTAGGGTTTCTACAAAGTGCAAGAAAAAAAGGGTTAGGTCACTAGTACCAGTGCTACTCTACATGTAGGCGGTACTACTAAGTACAAGTACCTACTGCTCAGTACAACCACACGACACCTGCAGCTACAGCGAGAGGTAAAATTATTGTAGAAACAGGGGTCTAAAAACAGGGTTTCTATGGCTGGGCAAGCCAATAGGACTCCTCCCATATTTCTACAATAATCTTACCGCAAGCTGTACTATTTTGTGTTTTGTACCCTGGCTAATAGTGGCTGTCACGGCGTGAGCGTTTTGTTAAGTATTCGATCACCACATGCGTCATCCAAGACCCTGGTCTGGAAAATCCACTACAAACGCTGGCTCTGTGCGCGTTGACTTCCCCCCTCTTTCCTTACCTACATGTACTGGACAAACTTGAAGGCCAATGCACAAAAGTTCATGGGTCGTTCGTTGGGAACAAAAAATCATTAAGGGCTAGCACGAGGAGGTAGGAGAAGTCTACAAGTAGAAAGTGAAAGGATTCATCCCTCCATCCCCTAGCGCCGGTTTTCCACGTGCCGTGCTAATGTTTAATCAGGTACAGTTCCAGCCCTTGATTAGCGATTATTTGACTGCGAATATCAACCTATGTGTGCTCGAACCTCGGACACCCTTGAAGATGAAATTAGCGCGGCCGTTTTGGCTCGTGGAGCTTCAGCCAATGTGATGTTCTTTGTATCTTATTACCTTATTACCAGCGCCTCTCCGACGCCTCCTCCACATTACGAATCGATATTGAGGAAACAAAAAAGCCACCATCACGGAGACGAACAAGAAAGCAGTCAAAAGCCGTATTCTGGAAGCTCTATAAGGTCCCCCGGGTACATATAAGGGGAATTAAAGGAAGCGAGAACTCTTACGGTGGGGGCCGGACCGCCTTCCCCTGACATATGTCATTTTACCAAGGGATGCCTACTAGCACCACGCAACTCAAAAGTGATTCCAGCAAAAGGGCGTCCTTAAAGATTCCCATCCCCATTCATGCGCAGCGATTTTCTGATAAAGGATCCAAAGCCATCCTTCCTAAAACCTAACCACAGTACCAATGAGCCAGGCACCAATCTCCTGAGAAACGTAAGATCCTTAAGTGGCCCTCTCGCCCAACTACTAAGTAGGTGGAAATTGTAATTGCGTCTTTTTGGACAAGAACCGTTTCAAGAAGCGTACAGCACTTCCTCCATGGGAATTAGTAGCTACAGAACAGAGACTTTACTTTTCATACATACAGCTGCAGGTGTGTATCAACATTCGGATTCTGTGAATTCATCTGCGGCAAAATTATAGACGAAGCGGCACATCTAACCTGGGCACAAAATGTGGCGTGTTATACAGCCTTTTTACCGAAAACTTCATGGTGACCCAGGAAAAAAGGATTACCAGGAGTACCATGTATCTGTTTGAGCAGCGAGTACTATGCCGCACAATTGATACCAAATAGTAGGGCTTTTAGCACCCTGGATTTCGAAAGATACCACCTCCTCATTGTAAAAGCTGGTGGTGCAACACTGCGAATATCAAAGGCACCTGACAAAAGAAAAAGTAGCACCAGGAACCTGGTCTAGTTTTAAATGATACCTTGACTATTGTATCCCTATAACCGGAAATATCAATGAAAAGCAGGAGCCGAAACCCAGCAAGATGGATCCGTGTTGGAATACCCACGATTTCGAGTTTACCACTTACATCAACCCATTGGAACTCCAAACACCTATATAGGTACGCAGGTCATACAAAACTCCAGGTTTAGGAAACCTCCGGAGATGGAGGGTATGAAGACGCAGAATACTGGTATGGGATTGAATACCGATATTTCTGGGATATACGCCCATGGGCTTAAAGCAAAGTACTGGTAGAAAAGTGCTTGCTGATTGGCTTAAGTCACGGGAATATGCATACACCACCAGTTTTCCTCCCACCACTTTGCTTTAAGCCCATGGGCGTATATCCCAGAAATATCGGTAATTCTTTTACAGAGCGGGGTTCATATAGAATTGTGTGTTCCAGCTCCTTGCTACATAGTTTTATCAAACCTTCCTCGCTTATCTCCGCGCCTCTCCGCGCCATGTTCCTTTGGGTCCACGGGTGTCGTGTAGTAGGTATATTATCGCGGCAAGTCATTGCGAAGTTTATACACAACTGTAATAATCGCATGTCATGCTTGACATAATAACTCGGCAGTTCCCATAACAATAGAGTACAGTCGCAACTCGATATGCCGGATTGCCAAGATTCGAAGGATTTCATACGGGATAGCAAAAAATCCGGGGTAGCAAATTGATTTTGCAGTAAAAAAAACCAAAACCCCAGAGGATTTCGTACGGGATAGCAAGGGATCCGGCGTATTGAGATCCGGCATATCGAGTTGTGACTGTAATATTTGGGACTTCCGGTGTGGACCCTGCACAACATACTGGTTTGATTCATGGTCACAAATGGACGACAGATCAGTAAATACATACATTGGTCTGTGACCTTCCAAGTTCCAACTACATAACTCCCTTGAAGGCACTCTAGAGTAGATACCCCCACAGCGGCTCAGGTGGGAACGGGAAGGAGGCTGGTTGTTTTTTTCCGTAAAACCACATGTGGACTCCGGGCTCAAATTGAAGTTGTCCCGGCCCGCCCGGCGAAACCCTTGACACTGATCGACCTTTCGGATCCTTCCAACATGTTGACTGTGAGGTTTCGCCGAATCCACACCCCATCACAACAACCAACGGGCCACAATTTCATGCCCAATGCTAGGTCGAAATAATCTGGCCAGTCGTTTATCTTCCATAGATAAAACAAGACACGTCTTTGATGGAATTAATACTCTAGGTAGATTGGCGAGCTAGCTCAGCATTGGTAACTTGACACGTTAATGGGGTTCTCTTCTCCATTTTGACACATGTAGCTGCCCAGCAGAGGTGAACCAAAACCAAGGTTAGGCCCGAAAATCACCGGGTTGCATTACACTATTTGTATCAACATCCTAGTAAGTTGGGACACATGAAAATCCGGAGAAAGACAGCTGTTTGACAGCTACCACCAAGCGGGGGTTTCCTGGCTCCCTCTCGTGCTACATTAAGTACATGTATTGTACATGAATGCAATGGGAAGTACTGCATGTACATGTACCCAAATGTAGTGCACGATGATGAATCCCCTATAGACTTTTAAAAGCCCCATTATATGCAGCGCAATTGTCCTGAGAAGCCCAATTGCACATTCACGTTCATTCTCGCAGTTTGCCATTGTGTCTTTCTTAGTAAAAGTGTGCCCCTGAAGATCTAGATATCAGTTGCGGTCTCAAGTACACATGTATGGAATATCCACGTCTCCTTTGGCATTACATATACATAGATCGTTGAAGAACGTCGCGTTTGTGATCTGATCTAAACGTGCCTTCGTTAGAAAACGGGATACTGGACTAGTGAATCTCTCCATCCAAGACACCTCGATTCCGATCTTGCCTAGTCTCAAGCTAGAATTGTGCCCAAGCTTTGAGAAACGACAGGATATCTTTCACCGGCCGTTGGGTGATACTCAGAACGGAGATGTACTCCATCCAATAGCAGTACTAGTGTCATCTGTTCTACAACATCGCCGAGTGATAACATGTGATCTCGACTGTATCACTTATATATAACTTGCCGGCCCCACTCTGTTGTGAACCTCTCAGCAGATGCAGTGGGTGACTTTCCTGGAGTAAGTACCTCCCGAAGAACACGGACGGCATACTTGAAAACAGATCAACATCCCTTATTTCCGGCCGAGCAACCAGACGGGTCCATGCACTTGGGCGATCAACAAATTAGCACAACAACTATCATCTGCCGGTCCACCTACTCTACAAACATCAGAACAGTGCAGATTACTGTATCCATCTGGTTCTCCTTTTATTTCCATTCAGTTTGTGACATCACCTTAAGTTTGGCCAATTGGCCGTTAATGGCTCCCAAAGCGAACCCTTTCCTGCTGCTTATCTTGCTGCACCTATATATATTACTCAACCTTCGTAACCCTAAGAGCCAGAGGCTCGCCGTGTGCTCGGGAATCACTTGCTCGGGGCATCGGGGGTTTGCCAGATGTGTACCGACCCGTTGACCGATTTACCCATTATAAAATGGGAAGCTCGCTCCCCCCGCATCGATAGCCGTGGCTGAGTTTGGATATCGAGTGCTGATCAGTTTGGAGGAGACTAAACAACAGGGTAGCCGTTGCGATACCCTCAATTATCCCGAAGCCCTAAACAAAGTAAATACAGTCACGGCATACAGTTTATGATTATGCACCTTGTGGATATGCGATATGCGTGTGCATATCTTATCCAAGACCACTCTTCTATCTTTACCAGATCAGGGTGTCACGCCTGGCCGGGCTACACAGACTTGCCTTAATGAATCTGAGGAGAACTCAAGTACATAATTGGTATAAATAGAGTGCTACTCTGCAGAGATATTGCTCTAGAACATTAAAGCTCACGCGACCTTTCTGTGAAAAGGAATACTAAGAAAAAAACAATGGGGCCAGATCCTGGAGAAATTGGATTGGAAAGAAGAGATTGAAGCCAGATCTTGGGCCTATGTCAAAAGAAAAATGCTATGTACTCCCAGCGTTTATGAGAGTAAATGATCTACAATATCCCATCTAGGCAATTGGATGAGTCTGCTGATCGCAACTTCCAACGACAGCTGTCAGAGCCGTATTCTGCTAGGTTCATGTCTCACGGAAGTCTAGCCAGAGTTACCCCCAGTCCCTGGCAGATGGCCCGTGTTAATGCACTTTATGCGACTGGCCCACTTCCCCTATATAGCTATTCCATCCAGTTAGGTGTCCTTAATTTGATAAACTCTCGGTATTCGATGAGGATGTCGAAACAAATATTCTATGGGATGCCTATGTCTCAGCCCGACACACAAAGTGCACTCGGATCAGGGGTGTAAATGTCTTACATTTTCAGATGGATATGTTATCATCTCGACCCGGCGAGTTATATGTTTGAAATCGATCGGATTCACTGTTGCAAGTCATTCTAGCGCCTTGCCTCGAGCCTTATGTGCATGTTGGTATAACATGCCTTGCAACTCGGAATTCTCCCTAGACACTCACCACCAATGGCCAAAGCGAAACATTGCCACTTATCTCGCAGGTGGCCGACAAGACAATATGTGACAAATGATGAGTAAATTGTTTACATCTAAACCTTTAGTTCTGGATATAGGCAAATTCCCGCGTCTTCATCAGTATTGACGAAAATACATCCACCGTTTCCTACAATGCCCCGACCGCCTGTCATAAGCATTGAGAAACCTAGGCGTCATGGATACTATATACCCATCTGGTTTCCATATCGAAATGAGCCAACAATACGTCAGTGGATTTCTATGGGAACATCTGAAAGTCTGAGCTTCAAAACAAAAGCCAGGTCCTTACTTGAGATGCCATCTAAAATTAGCCATACTGAATGAGACCAGCCTGAGACAGCATGATCATGACAGGAGTGCCTGTGCTCAAATTGACAACAAAGCTTAAAGATCTAGATTCTAGAAACACCAGTTGCATGAATATCTATCCTACGGTCTCGACCGTATTTAATTCAATTGCCTAGTAATAGAGTAGCTAGATATCATGTAAATCATGTAAATCATGTAAATCTGATCATGCTGTTGGTGAAGAAACAATTCCAACACAATATTGAATCAATCCTTATATGTAATTGAGACGAGTCGATTCTAAAGATCGATAAGCGCTTAGTACTTGTTTGGTTAGACAGAGAATGTAGTTCGTCACAGAGTATCACTCGAATGAGATTAAATTCCTAGAATGTGGGCTCAATTTGACTGATTTCTTTATATGGCCCAGTAATCACAAGATAAATGTAAATCTGTAATATCTTATCACCTTTAACTACATGTGCTTGTAATGTATGTAATAATAATACCCCACACAATACATGGGATGCCCGAAGACATCCAAGACGCCAAGAAACCCTCTCCTAAACAGCAGGGGGCGGGAACAAGCCTAGAGTAGAGCAGCCAGTCAAGGGAAATGCAAGGCACGTGACCTCGCTATATTATGCAGCAAGGTTAGGGCTCGTTAGAATTATGCCATAGGCTATGCCTGCATGCAGTTATTGTACCTAGAAACAATTCATATGATTTAAAAAAAATAGGGCTCGTTAGAATACGTGAGTGATGCTACATGACCCATGTATGTCACATCCAATTAATTAGTATTTTCATCGGGGGCGGCTATATACCTTACAGATATTGATAAGAGACAATTTTAAAGCCAATCAATGCCCCTCGTGCTCCAATCTGCACCCGGGTATGTATGCATATGTAGATGCACCCACTAAGCTTTTCAATCGCGGAGGATACATGCCGTATGTAAATCCATCTCGTGGACTTTGCTGACGACTCATTCCTAGAAATCTGTACGTGGGTATCCTTGGTACTATGGTACATGTACTTGTGATTATCTAGCTGGCCATAAACGTAACAAGTCGGGGGAATATCTGCCGACACAGACAGCGTATAAAGTACAAGCATTATCTCGCCTGAAAAAGGGTATTTTCTCTAAGTCACAAACAATTGCCAAGTTTACAATGAAGTTTTATTATAACGGTAGACTTACCACGGCTGTGTTTACCATTTTCTGGACTGCAACTTCTGCGCATGCAGCACCAACAATAACATTACCACTCTCTGCATTCACCTCTTCGGTCGAATCTGACAAGGCCGCAATCTACTACCCAAATACGTCGAATTCCACTCCGATTGTTCTCGGAAATGACGGATCACCGGCTGGTGGCTTTCATACGTGGAGTTTTCCCTCTGATTCAAGTCCGTCTCAGATGACCGAGCTAAATTTCAAATATACTGGAAGAACAAAATTAGTCGAATTTGTATACAATCTCGGTGGTAAAGATGTGATCGTGACTTTGAGTCAGTCTGATTCATTACTGCGGTTTTTTGACTCAGTATCAGTCAGCGAATTACCAGTCATGGGAGGGAGGAAAAAGATCTGGGGAGATTTTTCTAGCTGGTGTTTCTGGAAATCGGCAGAGGGGCACCAATATTTTTATCTTTTTGGAAAGAAAATCGTGTCTTTGTTTTTGATCAGGGAGGGGCAAAAGTCCGGGATTGAGGTTTTAGAGGTTTGGGTGTCCAGGTATGCAATAAATAAATACACAAGAGCGCTGATTGTCGGAAACCCATATAGATTCAATCATTCCCCGTCCCGATTGAAGCAAAGACTTGTATAGTTTCCTACAAGACGTCCTTTGTGTATTTTGGGGGTGATAGCGGGATCCTATATACCTTTCCGGCGCTCGAGTCCATAACGATCCCAGAAAATATAGCTGAGCTAGGGAAAGCCCCTGATGAAATTAATGGCCTGGCGATATATTCTGGCAATCTTTCCAACGATTATCTGCTTGTCGCTCTCAAAGAGTCCCTCAATATATACTCCGCATCGAATTTCACTCTCTTAGGAAGTGCTACATTCTCAGACGAACTTGAGCTAGGCGATATTGCATTATATCAACCAGCATTCGGTACAGCTTATCCAGATGGAATACTCGCATTCACTGCCGAAACGGACACGGGAAAAGCGTTTCGTATGAGTTCAATCAGTGAATTGTTCACTAGCCTTTCTTTGAAGCCAAACAAATCCTTTGAACCAAGGAAGGAAACCTGCAAGTATTGTACACCTGTCACAACCCTGAGTACTTGTCCTCAGGCACAGAATTGTTTCCTACATGGTTTTTGTACAAGTCTTACCACTTGCGACTGTTTCAACGGATTCAATGGAACTTCATGTGAGTCTATAACATGCCCAAACTCCTGTTCTTCACATGGAACATGTGTTTCTGGGGGGGGTTGTTCATGTATCGAACCTTGGGGTGGACCCGATTGTTCGTTCCTACTTGTCCAAGCAAAATATGAGACAGATCCAAATGGCAGTGATGGTGATGATCCGGCAATCTGGATTGCCCCTGGGAACAGCACGGAAAATTCCAGAATCATCACAACGACCAAGAGTGAACTTGGCGCTGGGTTTGGTGTTTTTGATTTGACGGGAAAGAAATTGCAGACTATGGCTGCAGAAGAGCCAAATAACGTCGATGTCATTTATGACTTCCCTGTAGGAAACAGGACGGCCGACCTGGTTTTCGCTGCCTGTCGAGGTGACAACACCCTCTGGTAAGCGCATCCAACTTTCCATCTCCATAATACCCTTCTAATTGAATTTCTAGTCTCTGCGAAATCACATCTTCCGGTGAATTAATATCCATCCCTGGAGGTACCCAACCCACTACGGTCGAGGACTTTGATGTCTACGGTTCGTGCGTCTACCGTTCATATATCTCTGGAAAACAGTATCTCTTCGTTAATTCAAAGACCTCCGAATACCTTCAATTTGAATTAACCTCCACGGTTGATGGTACTCTCAATACTACACTGGTTCGAACTTTCATGGGTGGAAATGGCGGACAAGTTGAAGGATGCGTTGCCGATGATGAGAATGGTTTTTTGATACTCGGCGAAGAGCCCTATGGCCTTTGGCGGTACGACGCAGAACCAAACGGTACAGATGAAGGATATCTCATCGACCATGTCAATACTGGAGGGAACTTGATTGCTGATGTTGAAGGTGTGACTCTGATATACGGGGAAACATCAACTGATGGCTACATTTTCGTTTCCTGCCAGGGGGTTAGTGCATATAACGTATATCAACGTGCACACCCGAACGAGTATGTGATGACTTTCTCAATTATCGCCGGTTCAGTGGATGGGGTCACCAACACAGATGGAATAACAGCAGTTGGCACATCACTGGGAAGCATCTTCCCAAGGGGGTTGATTGTGGTTCATGATGATGTGAATGAGGAATCCAACGGAACGGCCAGCAGCGAAGCAGCGTTTAAGCTAGTGGATCTAGGGGATGTGTTGGATGCTGGTGTGACAAAACACATGGGGCTTTTAGGATCTGTAAATCAAGGATGGAACCCAAGGGACAGATTATCAAAACATAACACTTAAGCCCCAATTAATAAGGCCTAGGATGCTGAATATAATAAAAAGTACATCCTACTGTATATAGCAAGCTGCCAGCTGATCACCGGAATCTACATGTATGTAGACCCCTGATTCGACCCTCAAATTGTAAAGTTATCACCTTTATCAGTTGGATATCTATAGCAGCTATTCACCAATGAATTAAACAAAAAAAAAAAGCTATTCACCAAGGGAATTAAGGAAAACGAGTGACCATTTATGATTCAGAACCAAAATGACGGCTATGCTAGCTGTAAATATTGAATTAACTACTATCTTCTTTCCATTCGGGCAGTTTTGCTTTGATTTGTGGCTTTGTTTAACTGGATACAAAACGTACATGTCTGCAGTATTGAATTTAAAGGAGAAAAAGGTTTATATGGCCGTCTTGAAGATACGCGCGCGCGTCATATCAAACAGCTGCACCAATTACAACCACACAAACCGAACTGCGAAAATATAAGGTTTTCGGGACGAAGCTATAAAAAAAAGTGCAAATAAATAGGTCTTAGGGCCCAAAGGGCTCGAATTAATTCCCCACATGTTTCAAAAGTCTTAGACATGGCAAAATGAGACACTGCTGTATCGATAGTTAATTATGGAAAATTTAGGTGCCCACTCTACATGTATGTATATGTACTATAGAGTAAGCACCTACTCGTACTCGTAGAGTAGAGTATGTAATCTCAGTCCTTAAATCGGTGCTCTACGGCCTTTTAAGTACTCAGTAGCTAGTAAGCCTAGATCCCTATTTCCGTAGTACTGTGGGGTTAGAACCATCTCAAGTAGTGTTACCGAGATCTTAGCAAGCTGGTCAGCTAGTTCGGGGTTTAGATAATGGACATGATGCAATTGCGCAAACCGCGAGAAGGTGCCTCGAGAGAACAAATATCATGTACATAACTAGTGGAGCTCATCTCTGGGTAAAAGTCTTCAGGTTATAAATTAGTAACTCAGGTAGCCTTGAGCAGTGGTATGTAAAATACACACATGTCATATTCGTATTGAGTACATGTAAGTACATCATAGAATGTACCTATTTCACTGTAAATGTATGCTACTTACGCGTATAATTATGAAGCCTCTAACAGTATGTTGTAGAGTATCGGGTCGTACAGGTACGTGCCTAGAAACACTATAGGCGTTGAATACCACTACAACCACTAAAGATCGTATTGTGTAGTTTAAACGGGAATCGCCAATGTCATTTTGTTGTGCTTTAGGCCTGGGTAGGCAGCGGAGCGGTTGGTGCCGGAGTGCATGCGGTTGGCCCTACACCTGATAAGCACACCGAATTGAAAACCCTCGATTTTTGCCGACCTGTCAGAGGGAAGCTCGGTCCTCATGGGTACATGTAGCCAGTGCTCTTTACTCTGCTCTACTACATGTACCTACCAGTGCCACCATCCTTGTAATGGGGTCTTAGACAGCCCACTGCTGCTGTTCGTCAAACTGCTGTTCTATGTATGGATGTGCACGCATACAGAAGTCATTCGCCCTAGAGTAGAGTACGTGCATCATATCCCCCCCGCTATCAGTTGAGCACCGAAGTACTCATTCTCATCCGTATCTTGTATCCCCATAACAACCATACCTCGTATTTATTTCCTTCTGCTGCATCGCTACAACAGCGGTGCTTTCGGGAATTCTGTTCTCTTGTAGCTGTGCTCCCCCGGTGGTGAGTTAGGAAGATGTAAGTGTTTCCGTCTCAATCCACCCCCACCCCTTTGTTCTTCCATCTGGGACAAAACGTCCAACGAGAGAGCTTCCGCGTAGTTGGCCGGTTGAACCCCTCATTCGGATTATCCGCTCTTATTGTGGCTCCTCCAAACCCCCGCTAAATCTTTCTTAAAGACAAGAAAATAATCCAAATTAAAAATCATTGAAGAGAGGGCGCAAGAAATATAAAGACTATCGGCTTTGAAAGATCTCCGCAGGACCATTGAACTCGTTCCACACGCGCTCCTCCACGACATCATCCTGGCCTACCTGGTCCGCATGGAGGCTGCTTTGAACGTCAGGGCACGTTGAATTTGTTCTTGTCTGGTATACCCCATGCTTGCACTTTCCATTCAATGGTGCCATTGCACCCAAACTTGCTCCCTACTGTGCCAAATAAACCCCGACTTCCTGCTGACCCCAGTCAGATTAAATCACAATGGCCACCCCACCGAAACACTCTTCACCCTCAGATGGGCGGAAGTCGCCCAGTAACCGAAAGGTCCCTCATGCCCTGACAACAACCTTCTTCGCAAAGTCAAAAAAATCTGGAGAGGCGAGAAGTCCTACATTCCCATCACCTACGATTCAGATGAGAGGCTATAGCAACAGACAAGGTGGTGGTGAAGATGTGGAAAGCAGCGAGATGAGATCAGAGCCTATCGGTATCCCACAATCTCCAAGCGTCGCATCAAACCGGCCAAAGAAGCTCGCGCCTAATACATTTAACTCTCATTACCGGACAATTTCGCGATCTATGAATGATTTGGGGAACATCTTCTCACGCGGCCGATCTCCTCCAAATCGAGAACCTTCTCCACGGCGTGCTGGTGGTGGACCATTGAATACGCTTCCAGAAGGAAGACGGAAGGACAAGCCTGACTCTCCTAGATTAAGGACTATAGAAAGTAGAAGTGTTCCCTCGATATCAGTAATGCAACACGGGGAATATGTCTCCCGAGAATCGATTGTGAAGGAAGGTTGGGTGAATATGATAGATTCAAATTCAGTCAAGAAAGGTCCCTTGCGCGAGGCGTGGAAGCTCCAGCACATTATTATCACTGGCGGGTATCTCATGCTCTACAAACCATCATCTAGTCTACAGATAAGATCTTTCGATATCAGTGCAGCTCCATCAAGTCCACCGAGGCCTCAAAGTGCCCCTGCCACAGCTGCAGCCTCGTTTAATGTCTCGACTCTCCGGCACAAAAGCACCAGCAGGCATCCAGAACTAGTCCTTGGTGCAGATGGTGCAATTCTAGGTGGAACAGTTGAAGCCCTTTGCCATGAACTGATGTTTACGGATAACGAGAATGACCAGTTTGTCCAAGGCGCAACTCGAACTTTAGCTGGTTGGACAAGCCCGGAAACTGCTCTGTCGATTTTTATAGAACTTACAACCTTGAGAGACTTGTCGGCTAGGGTTGCATGGGTTCTTACTTTGTTCATTGAGTCCGCTCCCGGAATGCTACTAGAACCTGGTTGCTACAACTCTGCACGGCTTTTACTTGAGAAAGGAATAACTCCACATAACCCTAACCTTGCAAAAGACCTGAGGGCTGGGATAGAGGCTAGGGCCAGTCGTTTACAAGAAGAATTAAGCGCTCCTGCTGACCCAATGAAAGGTGATTGCCCCCGCATATTGCATATATTGAATTTAACTTGCTGATGTTATGATAGAGCCCTCAACGCCTAGCTCCACTGATATATTCAGTACACTATCAACATCACTCCCCACGGAAGAATTTATGCGACTAAATCCTGAAACCTTTGCCACTCAAGTCCATCTTTTTCACCTCAAGTACCTTCAAGCGTGGAACCCAGAAAATGATCTCTCACTGCTTCTCGCGTCACCTCACCTACCTCCGCCCACACACAGAAACCCTTTAATATTCACATCAACTAATATACATTTCCTTGGTGAGCGAGTACTTAGCCATGTATTATCTGGAGATTCAACGGCCAATTCAGTCGATCGACGTGCTTCTATCTTGTCCCAATGGCTCAAGGTCGGAAGTCTGCTACGGAAAAAGGCCGATATGGTTGGATACTTGGCTATAGTTATGGCAGTATTGTCTCCCCCCATTCTTCGGTTGCGTGAGACATGGAGTTTACTCGATAATTCCTTAATTGAAGACATAGAGAATGGTGCAAAACTTATGAGGATCTTGGAGAGACGACGCCTTGAAGAAAGTGATAGCTACGATCATGGCCGCGTACTAGTTCCAGATTTATCGGAAGAGGGATTGTTCTTGTCGGAGGTTGTGCCGTATTTTGGAGACTTATGTCACTGCATGGATGAAGCATATGCGAGCCGTGTTCGGAATGTCGACTATCCTAAATTTATTCAAGGAATGGAAGCCATTTTCAATTCATTAGAGAAATGGAGAGAAGAATGGGTTGACGCTGGTTTGGGCCTCGATCGTGTGGAGAAGAAGACACCTCGGGAGGTCGAGCAGATACAAAAATGTCTTTTTACTTTGAATCTCAACAACAAAACCCCCCCTTCTACAAACTCTACAACTTTTTTCGATATGTCTTTGGCATGCGAACCCTCCTCAACTGGGATGTATCTCCATTCGCATTATCACCAGCGCCTTCCTCTTAGTACCGGCGCCCATGTGCCTCTCGTCTTCACGGATGTTCTTCCCAGCTTCTCTTTATTTGATAGAGAAGATACCTTAGCAATTTCAGGCTCCCTTCACAAAAAGACACCAAGCTCTGGGTTAGCATCACCAAGTTACGGCCCTGGGGTACAGTCCCAGCAGCAATCCGGGCCTTCTCAATCCAATCAGAACCTGAGACCACCAACCTCCTCAGGTCAACAAATTATTAGGCGCACACGATCTTTCCCGCCGTCAAATGACACATCACAAACAACTGGATATGATGACCTGGACTATACAACACGAGAGAGGACTGCAGGGCTACACGGTGGGGATAATGCAATGTTACGTGCAATTCGAGATGTTGCTGGAGTGGGCCAACAATTGTTTTATTCAAAAGATGGTGAATTGGTGTTGAAATCGATTACTGAGGATGCATATTCGTCAAGGCCTTCAAGCGTCATTGAAACTACTAACAAAAGAGTGAGTGGTTCATCTAGAAGAATATCAGCACAGGTTTACAGTAACAGTACGTCACCTCGTATATCGGCCCATGGAGATATAAGCGTACCACAAACGCCTGTTCGTGACGGTTTTGAACTCGAAAGCTTCATGCCTGTGGTGTCTAAAGGAGGGACCCTGGAAAGATTAGTGGACATTCTGGTCTTAGGTGTGGAAGATTTTAGTAAACGGATGAACGCTTCTGAGAGCAATTCACCGCCGCCAGAAAGGCCACCTCTATTAAAAATGAACATGGATGTTTTTACAATAACTTTCTTTGCCACGTTTCGGAGGTAAGGCCCCTTTCCCTTCCGCTTTGCGACGTATATTCTCGCCTTGATCGTACTAATCAAAAGCAGTTACTGTTCGCCCATAGTCCTTATTGATTATTTAAAGAAGCGTCTTCTCGGGTCAAAATCAGCTGCAACCTTATCTAACGACGAGAGTGATGATGTCGTGTTTCCAGATTGGACTGGCCCGGATAATGTCAGTGATGAGCGTATAGATTGGAACCTTGTCGCAAGGATTCATATCGGGATTCTGGAGGCGATGAACATCTGGATATCTGAATTCTATATAGATTTTCATTCTGACCAAACTCTGGGGGATTCCTTTGTCTCCTTCCTAAGCATTGCTTCGAAGGAGTTATCAAACTGGAGAGATCTTGGGCCTGAACATGGCTATCTTCAAAGACAAGCCGATCAGATAAATGACCTTTGGTATGATATCCGGGCCAAGTTTGCAAAACTCAGTTTTACGCCTCTGCGGTACCCAATCCAACCAACACCACCTCAAACACCGGAAGAGCTAGAAATCCGTCACACGAATGATATTTCTGTAATCGAGGATTTTGTGGAAAAGCTTGAGCGAAAGGTCCGCGACTTGTTTCGTATGGTTAAACTGGTCGATTGGATGGTGGCCTTTGAGATTTTTGAAACACAGAGCTCTGAGCCTCTTGGATTCTTCGCCTCAAAAGCTTCGACTATGTCACACGATGATGATGAAGTTCTCCAAGATATCTTTTCCCTATTAAGCAGCATACGCCAGGGTAACTCGTCGATTCCAGTATTAGACACTCTCCCGAAGTCTCTAAAAGAATTATGTGGATTGCGGACAGATATAATGAACTGGGTTCTTGCACAGATTGTGGATCCTGGACTTAACGCCGAACGGCGAGCTCACCGGATATCTACACTTCTGAAATGCTTGGCAATATCGCGAAAACGTATGTCTGGGATGGACTTGATTGAAGACTATCAGTCTGGGGCAACCCGTCAACATGTGCCTTCTTTCGTTGCTGGTGCCATAGCGGCCGCGCTTGTTCGTCCAGAGAGTAGGTGTTTTAGTTATGCCTGGCTAATGGCTGTGCGAATGGCTTTCGCACCAACCCAACAGGTTGACTCCTTAGAGGCTGTCATTCCGAAGGAGATCAAAGGAGCGCAATGTACACAACCTATGACTCCCTGCGCTGGGTGGATTATGGAGCGTCTGTTGGAAATTGTTTGTTACGTACCCAACATGGTCGTGGAAAACAATCGCCTCATCAACTTCGACAAACGCCGCTATGTTTATAATTTTATTCATAATTTCACCAATATCAGTTCTCAATCGCCGCTTCAAGAAAACTTTCCCTCGCAACTAACACCTATTTCGCTCCCAGCTCCGCGTGGCTTTGATATGCGGGCTATCAAGGAATATTCCAACAGGGAAAACGCGCCGATCAAGAATACTCGTACAAAGATTTTCTGGCGACTTCTACACCATGAGCAGGAGAAAGTTAGGCGTGATGCAAAACAAAAAGATGCCATTGAAAGGTTACAACGGCAGCAGCAGAGGGCGGAACATCGCCGCCAACCTACAGCAATCAAAATTGATCCTGCTGATAAACGGAGTGGAAGGCGACTTGGTGTAAACTCTATATTCAAAGCTGTGCGGCCCATATCGATGGCTTTTACGGGTGGATGGACGCCACCTCAATCTTCTGCACGAATAGTGGCCCCTGGAGATCTACCTACGCTAAAAGGCGTTGAACATGGTAAAAAGCCTTCTTCGACGATAGACCTTACAACTGTGGCATCTGTGTCCTGCCCTAAGACCACCCGTGATCATTATATGTGGAGAGTTAGAACCGACCATGGTATCTCATACCTGTTTCAAGCCGTTTCAGAGAAAGAGTTGGAAGAATGGTTGAAAACGATTGAAGTTATCCGTGGAATTGCCACGAGTGATGGTGGAGAGTCCGTCGATGGCCTTACTATGACATCCCAAAACCGTACCCCTCAACCAGTCTTTGGAGTCTCCTTAGAAGATCTCTGCAGACGTGACAATGTCAAAGTGCCGGTTGTAGTTGAAATGCTATTAGGGGAAATTGAATTGCGAGGTAATTACACCAGGATTTTCCAAGCCCTCTTTGTAAATAAAAGCTAACCTTTCATAGGAATCAATGAGGTTGGGATTTATCGTGTACCAGGTTCACTTTCGAGCATAAACGCATTGAAATTAGCCCTCGATTCTGGAGAATATGTTCAAATGGATGACGATCGTTGGTATGACATAAATGCCATCGCCGGGGCCTTTAAAATGTTTATGCGTGAGCTTCCAGATCGAGCCTTGGGGGCCGAAGCCCTTGAACAGCTTAAAAATGTCACTGGTAGGCACAGCTACAGACTTCTCAATACTGCTACTTATTCGGTATCCTAACCTAAATAGTCAACATCACAAATGAGGATGAAAGAGCAGCAGCCTATCGAGAAGTGATGGTTCGTTTACCTCCTTGCAATTATCACTTCCTTCGCCGTGTCTATGTGCATTTCAACAGGTACACACACTTTCTCTTTTATTTATATACTATAATTTCCTAACGAATCGACTTCATACACATAGAATTGCTAGCAACGCTACTATTAATAAGATGCACGCCGTGAATCTCGCTATTGTCTTTGGGATGGGCCTTTCTCCTAGCAACCCAAATATGCCCTTAGGAGTTTCACCGGATCTTGGGCTGTATCAAACAATGGTTAAGATCTGGATTACGCACACCGACCTGATATTTCCTGAGGTTGAAGATGACGATGATCATGAATCAGTATCAGCAACACAGGCCGAATCGTTGGATATGCATTCCTCCGAGCCCTCATCCCCTGCACTAGAGCACACTTCCACAAATTCTCCAAGGATGAGCATGGACGATAAACGGCCAGAATTAAAGACCCTGGAGGGGTTAGTAATCTGAACGGAAATAATAGGGCCCTATTCACTATATTTTCTTTTCAAAAAAAGTTTTGGGGGGTTTTTGATTTTATCTCTAGAGCACTATGGCCGGTTCTCTATATATCATTTGTCAACAAGCGGGGAGATGATGGTTATTTGGCGCATTAAGGCATGGTTATCTCGCTTCTTTACTCGTCGAGATGATCGGTGAGGTTAATTTTCTTTGTTAATTCTTGCGAGAAACTCTCTTCTTCCGGGACATATTCACGGTGTGCTGGATTCAATTATTGAATATCCCATTATTATTTCCCATTTCAGAGTGTAGCCTACCAGTACCTAGCAGTAAGATCGAAATTATCGACTAATCCAGTTCATTTATCAGTACAATCGATTATAAAGTACATGTAGATACACATACTATGTAGAGCGCATCCCTATGTAGCTCCTGTCCACAAATAGTATTTGGGCGCTTGGACGTTATTTCTGCGCTCTATTTTGATTATTAGCCGCGCTTTCAATGGGTGTGTGAGGGCGATCGAAACGCTCTGTGACATTTGGTCAAGTATACGCGCTTATCCAAACAACCCCAAAGCAACACAAAAGCCAAAGACCGATCGAGCAACCGACCCACCCATTCTCCTGTCAACCCTCCTCTCTCTCTCTCTCTTCCTTACATTCGCTTACTCGTTATTACATCAATCACGAAGCTTACCCTTTCTTTCTTTCACCACCACAACAGCTCCATCCCTTCCACAGCAGCATTCAACGCCCTGCTGCCTTCTTTCTTTCAGTATGCCTAAGGAACATAAACGTAGGATCTCGCGATTTCTCTAGCACCTATTATAGCTAACATCTATGGCCAGCCAAATCTCCTGTCGGCCCCACCCCTACTCTTCCAAACTCTGTCGAACAATCATACCGTCAAAAATGTATCGAACTAAAGAAAAGAATCAATGAAATCGAGTCGTCGAACGACATCTTGGTCGTACGTATTCAAAGAGCAAGACGCGGGATTCAGCGGATGAGGCTCGAACGAGCATTTTTGCTTCAGCAACTCGAGCATCGTACGGATCCCCGAGTAGAGGATTCCGACGGTAGTCCAAGCCCGCCTCCTACGGTATAAACGCCTTAAAACATGTTACTATGTTGAAATGTTGGGAAAACGGAAAATACATACATTCCCATGCTAACTTCCATTGAATTATAGCCCAAAGAAAAACCGCTCCGTATCAAACGCGCCCGGAAGGATCCCCCTCCTCTGGATTCTCCAATGCGACAGGTTTCTCCATCTCCAGGACCTTCGAGGGACGACGGGGAGGGATACAACTTCGTTATCTCCACTACATTCAATCAAACCCACCCGGGTGAGACCGACTCTCCGGGTCCTGGCACCATGACTACTCTACCTGTTGCTGTCCCAAAGACGGGGAAAGGCTCTCGGAGCAAAGGTGGGCCAAAAAGACCACCAAATGCTTACATGATGTAAGTTTCGTATAAAACAGTGTATTCCTGCCAAAGCACAACTTTCGCTAACGAGATGCAAGCTTCTGTGAAAAGGAGCGAGACGCAGTCCGTGAACGCGAGTCCAAAAAAGAAGGATTCGACATGCACAAGGCTTTAGCTCAGGCATGGCGCGATCTAAAGGCAGACGGCCAGAAACCATATTTTAACGAGTACGAAAAAAATCGCGAAAAATACCTGGAGAAAGTTAATGACCTTAAAAGCGATGCCGAGAGGGCTACCATGAGTGGTAATGGGGGTGCTGGGAAACGAGCATTGAGAGCGCTCTCTGCGGCTTCTTCTATTGTACCTGCTTCTAATTATGATGCACCACTAAGTCCTGCTCCAGGGAGCACGAACGATGAACAAGATGAACCTCCACAGCAACCTGGAGGTGGAGGGGGCTTCACTGCGGTTAATAGGTGATCATTAGCTGCATTACGTTCGTCAATTTTATAGTAGTAATTTGTAGTGCATCATACTACGGAGCGGTTTTGTTTCGTCACCTTTTTGTTCTTCTTATTCTTCGTCTTTAACATATTCGTGCTTGTTTTGGTTGTCTCCGATTTGAAAAACTAGACCGGGCCAAACGTTCGTCGGGTTAACAAGCTCTAGCTGGTGGAGCGTTACTCGTCATGTATGTATTGTACCAAGTGAAAATCACATGATACCTTTCCAATGGTTCATGCCTCTATATAATAGGTCTCCTCCAATACCCCCGATGATCAGCCCAAGTGCGTGTTGCCTTCCCCAAGTTGTTTCCTTGGTTAAGGATCAAATAATGCTATAACGTATGGTTCCCCCAGTCTTAAAGGTACATGAGAAAAACGCCAAGTCTCGAATAACTTTTCAACCACGATTGATATTAAAAATCTGGAAAGACAAACTCTTCTTCATCATGGTATCCAGCTTTTCTCTTTCCAGATTTTTAATATCAATCGTGGTTGAAAAGTTATTCGAGACTTGGCGTTTTCTCATGTTACCTTTAAGACTGGGGGAACCATACATGAATTGAACCAACATTCCTGTGGTTACTTGTATAGTTTTATAATTAGCTAGATACAAATGCATTTATATGGTTTAAGTAAATAGCACATGTACTAGTACTCTACTGTATGCTTGGGTTTTAACTATGGTTATGATACATGTAACTGCTAATACTCTAGTAAACTGTAACCAGATCACATGACAGCTCAAGAGCTCACACGTTGATGACCGGGTAATTGAGTGACGTACCTACAGCTTCCCCTCCCCCAGCTCAAGGAGTTATTATCTCCTCTACCACAACAAAGATGTCCCTCGATACTCCTAAATACCTTGTGGAGCTGTTCTCTAACATCAGAGGACGTTCTATCGCTTGGGATGCTCATGTGAGGGCTGGTCTCATTACCGAATCGGATGTCAAGAAGATAAAGGCCATCGATAAAGTCTCAAAGGAGAAGCAAGTCAGCGTTGTTGAGAAAGATGTGGACGGTTATGCCTCACTTGTTCTAGGGCCACAAGGTGGATTGAAAAAGGCAACTGATGGCAAAAGAGTCGATGTCGTGACGTATATGTTAGTCTTGCTGGGAGACTTGTTAGAGAGTGTGTTTACCTTTATTCACTAGGGTCGAGCTTCTGCTGACTTCTAGACCAGGCGTTCCTGCGTTTACGGAATCCCTTTTGGCACTCCCTTCGCCTTTTTCTCACCTGTTATCGCTCCTATCACACACCGATGAAGCTGTACCTCTTCTCAGTTCTTCGGTTCTCACCGCAATGCTTACAGCATCCTTGAAATCCTCTTCCAAACCCACCTCTGATACCGAAGCTGCTCTCCCTCAACTATATCGCTATCTCGCGGGCTTGACTAAATCCCCAGATGTTCATCTTCAAGATATAGCTATCCAGTCATATGTTTCCCTTCTGAGAAGTTCATATGCTAGAATTACCTTCTGGGAACTCAAAGAGGAGACAGTTGCACCGATTGTAAGAATCTTAGAGAGTGCTGGAAGTCAAAACGGAAATTCGAGTGATAGAGGAAGTGTTTTGGGCAACCCTGCAACCGCACAAGGCGGTGTTGCTTTGCAGTTATTATATCATGTTTTACTCGTGATCTGGGAGTTAACATTTGAAGAGGTGGTTGCGGAGGAGATCAACGCGTGTGTCGCACCTTCTACAATGAGGAATAAAAACCTCCGTTTGCCATCGTGAGAACCATAGCTAATTGATAAAACGATATTTACAGTAAGTACGACATTATTCCACCCATAACAGACATCCTCAGATCGGCCTTCAAAGAAAAGATAACGCGTTTATGTCTTGCAACCCTGTCTAATCTCGCTACAAAATCGCCTTCGTTAAACCTTCCCCCACTTCTTCTTTCAAATGTCCTTCCACACTTGCAGACAATCTCAACACGATTTACGTCCTCCTCAGACCCAGATCTCACAGCCGACCTCTCAACCCTGATAGACTCCTTAGAAAATTTCCAGTCCTCACAAACAACCCTTTCTTCGTACCGTCTCGAAATTTTGTCTGGTCATCTTCGCTGGTCGCCTCCGCACCGTAATGAAGGTTTTTGGAAGAAGCACAGTCGGGAAATTCTCGAAGATTCCGAACTTGTGAAGGCGCTCGCGAGAGTTTTAAGCACCAGCCAAGATAAAACAGTCCTTGCTGTTGCTGCAAACGATGTCGGTGCTCTTGTAAGAGAGGTTTCAGGGGGTAGGAAGAAATGGGAAGAGCTTGGCGTCAAGAGCAGGGTTATGGAGCTGATGGGAGATAGCGATGCTGAGGTGAGGTATGAAGCGTTGAAAGCAGTGCAAGGGTTCCTGGCGAATGCTTTTAGCGGTTAAGTTTTCTTGAAGTTTAGAAATATAAACTACAAGCGAATTCATGCTAGCGGTGGCTTTTACTTTTTTTTTTAGAGATGTCTTTTTCTCGATTTGCTCTTGGGAATTTCCGTTACTTTTGTTACTATACGTGCTTTCTGTGCATATTATATCATTATAGTTCGAATCATCCCTAGCATTATTTTATCACATGTTTATACATAATTGAAAAAGACATCGTCATAGATAATCACTCGATTATGTGTCAGGCCTAGCGCATGGCATCGCATCCATGTTGACCAAGTTGTCAAATGCGGTTCTAACTAAACCCATACAAAAACATCCGAATTAGTGTATTTGCTAATGTAATGGCCATTACTGCATAATCATAATGGAATTTGGATTTATTTACGAGTGATATTACATGATTTAACTACCGAGTGCCTTATTAGAAAAGAATGCATGTCACGAAGTTAAAATTTTCGCTATAAACTGGAAAACCCATTTTTGCCTACCTCTTGCTGGCGATCTGTCGCCTGAATCTCTATAGTATGGGCAAAAGAACCTAGTCTCGATAAACTCAGACCTTGAGCGGGTTCCCCAATAAGTGGCCAATTAATACCCGGGTGATCCGAAATTAGTTAAATTTCAAATTGGGGTACATACAGCTCCCTGGCTTATAAACCCTACATCGACCTGCCCCGGAATTAATCCTCTACTGCCTGCAGTCTGGCGCAAGACTACATGCTACCCTCAAACATAAAATTCAATAGGAACTTTGTTATTCCCATAGTGTTAAGCGAAAGGGAAAAAAGGAAGAAAGTGCTAGTACGTGCTAAAACTGTAAATGAACATTTCAACTAACATTTCAACTAACATTTCAACTAACAAAGCGCGGATATCACGTTATAAAACATAAAAAAGTCCTCGTACACTCTCCTGGCCTAAACTAACCTACCCGACCAAACATTATCCCAAGCATCCCTAGAAACCTATGCAATTTGTGCCGTCGCTAGAAGTAACTGCAAAAAGACAAAAAAAAACCCCCATTCATCCATAACAGAGTCCCATCCTGAAATGTGAGTAAACATCCAAACTAAACATCTTCCCTAGATCCCCTTCCGTTTATACCATAGGTGGTAGACCTTCCAGATTGACCTCTAATATTTTCCCAATCAGCACCTCGAGAACTTTCCCTGAGTAAGCTCTCCTCCTCGTCAATTTCGTCATCTTCATCATCCGACATATTGCGAAGGCGGGGTGTCTTAATAAGCCCGATTAAGAGAGTGGTAGTGTAAACCCCAATGAATGCAAACTGTCCCCAGAAAGCGAACGCGCCAAAGAAGGGAAAATTCAATGTCACACGGTTAATAAAAGTGGAAACAACAGTTGGCGTACAGATGTATTGCGGGGCAGATTCTGAGCAGAACACGATGAGCTCTGGGTTTTGACTGCAGTCAAGAAACAGATCACCAGTTAACTGTAACGTTTAATGTTAGCCGTTTTCGAAAAAAGAGGAAAGAAGAGGATTATTCGGTAGGAAAATCTGGAGAATTATTACAGTGTTGTTGCAAAACTTCTGGCCTCCATAATGAGCGTACTGCGGGGCTATGATCATTGTAATGGCGTAATTGATTGCCAAAACCATGAGCGTTAAGATAACGGTAGCTAGGAGCATTCCTTGAGGTTTCGTGTGTCCAGTTTGAATTTTGAACAACGATACCCACAAGAATCTGATACCAACGAATGCTGCCCCAACAACACTGCCAACAAAAAGAAGTAATACCAACAACAGAGCTAATACATAATCTGCTGGGAAAAAGTTGCTGGCAGTCACAAACAACCAGTTGATGGGGTTAAATAAATTGATCTTGGCCAAAATGTACCCACAGCGATTTCCACAGACAGAGTTCTTGGACTTGTCCACAGACGTTAACAGCATTGAAGTAACAACCGAGAGTGAAACGACTAGGACGAAAATGCCGAAGATAATCTCGAGGGGCCTCCCAAGTGCTTTCAGCTTTCCCAAGAATCTACGACCCTTTCTGCCACCTTCTTCAGCGATCCTCTCCCGACGCACTAAAGTTCTTTCTTCCCTTTGTAGACTTTCCATTTCACGTCTATCTTTAGATGTAAAATTAGCAGTAGTACTGCCTCCATACTTTGCTTCAATCATTCTTTGTCTCTCGCGGTTGAAAATGAGATCCTCGTGGACTGATGCGGAGCTAGAGGCGGTTGATGCTCCAGGAATGGATTTTATATAGACCATAGGAGTGAGCGCCAGGCCGGGGGCAGTATAGCAAACGTAAGGGAGTATTCCAACACAGAGAAGAGCGCCAACAATAAAAGTCAAAATGCGCTCCCCATCTTTTGAGTTTTTTTCTCCATCAGCATACAAAAAAACAGAACCAAATAATGGGATTTCACTTACTGTTGGCCAAAAGAAGTTTCTTGAAATAATCAAGGTCCCAGTGTCCTTTAGTATCATTTGCGACAGGAATAAAAAGACCCACGGTCATTAAGATAAAAATAAACGCAACAAAACAAAGGCTATACTTGAGCGCGCCTTTTATCCTTTGCCAAGCACTTGTATCAACATCCCACTCCTCGTACCTAAGTTCACGCTAATAAGCTAATTAATTCTGCGAGGAAAGATATAGAAAGACTGTACCAAAAATAGGCGAACGGAATGATAAGTAGACACATAGCTGCATCGAGTGAATAAAGGCTGTAGTAAACTATCTTCAATTGTTGTACAATCCTGGCTACAGTTTCAACATCTGCCCATTCTTTCTTGAGGCCCGTGGCATTATTCGTAGTTATTGAAACAAGCGCGATATCAACCGGAAGTAGACAAACAGTTGCGAGAAGCGATGATAGGGCGAGAACACAGACAATAGTTACGAATGCGTCGCGGTCATGGCGGTCCTGGAAGATTCTAACCTGATTCGAGAATTAGCAATAAATTTCATAACAAGGCAAGAGAAAGCTAACAAATACTGCGGCAGATATGACAAGAAGTGATAAGACGACACCGGCGCTTGCCCAGATAACAGGTATTTGGACAGATAATGTCCCTAGTTGTGGTAATAAGGTATCCATTGTCATGAAAAGATCAAGAGGGAGGGAAAGCACAGCTTATGAAAGACGTCCCCAGCTGGAGAACGAAGGAGGTTGTTAAAGCTGTTAGGAATGAGAAGCTAAGCGAGTTGTATGACGTTGCAATGCCAGCCAGTTGTCGCCGCGTCACTAAAGTCTGGAGTAGTGTCGCGGAACGCGTGATCAGCGGTATTGGCATTGCTTTTTGTCATCTCGTTATATCGGATTCTGGTATCGCGAAAACGAGATACACATGAATCATTATATAAATATTGCTCGAACCATATTTGCATAAGGCAATACAGCTACATACTTCCTGTGTGTACTTATACAATACAGTAAAGCCTATAAAATTTTGTATCCCTGTAACCAGCTTTTGTTGTCACTTCAGACGGTGGGGATTTGCCTGTAGTAAGGATGGAGGGTAGGATGGAGGACTTCCAGGAAAGCTTTTATTGCAGAAACTTCGAAGAATTGGACGTGATAGGATCGGCCTGTAACTTCTTCTATCCCCTTTGCGTACCTGTATACATGTATTTGCTCTACCGACAGACACCAGACAAGATCATTTACACTTAATGTCATTGAACAAGTCTTTATGCTTCTGACAGATACGCCAGCACGCCCCTTATGTTATTCTATCAACTATCGAAACATAGTTTTCCTCGGTGTTAAGTTATCGGTGAATCTTAGCTCTCATGAACTGGCATACGCGTATTATTATCCACAGTCGAGTGAGGAAAGATGTTTGGGTGCCTGATCTGCTGAATGAACCAGAATCCCGAACGATCCATCCGGTCTCCTGGTTTTAGATATAAGCATCCAGTTTCAAATATTTACATGAGATTTATGCCTGCTCAACCGTAGCCATTGTTTAAAATCCGGCCCTGGAAAAGCCCATTGTTTCTCAATTCTGTTGATGTAAATAGGTTGTTAGATATGTAGGTACATACATGTATCGTTGGTAGACTTAACGACAGGCTTAGCAACCCTAACCCTGCACTATAATCAATGAAATGATTAAAAAACATGCACATGCTTTTTCGGCCATTCCTCTTGGTTACCCTGCTTTCGATAAAATTTGAATGTTAGCAGTCACGGGTAAACCCTAATGCGCACGCAATTCTGAAACCCGCCACTCAGATCTTGGCAATTCTCCCCAGAAGGTCCTGCAACTGACCCTATCGCCAAATAACCGATCAGCCCAGCGTTCAAACAACCTCCACGCCGAACTAAGATATTCACGCAAGAAGTCAACATCAAAAGAACACCGATAAATCGTCAAAATGGTACGTTTGCTCCTTTTACCATTTTCTGGGGCTCGACGATATTGGGATTTGCCATGCGTTAGGAGTTGGCGGACATAGGCCCGGGCCAAAGCGGCAATTTCCCTTCCAGATGTCACCGAGCTCTGGATGAAATATCCTCCTTCGCGGTAATTTGAAGCTAATTGGAATTATTGTATCGTATAGGTTCTCGCTGAAGATCTCCTTAACCCTGCTCCCGCCGCCGAGGCCAGGAAGCACAAGCTTAAGGTACTTTCCCTACATCTTATCAACTTTATCATCGGATTCCGAAATCTAATGGGTTTTTTTCCAATTTAACAGACCTTGGTCCCTGCCCCGCGCTCCTTCTTCATGGATGTTAAGTGCCCTGGATGCTTTAACATCACCACTGTCTTCTCGCACGCCCAGACAGTCGTCATCTGCGGTTCTTGCGCCACCGTTCTCTGCCAGCCTACCGGTGGTAAGGCTCGCCTTACCGAGGGTTGCTCTTTCAGGAGGAAGTAGAACGATAATATGTCCAAAGTTTAAAAAAATAAAAATTTGGGGAAAAAATAAATTTCTTTGTTCATCTGGGGAAGGAGCAGGGTATTGGGCTGTGGTTCCGGAGGAAAGGGGTTGGAATCATCAAAATTTTCAACTCGGTTTTTTTTGTTCTTACAATTTATTCACCTTTTCTTTTGCTTTGAACCGGCACAGTGCGGATACGAACCTTCTCTTTTTTTTTGAATATGGATTGGATCCCACCTTGGAGAGATATGAGCGAGGAGTTTGGAGATCTTGATTTATGATATCCAAATGTTATAGCCACGAACCATAACGCCAGTCTTCCCAAACTCTAATGGCCGAGAGTGTTCTCACTAGTGTATATACTTTAGACATTATTTCCGTCAATAGCAGGTTGCATATCCTGGAATGAATGCACGCGATTAGCAGGCTTGGATTATCGATTTTGGTGATATCAATACAAATATCATGACTTGCTGTCAATGGCCTCAAAGAACAAAAAAACCTCCCGCATTCAAGCTTACGCTATGTACATGTATGTAGCTTCCGCTGGTTGCATAACACTATTATTATGCCTGATTCTACTATTTGCCACTTGGCCCTAGTTTTACATTCCATTCAACTATCATCCCGAGATCCCCGGAACCCTGGTAACCTTACCACCTATTTCAATATAATAGACATCAATTCTCTTTCGAAAATTACCATTGTACAGCGGTAGGTAATAAGTGATGGAACAGAGCAATACTTGTTTTGGTAAAACGCTACTAACATTTGGTGTTTGTACCCTCAGGGCGTTCCATCACTTATTACCTGTCGCTGTACTTCATAGGCTGGGTCTTCACAGATTTTCGTTCCGATAATTATGGTGCTAATCACATTCGGCTCAAGACCACTGTAATACTCATCAATCACCGAGCATAGTTCCAGGACCTTAGCAGAGGGATAGCTTGATAGAAGGAAATACCAGAATGCACAAAGTTAAGAGTTCTGAAACCATAGCCGAGAAACTATCTAGGTCTTTATGAAGATCGTGCAGTAATAGACTTGTATGTGAGATGTACTGAGGACAATTGCAAAATTCGTGAGTAGGCCATAGCTACGATTACTTCCCTGTATATTTTAACGCGATAGAACTTACGCATTGTACAGAATTATTAAAATGTCCAGGGCATTGATAACCCCAAGTTCCGGGGGAATGAGGGGGGAACCGCACGCTCGCGGGCACCAAAAAACAAATGGATTTCTCCGTATTGTCAAAATTTAGTTCCGAAATAATAAGCCGGGGGTGTTACTGGCTTCAAATTTATCAAAATTAAATGTTATCCACAAAATAGTTCTCAATATTAACGTACTATAGCGCTGACGTTTTATCGTCAAAAGAGGATAAGAAGGCTCAAATTTTAGAACCCATTATAGGCTGCGCTTTGAGTCCTTTCTTACTTTAGGTTATGTATACAGTTATCACATGCTCCTTTCAAAACAATACAGGTGCATACAGAGTCAAGGAGGTGTATGTATAGATGAATTTATGTATATAGTCGCTATAAAAGAAGTTGTTGGAGTTGATCTTTCGTATACTAATATTTTAGAATTTCCTCCAAAGAGTAAAATGGTGGCCTATTGAAAGAAACAATTAAGTTTCATTCATAGGAGCTGTCAGCTTGAATTGAAAGAGCGGAGCAAGTAACCAAAAAACTGACGATTCCGCTATTCTATAGTTAATTTATACTGTTCTGGTAGTTTAGACCATCTTTTGAGTTAGTTTCAGTAGGTGGGTGGTTGGATAGCCAAGATTCGAATAGAGTCACTGGAAATCACTCGCTATTGCCAGGTTTTTTTTCTTCTTCCTTTTATCTCGAAAAAAATAAGATAGTTGTTGGGGAGATTAGAATAAACAGTATCCGGAACAGTTTAGTACGCGGGTACTTTAGGTATAAGAAGCTTCTACACCAGTGGTCCCCCCAAGAACATAGACCTGATTTCGCCAACACGTTAGAGCTATCTTTCAACAAAAATAGATAGGGGTGAGAAGCATACTTTTTGATATCTTTGACCCAAGCTTTATTGGTGTTTTTATCCACCAAAATAACAGCTTGTCCTCTCCGGCCCATCCTTCCAGTTCTTCCTAACCGATGAATGAAGTCTATTGTGCTGAATGGAACATCGTAAAGAACAACGTTCTTTACGGTCTTTGTATCTATTCCTCTGCTTGAAATATCCGTAGTTACTAGCACTGACATTCTGTCTTTCGCTTGAACCTCGGGACCAACAGCTGTTTTAGGGCCCGTAAAGTATTCTAGAACCGAAGCTTCTTTGCGGTTTGACGTGTCTCTCTCTAAACTAATGGCATCAAATCCCTTTGATTGGAGATAAGACGTCAATGTTGCTGTTGATTCCCGTTCGTTGACAAACACGATGACCTTCTTGATGAATCCCACTTCACTTTCGTCCTTGGAGATTTTGTGAAGTGTATCTGCACATGCAAGGGGCTTATTGCCTTTGTACGGCTCGGCATCAGCATCTACAATAGATAGCTGAACACGCCGAGGAATTGCATGGAGATGTGGAGTAACAAGTCGCGTCATTTCGGGATAGAGTTTGCGGAGACTTCGATCGAGAGACTTCGGGATAGTTGCGGAACAAAGAACAAGACGTTTTAGATTCTCGGCTCTTGTTATAATTGCAGAAGTCAAAGGAGAAAAAGTACGATCATAGAGAGAATCTGCCTCATCGACGATAATATGACTGCATTTCGATAGAATTCTAGGGTCGTCTTCAGCTAGGCTGGATAGAAGGTGTGGGGTAGAAACAAGAATATCAACCGGTCCCGAGAATAGTCGTCTTCTAATGACAACACCAGAGAAGTCTCGAGATATTAGAGCGGAACGTAATTTGACGACATGTGACATGGATTTGATAACCCCACCAACTTGGTTAACCAATTCTGAAGTGGGAACAAGTATGACAACTTGGGGTTTGCCATTGTTTTCTCTATTTTCCACGATTGGCCCTTCAAGCTCGAATAATGCATCCGGTTTTTTCCGTTGCTCTTGAAGCAGCTTTTTCCCCCTCCCCTCCTCCTCCTCCTCCTCCTCCTTCTTCAGAATCTCCTCCTCACGCTTCAGGAAATCCATCACAGGAATAATATATGACAAAGTCTTCCCTGAGCCAGTCTCGGCTGCAATGAGGAACGATTCAAATCGACTTTGGGATACGGCCTTTTGCCTAGCCTTTAGACCCATGCCTGTCAGGGCCGGAATGACAAGTCTCTGAACGGCAGTGGGTTGAATAGTCGCCAAATCGCCTAAAGCCTCTTTAGAAATGGCCTCTTTGACGCAATCTAGTAATTCGAAGTCATCAAATGAGCTCCAAGGCTCGATAGTTGATCCAACATTTGTTCTTTGGGTCCATGAAACTGGAGACAGGGACTGTGCCATTTTCATGTGTTTGAAATTAGGTTTGGATTTTCGAGTTCGGTCTTGTACCTGCGCTTGTGTCTGTTGTCGGTCACCCAAGGTATTCGAGTCAGGTCGTTTTCCAGGTCGCCTATCACGAAGAGATCCAGGGCGCGGGGGTGGAAGGTTTGCCTCTCGGAGATTTAACCCGCCGGCGCTCGGTTTTTGCTTCCTGTTGGCAACACGAGTAGAAAGTACCAAGCGAGAAGGGCGGTCTCTTTTACCGCCGGCCATACCTCGTGAAAGAAATTGGGGGGATGTTAGCCTAGTCGGAAAGGCTGGGTAACCTAAGCGGTGTAGACATCGTAGGCATGCTATTGTTTTTATTGACTGTACTCGGAACATTATAGCGATGCTTGTGGAGGGGTAAAGAAGGAGAACGATGCCTGACGTCTCAGGATGGAGGGGGAAGAATGAAAGGAAAAAAAAAATTATGTGAATGAGACTATGAGCAGGAGCTAGTTACCCGAGGGGAATTTATGATTGGCTAAAGTCAACACGAAAAAAAGGAAAGACCAATTAGGCCAATCAATCCACCAAGACAAGTACCATGCCCCATGCTTGCGCAGTGATTCTCACGCATGCAAATTTATCGGCGCCGGGATGAACACAGCTGGGAGGGCGTGCAGGGAGAAAGCAAGTGCTGAGGGTGCCTAGAGTGGTGTAAGTGCTGTCGATCCGTCCACCGCGGTGATTGGTTGTCGCAGCAACGTCGGTCCCCCCTCTCGCCTCCGCTGTTTGTTTTCACACCGACACCGCACCTCCGACTACGTTCCATGTGTACACAGTGTATAATGTACACACAGTCTGGCATAGCTCCACAGCAACTCGCAGGTACCGCACTCGCCTTCTGCCTACCCATCTCTGTCCCCCTCTTCCCATTCACGCATCTTGTTCCACATCTTGCATGATTTGGGCGCTCGAGTAGAGTAAACAGCATCCAACTGCACGACACACTCGCATTCCCTCTGTTGTGATCTCCCTGCTCCACCCTTATTGTATCCACTAAGGTTCCGTCACTTACATATCCCTCCGTCACCTACATACCACCCATACCTCCATCCTCTTCCATCCATCCACCCTCCGTCCATCCACCCATCGTCCATCCATTACTCACTCTTCTATCATTTCACTCCCACTCCCACTTCCACTCTCACTCCCTCCCATCACTCCCATTCTCATTCCCATTCCCACTCTCTGACTCTCGCTCACCCACGCCCCTCTCTATTCTCACTGATACTCTTTATTTTGTTCGTTCCTTTTGTTTCCCTTCGCATACCCCCCCCACCCCCCCCCTCTGTCAACATTCGGTTTCAACATCTCTTTAGTTTGTTCTTACATTTGATTGTTTGGGAATACTGGTGCTCTCAACATCTACCTTGTCTGTTTATCGGTGGAAGCCGATCTGTCATGGCAACAGGGCCAGTGGTAAAACCCCCTATCATCGCTTGTACCTAACGTTTGGCTTCTGATACAAAACTGTAGGTCACCCCCCTTCGCATACAGAAACAACCAGCTTCCTCGGAATCGGAAACACCATCTCCTAGAAATATTTTACCATCAACACAGCCACTTTCAGATATCAGCCCAATGGAGCGAAGGAGGAATAGCCCTTCCAACAAAGAGGGATCAAAGGTGCGCATTTCTACCAGCTACGATCTTTTTTTCCGAGCTGACATTTTTTCCTCCATCTTAGTCACCGACCAACGAAGATGTCCCTTTGTCCTCACCATTCCCAGGTTCCATCACAGGCTCTATCAGGACAACAACTCCTCGAGCAAACCGAGCGTTTTGGGAAACAAAGAGTCAAGAGAATAATCGCCCAGGCGGTTCCGCCCCTGGGCGTAAATCATCTCTGGAGAAATTGAAGCGGGCTTCTCGGGTGCAGAATAATACCAAAATCTTCCAAAAGCCAAATGACACAGCTCCACCACCCCGACCCATGAGTTATCATGGTCCTAATGGTTTATCATCGCCATTTATCACCCCCAGATCTCCCAAATAGCGCGAAATAATTCTGTGATACATAATTCGAGACTTCCATTATTAATGCCCAAAAAGCCGGAGGATTCGATTCGTCCAGAAACCCCACCCAAACCCAAGCTAACTTCTATTCTTTCAACCCCTAGCGGCCCTAAAATGCCAAGACCATCTTTGGTATCCTCGTACAGAACGAACACTTATGAAGGCGAAGGCGGATCATACTTAGAAGAGGCAGATGGACATGAACAGACTAATAGGAGTCCTAACCGTCGACCAAAATCTGTCACATTTGACAAAGAACCTCCAGATGTTTTGCACTATGAAATGGTTACTCCAGATCCATCTGTGGAAGGCTCACCGGCATTGGGATATGATTCGGATGAGGATGAAGAGGATGAAGACGAGCTGGAATATACTCCAGTTATCGAGCCTGATCAATGGGAAAGTATGACACCAGAGGCCGCGGCCGCAGCCTTTGAGGAGTCCTTCCGTTCGACGCCTTCGCCAAGTGCACGGCCACTCCCACCAATTCCAGGACCTAATTCCCGAAGAGATAGTAGCAGTCCCTCCGGAAGCCGACCTCTACCTAGCATTCCGGTGACCAAGGCCGATTTAGAGAATTTAGAAAAGGTACCACTGGAGGAACGGGTAAGACTAATGATGCAGGAGGATTTGGATGAAAATGATCATTCATCTCGACGACGCTCCACTGAGTCCACCCAAGAACATGACGGCGAAGAATCTGGCGGTTTAGGTATCATGTTGGACAATATGTCCCTAGACGGTAGAGAGCGAGAAAGCGAGGAAGAGGAGATGGGAAATGGGAAGCACGAGGCATCCCATGAAAGAATGAGCCCGGCACAGATAGAGGAAGGTGATATCTCGGATAAAGAAGAGACTTCGCCAAATTCGAATAGAGAACCCGAGGAGGAAAATAGTTCTTCGAGTCAGTTCGAGTCAACTTCCGAATACGAGCCTCCTCCACGTTTATCACGGGAATCAATTAGGCGCCAGGTTGAAGCACGCCGTGAAAATTCAATCGATTCACAGCAACTGGATGAGGAAGGTTACACCACGGAGAGCTCTTACACATATGATCAAGATGTTTCAGCAGACGAAATAGAATCTCATATCAAGCAAGAACAGTCTGATGACGAATCGGTCGATATCTATGCAATCCCTGAAATGTATCATGTTCCAGAGCGTCCGGCCTCACGCTTCAATACTCGATCACCAGATCCATCGCAGATAACTGAGTCAGAAGCTTCACGATACGATGATGATAATGAATCCAGATACAGTGAATTTGAAGACGATGATAGTTCTGTGTTGGCCACCCCTGTCATCCCCTCGAGAGAAGAGTCTACTCCTACCCCGACAAACTTCGAGACAGCAATAGCTATCGAAAAGGTAGAGCATGGGGCTGTAGATAAACAGGTTTTAAATGAAGGACTGGTAAGTGAAAACATAGAAGCCAGAACTTCACCTGAGAACCCTAGGATGAGCCTTCCAGAGTTTGGAACAATGTTCGAAAGCGATGATGGTCTCGGGCTTAGCTCATACATGACCCCTTCTCCGCCTTTACCACCTGTTGATGCACCTACGCCGGAACCATTGGAGCTTACGCCATCCAATCATGTTGTTCATGAGCAATCAACACAGCGAATCGAGTCCCCCAAAGATCAAGTCGAGCATGATTTAGACGAATCTGTTTATGATGAGGAAGAGGATACTGGGTCGGTCATCAGGCATAAGATTTATGACTCTGATATTGAGGAGGATGATGAGGATTATAATAGCGGGGAAGAGATAGATGATGGAGAGCTCAGCGATACCGGTACCATCCAAGCGACTAGATCGCCTTCACCAGTCGCAGAGTCAATTGCAACGATCAGAGTACCAAGTGGGAAGTTGAAGACGAGGGCAAGCGCAACACCAGCTGATATGGCGGCGATGGCTGCAGCCCGTAGACACATCAGCGGAGAACACAGGGCTCCGCCACCAGTCCCCCGAATTCCAGACGGGTTTGACAATGATGACTTGAGCGACGACGAGGAAGAAATTGCGGCTGCCAGTTCAGATTCGGAAATATCTAAGAGAAAGGTCTCCGACAAGCAGAGGAAGTCTATCGGCCTCCCAGCACTTGGTGATATTGAGTTTGATTTCAAGGTAGATGATCTCACAGAGGAGTTTGATCGTGTTATTGAGACACAAAAGGTATGTGTTCATGCAAAATTTGGTTTCTATCTTAAAAGCCTAACAATACATAGAGGGGATACCTTATGCGCCAGAACACACGCATCATTCATGCGTCTAGTCGGGATCCCGAAGAGGATGAAGCAGAGCCTGCCCCTCGTCCTGGTCACTCACGCACTCAATCTTGGTCTGTAGAGCCGTGGAGAAACTCCACACGGAGAAAGAGTCAACGTGACTCAATTGGTGCCACCAGTACATCTCCAAGAAAACGGCCATCAAATGTCCCACCAATTCCTCTACCAGATAAGAATGGAAACGTATTGCCCATTGTGGATGAGAATGAGGCAGCTAGTACGGATTCGCAGGCCGAGGATGGTGCAGAGAGGGGTAGATTATTTGTTAAAGTTCTTGGCGTCAAGGACTTAACTCTCCCGCTGCCTCAAGGCAAGACATCCCACTCTATAATTCAAGTAAATATTTAACTTACTAATCTTGGTATCTATAGGTCAACCAACATATTTTTGCCTGACATTGGATAATGGACTCCACTGTGTGACAACATCGTGGTTAGAATTGGGCAAGAACGCGCCAATCGGCCAAGAATTCGAGTTGTAAGACATTAAAAATCGGTTTAGATTGTTACCAGAGTGCTAACAATTGCAGGGTTGTTTTAAATGACCTCGAATTCCAGCTCACTCTTCAAACAAAGTTGGAGCAACCACCGCCTGCCCCACCTAAAGCAGTAGTTAAGGCTCTTCCACCCAAGCCAAAACAATCTACTTTTAGCAGAGTTTTTACCACCCCTAAGAAACGAAAACAACTAGAGCAGCAAATGCAGCAAATGCAACAACTAGAGCAGCAGCAAATGCAGCAGCAGAGGCAAGAAACGCCACCTCCTGCTACTGCATGGGATCTCCTTCACGGTTTAGTTGCACGAGATGGCTCGTTTGCTCGTTCGTATGTCTGTCTTACAGATTTTGAGACTAGGGCATATGGACGGCCATTCACCACGGATATCAATTGCTTCAACGAGTGGGCGGTGGATACTGCTAGTGTGAAGAGCAAGAAAGGCTTGCAAGGTGCTCTGCAGCCTGCCAGGAAAGCACCTTACAAAATCGGGAAATTAGAAGTCCAACTCCTATTCGTCCCAAAGCCCCCAGGGGCCTCGGAGGTGAGTCAGCCAATTATAATACTACAAACCAGATGCTAAGAGCTAGTAGAAGGATCTTCCAAAAAGTATGAACGCTGCTATTCGTGAGTTGCGCGACGCCGAAGCTACTATGAATAAGACCTGGGAGGGCACTCTGTCTCAGCAAGGGGGCGATTGTCCTGTAAGTCTTCTTACGTTTATTTAAACATTACCCTAGCATTTAAACTAACTTTGAATGTCAAGTACTGGCGCCGAAGATATTTCAAACTTGTTGGCCCAAGGCTGACCGCATATCATGAAGCAACACGCCAGCCTCGTGCCACTATCAACCTTAGCAAGGCATCAAGGCTCATCAATGACAGGAATACCCTTCTTGATCCAAACGTTAACGGTCCTGGGAAGTCCCGTCGCAAATCTGGATTCTCTGAAGACGAGGAGGGCTACATGTTTGTTGAGGAGGGTTTTCGTATTCGCTTCGCCAACGGCGAAGTAATCGATTTTTATGCAGATTCTGCAGAAGATAAAGAAGGGTGGGTCAAAGTCCTCAGCGAGACCATAGGTCGCATCCCCGACAAGCGTGGTTGGTGCGACATGGTTATATCCAAGGAATCCAAAGAGAGGGCAGAGAAGGAAAAGACACAGGCAGCTGTAGCTCGAGTTAAGGCGCAAACTCAGATGCGCCAAACACCACCGATGCCACAACAGTCAAGACCTCAACCTGCTCAGCCCCCAAGATCAAACCGTCGACCCCCACCTGCACACCTATACCGATAGTGACAGTTGTTTCAACGCGATAATGATACTCACGCCTATCATTTGCGACACCACCAAAATGGGTTTACCTCGTGACAATAAGTCACTGACTGCATTTTCATGCTTATCTTTTCTCATATTTCCCCTGTATTTTCTACGCTTCCATGATATCTTAGGGTTTCTTTGGTGTATTACTGCTGCAGGTTTTATCTTTCCTATTGTTGATCTTGTTTTCCTTTACGTCTTAATCTCATTTGTAGTGGGTAATATCTCTTTTAATCGCATGGAGTGTTGGGAGCGTTGCAATTAGTGAGCGATTTTGGTTTTATTTTTCTTTAAGTGGATTTTTTGAAAAGAGGAGGAAAGAGAGAAGTGACGATACACTGTACTGATTTTGAGAATCGAGTGTTTCCTTTGTTTCTTTTCCATATATTAGGGTGGGCAGGAGCATATTTTTGCAGCGCAAATGAGCCCAGAGGGCTCAAATCTTAGTACATAGTTTTGTTTAGCGGATTGTGTTTTCTTTATCAAAAATACCTTTTACTAGTTACTGAGAATCCAATAAAGTGCCTTATTTATACGCCGGGTTTGCCGCTTCTATCAACTCGTACAACTTTCTTGACCGCATATTCCTTTTGAGCCTTTTTTAACTGGGGGGCCGTAGTCGTCATCGCCTTAATCATAGTGGTTTGATAACCCGGAAACCCTTCCAGCCACGGAATCTTGATTGCTGGGACATTCCCATCAAGAAATTGCAGCAACACGGTGGACCCTGGAGCACCTTCCATCAACCCAAGAAACCCGGCTTGTGGGATTGCAAGAGAGGTTTCCAACCGCGCCTGCGCCCCTTTGGGGAGTTGAACAAGTCTGATAGGGAGTCCCGGAGATGCCTTAGAGACAATACCACATAATAAAGGAAGATGAGAATGAAGTTGCGAAGGCTGCGAGTCGGAACGGCAGACAAAGACGGCGAGGCGGGGCCTGGGCGTTGTGGTTTCGGTTGGTAGTGCCTTAGCCAAAGATTCAAGGTGCCTGGTAGTTGAGTTGAGTCCAATTGTTATGAATGAATTGAGTTCCGGGGGTGACGGTGGTGGTATGGGTAACACTGATGCGGCTAAGGGATTGGAAAGGAATTCGCGCTTTCGTTTACGAGAGCGCTTGCCTTTGGAGGGCTGAATGTAGAGATTTCGATGTTGACCTATGGGTTCCAGCAAACTGGAAGCAAAGAGTTGTTAGAATGGTTGTATAATAACCAGGGATTTGGATTGTAAGATCCGGAATTGAAGAAAGTATTGTGGCGTCTTGTACCTGCATAGTAGATCTAAAATTGTATCCTGGTTTGCGCTACTAACTTCCGGCCTGGAGCGAACTAAATCAGCCCGGGTTTCAAGCAAAGTTTTGGATCTGGAATGAACTCACCATCCAACAGTGGTGTTTGGCGAATCGAGGGAGAATGTGATTTTTTTCTTTGGGTCTTGGCCTTTGATAAATTGTGCCATGACAGCCACAGTCAATAGTGTAACCGATGAACCGATGAACCGATGAACCGAGATGGCTCTCGGAAAGTAGGCGGATTATGGCGGTATACGTAGAAATAATGGGTGACGATACGTGAAGATGTTGGAGGCTGATCTTGATGGGAGCTGCACAGTCCACAGGGCGAGCTGTGCAGATTTCTTGGGGCGGGAGGCTCGCTAAAGCGCATCTGACTACTCCGCACAATCCTTGCAGGTAACTATTCTACCATTTCATAACTCAACTGTAAATACATACAATGCAATTTTATCCTTTGAACATACATAAGTTCCAATGCCTGATGTTTTCTAAAACTGAAACCGGAATTTGAAGGACGCGAATCAATTCCCAGACTCGCATTTCCTCGTCCAGGAATCATTATTGTCTTTGTTTCAGTTGGTTCTGAAGACACACGAGTCAAGCTCAACGTTTCCTCGTCATGTCAGCCGATCTCTTATCGAATCAATAGAATAATCCCTGCACAATACGCTTGGGTCCTTTCGTCACTGCCTGTATGTAGTGAACCAACTGACTGCAAGCAAGCCTGCTCATAGCAACAGGCACGCAGCCGCACACTTGCACAGCAGTTGGTAGGTAACTGGTAGTAAAGGAAATAATACTAGAGTAACACATGCGTACATGTCTGCCTGAACTACACACATGTAATGTAGGTAAGCTCTATTGTCTGACTGACGCGAGAGCCACAAACACTCCCACTTTCCCTCCCCCTCCAACTCAACCCCCCACCATCCCCTCCTGTCTCAAACCACGACAGCCGCGGCACCATAGCTTTCATATTCCCCAGGAATCATCCCCAAACTTTTTACGGTACCTTTTGCCCCAGCGACCGGGCAACCTGTGTTTATTGCATGGAGAAGAATGGGGAGTCGGACTCGAACTTTATGGCGGTCGATCCAGTCAGCCCAGCTAGCAGTAACTCTAAAGAAGTTTCAGACGAACCCGCCGCACCTCGTAGAAATTCCATCGACGACAACGATCCTACCCGGCCTCGTAAGCGACTAGCTGCTATGCTTATCCATGATAATGCAGACAATACAAAACAGGCTCTCCCGGCTAAGGATAAGGTGCCCTACGGAGAATCCGAGAACGACCCCCGGCAATCAGATCAAGCGATGGAACACAAAAACTATAACGGGACGACCAGCAAACCTGATAAAGCATCTCTGGAAGATGGAACTTTCTCATCACCTGTAGCAGTCAAAGGAATTGGCAACAAGGTTACAATTCATCTCCGTACCACACGTCTCCCAGATACAAAAGAGGATGGGTTTGAAGAGCCTACTATTGATGATGATGAAAACGATGGACTAAGCCAGCTGACACCTACATCTTCTGGGCCTCCTAGGAGTGTGGGCTCCTTACAGGGTGAATCTCCAAATGGTTCGCTATGTAGCCCGGAGATTGAGGTTGAAGAAGTTGAGGACATGGAAGAAGATGAGGATCTGGCTGGTCATATTGCGGATGTCGATCAATACATCAATAGCCCCATCATTACTGGAGGTTCCGCTGTGATCAAAGATGTTATGGATGGGGTTACATCGAAGCTCGAGAGAGGTTTGTCTTTACAGGACCTTTTTGGAACTGCTTTCTGACTAACTCTGGTACAGATCCTATTCCATTACGACAATTGGAAGAACTTGCGCTTACCATGTCGAGTTTTGTCAACGTTGTGGGCGACCAGATCGATAGCTTTTATAAGCTTTATCTTGTAAACCAAGACGTTTGGCCCAACTTACCAAACATGATGGAGGCCTTACTTAAACGAAGGTGAGACATTCTGAGACTCCATAGCTGTACCCAGTTACTAATTCATAATAAAAGTGAACCCTTTGGGCAAAGCTATTTTCGCAGGGTGGATAAATCAACGCCAGGGCTAGAAGCTATTATATTAGCCCTCGTGGAGTTTGCACGATTGACAGCACTCTTTCTTCGCTATGATGCTTGGAGCTTAGAACATGCTCTCCCGGATAGAGATGCTACTCTTCTATCATGGGGGTATCAGAGAACCCTATCAATCATTATGAGACCAAATCAACTTTCTAGCCTTATGCAGCGTGTCTACAACTTCAATATGGTCACAATTCTACCACGAGTAATGAGAGCTTTTATCGACACCCATGACGGGTTAGGGACATTGAGGAAATACGATGAGTTAATCCTGCAACGAATACCACTACAGCCCAAACTTCTATTTTATGCGTCACTCCCGTTGGAAATATACGCAAAACTCATTCGATGTCTCGAGGTTGTGATAAAAGAAGGCGCTATGTCAGAAGATTTGGCAGAAATCCAGATAGCTGTTTCAGATAGTGCCTTTATGGTTATGACATCTGTGGAAAGCTTACTTGCGGGCCTTTTTGAAACGCACCTTCAATTGCTGATCATCAAGGACTTTAACGTGGTGTTGAATACATTATGTTCGCTAGTAACAGCATTTTATGGTATGAGTTCTGCAGAGGCTAGGATACGGAAACTAATTGAGGAAAAAATCGGGAATGAATATGGGGTTATTGAGGCCAATGAATATCCTAGTCTTGCAGAATGGTCTTGCAGGTTTCCTTTTCTCTTCAAAATGCTTACCAGTAATCGTATGGACTTTCGACTACAAGGACTGGTAAGGGCTACGGAGCTTCTTGTCAGCGCCTGGAGAGAAAGCTATGGGAATGCTACCGACTGGCATGATAGTGTTTTATTGAGGTATCTTTCTAGCATTCCTGGTTTGAAGAGTTCTTATGATTTTAGTTAAATACGTATCTTAACTCTATCATAGGTTTCTGGCACATTTCATCATCGAAAATAAAATCGTCGAATATATTATGGGGCCTGAATCACACCATGAACTTATTCGCCGAAGCGCAAATATAACTGGCTTTCTGATAGTAACCAATACAACTACGGTGGATATTCGACACGCCCTATGGCAACCAGTCGTTAACAACAAGGATCCACGAATAGTGCAAGCTACACTTGCCATGCATCAGGAGATGATAGGAAATATGTCTATCCCACTTCTTGTTGAATTGAGCAAGCGGATCAAGGACATACCATTCTCATCCTTTGATTCTCACATGATGGAGCTTGTGAGCCGTCTGCTAGAGACTATCAGGACTAACTTTTACCAGCAACAGGTTGTGATCAGGCAACCCAGAGAATCTGAATAAATGCTGACTTATTTGGATATAGGTCGTGCATTTAGATCCTCCACCCTATGAAATGTTGATCCAGCTTATTCGGATGGCATCCCGCGAAGAAGAAAATACCACTCCGAGCGGTGGACTTCCACCATCCACGATTTTTGAGTTTGCCGGAAAGGAACTAATGGCACTGGCTGAATATGGTCCAGCTGTAGAACTACGCAGAAAAATTTATCTTGACTGTATCAGCGACATTAAACAAATGACGTCAAGCGCGACGGGTAGTATCAATGTCATCCAGGCATTCTTACGTATGTCACACCTAAGAATTATAAACGCAATTGACCTAACTATTATTAGAGCAAAGACCTCGTAACGTCAGGCCAGGCAGCCCCGGTTACGTCGAGGACATCGAATTTCTTATCAAAAATCTGAACCTAGCTGAACTACTTGTCAACGAGATAGCTAGGTTTGTGGATTCCCACAGCAAGCACGACCAGTATTCTACACTACGCCGGTTGAAAGCGAGATTAGAGTTACTTCAGTTTATTCTATATAATTCGCCTGAATGTTTGACAGCTCATCTAGGCGAAAAGCTTTGGACATACTTAGTTGGGGTAAAGGCGTTAGGAACATCTGAGAGGGATGATGGGTTTGAATTCTACATTAACCATTACTTGAAAATTACAGTCGTATGTGTTACCAATGCCCCTCCTCAGGCCCATGTCTCGCTAACGGATCAACAGCAAGCGGACCCTATTCTAGAAAGTGTATTCAAGACCTACTTTCCAGCACTTGATCCTGCTTGTTTCTCACCTAATGTTCTACCTTTTTGCATGAAATCTATAGAATATCTTAACAAACCAACAGGGGTAAGTGTACTTCCACACTAGTTTATTACAAGTATTTCGGGACTTACAATGGGTTAGCTTGAGGATAATTTCGAAGAGGATCGTGTAAACTTCGAGGGCGTTGAACAGTTATGGCGGATAATTCTCAAGGCACCCGACGATAGGCTGGCTGCTGAGGCCACATCATACTTTATGAATCTTTACCTAGACGTGAATCTCATTCTATTCCCCATGGTTGATTATGTTTACTAATTGTAGCCTAGACTCCTGCTGTCTATTCGAAACCTGCAAAGGTCATCGAGAACACGCATTTTATGATCGTAGAACGATGTATAAATCAGCTGACATCCACAGCCTCTAACATTGACAATACAGTTCCGACTGTCAATTCCAGAGACGAGAATGCAATGTTCTTGGATACCTTCCATGGGAACAGTGATACACAGGAGTTCTTTCGATCATTGGACCTTCTTGACCACTTCGTCAAGGGCTACAAATCACGGCCAAAATATAATCAAGGCTCTCAAGAGGCTAACCAATCTTCCGCTGTCGATATGATCACAGGTGTGCCCCTAACACTGCGCCTGCGGTGGCATGCTTCAAATTTCCAATCGCCTGTAAGTACATTCCTCAATCCGGGTAACATCGATAGTGTTCTCACCTAGAATCTGTAGATCCATAGCTTCCAAATCGGCAATCTAGACACAGGTCAGGATCTGCATGATCGTATCGCCAAAATTGTGGGAGGGGACAAATATCGCGTAATAATTTCTGGACAGGAATTCAAACCATCGCATGAGCCACTCAAAACCCTCAAGGATTTTTGTATTCCAGATAATTCTGTCTTGATAGTCCAAAAATCACCAGACCAAGGGACGGTTACTGCCAGCTCGAGCGTGCCTTCCAATCTTAATGCTCTTCAGATTGAGATCATGAGACATTTTGATTCACTTTTTGAATTGCTTTCTCTCCCAGAGCCACAGGCGACGAAGGTATGAGAATATTGAGAATATTAAATGGTTGTGCTTTTGCTAAGGTCCCAATAGATATGGTTCTTTTTGAGAAATTTCCCAGTCGATGAACACATCAAGTCAAGCATGATTTCGGGGCCATCTTGGTCAGAGACATTTCCAGCGGATTATCCTTATAAAACTCTTTATTCTTTGCACGCTTTGCGAACATGTTTTGAGGAACAAAGACAGCAACAAAATGTATGTTTTAAGTCATACTTTTAGTTTAAAAGGCACTAACTGTATCTAGAGCGACGAAAAATCAACGTTCATCAACGAAGCAACTTCTTCTTTACTCAAAACCCTAATGAATAACAATCACGAATCCAAAGAATCCTATGCAATGAAGACTCGAGCGCAGGTTACAAACGAGATTCTTGATTGTCTACGTTTGTTTCTTCAAGGTTAGGAATCGAGCAACTGTCTGACTTCCATTACTAATAGTTTTCAGAATCCATTACAGAGTACGGCTTTTCGCCGTCATTTCCTAACCCAGATGATTTTGTTGAAAGGATTTTTGAAATTTTACGTGTTTGCTCTCAAAAGGAGTATTCACAGTGCCCAGGATCCGAGTCTTGTGTTGCCAATGCATTCAATGTGTTGCTCATCGCATCGAAAATCGATTCAAAAGTATGGTCATCTCTGACTCAAAAATCAGAATTGATACATCATGTGAACAGATTTCTCCTGAAAGATAAACGACAAACGGTTAGGCTAGGCACTGGAGAGGCTATTATAGCAACCCTCAATCGATATCTTTCGTAAGTCCTCTTAACTCGAGTTAAATATATGCAATATCTCATTTAGTTAGAACCATTAAACCGACAAGTCATGACTTCGCGAGATTCTTTTGGAGCATTTTGAAGGACATGTTGGATCAACCTTGGTTGGACCCAAAATCTTCTGCAGAGATGTTCCAAACTGCTCTATTGAATTTTAAGTATGTTTCCAGGATCCTTGATGTTCCCTCAATCCTTCTAACAGTCCTAGATTTCTTAGCGAAGTAAGCCCGGAATCGTTAGATATAGAGACGTGTTTTAAAACGTGGAGCTCGCGTTTGATAAAATATGAAGTGAACGAGGTAAGCATCGTCTCTTCTTATTTTTTCTTCTTAGGATGCCTTTTATTAATTGTAAATAGGTCGTTGGTTGTTCGAACGAAGACTTCGTGATTACAGGCTTTACAAGACTCCTTACAAGATGTGTATCCCTGGCTAGAAGTCGAGGTATCCATGTTTATAACGAGTATTCTATCCCTCCTCAAGCGAAGTACATAATCGTATACTAATAGAGAATTTAAAGCGTGGCCGAAGATATCTTTCAGAATTTACTTTTCCGCCCAATGGCTACATATACTGAAAATTCTCAGCCCATCGAGAGTCTGCCGTGTCTCCACGGACCCAGTCGTTCGGAGATATACACCCTGGTTATCCAACTAGTCAATGATCCCGAGAATTGTGTCAAGATGGTTAAGCACAATCTACATCTTTTCCCCAAAGGTACATATGGTACCCCTGACATGATTTAATTCATGGGCTCACAAAACAAAAGATCAGTCCCTACATGATGGATTCCATGCCGATCGAGGCAGGTGGGCGAGGTCAGTAGCCGGCCACGTCGGATTACAGAACATGTCAAACACATGCTATCTCAATTCATTGATGACTCAGCTTTTTATGAACCGAACGTTCAGAGCCTTCATCCTGGAGATGCCTATCGACCAAGCGGATGAGTCTCAGAAACTAATCCATTTTCTGAAAGTCTTATTTGCGAGAATGCAGAATAGCTACACGAAGGCAGTAGAACCAAAAGACTTTGTTGAGGCCATAACAGATTATGAGGGAGAACAAATTGACATCGCAGTTCAGATGGATGTTGATGAATTCTTCAATCTTATCTTTGACAGACTAGAAGGTCAAATGCCATCAATGGAGCTGAAATCATCTTTCAGGTCGCACTATGGTGGTCAATTAGTCCAGCAGGTTAAGTCAAATGAGTGCCCCCATATATCGGAGCGCACTGAACCATTCTCAGCAATTCAGTGCGACATTAAAGGAAAGTCAACTCTTCAAGAGAGCTTAAAGGCTTACGTCGAAGGGGAGATCATGGATGGTGGTAAGTGTTACCTCCTATTTTCACACCAATCAAGAATGCAACTGAGCAGTGTTACAGACAACAAGTATTCCTGCACGACATGTGACCGCCACGTTGACGCAGTAAAAAGGTAATTCAATTCCGTTTATTGAACTAGGTATGTAAGGCAAGTAAAACTCAATTTGGCTGACAACCGGCGTCTTCAGAACCTGCCTCAAGGATATTCCGAATCACCTCATTTTTCACTTGAAAAGATTCGAGTTCGACCTACAAACTATGCACCGTAGCAAAATCAACGACTCTTTTGAGTTTCCAACTTCTATTGACATGAAACCTTATACAATAGAATACTTGAGTGGAGATGAGAAAAACGGTGAGAATTCGTCAAGGGATATGTTCGAGCTGGTCGGTGTACTAGTACACAGCGGTACTGCCGAGTCCGGTCATTATTATTCGTATATCAGGAACCGCCTCTCGCCATCAGGGGCACCAGAATGGTTTGAATTCAACGACTCGGAGGTTTCAGCTTTTGATCCTTCGACAATTCCAGCTGCCTGTTATGGGGGTACTGATGGAGTAACCAGAGATGCAATGGGGCAAACATATGCTTTGAGCAAGCCTTATAGCGCATACATGCTATTTTATGAACGTTCTTCATTGTTGAGTTCGTCGACAGTAAATCAGGATTCAGCGGTTCAGACAAGACTATCTATACCTCGGGAACTTGAGCTGGAGATACATAGTGAGAACGAGTATTTCATCAGAAAATATTGCATGTTCGACAACAACCATATCGAATTTATCAGAAAACTATTAGATCAGCAGCAGCGTTTGTTCAAAAACTCTATACCCTACGACCACATCCACGAGAAGAGAGCATTAATACTTGGGTTGGATACCCTTGAACAAATTGCTACAAGGTTCAAAGACTCCACGGAGGGAGAGGCACTTTTCAATATTTTGAACATCTATCTAATCAACTGTCCTGAATGCTGTCTGGAATTCTTCGACTGGTTATGCCAGAAGGAAGAAGCAATCACCAATTTACTAGTCTGCAACCCGTACGGCAAGGCACGGGCAAATTTTTTGAGACTAGTGATGTTTGCACTTAACCAGGTTCGGCGAAAAAGACCCGAAGTGTATGGGCCAATTGACGAAAGCGGTGACCACGACATTGAATATGAAGATACTGTATTATACAAGCTTTGCACCTCATTAATGCGCTCATGGAATGGTTTGCAATGGTCTATCAAGACGTGGGGCGACTACTTTGGTCTATTGGCGAGTATTTCAGCATTGGGTGAGACCGAGAAAGTTGTTATGCTGGATATGGGGTTTTTGAAGAAAATAATGGAGTTACTGTTAATGGATCACCTACAGGCGCCGAGAAAGATGGAATATCTGTTTGAAAACTTCGCGAAGATATGGGCAAAACGCCGACCATCGCTCGGGAATCTAGGATCAGTCATGGGCGAACTAATGAGCTTATGCGATCCTCACCTAACGCCGTGTAGGGATGATGAAAACCGAACACATTTCCGCCATCTTTCGAAATTTCCCTTGAATGCTACAGAATATGACTATTTCTCTTTTTCTACAAAAAGTCAGATGCAGATACTATCAAGGCTGCTTGAATCTCAGACTACAACAGAAAGCATGGCGCGCCTAGTCGCAAACATCGTCAAATCCGAAGTTGCACCAGTTGAAGGCCCTCTTCTTGAGCAGATTAAGAACACTTTGCTTGCTGGAGTTCCTGTGGACCCTGCACAAGAGGCCGAGCCTTTCCTTATGTGTCTTCTGTACTTTGTCTCGGTAACCAAATCTCCGAACTACGTCAGAGAAATCATACGAAGAGTGTCAGATGAGGTGCCCACCATTGGTACTGATGGGGGATCAGAGCATCTGCTTTTTTTCCAAGAGCTGGCAGTCCTTAAAAATCTTCACCTCAAGCCATACCTCATCAAATGGCGTATGATTGACTATGTTGCACTTTGGGCACCGCCGCTGTTAACCTATTGCGATGCAACCGTACGAGAAAACACTGAAAAGCTTCTTGATGATATTTTATTTGATAGTCTTCAAGACGGAGACCGCCCAAAAGCGCGGAAAGGTGTTGAAGATCTTATGAATGGATGTTTCACGTTCATTGAATCGAAACTCCCCAGGTTACGTCAGCCGTGCGACGAGAAAACTTTCGAGAATGTCCTTCGAGTTCTCGAAAAGTGCGGTGAATATCAAGACGACGAAGAAACCTTCAGGGCAAGGAGTAATGGTTAGTATTAATCTATTACATAAATTCCTTGACAATATCTCATTAACTAAAAAAAAAACTAAAAAAACTATAGCGTTGAGATTGTTAATTGAAAAGATCATTCTTGAGGAAGAAGAGGATGCTGATCTAGCCTCCGGTAAGGCCGAATGGTCCTCTCGTGCGCGACACGACTGACCCAAGCACTTTCTGAAGATGAATGGGGTGGCTCTGAAATCGGAAGCGATACGCATGAGATGGAAGTGCAACTCGACGAATACAACAGCACCTAGTAGAAGCCAATAGTCAAGAGTTTGATAAAGGATGGGTCTTTGAATTAGATTTCTTTCCAGCGGGGCGTTATATTCTTAGGATCACCAATTCCATGGGTATGACATAAAGCGGAGGTGTTTAACTGTGTAGGCTCTTTACATTCCTTCTCATCTCTTTCATTTCTTCCAATTTTCTTGTTTTGTTTTGTTTGTTTTTTATTTCAAGTTTCAATTTTTTACTTTTCTTTTCATTGCGAGCACGAAAACAGCCGGGATTGATGGGAGGGATTGGGGGGAGGGATGGGGGGAGGGATTGGGTGTACTGTGAGGAGTTGGGGCGCATCGGATTTATGCTTTTCCTCTTCTCCTCTCCCATTTCTTCTCTTTTTTAAGCGGATCTCTTTTGCCCTGCCTTATGTTTCTTATACCTCTACCCTTTCTCCCCCTTTGGTAGGTGATAGGCTCGCGATATTACGGTGTGTTTATCTTTATTCATCTCGCTACCTAAGAGGGACAAAGCGAAGTCATGGATTTCAATTGTAAAGACAATAGGATGGGAAAAAGAACCTCTAGGTACTTTTCATGGTGAGGATCGTTTTTGAGAAACACATTCATAAGCGAGTGATTCCGAGTGATGCGGTTGAAGGATCCTGTGATTATGATTTATCTAATGGTGGAGAAACAAGGGAAAAGGAGAACTTGAAAGAATTCTAAATCTTGCACATGCCTCATTGTTTCGCTCAATCTTGAACTGGTGCCGGCAAGTTAAGGAGATAGCAGCCTTTCTAATGCCGTATTTTTATATTCAAATCAACGGCAACGCCCATACCCTTTTGTCATTGACAACATACACCATACAACCCCACATTCCTCATCCTCTCTCGAACCCCATCTTGCCCTAGGATGGGAAATCCTACGATACGAAACCTAACTACTCCTCTGGAACAGCGGTGTCATGCCCAAAACGCACAACGTTTTTTCTTACAAAGAATATTCCATCACGCCCACGTCCACCCCAGACCCATGCACCATGACCAGCAGCAGTTGCAGTCAGTCGAGTTTCATCATACTGACATCCGAGAAAAAGAACCCAGTTTCAAAGAAAGAGATAAACGTGAGAAAAAAAGTCTGCAAACCAAGACGCGCGTCAAGGAAGTCTGAAGCAAAACGTGAGCAAAGAGGGAAAAACCAGTAGGAAGAAAATGAAATGTAAAGGAAGAAAATCATCAGAACTCCTCAAACAAATGTCCGTATTGATCGTAGTTGTCACCGGTCCCGTACTCCTCCTGCTCTTCTGGGTAGCGGTCGAATTGACTTGAATCACCGACACCACCTCTAACTGGCGGTACATAAGGTGCCTCAATATCCTTTCTGGCTAAACGCTCCCAGTTAACCTCTGCAAACCACTGATGTTGCTTGATGTCGCTGCTGCCGTGGAGTAAATTCCCCAGCCGCTTCGTCAAATCTGGCGTTATAAGCTGCTGAAGTAGGTCCTGGGCATCGGGATGAATGTAAGCCGGATATTTGACACGCCCTTTCAGAATGTTTTCGTAAATCTTCATAGGACTTCCACCATCCCAGAAGGGTGTATAACCACAAAGCATCTCAAAGATTAAAATACCCAGCGACCACCTAGTTCGAAAGAAAATTCTGTTAATGATTGCCTGCCGCCGCCGTATGACTTAAAAAAGAAAGAAATATCCTATTAAGGGAGAAAGAAAAGAAGAACCAATACGGAAATACTCACCAATCTACAGATTTGTTGTAACCTTTAGAAGCGACAACCTCGGGCGCCAAGTAATCCGGGGTGCCACACAATGTCCACGTAATGTCGGGAACTTCTTTCGCAAAACCGAAATCTGTTATCTTTAAGTGACCGTGACGATCTAAAAGCAGATTCTCGGGTTTGAGATCTCTATAGATGATATGATGCGAATGAAGATAATCCAAGGCAAGCGCAACTTCAGCTGCGTAGAACTTTGCAACGGGATTCGGAAACCGCTACAGTGAGGTCGAAGCAGCCTTGAGTATTTCCCCTTAATCAATTGGATTAGGATGCATGTCATACCTGGGATTTTCGTAGCAGACTAAAGAGCTCCCCCCCCTCGATAAAGTCCATCACCATATATAAGTTTTTGGCGTCTTGGAAAGTCCCCCATAGAGTTATCAAGAACGGATGCTTTACTTTCTGCAACATCCGCCTTTCATCATTGGTGTGCTCAACCTGTTTCATCTTGACCACCTGAGCTTTCTTCAAGACCTTCACTGCATAAAACCTAAGGTTATGTCGTGACTGAACAAGGTGAACTCTTCCAAAGCTTCCAGTTCCTAGAGTCCTTTGGATAGCAAAGTCACCTAGTGAATATTTTCCTTTGGTTGTGCGTACGGTGGAACTCTGTTGCGGCTGTTCATCCGGCTTTCGCTCCTGCGTCCCAGCGTTGCCCGCATTAGTCCCTGCGCTTTGGGATTGTATCATATCAGAATGAGCTGGAGTATTTTGTTGTGAGCTGCTATTGTCATAAGGTCTCGCATAGTCGCCAGGCTGTGGAGGGTTTATGATACTGTTGATGTTACTCTGATGAGGCTGATTCTGGTGTTGCTGTTGGGAGGTATGAGAGTGGGGATACTGCTGTTGGTGTTCCGGTATCATTGGCCGATGATCGGAGACCAGTGCCATGGATTCAACGGGAACGGAGGGGTTGGAGGGGTTTTGGAGCGGAGCAGTTGAGACCGAGGAAGCGGACTCAATCGAAGGCTTGAGCGAGTTGTGGTGCGAGGTTATTGGAGTAGTTGCGGTCGCGGAGGTCGGGGTTGGCGGCTCTGATTCTCGAATTTCGGACTGGGAGCTGTCCTTTCTCGCATGCAAGGAATCTTTATCTTTCTTCTTCTTCTTCAAAAACCCGAGAGTCGGCATGCGCAAGATGACCGGGAATATGTCGAGAAGGGAAGACACCTGCTGGTGGCCTCCTCCAATCCCTTTGTCTGTTTCGAGCGGGCTGATTTCGCTTCGGCGGCGGAACCCAGAAGCCCTGGAATGATAAAGAGCTGCGGGAAAGCGGCGGGCAGCGGCGGAGGAGGAGGGGAGGAAATGAGTACGTAGAGCTTCAATTACCTATTTTCTTTCCCCTCCTGCTATTGTTACTATGCCTTTGCCGAGTCGAGCCGTGGAAACGCTGTCAATGGGCGGGGGTAAGTGCCAGGACAACAGCGAAAAGCACGACGACGACGATGAGGATGAGGACAGGAAGATTGTAGATTTTGAGGGGGTGGGGATGAAAATGAAGACGAGGACGCGGGGGGGGGGGGGGGGGGGGAGCAAGTGAAGGCGGAATAGACAAGGCTAGGGTATGTAATGGATATGTATGTATGGAACGGTGATGCTTGAGAGCGATCCAAACGAACTGGGGAAGAGTGACAGTGCTGCTACCAGAATCGAATAAGCAATGCGGACAGCAGCCGATTCGTTTCTTCCTATGTATCCCCCCCAGGAGCAGAGAGCAGTACGTGGAGTGGAGTAAGGTGGATGGATGAGGAGTATGTATTGATTTCTCTGAAGTGTGTGTACTCTGCTATGCTTTCTATCCCTCGTCCGCTGTTTGGCGTCCTCGCCTTACCCCGGTTTTCTTTTGAGAGTTTTTATAATCTGTTATCCTTTTGATCGAATCCTTGGGCCCTTGTCTTTCCTCCTCAGATCAGTGGTTTCGTCCGTTCTGCTTGCTACAAATCTCTGGCTTACTTGGGTACCGGTAGATTACCTACCTACATGTACCTATAACCTTACCTACAGTATCCACTTCTCAGATTCTTGCATGAACGGAAGAGGACTCGCTTCAGATACCTCCAGGCTACTCTCTCCAGACTCGATCGCAAAAAGGTGATGGGAAGCGGCGGCTATCCTGGGATGATCGACGAATAAAACTGCCTCATTCGGGAAGTAGCAGAGGGGGGCTTTCCTGACCGCTTTGGAGGGGCAGGGTGGGGGATGAGGGGATGAGGAACGTTGGCTGACCGGGAACAACGGTAGGTTAAAGGAGACGGCACAGAAACAAAGTGGATGCGGTGCAGGTTTTTCTGAAAATCCTCATAGGTTTGAGGTATCTACTTATGTAGATCATTCTACTGTCTCTCCACCATATGCTGATCATTTTCCGAGGAGTTTGAGCATTTACAGAATACCTACATACTCTCTACTCGCAAAAAGAGTATGAAACACATTATGAAAGCTATCTATGTAAGAGCGAGAATCAGTCATAGATAAAGATCGACAGCCCCATCGACTTACATAAATAGTGGGAGTTTCTCGAGGTCTGTTTCCAAAAGTCCGCCGCGGCCAGATGTTGCTACTTCCACAACCCCCCGCCCGCGGTCTATTTCTAAACACGGCAATCGACAGCACTGGACGTCATTCGTGTTCCAGACAATAGCATATGTAGAAGCTTATCCCAAGCCTATTCCTGCTTTCCCAGGAATCCATTATCCCTACCCGATGTGCCTACCCGGAAACCGACATTGGATAGCTTAGCTTCTGTCCTGCATCAATTCCACTGCTTATTCACAACTTCAATCGATTAAAAATGGTACACGATATACGTACCTGTACTACCAATTTCATGACGTTTCCGAACACGATTGCTATTGCATGCCATACAAAAAAAACGTCAAATCCACCTTTTTGTATGTCATGCAATATTGGTCGTGTTCGGAAACGCTATGAAGCTACGAGTAGACAAGCTGCAAGCTATGTGTACCGATATGTAGGTACATGCTTGTGAGCCAGGCGCCATCATTCGGCAGCAAAACTGTTAGGAAACCAAACACCCAGAGTCCTCCATGTAGGTCATAGGTATGTATGTACTGTACACCCTATATTTTACTTAGCCAGTGTGAAGTGACTGAGGTTCAAGATATATTGTATTAAATACATGCAACGAATTGTATGTAGAAGGGTTGATCCAGCTCTCGATCACAAGCGTCAATGATTGGTTATAATCCTGGTTACATGCACCTTGTACATACGTGTAGCTATGCAGGTTACCCTTCGCCAATGATAATATCATCTCGTTTTTGGATCACCGTATTAGTGTCCGCTCAAACTTGGATGAGCGCTAGTAGAAGAATAATTTCATTAGTGAGTTTACCAAGGCCCTGTATGTATTATTTAACCATAGCCGTGTATATTGGATTTCCTGTAGGTACATACAGTATCTATTTCATTTTTACTGCCACAAGCATCCTCATTAAACAAGGGGTTCACCGATATCGCAGCTTTATCCATAGCTCTAGTTAAACTTCGGATTGTGGATCAAATATTATTGACTATGTACTCTAATTATCATATTTGAAAAACCCATTCCTCGAAGCGAGATTATAAGTGCGGCTAAGATTTGGAGGTTTACTCTTCACTACCACATTTTATCCTTCGGTTGGACCTCTCAGTTGATCAACAAAAACGAGCACTTCTCATATCACGGTCACATACGCACTTAAGGTATATGTATATGTACATGTAGGCACTGTACATCTAGATGTATGCTTCGATATTTCCCTTCCTACAACAAGTCAGCCTTGCCTTCTCCTAGCCACAAATCAGATTATGTTCCCCAGCACTGCAGTTCTGTAGGTCATCTCTAATGTTGTAGGCTTCGGACATACGCGTCCCGGTCAGCCACAAGCTAGGATGCGTGTCCATATATACTAGCATTTTGCAAGGTAATTTACAACTGCCTTTCGCTATCACTACATACAGTTAAGCTGTTAGTTCTCCCGATTCGATATGGAAAACCAACATCACAAAGTTAATCTCCTGCCAAAAAGAGGCAGGAAGCGAGACGACCTGGTTTGTGCCTGGGAAACGCCATTCACGACCCAATCGGCAACGAAGAGAGTGATGTGATGCAGAGAGAAGAGAAGTCGTGGCAAAGAGTATGAGTGCTCTGCACGCGTATGCAATCTTAGAGCTTCTCTAGATACACAGTCAATATCAAACCGGATCGATGATGAGAGTAACAGAAACCCCACAAGGGCTATGTCCATGTCTATCTATGTACATATAGTTATAGGATTTTCTCAGATAGGTACCTGTCTGATGCAAGTATCTCGTATTCACCGCAGATAGAGGTAGCCAGAAGAAATATTTATATAATAGTTACTTTCTAAAAAACGAATTTGCACACTACTCAGTCGACTTGTTCTTCCTATTCTTGATCCACAAGGAATCTATCGCCTGAAAGACGGCCGTGATTCCTTTAAGCTCCTCCTCGCTGAGCCCAGATTTCCCCCACCTCTGCTGAGCTTTATCTGGATGCCATCGTACCCTTTCTAGCTTCAGCATATCAGTAAACCCTTCCCTGTTAGGTGCTGTGCCAGTAGGTGCTGATAAGAAAAATTCTTCGATGGCGTCTTGAGAAAGGTCTAATAGCTTCCCAGACCTAGTAGGCCATGGGATATTGTCAAGAGGCACCTTTCTTTCACCACCATCGTTATCGACATCAACCCGGCTCTCATCTGCAATTCTCGCCCAGTTGTGTAGATACTCATCCCACCGTTTCTGCAAGTCACTTCTATGCTTTCTTTGTCTCCTTTGTTTATCTTCTCTTTGTATTTCCTTTTCTGCATGCTCCCAAGCAATTCGTTCCTCACGCTCACGTCGCTTTTTCTCCTCCTTTTCACGCCCTCTCCTTTCACGTTCCTCAACGATATGTTGATGGCTTTTCTCCCACATTTTCTCACGGACATAGGCGGCGTACTCCTCGTCATCCATCTGTTCAAGCATACCCCGCTCATTCTTCACCTGAGGTCGAGGATAGTTATTGATGGGCTCCCCATAAACACCTTCCCAAAAAGCCGCGCCCTCATCGTCTGCCATCGCGTCAAATAACGATTGACGGAATGCCTCGTCTGGATCTGCATATTGAGTGGATGACACGTTGGGAAGATAGGTATCGTCATAGGCTGATGGGTCATCCCCGGTTTTCTTGCGCTCGTGAGAGTGCCTTCGACGTTTTGACGGACGGCTAGAGCTCTCACTTTCACGGTGATGATGATGGTGACGGTGACGACGTTCTCGTTTCTCCTCGTCCCCGCCCGATCGGCGCTTCTTTTTGAAGCGGAATTTATTCTTTCTATGCCTTTCTTCTTCCCTAGATTCTTCTACAGATGTGGCACGAGACTTCTCACCATCGCTGCCCCTACTAGCGTTTGGAGGAGACCGCGGTTGTTGTGATGGATCTGGCTCTTGGGGGTCCCGAGTGAGAGGATGTGAAGGTGCATCGTTCTGTGTCAGACCATGGAGCATTCCCAAACGGTCGTTGGACACGTTGTAGGAACGCATAACGCTGGATCGGTAACTGTATCGAAATAGATAGAAATTTAAAGATAGAGCGGTGTAGGGTTGGGCGAGATGGATGGCGAGGCTTGGCAGTTTTCAACGAATCATACCTACATTTCTCTATCCTAGTACGATGCGTTAGGCTGTATGTATGTACCTATTTCTGCTGTACCTACAAATAAAAAATAAGGCGGCCATTACAACGTCGGCAGGGTAATTAGGTGTAACACCCCGCACCCTAGGCCTATGTGTAATGGTAATATAACACTGATATTTGGCACATTTCTAAAGAAATATCAATCTATCATCCTTTTCAATTCATTCATGCTAGACCCCAAAATTTCTCATCTTGATACAATTCCCCGCGAGATTCAGAGCAAGGACAATTCGTCCCACGTTATACCTTCCATAGCTTACATACCACACAACAAGTATTTGCCATTGTTAACGTCAATTCAGCCAAAGTCTCGGCTAAGCCTAGGCGCTCCCAACGCGCTAGGCAAGCCAGTGCAGGAGAATCCTGATATCGACAAAGTTACAGCTACAGTTCATAAGCCTAGACGGCTTCATTATATCCCCAGATTTCTATTGAAACGATTCGTACCGCAGAGTTTAAGGTTAGATAAATCATTACAGAAGCACATGTACGTAGATTTTATATACTTACAAAAAATATATACAATATAGAGCAAAAGGTGCTTGGAGTAGGCTCCACAAGACAGGTCACTGGGGAGGTTCGATAAACCGCTATTCGCTTTCCCACCCATCCAAGCTTCCAACGCGTGAGATTGCAAAATCCTACTACGTCAAAGACCTTTATGTGACACAAAATTCCAAAAACCCATCATACGAGTTAGAAAATAAGCTTGGTGATTTGGAAAACACTGTTAGCAATATCATGTCAAGGCTTTTCAACACTTTGGAGAAGGATGAAATACCTACCATATACAAGATGACGCGTGGGAACCTCAATCTCCTGCATAAATTCTTGTACGTCATGGGCTACCGCAAACCATCAGTCGCAAACATTTATCGGCAACCAGACCCCGACGACCCCCCTGGGGAGGCACGTCTGGAATATCGCACCCAAGCTCCCAACGACCAGTGGCTTCAGCAACTACGCTATATTCTCGACACACCACATTGGGAGATTGTTGAGCATGGACGCAAGGCAAAGAGAAAAAAGGCAGAGCTGGATTTGAAATTTCCGCATAGAAGATGGTCGGAATTGGGCAAAGATCTTGAGTCATTGGAAGAAGGATACATGGAGGAGGCGGACGGGTGTTTCTTGGCTATTTGGAGGGCCGCCGAAGGGGAGGAGTTCATCATCTCGAACGACTCTTTTGGTATTCTCGAGGGCAAGAAGAGCTCTTGGGGCCCGATCCACAGGTTCTATGTCATATCCCCACATGTTGCAATTGTCATTTGTTCTGTCGGCCTTGACCCGAGCTACAATTGCGACCCGGAAATCAAAGCTCGTTGTCAGAACTCGGTACTTCGGGGTGCAAAGCATAGCCGCCCAAAAGTGACGCATGCCGTTGAACCACCGGATATCATGAGCGATGAGGAGTTCCTAGAGTTCGAGTCAAAATCTCACACCAGAGAGGATGACACTATGGAGTTTGAGGTTTCGACCCTCACAGTTGAAGAAACCCATACTCTGAATGCAGTAATACTCGAAACCACCGCCGACGATGGAACGATTACATATTGTTCCGAGAAAGCGCTTCAACAAACTCTTGTCTCCTTCAAGGGAAACCCGAACTTTAGGAGCCAAAGTCGGTATGAAACGCTAAGAAAGATGCTAGGAGGAGGGAAAGAAGGAGACGGGGATGGTAGTATATTTGAGCTCAGTCTACCACCATCTGAACCGGAGCCACAGCTCCAATTACAGCAAGACAAATTCGGGGATTCTGAAAGTATTCCCTACCTGAACCAAGCAATTTCTGGAGATGCCGATGTATGTATTGTGATATACCTTCCTCAAGCCCGCACCTCAGGATTAAAATGGAGGCTTTGCTAACCTTATATTCTAGGCGCATCATCCGGAGGGGCCCACATCCCCAGAGAAGGTCGTCGAGAAGCATGGCTACATGGTTTTCAAATTGCTCCTTCTGAATTTGAAAAGCAAGCAACTGCTAGTCGGTCGCTTATTCGAACTCGCCATCATCATCATCATCATCAAGGCCTGGATGGGAACTTACCCATCCTGTTTTGGCTTTAAATAAATTATTAGCGAAAGAATCCGCAGTCCAGAGCGTCAACCAGGAACAAACAGATACACATATACGACAATACACCTATATCATGTTATCCTTTTGTTCCTGGTTGGAGCTTTCGACAAATATCCTGTTCTAGAGTGGTGCTAATACGCGGTGGCACTTGGCGCATGACCGAGTACCAGGTGCCAGACATCGCCGGTGCGATGAGCGCATGTGAGATACAGGACCCATATCTACTAGTAGAAATATCTGATAGTGGTTTTAGCGGTATCTAAAGATCAAATTGAAAAATATTCAATTTGATCTTTCGATATCCTAGGCTACTGGAAAATATGAGTCCTGTATCTCCCATGCACTCATCGCACTGGCGATGTCTGGCACCTGGTACTCGGTCATACGCCAAGTGCCACCGCGTACACACACCTCTCTCATAATTTCTGTATTTTACGTGTGCTCGGTTTTGCTGTTGTGGGGATTGTTTCCTTGTTCCTTTTCTCTATTTTGATTTCTGGTCGGCTTGGATATGTTTGTGCAGGCGCGGAGGGGGAACTAGTAATTCCTCTAGACTGCTTCTTGTATAGTCTCCTATGTGCAAGGTTGAGGAGGGGGTAGAATCCCTTATCCCTTGTGTTTGGCCGTGAACGAGTTGGAGGGTATGGATCAGAGGAGAGCTTTGGGGAGAGTGTATTTTTATGTGTGGTTTTTGGTTGCGCTTTTTTTTTTTTTTTTTTTTTTTTTTGGGGGGGGGGGGGGGGTTGTGGGTTTGGGATGGTTACTTTGATGCAAGTCTCTACGCCGTCTCGCCATTTCTATTCCTTGTTTTGTTTTGTTGTCGTGGCTTTGGGGAGAAGGGAAGATTTGCAGCTTTGGTTTGCAATTTGGTTGTCTCGGAGGAGAGTACTCTTGTTTGGGATGCTTTGGGGATTTAAGGGTTTCGTCTTACAATTTGTTATGCTGGGGGATGAGAGTGGTTTTGGATTTACAATTTGTCACTGGAGGATTTGCGGGTTTGCTTTGCAGTTTGTTGTTTTTTTTGGATTTTTCAGCACTTAGTTTTGGTTTTGGAGGACTTGAAAGGGTTTTTGGCTTGCGGTTTGTTTTTGGTATACGCATATGGAGGACGTGGTATAAATTTATCTTTGCTGCTTTCTTTATGGCAACTCTCCAACTAGCCGAGTGCGGTCTTGTGATGCAATAATACTCGAGTGAGATAACTACATGTATTGGCGGAGTACATAGCTCTACAATAGGTGGAACCTTGGCGGCTCCTGCTTCACGATACTCAAAACCTGGTATATAAAGCAAGCTTATATCAAACCCCACGTCGCCAGTAAAGCCAAAGCCAGGGCCACCAATCCATGCAACCTTAACACCTATCCTATCACATCACACCCCGCCCCCACTACCACATCACCTCCCACCTCATCACAACTAAAATGCGGCGCGTAGTAGTAACCGGCCTCGGCGCCGTGACCCCCCTCGGCGTCGGTCAGTCTGCCCCCTCCTCCCCCCTCGCCGCGCCTGCCCCGGTCTACACCCCGCCTCGAGCACCCCACTAACAAGCACACACAACAGGCGTGAAGCGCTCATGGACAAACCTTCTCGCGGGCCGCAGCGGCGTGGTCTCCATCCGCGGCCGCTTCGCGACCGTGGGCAGCACGGAGATCCCTAGTCAGGTGGCGGCGCTGGTGCCAGGGTGGGATGCGGGGGTGTGGGTTTCGGGCGCGGTAGGTTCTCGTGTCTTTGTGGGGCGTTGGGGTGGGGTTTGGGTTGTGGGGGGGGGGGGGGGGTTTGTGCTGATTGTGGGGTGTGCGAGGGGGATAGGAAAAGGCAAAGATGGCGACGTTTACGCAGTATGCGGTTGCGGCGGCGGAGGAGGCGCTCGGCGATGCGGGGTGGAGGCCGGAGAGTGAGGAGGAGAGGAGCATGGCGGTATGGTTTTCTCTTGGGGAGTGCGGGTGGGAGTGGGTGTGCGGGTGGGGGCTAATGTGCGGTGTGGTGTGGGGATGTAGGGTGTGTGTATTGGCTCGGGCATTGGCTCGTTGGACGATGTGTTTAATACGGCGATGAGTTATGCGGCGGGGGTGGGTTCTTTTCTTCTTTACTATTTTGATATTATGGGCTTTTGGTATTATGGGTTTTGGGACGTTGGGGTTTAGTTATGAGTTGGCTCATTTTGTGGGTGGGAATATCATTGACACTACGAGCGGGAGATATGCAGGGCTACAAGAAAGTTCCCCCCATTTTCATCCCGCGGCTCCTCGTCAACCTCGCCGCCGGGCACGTCAGCATGCGCTACGGCTTCCTCGTACACAAACCCCCCCCCCCTCCACCCCCCACTCTACAAACCATTGACCCCCTCTAGGGCCCCAACCACGCCGTCTCCACCGCCTGCACAACCGGCGCCCACTCCATTGGCGACGCCACCCGCTTCATCCAGCACGGCGACGCCAACATCATGCTCGCCGGCGGCTCCGAATCCTGCATCCACCCGCTCGCCCTCTCCGGCTTCTGCCGCGTCAAGTCCCTCGCCACTGCCTGGAACGACGACCCCGCTGCCGCCTCGCGCCCCTTCGACCGCGACCGCGCCGGCTTCGTGATTGGTGAGGGCGCAGGCATCGTCGTGCTCGAGGAACTGGAACATGCCAAGAGGCGAGGGGCGAGGGTGTATGCGGAGGTGAGAGGGTATGGGCTCAGTGCGGATGCGCACCATATGACGGCACCGCCGGAGAGCGGGAGGGGCGCGAGGATGGCGATGAGGAAGGGGTTGGTGCAGGCGGGGGTCAGGCCGCGGGAGGTGGATTATGTGAATGCGCATGCAACGTCGACGGTGTTGGGGGATGCGGCGGAGAATAGAGCGGTGAGGGGGTTGTTGCTGGGGGAGGAGGGGTGGGGGAGGGCGGGGGAGGTGTGTATGTCGAGTACGAAGGGGGCTACGGGGCATCTGTTGGGCGCGGCGGGGGCAGTGGAGGCCATTTTTACGATATTGGCGGTGCATGAGGTGTGTTTATTCCCCCTTCATCTTTCTATTATTTCTACTCTTTTTTACCTTGGCTTTTTGTTTTTATTTCCGTTTTCATATCTCTTGAGCGTGGTGGGAGCTAGTACACAGAGAGCTTGGACAAACTCATGCTTGAAAACAAAACAGGACATCCTCCCGCCGACGCTCAACCTCGGGAACCCGGGAAACCCCGCCGACACAGAAGACGCAGCAGCAGCGGATGAATTTGACTGCAATTACGTGCCCAACGTGGCCCAGTGGAAGACCGTCAATGTGGCCATCTCAAACAGCTTTGGCTTTGGCGGCACGAACGCCAGTCTCTGTTTCTCGAAGCTGAGGTAGCTGAGGTAGCTGTGTAGACATTTGTAATTGTAATTGTTTGTAATTGTAGATAGTTGGTTCTCATGCCTGTCTAGGAAGATAGAGTAGAAGCACTCGGAAGTGGAGTGAATAAGTGAACCAACATGAGGAAGGGAATAGAGAGCTTCCTGGGCGCTAAAGCTGCCCAATGCGTGCCACACCACAGCATCATAACACCCACCACCCAGCCCTCCCCGTCCCAGAGTAGCAAAGAATGTCTTGCAACCCACAGACATGTTCCGGGAGTCTCGTGAATTAACCCTTCCCTCCCCCCTCCCCCCTCCCCTCTCCCGGCGGCTGCGGCAATCCTCAGTCCCCTCCAATTGCAGCTGTTACAGGGCAATGAGTGTGAAGGGGGAAAGAGGGAGGGATGGGAGGGGACTGTGGTTATTTAAAGACCCTCGTTTCTCCCCACCACACCCACTGCCTGGTGTCCATGCGCGGCTGATCTGGTATCTATATAGCTACAGTGCTTCGCATCGCGTCCGTCTGAAATCTTTGTCTTGTCTTGTTTGTTTTGCTTGCTTGTTTAATTCTATTTCTCTCTATTCTTAATATCCCTTTTATTTCTATCTATACGCACTGCTAGCCAGGCGAAAACCAATTTTCAAAACAAAAAAAAAAAAAAAAATCCATTTTTCCCACATCCCCAATTCCCCCAAAACACACAAAACCGTCCAAATGGCAACAATCTTCCCACCCCGAACCACCTCACCCTCACGCTACCACCGCACCCCCTCACCAACCTTCCTCCCCCAACCACAACCCCAACTCTACAACCAGAAACCCTTCAAGCTTGCCCCCCACCCAAGAAGAAGCTCCGCATGTCGTCGTCTGCCCCCGCCGAACGCGCACCGTCGAAGCGCCAACAGGCCGCGAGAGAGGTCGTCGATATCCTACACGAGATCTCGACGCTGCTCGTAAGTCCCTCTCACCCCTCTCCCAGCCTCTGGGAAGAGAGGAGGAAGGAGGCTGATTGGGAGTGCGAGGTGGCAGAATACACACCTCGACAGGAACGCTCTCTCGCTGTGCGTATCGCTTGTTGAGAATGGGGTTAATCCTGAGGCGTTGGCTGTAGGTGAATTCTTTCCCAACCCCCCCCCCCCCCCCTCTCTCTCTCTCTCTGGTTGCGTTGTGGTGATAGAGGCTGATAGTGGATAGACTGTAATCAAAGAGCTTAGGCGCGAGAGCGAGGGACTCAGGGACGCGCCGGAGGCGATGGATGTGGATGGATAGCTAGCTAGTCTAGCTCTAGCCTGGGGTTAATACAAGTACATGTAGTGGTGGCATACCCCCCCTTCGGCCCCTAGGTGGTGATGGTATAAATCTTAATTGTCGTGATGACCTTGATGAGGAGTGGGTGTTTTTTGTGTTTTTGTTTTTACTCTCTATGTTTGTGGGAGCCGGGGGCTTTATGGTCTTTCAAGCAGTGTTGCTGGGCAATTACAATCCATGGCCTTTTAGTTAGTTGGAGAGATATGAAATTCGTCTGCTCTACTCTGCTCTATCATAACTAAGTAGACTAATTGAAACCATGAGTTCTTTATATATTTTTTCTGCAACTATAACTGGTAGCCCTATTAATTGGAAACCAAAAAACCCTGAACTAATGCAATCTGGATCGTGAAAATAAGGTTTCCCCCCATCGACACTAGCTACGATAGAGTTGCACTTTAGGGACGTGGCTAGTACCCTGCACTTACAGATGCACAGCCAATCATGCAAAGTGCAGGTGTAGATTATTACACTAGGTATTACTATTTCGTACCGTAAAGGGAATCTATTGAGTCAGTGTTACTACTACTGCGTCTGCTGCTGCTATTGATGCTACTACCAATGCTACTATTACTACATGTGTTATTACTACTATGTAGGTACATGTAGTTAGTCTGCTGATTATCGTACAACACCACCACCACCACCACCACCGCAGTCATCTCATTTTCCTTTTCCGTACTCTACATCACCCCACACTCGGAATGTCCAGATACTTCTAACAACCTCTTTTTCCTAATATTTAAGGGGTAGTAACTTTTTAAACTTGTACACGCACCGCTATAAGTTGATATATATAAACAACCCAAACACAAAAAAAAGGTCCCTCCCAAAAATCATACAAGAAAACGATGCAGAAAAAGAAAGAAGAGCGAATGAGATGAGACCCTGCCCAAAACAAAAACAAGAAAGCCCAAATAACAGATGGGGAATAAACGAAGAGAGAAAAAAAAGAGGGGAAAAGAAGAAGAGAGATATAAAAGAAAAGGCAAGGAAAGGAAAAAGAAGAGACAAATGATATAGAACGCCCAACCCAACCCCAAGTCCCAGATCGTAACCATGCCGTAAGTGTAAAAGGATAAAAACTCACAAAAGGGAAACGCAACCCCCCAAAAAACGAAAGACGAAAGAAGGACTACCACGCAGAGAGTAGAGAAGGCCACTTTTCTTAAAAAAACTAAGCGGCCCCGCCGATATTGACACTCCCCTTCCTCTGCAGTCCAGCGCCGGGCGGGAATCCCCGTGGCGGCTGCTGCCCACCAGCCACTGCCTGGGGCGTGCCTCCGCCGCCAAAGAGCCCGCCGCCGTCCCCGTTGGTGCTGTTGTACCCACCGAGGGGCCTAAGTGCCCCGGCGAGCATCTCACGCATGCGGACGTACTGGTACTTTCTCTTGACGGGGACGAGGATGTGACGCTCGATGGGCTGCGGGCATGAGCGTGCCACGGCGGCCATGACGAGCTCGGTTTCTTCGTCGGAGTCGACGGGGATGGCGTTGGCTTCAATCTCGTCGGGCGGTGGGGCCCCGGCGTTGATTGCCGCTTCTATATATAGAGGTTAGTGGTGAAAGAGGGGGCGGAAGCGGGGAAAGCGGAGGAGACGTACTTTGTTGTTTGGCTTGGTTCTTCTTCTGGTAGGCAGCAAGCAGGACGTCGTATGGCTGGGAACGGCCGAGGACGGAACGCTTGGCGCCCATAGAATGGGATTTACAAGTCAGCGAGCGGGCGCAGAGGGCACCGTTGGGCAGTTGGACACCGCATTGCTTTTCGACGTCGACGGGAGCTGTTTGTGATGTTAGTTTTTAATAATATCATGATAATAAAGTAGGCAATCATTACCCTTTGGCTTCTCCGTCTTTGCCGGCTTCTCCTTCTTCTTTTTGGCCTTTGGTTCTTTCGGCAGCTTTGGTTCTACAACACACAATCCCTCATATCAGCGTCCCCGCTCGTAGCCCTAACCCAACTAAAAACAAACATATAAACCCACCATCAGCCTTCCTCTTCTTGCTCTTGGCCCCATCTCCCTCTTTCTTCGCCATTTTCTTGGCACCCTTCTTCTGCGTCGCCTGCGGCGGCGGCGGGAGATCGCCAACTACACTCCCCTCATCGTCCCCGCCGGCATCCTTGCGACCCTCCTCTCTCGCCGCGGCCTCCTTGGCCTTCTTGCGCTCTTTTGCCTTGTCATTCTTTGCCTTTTGGCATGCCTTGAGATGCTGTGCCGCGACGCTCTTGATGACGGGCTTCTTGCAGACACGGCACAGGCCGTATTCCGGGTTGTCTTCGAGCGGGCGGAGGGTAGGGAAAGTGATGAGATCGTGGTCGTCGAGTTGGGTGATACCGGGGGATTTCGCAGAGGGCGTAGCATCTATAGGCTTGTTAGTTTGGGGGGTGTTGCGCATTGAGCATTGTTAGGCATTGAGAGGGAGCGATGGGGTGAGTCGAGGGCGGCATTAGGCAGGCATGTATGTACCTTGCTGCTCCAGCTGGTCGGCGCGTTGTTTCCAGTTCTGATGGTTCTTTCCGACTTTCTTTGACGGCGGGTTCTTGAGCTTGATGGTTGTTGCTGTGCGCTCTTGGTCGCTAAAGAGCTTTAGAACCGCGTCGCTGGAGCGCGTCATTGCGAGCTGTTAGCTGTTTAGCTGTGTAGGGTGTTTGGGGGGGGGGGGGTCGGGTAGCTTGCTAGGCTATATGAGGCCGGCCGTCGTCTTAGATGGTGGGGGGTGATCGTGGGGTTGGTGGGCGGGTTGGGTTGGGTTGGGTGGGCTGTTGATAGGGAACTTTCCTCGAGGAAGGGAGGTGGTTGCAGTTGCAGATGCCGTCCGTCGAAAATCTTCCAAGCTGCGTTGCGTCGGGGCTGTGCCAAGCTCGGTCACGTGAGAGAAGAATATTCGGATGTTGTTGCTGTGCGGGTTCGCAACTCGACTGCGTGAGGTGAGTGAGGATAAATGCAAATAAAAGGGGGCTTTGTGAGTTGCTGGTGAATGGGGCTAAGTTATGTAGAGCTACATACGCTAAGGGCTGTGATGACATCATACATGTGAGGTGATGAGATTGACTTTTTAGACCTCTCCTCCGTCCCGGATGGTGTGTTTCGTTTTACCAGGTAAGCTGTGATTGGAAGGATTTGATTGGAAAAGACGGGGTAACTAGAGCCCACATGAGAACGTGGGGAGGCTATATTCTTGGCAGTGAAAGAAGGAGGGGGCTTTGTTTATTACCCCAATGATAAGGCTTGAGCCCATTTACTACTACTCTACTACCACAAAATAACAGACGAGGAAATATAGGGCATCATGATACGAGAAAGAGAGTGCAACAAGTACACAACAAGTTGAACAATATTATGTACTGAAAAATAGCAGCTAGAAAACTCCAAGAGTAAGAGAAAAGGTAACGCTAATAAAACTCGTAAAGCTAAGCTAATAAAACAGCCAACCAACCACTACCAGAGTCAAAGTCAAGTCAAGTAAATCACACTAGAAGAACATAATAGTAAAAAAAATATAAAAAAATCGAAATAAGAATGAAGGACGAGAACTCCCAACACCCTCGAGACTTCGACCCATTAGCAGAACAGAACAGAACAGACCCGACAAAATAACATATTTTCTCTTGCCCATCCTAGACCTAAATATAAGTAACCTTCATGCCCATGCCTACTGTCCTCGTGGTCTTGATCCACGCCAACAACAGCAGCCTCCTGACTCTCTCCCTGACCCTCCGCTTACTAGTCATCCACACGACCATCGCCAGCATGATGACCGTTCGCAATAAGGTAAACCGTCCTTGCGCGGTGTTCATCTGCGCCTGGAGCCTGTTTAGTAGCGCCGTTGTTGTCGCAAAGAGATTCTTTGAGTCTGCTTTAGCCGCTGCCGTAACCTTGCTGTTATTGGCAGTAACCTTGCCCTCCTTAGTGGTGCCGTTGACTGAAGCAGTCTTTCGCTTGCCTTCTCTCCTTGGTGGGCGAACAGTAGTTGTAGAGGTACGCCTAGTTGTTGTAACTACAGATCCGGCGCGAGACCCTGCTACAGAGGGGGCTGGCGAGTGGACGCTGATAGCCTCATCGGCGAGTTCTTGTTGGCGATCGTGCTCCCATTGTGCCTCACGCCGTGCAGCGAGCTCTTGGGAGTAGCGTTCGGCTTCTTCAGAATCTTTTTGGAGCTGGTCTAGGGTTGCTTGGAATAGCTGTATATAGTTGTTAGCTTGGGCCTCGGTAGTGAAGTGGTAATGATTATATTACATCTTTTTGTTCATCATCGAGATCTGGTGAGGTGTTTGTGAATTCCCGAGCGTAGTCCCAGTCTCCGACTCGTGGAATGACATGTAGAATATAGAGCTCTACGAGCTTGACACGCTGCGAGATGCCCTTTGGATCGTCATCCGTGCCAATAGTGTTGGGGGCAGCGGAGAGATAGGCCTCGATCTTCTTCTGGGTTACCGATTGGTCCTGTGAGTGTGCCAATAGTAGAGTTACTCTATAAATACCCGTTAGTAATTAAAAATCCTGCCAATATAATCATTTCCTCTCCCGCAATACATACAGCGCGTTCACCACCTCAGCATCGACCCGTCCCTCCCCGCCATATGTCGCAATGGCTTCGTCCCACACGGCACCACTGCGCACTCTCGCAAGAATCTTCCTCCACTCAGCAGCGCCCCAAACCTTCTTCCCCTCCTCGGCGCCCATCTTTGCGGCCGCATCGAGAATCGCAAAGTACAGACTCCACACCTTTGTCCGTAGCGCGCGCGAGCACTTTACGCGCGGAGATACCGAGTCCGCGATGATGGGTTGCAGGGTCGCGAGGGCATCGGGCAGCCGCCGCGTGAGAAAGAGGTTGGTACAGGTGCGATAGACACGTGCTACGGTTGCGGGGGTCGCGAGGGGTTGCTGCTGCTGCGGTGCTTTTTGGGCGTTTGCTGCAGGGGCGGACGGGGTGTGCAGCGGGTGGTGCCCGTTCATTCTGTCAGTCTGGACCATGGAGCGGGGGGGTGGTGGGAATGGGATGACGCGGAGCATGGCGGTGGTGCTGCTGGGTGGGCCGGTTGGCGTGGGTGTAGGGGGGTGTTATATATACTGGTGTTTACTACTGTGGGGATTGCGGAGCCAAGGATGGGGAGGTGGTGGTGGTGATGGTGGTGGATAGGGCTCGCGGGAAGGGTGTGGGGTTGTGCTTATTTTTATGCTGCTCTAGTCTCTTTAGTGAATACCCGATGGGAAAGTAGGGAAGGTGGTTGTGTAGTGTGCAGCGAGAATGTTGTACTCGTGCAGCAGGAAGGTTGCTTGTTACTGCTGGTGGTTGTGATCTGCTTGTGAGGAAGCAACCGAGGAGGGAAGGGAGTAAAGAAGGAAAGAAGGAAGGAAAAGGCTGGGGAGAGATCGAGGGTTTTTGGCTCTGGCACGCGATAGATCAAGGAAGAGACAGATGGGGTGGAACAGAGCTGAGAAGCTGCAGGGTGCTTTGCGTGTGGGTGGGTACAGGAGATGTTGTGCTGTGCTGTTGATCCAGCAGATATTGTGATATGATATGGGGGGCTTTTCTTTCTTTCGTGAGGGATTGATCCTACTCGTGGAGAAATATTTTAACCTCGGGATGCTTCCAAACAATGATCATGCAAGCAGTGGGCGAGAAGAGAACTCCGGGGCAGTGCGGTGGGTAAACACGAGTGGTAAGTGAGAAATCAAAGCAGAAGCAGTGGGATTATATTGGTTTGTATGTATGTAGCATAGAGATCCGATCCGTACTTTCACTCCCTCCCCAGCCTTGAACTTGACTCGTTGGAGAAACTTAAGCTCGCTTTCGGCACTCTCCCAGCCAACCACCCAACCAGCCTTCCCTGGGAAGAAAAAAAAAAAAAGGAGGGTAGAGTACGGCGTCTGGAGATCTTACTTGCCCGGGCCGAGGTCGGGGGTTCACCTTACGTCAGCCACCACCACAAGGGCATGTGTTACCCTGCACGTATTACGGAATAGGGTAGAAGCCGCGATAGGAGAGTGGTGATATCTGGTGACGCATATAGTAGTTTTTTTTTTTTTTTTTTTTTTTTTTTTTTTGTTTCCCACCGTCGTTTCTACAATGGATTAACTCAATGCTATCCTAATCATGTAAGAAGCCGCACGTATCTATGAATCTCATGCTCTTGACTTATATGTATCTTGCTCTGCTGTTCTGCACGATTCACATGCTTGCAGAGGAAGCTTGATTAATTGTCTTCAAAAGCACTTTAACTGTGCGTGACGAACCCGTGTGCCAAGGAGAACTCAACGCGTCCACCTCCTGCAATTGACCCTTCCCCAATACCCCGCGACACGACACCCTCGAAACCCCGCTTGAAGTAGGTTCGTGCCCGTGTTTTTCGTTGTAGCAATCTCACTACGATAGGGCCTGGCGACCAACGTCATCCCGCTCTCAGCAACCAACTACAATACTTCCCACCCACGCTCAACTAGCTATGAATATTTCAAGGTCCAACTTTGCGGATAATCTCCCCGAGATTGTCGATCAAATAAATAAGTCATACTTTGGTTCGTATTAGCCCACTATTCTGTAAGGCCTCACAACCTAACCAAAATTAGTGACATTTGATCTTGAACTATCTGGGATTCATACGGGCTCAAAGAACTCAGTCCAGGGACGACGACAGACCCTCCAAGAACGATACAAAGAGATTAAAGAAGCTGCCGAACGCTTTCAAGTCATTCAATTCGGAATTTGTATCGTCAGTGTGGACAAAAACGAGAGTAATCACACGCACACCCCCCCCCCCCCTGCCCCCAGCTCCAGTTGTAACTACTAACTCCCTCTTAAGACAAATATATCTTGCGTCCCTACAACTTCAATGTCTCGCCCATCAGTGAAAACAAGTTCGGCCTTAATCGTGAATATACAGTTCAAGCCAGTGCCCTCGAATTTCTCGCCGAGCACAACTTCAACTTCAATACGCAACTTATCAGCGGAGTGCGCTATTTGAGCCATGACGAAGAGAAGCAAATCATCGACCGTGAAGATCGTCTAGCCAGTGAGCCAAAGGAGGATATCAGTGTCGACGAGCAATCGAAGCAGTTTGTATGAGGTTGATGGGGAAAATCCAGAGATATTGTGGTCCTTGCAGCAAGCTAATTGTATCACCTATATTGATATGCAGGTTGCAGACTTTAAGCAAAACATCCAGGAATGGCTAGACGACCCAAATGTACCCCTTCCCCTCTAGCTTTATGCTCTCTGCATGCTCTCACTAATGCCTAGCCCGATGCAGCCGCTATATGACTTTCTCAATATCACTACTCCAAGCCAGTGCATGAACGGATACCAAAAGCGCCTGGTCCACCAGATTGTCCGTGCCGAGTTCCCTAGCTTGGCTACAATTGGAAAGCCAACCTTTGTGCAGGTCGTCAAGAATGACCCTGCCGCCGATAAGTTCAAGAGGGAAGAGCGACGTGCGAAGTTTGACAAGGACCTGCAGAAGGCTATTAGCCTCAGGCATCTCATTGACGCACTGTTCAAGAGCAAGAAGCCGCTTGTGGGTCACAATCTCATCACTGATCTTGTATATCTTTATCAGTGCTTCATTGGCAATCTGCCTGACACAGAAAAAGAGTTTGCTGCAATCATCCATGCGGCGTTCCCTGTGTGCGTTTCCTTCTCCTAGAAGTTCTTTTACGGAATATCATTGCTAATGCAACAGAAAAGTGTACTAGACACAAAGTACGTCGCCACTTGTGTCGGCGATACACTCCACAACAGCTCCAATCTGCAAGGCCTCTTTGAATCCTTTGCATTGCAGAAACTCCCCACCGCCGAGCTTGCAATCGGTCACACCAGTTATAGTCTCCGAGACTGTGCCCACGAAGCGGGATACGACGCCTACATCACCGCATACGTCCTGCTCAAGGCTGCAGGTAGATACAACAGCTACTTGCAGGCTTTCAAAAAGGAAGGTGAGAGCAATGCGGAGGAGATGGCCGCTGCCAAGCTTATGGAGCATATCTACTACACTGAGCTCATGAGTGAGGAGTCCAAGCACATTGAGGACGAGGGATTCCTTCCGCCGTTTGGCAAGAATGGTTTTGGCGGTTTTTGGGCGAGCTGGTGCAATAAACTGAGGGTGAACGGAACTGCCGAGTCCGAATTCATTCTCAAGTGAAGGGTGGTGGAAGATTTTTCTTGTTTTGCGTCTTCTTTTAACCGTCGTGGCATTTCTACTTTACTCTTTAAAAGGGAATAACTGTTGGTTTTTCTTTAGGGTCTGGGTAAAAGTCCCGTTGTGTTAGATACCTTTTTATAAACCAGCGCATTCTCTGTTTCAGCGAGTGATATTCTATGAAGCAACCAACTTCATTTTTTTTTGTTGCAGAAAATCAAAAGTGAGGATATTCACTAAATCGGATATTATCGATAAAAAAAGAGTGATTGCCTTTCATTCTATGACATAACCTTCTAGACCCCCGGTGTTTACTCGGTAAATGTTTCAGCCATTCAAAAAAGACCTTAAGTGAGCCTCTACTGACCTACAGGCACCCGTAACCTTGTGTCCATGTGGGCGTATCACCATGAACCGAAGTTACAGCTCCACTGTGTACTCTATATACCTTACACAATGTGCGCCTCTAGTTAAAAGCTTAATAACACTTCCTTGATACTCCTAGTAGCCTCATCCCTTATCAACGTGCATTTATCCACAATGGATATTATGTAGAAAATCTTTACACAGGTCTACATATATATAAAATACAATAAAGTGTTAATTCCTATTGCACAATTCTATTGCGTATAATCACACAAGAATCCGTGTCTCCCGGATCCCACCCACCAATTTCATAACAAAATACTGTGTAAATGGTTTCTGGATATTTACAGCGGTGGGTAATAAGTCATCGGACGACCTAGCCACAATTTTGCCTGCAAACGCGTATTTTGGTGGCGTTCCGTCTAATGACTTATTACCCACCGCTGTACAAGGGAAATCCTTTACTAGCGGCAATGATTGCACTATATAATGCTTATAGAGCATATAATACACAGGGGTTTGCATGCAATCAATAAAAGCAGCACAGGGGTGTGGTGGAGTAATCCCATGTGCAGCGAGTGATATCTGGTGCGGATTGGCGAGGTGCATGATTTGGGGTGGATAAGAGCGCCCATGTCCATGATCGGGGAAGGACTTTCCCGACATGGGGACTATAGCGGTGGGTATGATCCACGTTGAGAAGAGCTTGGATTGTATGGAGGAATCTCATATGGTTTAAGGGTGTGTTAGGTCCTTAAAAGCACTGCTTGGGGGTCGTCGGTATTCTAAACGATATGTGGTTCTGTTATCGAAAACTAATTATTGGAGGTACCTGCATTATTTGTATATGTGACTTGATAGAATCCTTGGGTTTGTCGAGCTTTCAAAATAGTGCTCCACTGAGCTCTGACTACTCGTAACTTCATAGCGTTTCCGAACATGACCAATATTGCATGACATACAAAAAGGTGGATTTGGCGCTTTTTTGTATGGTATGCAATATTGGTCGTGTTCGGAAACGTCATGAATTTACGAGTACATGTATTGAGTGTTGGACTTGTCCGAGCCTAGAGCTTGAGCTAGCTTGGCTTATGTCCACTCCCACACGATAACGGAAGTGTCTATCGGCCTCGATGTAGACCTCGCTCAAAATGGGATCCCGTTATAGCTGCAAGCGGCCAAGTCAAGGTCATCGTTCGAAGCATCCAGTAGGATAGGACACGTACTGATCTCGACTAGGAAAACCTCATCTTAGTATGCCCAGTGAAGCTCTGCAGTGTGTTTTTGTAGCCACGCCTGTTTGATGCGCCATTCTGATTGCGCGTTTCAAAAGTCGACTTGATGCATCATAGATTATCACTCAGTCATTCCATGTTCGCACAGCAGGTAATATCGATAAGGCTCCGTACCACACGTGTAGCTATCCCCAACCCTGAGTATTACCACTATCCATCTACATACAGGTAGCACATAACAGTATCTTATCTCCCGGACTTGGGTTCCATTTAAAACGCGCCCAATATACATACACCTGAACTTAGACTTCCACAAAAAAATAGGAATTGAAAAAAAGCCTGGAAGCGGGACCCGACACAGAGCGGAAAGGCACATGCACGGGATACATACATACCATGTGTACTCTAGGTATGTACCTACATGTACCCATTTAGAGTGGTGGTAAATGCGGGGGTCTGTTTATCGTTCGCATCAGGATTTGATCTGAGACTAGGATTACACACATGTATCCTTTCCCTCATCGCCCCCTTTCCCCATGTACTACACTATTTTGCGATCCCCGGGAAGAGGATAGGTGCATTTCCTTGCTCTATTTCTCGCCGGCGGATGAGATCCGGCGAGCCGGGAGAAGGTGCATGTCTAGCATTCTTACTAGTTCCACATTAGGCAGAATTTAAAAAAAAAACTAAGGGGGTTTCTAGATTATTAATTCTAGAATTTGGGGTGTATGGTAAGTAACCTGAAAAAATGTATTTTAATTTTTTTCCTTATGTCTACACTACAATTGAAGCGTCTTCCCGATCTTCCCTTTCCCTTGAATTGCTGGGCATAGCTTTAGTAACTATACCCACACAACTCCGAATATTTGACATACATCTTCATGCGTTCGATCCCCTTAGACATCCCCCTCCCACCATCATTTCCCCATTCACCGGCCAATAAATAGATATAGAAAAATGAATGACTGACTAGAAAAAGTGTTTAAGCGGTATAAAGCGGTTTCAACAGTAAAAAAAAAAAAAAGAGAAAGACTCGACGACAAAGTAGTTTCCATACAAGAAGATAGTCCACAGGCCATAACAAAAGTTTAGAATAACAAGAGGAGGAAAGAGTAACTAACGTTAAGACAACTAACAAATTTATTTTTCCCGGCTCCAGACTGTACTGACCAACTGATGAAAGAGGTCTCAAAGCACAATACAATCAATCAATCAATCACTCGAACACCCGCCCATGAATTCGAACAATAAAATAAAGAAAATAAAACCCCTCCAATCCATGATGATCCCGCGTGAGTATCCCATCCACTTCACACTTTGTCCAAAATAATAAAAGAGATGAAATAACCCCGTATTCGAACAATCCAAAGCAAAATAAAAGAAGGAAAAGATAAAAACAATTGACGCCCCACCCGTCTTTCCAATCAAAATATTAGAGGGAAGAAATAAGAAACCTAAGGGAATAATAAAAAATCATTTATACTTATCAGCCCCGGATTGTTTCTGGTTTATTATGATTCCATCTCCGAGCAGAGAACGCCGTCGTCGTCCATGGTTGCGTCGTCGTTTTCGTGTTCAAACACTCCAGATGATTCTTCCGATGCAGCGCTCGAGGCCCGGTAGTATTCACTCAGTGCTTCGGGTGGTGGTGAAAATGAAAATACCTGAGTTCAACGTTAGTATATGTACTCAAAGAAAGGAAAGGGCAGAGTCAAATCTTACCTCCATTATCGTCCTGCTAGACCTTAAAGCTAAAATAACAGCTTTCTCCTCTTCAAAAGCAACCCTCCAGACCGCATCCGCAGGGTTCGATAGCTCCCGAACTAGTTGGCCAGACCTCAGATCCCAAATCTTAACCCTACCATCGCTTCCCCCGCTAACGATCCTTGTTTCATCGAACTGTAACGAGGTGACGCTATTATCATGGGCGGCAAGCCTATGCACACAGGCATATTTATCCAGACTCCAAACACGGACCGATCCATCAGATCCTCCGGTAACAAGAGTGTTTCCGCGCATCTGGAGCTGCCCTACAAGTGATGTATGGCCCTGAAGAACAGCAAGGCAATTTCTAATGCAGGTTAGATTTGAAGACAATATTTTAACCAAGAGAATAAATAATTACCCAGTCGCGGGGTCCCATATCCGAACGGAGGTATCAAGTGATCCAGTGGCAATCCTGTTTCCGTCAAAGGCAATGGCATAAATTTGGCTAAGATGTCCTGTCAATGTTCGAAGACAAGTGCCTTGTGAGATACTCCAGACTTTAGCAGTTGTATCATAACTACCGCTCACAACCAAGTCTCCGTGAATTTCCAAGCAACGGACGCTTGCTTGATGTCCAACAAGGACATTCAAGCAAACACCCTTCTCGATATCCCAAATTCTCAAAGTTGTGTCCCTGGACCCAGAGATGGCCGTCTTGTGGTCACTCATTTTTAGGCACCTGACAGTTGAAGTGTGACCTCGCAAAATCGCTTTGCATTCTCTGACAAATTTATTAGTCTGGCCCAGCGTCATGTGCATAACAGGGATTCTTGTTCTTACCCCTTCTCCATATCCCACACTCTAACGTCCCTGTCGCAACCGCCGCTGACCAATGTGTTACCCCAAGGAACCATAGCCCAAACTCCCATCACATGCCCAGTCAGGGTCCTCAAAATTTTACCATCTGCATCAAAAACATGTATCTTGGCATTATCCAAGGCGATGACGATGTAATCGGGAGTAAGGTGAAGAGATGTAACAACACCCTGATCAGGCGTGATGTGCCTTGCAATCGCATTCCCTCCAGTCCTCCACGCAGTCTCGACCATGTATCTTTGCTTGAAATGGGACTTGTATGAGGTAGCTTTTGGCCTTCTCCTTTTCGAGCGAGTAAACTGGGGTGAAATCTCTGAGGTAAATCCAGAAGGTGATGATACCGGGTTTGAAAATCCTGTATCCTTGGGGGAGATCGGGTTAGTGGTACTAAAGAGTGATGGATCATGATGCGAATGATGCATCGAGCCGTAAGCTGCTGTCCCACTTAGGCGCCTGTAACTATGCTTTTCACAAAGCTTTTTCCAAGTAAGGTCGTCACTCAAAAGCCCGTGCCAGTGCTTTGACACCTGCGAGGCTCGGGCCAAAGTTTTCGGGTCATCAATAAATGAAATTACCTATAGGATATCAATATATGCTTAGGATTATTCGAGTAGGTACGGAAACTCATACCCTAAGACAAAGCTCATTCGGTAACGACTTGAAAGGATCCTTCTTAAGTCGCGGGGACACGTAGTTCAGCACGAAGCTCAATTGTTGCGAGTCGCAAAGATTTAGGATCTCAGCTAGAAAGCGCTGACGCTCTTGTGAATCTAATCTGCTGAAGTGAGGTCTAACATCCTTGAGGATAGCATCCTCGTTCTCGTTCGCCGTGGACCACGTAGGTAACCGATGGAGCTGGGGTGTAGGAGAGGGTGCAGGGGTTGGGGGCTAGCCGGTGCAGAGGGGAGAAGGTTCTGAAGAGGGGAAACTATAGGTCTTGTTGGAGTCGGTAAAGGTCGTGGATGCGAGTGGGTAACAGCCTCCGGCCTCCTGTTGAGGCCGGACAAACGACCTGGACGCATATTGATAGTCGGGATATTACTTCCATCCACCTCACCATTATCTGAATCAGACGTTCGCCGAACGCCAAAGCCGAGAGATCTCCTGTAATCACCCCCTTCCATTTCTGTGGCCGCTGATAAACTCAGAATATATCCAATCCTAACTGATATCTTTCAACAATCTTTTTTCTTTTTCTCTCTTTTCTCGCGTTTTTCTGTTGTATTTCAAACTGGTCTTCCAGGTGGTGGCGGCAAGAATGTTAATTCCGACAATGTTGTTTCGCCGAATTTGCAATGGGAACGACGAAGGGTTGTTAGATGAGTAAATAGAATATGGGTATTTATTTCGCTTGTGGGGGATGGCGATAAGAACTCAACAGTCGCGGATGCGAAAAGCGACAGACGATGAACTCGAGAGACAGATGGACTCGATGAGCGAGCGGGTGCAGATGGGGAGTACTTAAGGGGAACAGTGGGGTGTGGATGGGCGGTGGATGGCTAGCTGGCTGGCTGGCTGGATTGGGTGTGGATGGAAGGATGAATAGTTGGATGGGTGGTAGTAGACGATGCAGCAGGATCTAGGCAAGTTTCGATGGCGAGCGGCAGAAGAGGGGAATAGACGAAGGAAGAGCAGAACAAAGGTCAGAGGAAAGAAAAGGGCGGCGCAACTAGCAGCGGCAGCACAAAGGCACCAGACCAGGGAGAGGGCAAGGGCGGTAGGGCAGCAGACCGGTAATCAGCGTTTACTGGCTGGCGGGGTCTGCGGATGTACCTGCTGGAACAACTGGAAGTGTTGTGATAAGTAGACGATGAATACCCCAAGATCTCTCTTTCTATCTTGTGCTGAAGGTATTTGGTCTTGTATGGTATCGACGTATATACATACACCTTTGGGAGGGGAACGTGGAAGCTTGCAGAAATGAACCTGGGCAGAATGATGAAGAACCCCAGCACAAAAAAGTGAGAGAAAAAGAAAAGAAAACTGTATTTTTAAGATAAAAAAAGGGGAGGGGAGAGCGGGGAGATATCGACCGGTCTTGGGGGGGTGTCTGAGATGCTGTGAAGGCGTGTGTGGGGCGGTGGATGATTTCCCTCGGTCTTTAACAAGGCACAAATTGTACCTATCGATAAAATACGTAGAGCCAGTAGCTGCAATATTTGAAGTTTATTTGATAGAAAGCAATGAAGTGGTCTGATGTGATACTACAAGAAATAAACTGCACACACAAGAAGTAGTGAATAAAATAAAAGGGGAAAAAAGGAAATATACTGTGACGAGATCAAGCAAGCAAGCTGACGATGGTGGGAGGGGTGGATTGCCACTGATTGAAGAGAGCATTTTGTCGCGGCTGATATTGGGCACCTCACACAGCAAGGGGTCGTTTTGCTTCCTACACCACTCCTGTTCCGACAGTAGGGGCTTGGAACCACCCACTCACCATTTACATCCTCATTAGTGATTTGACTTCATCCCAAAGCTCTGGTTCTTGAGCTTACCACTACCTGTGCTCCTTTGTACAGCCACTTTGGGGACTGGCGTTGAGAGCGAGATTGTGCACGTTATCTCCTAAAGGTTATGTAGAGTACTTATTCTAGGCACGTAAGTACGAACGTTTGAACATAGCATTGTATTTTTTCAGAATTGACGCAGCGCCAGCGGAGAATGAGATAATGTGGGGCATATTCGATTTTCTTTTGATTAAAACGAACTCCTCGGCCCCCGCTTCACACGTTCTTCAAGAGACCAAATATGATAGGTTTGCATATTCCGGTCACTTGGACATTGACATGCCCGGAGGTAAATGTACCTAATGAACCTACATATAAGTACATACAGCTGTTTATTTAACCGATAAACACGCACTCAAGCCCTATCGAGAATTAGTCCTAGCTTATTACAGACAAAGAAGATCTCGAAATCCATAGAGAATAATAATTGCCGTGAGCTAGAAACCACAACCACCGAGGCCACCCGAAACATCCCTACACGCTTAAGCTCAACGGAGAAGTGTAAACAAAATTGCACGCCACACCGTTTCCTCAACCGCCATATCTTCATGGCTCTTACCTGCCCTACAAACAAGCCAAGCCCAAGCAATAGCTCTTGAGAACTAGGCACTGTAAATAAAGCTTCAGCCTCAAGCGAATCCAGTTATCGAGCTGCAGGTACGTTAACTAGTTGGTTAATTAGTCCATGACCTTATCCCGGTTTTAGTTTAACTTCAGGAGCGAATAGCACCGAGTAGTTAAAACTCGACCCTATCCTTGTGCAGATCTTCTGAGAATGGCTGACATGAGGTTCAGAAAATGTTATTCTTGTGCTCTCCGACCCATCCATCCCCGGCAACGAAAGGTTTTTATTCTTAGGCTACTGCTGCTGCAAACCGACGGCTCAGTCGGAACCGGTGCTCTTTTAAAATAAAAATAGTCGACAACCAGGTGACGAAAAAAAAAAAAAAAATAGGACAAAAGTCAATAAGGATGCAGAGGTTCTTCTCACGCATAGAAGTTATGGACAAAGACCAGATGAAAACGTATGTAGGTACATGTAGTCTACATACATGTAGGTGCTACGTGGGCACTACCTAGTACAATACTCCAGGTAGCAACGGGAGCCTTATAACCTGCATCCTCAAACTTTAAAGAGACGAGAGCCCTGTGACTCGCAAAAGAAGATAGGCAACGAAGCTAATGGGTCTGGCGGGGTACATAGGGTCTTGGTTTGGTGGGGCATGCAAAGTAAGGGCCCGAACTTATCATGATAAGCGTCATAAGGCTGTATTGGAATAGTCACTCAGGCATAAGAGGTGTCTTCTGCCTCAAACGTCAAGTAGCACGGATATTGCGAACACTTCACATGTCCGGGTCACCAGTAAAGGGAAGAGCCTTCCAGGATCCTCATGATAGAGTCACTTTCGGTAGCAGAAATATCACACCTGTAGAATAAATCTCTTGAGTGAGTTGCCCAGAATCTGTGCTCTTAGGTTCCAGGAATAACCACACTCGTGCTTACGTTCCGTGCCTTTCACCAACGCCTTTTCTCCCCTGAACAGCCCCATTACGGCAGAATAGCTCCATCGAACTGAACATAGATCACTCGCCGTAGATGTAATGGCTTTCCCGCAGATCAGAGCTCGAGGCCGATTTGAAGATCTGCTATAAAGGTCTTTCCTAGCCTGGTGTAATAACTAGTATGTTTATATTACACGTTGGCAAAGGGTAAAAATAATAAAAGGTAATAAATTGACAGCCATTTTCAAAAGTGGACGTGAACCCCCAAAGATCCCGGAACAGAACCACCTACGTAACAGCACTGGTTACTCAGTAGCCCCGTGCTCGACAGACAACGGATGGAAAGAGAGTGAGAGAGAGAAATCCTTTTTTGCTTTCCGCTAAACACAAACCGCAAAGGGGGGGGGGGGGGGGGCGCAAGTTACACAGCGCCAATAAAAAGTATCACAGAAGAGGAGGAAATAGGTAAGAAACACTACAGAGAAGAGGTAGAGGTAGGTAATATAAAAATGAAAAGATACAAAAGTGACCAGACCACAGAACAAAAAGCTACAATACGGCAAGAAACTAATAAAAACTAAGTATAAACGACAGCTTAAGATTTTTTGAACTGCCTTACAGCTACAACTATCCTTTATTGAGCAGTCCTGCGACGATCCCCCAAATTTCAAAACAAAACATTAAGTTTCATTATCATCACTAGCGAAGCGGCCGATCCTCTGGCCTCACGCTCTTCATCTCTCCGTATTTCCCTCTTTCCTTCGTGGTATCGTATGCCTGAATTACCCTTGATTGACCCTCGTCGGCCTGCGAGAACGCATATCCGCGCTGTTTTCGCATCCGTTGTACTTGTCGTACTTTGCGGATAGCCTTTTGGAACTGTTCCATACGTGGTCTGTAATCTTGAATATTGTATTTCTGAATCTCTTGGATATGGTGGTATGTTTGTGGATAGTACATCCGTTTTGCACTGTTTCCTCTTATGTTAGCGTAGGATAATTGAAAATCAAAGAAGAGAAGCTTACTATTTCCAGGCGAAATCCCTAGTTAAACACAGGGCCGGAAGAATAATAACCATAGCCCAGAAGACCGGGGATGTAATTAGTTTTGCCAGAATACCTTGATACTCTGTTGAGAAACCAAGCATCGGGGCGACTGTCGCATAGGCGGGCATGAAGCCCATCCAAATGAGCATAGACCCAGGAATCGCCATCACGGTATATTTTGTCCAGAGATTTGTGACTAAAGCAGCTTTTCCGAGCACGGTTGCAAGAACTGCAGTGTATAATGCCGTACCCCAAAGCCAATGCCCAGCAGTCTGGCCATCACCCATAGGAAGATCGTAAAGGAAGATCAATTCAGAGAAGATGTAGAGGATAAGGGAATGATAGAAACCGTTGACCAACCAAGCCCAGAAGCTACTTGTTTTGAACTACACATCTAATCAGCACACTAGACCATTTCTTATCATCTAAATTCCAACTTACAAATTGCCCTTTTTGCCCAAGTTGATACAACTGCGGGTACCGATCCAATAATCTAGCACTTATGAATTGATCGAAGATACCCATTACCAATGGCGGCAACACTGTGAAAAACACGTTATAGAAAGATAAAGTCCACGACTCGTAGATAACCTGTCCAGAAAATGCATTTTGAAACGAAAACTACCCACCCAACTATAGTCAGTTCTAGCCTCCATGTTGTACGATTTCTTCCTTTGACTTACCCAAAATTGTGTCATGTAAAGCGTAATATTCTTATAGAAAGAATACAAGATAACCTTACTAATCCTCTGATAACTCCAAGCTCCATGAACAAGTAATAGTTTCCTTAGGAACCTAAATTGGCCAATTGCAACATCTGCGCTGCGAGCTGCTTGAAGACCTTCTACACCACTGATACCAACACCAACATGGGCAGCCTGGATCATAGAGACGTCATTTGCGCCATCGCCGATTGCAAGCAGGATAGCCTTCAGATGGCGTTTTACGAGCTTAACAACAAGAGCCTTTTGGAGAGGGGACACGCGACTAAACCAATAATTAAAATAACCCCGAGAATATGGTTGGGTAGAGGCTTCTACTCACCAACAGATGACAGCCTTACACATAACCGCCAAATCGAGGAAAACCTTTTCAAGTTCCCGTTCAAGTGCAAAAGTGAGAGAGCGACCATCGATAACTAGTGCCAACGCTTCTAGCTCACCGCCGGCATCCTTTTGCGATTTAACAGCATTTAGCTTCTTCGTCAAAGAGTCTCGCGTGTCCTGCATGTTGTCCTCATTGACGATTATCAATGTCATATCCTCGCTAATAAGCTTACAACTCATTCCAATATTGATAGCAGTCTCCTGTCGGTCACCAGTCAAGACCCTGCACAAAAAAAATAGTCAGCTTCATCCTTCAGTTATTAGTCTAAGATTTCATACCAAATTTTGATTCCAGCGGTTTGAAGGGTATGAATAGTATCAGGTACACCATCCTGTAACTTATCCTCAATAGCCGTGGCACCTAATAGGTAAAGGTCTTTTTCGATAAGCTCCGCAGCTTTATCAAGTTCATCTCCTCGATTGTTGATTGTTGTGGCAGCTTTATCGTAGATTGCGCTCCATTGGCGATATTCTTCATCTGGAATTTCCCTCATTGCCAAACAAAGCGTTCTAAGACCTTCAGTAGCATAATCTTCAAGATGTTGGAGTGTAACCTCAACCATTGGGTTGTCCTTGTGCAGTCTTTCCATGATGACCGTATCAGCACCTTTGCAGTAGATCCGAATCTTCCCATCAGGGCAACGAAGAACCGTTGACATGCGCTTCCGAGTAGAGTTGAACTCGCAGATATTAAGCATCTCATACTCGTATTCCTTGCCGCCGACCATGATCGCAACAGAACGAGGTTTTCGTGCAATGAACTGATATCCTAGCTGAACAGCGCCCTCAACCAATGCACCTTCGTCGGGAGACGCGGCCTGATACTTGATTTCGTTGGGCTTATCTTCCTTTCTCTCCGGAATGACAGTGTGGCAGGTTGCAAGGAGCGCGAGAAAATGATGCATGACTTCACGACTCGAGTGAGTCTTTAGATTCTCAGCAAGCCTAGCAAAATCGTGAATTCCAACTTCAACGCCATCTTGAACTGTGGCACGACGGTCTTCCGGGACCTCGTCGGCATAACAAATACCCCCGATTGAACATTGCTTGAATTCCATCATATTGCAAGTAAGGGTTCCAGTTTTGTCAGAGAAGATGTATTCGATTTGGCCAAGTTCTTCAACTAAACTTGAGGTGCGGCATACGGCGGGGGTGTCGGTTTCAGCATAGTAGATGTCGAGATCAGAGTTTATCAGGAAGGCATGGTAGTATTTGACGACTTCAACTGTGACGAACAAACTACAAGATCATCAGTTGAGTCTCGGGAGTATGATATTAGGGATTTACCTGATAGGGACTAAATTAGAGTATAGGACCCAATACGTGAGGATATCGGCGAAGAATTGTTTTACTCTGTTGTTGTTTTCAAGATATAGATAAGACATTGTTGAGCTCGCAGTAGACTGCCAGAGACCCTTAGCCTCCACACCCAAATGAAAGGGGTATTGAATCCTCCACAACTCACCTGTTTGATAACATCACCAGTAGAAGAAACTAAAGAAAGTATCAAAAGAATAGAAACCAGCATAATAATCTGAACGTTTAATGTTCTCTCCACAGCCGTTCTCTTAATTGGTGTAGCAGTCGCGTTCCTCATAAGCTTCGTTTCATGACCCGTGAACACAACAACCCCATGAACCCATGGTGTGTTTCTCAATGTAGCTCCTCTGAGCAGCAATTGTTCAGGACTTAAAGGGAGTTCCTTCTCACCACCTCCAACATCAATGGTGAGTGTTGCTTCATAGGTGTATAAACTAGAATTAGGTTGTTCAGACCTGATTCTTCCTGACAGTCTACTCAAATCGCCTGGAGACACAAAACCAGCAGTTTCCGGGATTGCTTGCTTAATTTTCAAGTTAGTTTCACCGTCGAGATTGGCAGTTTCGATATAACACAATCCTTCGGGCTCGGAGGAGGCCATGAGTACTAAATCTGCTGGGAATGGCTCTTCAGACTCCACTCGAACGATATCTCCCACACGGACGTTGATCCAGCGCTGGGTTTCAAACGTCGTTCCTATTAAAACTCTAGCTTTCGAGCGATTCAGTTCTGTATCCTGAGTTTTACGTTTCCAATCTTCAATCAGCTCCTTTCCCGCTGACACTATAAGCACAACAATCAGTGGCCCAATAGTCGTATATCTATTCGTTGGAGAAATGTTTGGAATTTGCTGTAATCCGGCAGTGAATAAGAAGAACAAGTTTGCATACTTGCTAAACTGTTCGTAAAGAAACTTTGGAATAAATGTAGCAATATTGTACTTTGCAGTTGAAACGTGGTTGTCGACGTATTTGTTGACTGCATTTGCAGGAGGATTATTGAGATGAATAACCCTAGGCCCGAGTGTCGATGGATCTACTTTCTTCCTCCCAAACCCAAATGTGAACTTGCTTCCGCTATTCCGTCTCTTTCTTGTACTTGGAGCTCCACCCGGAGCTGGCGAACTGCCAATAGGCGTAGCCTCCGTTAACGGCAGATCCATCTCACTGTACTCCTGGTTCATTCCAAAGGCGCTCTTGACCCTTCCGACCACTCCTCCGTACGCGCTCTGCCGATTTGCACCCCCGACATCACTATGGTCGTCAGTCGCACTCGCATATTGATATCCACTTGCCGGACGGCTCCCACTATCGTGACCCAAATCGTCGGCTTCATCATAGTAAGGCTGATAGTGACCCAACTCCCTGGTCTGGCTATATGTTCTTGTAGCAGGACTCAGCTGACTAGCAACGGATTGCGAGTACACCGCCGAAGATCCCGCCGTATTCCCATTTACAAAATCGTCGTACGAGACCGAAGGTCGCGACTGATATTCAACATTTGTGTCGATTGCTGGCCGACCTGGGTTGCCATAATTACGACCGTGATCGTCTAGATCAAGAAGCAGGTCGTTATTGCTCGAACTACCCGCCATCTAATGGCGTTTTTGCCCCGGACGAACCGTGCGAGAAGGATGATGTAAGGTGGGGTATTTGGTGTATTTGTATAGTTAAGGTGGTTTGTGAATTGCGGATCGCTTGATGCTGCACAAAGGGAAAGGGTACAGAGGGGAGATGGTTGGTGTGTCGGAGGCGCAGGAAGCTGGGACGCTGTTTTGGGGTGTACTAATTTAGTAGCAGATTTCAGTTGATGAGGACGTAGGGTTGAGGGTGAATCTCATCGCAGGGCAACTTTTTTCTGGGGTGAGACGTTGGTGACAGCGGCGAAGGGATGATGACGAGGTGATTGAGGGATGCCTTTTGAAACTTAGGAAGAACAGCTAAAATAATGGTAAAGTGGATAAATGTCAAGACAGAGCGATAGGGGGAAGGGTGATATTGTGGACTGGGGGCTGATGGTGAAGGAGGTAGGTAGTCGCAGAGAATTGGAAATGGAAGTCTCTAAGAAGATGCAGAGGCTGTTACTCGTTGCTGCTTATTCCTGGATGCGGTTTGACGGGAGAGTCTAATAAACTTGTAAGAGCATGTAGGTTTGAATTGTCTGTCTGTGTGCGCCACGGTGAAGCTCTCTTTCAGCTCTGACCTTTCTTGCTTTTTCTAGCCTAAGGGGCCTTCGCTTTTCTCTCAAGAACCGTGCTCTATCTCATATCATACCTATCGTGATAGAAACCTAGATAGAACACGCATCCTACCTTGGTAGACATCTGTTTCTTATTTCTCATCAGCTCGCCCTATTCTATCAAATCATAAATTCCCTCGAACCTGCACCGCTGCTCTGCATAGTCCGTTTGGGACTGATTGTGGCTGAGGCAGCGAGCCGCTTGTCTATTTTTGGTCCGCTGACAGCAGACACAACGCAGTGCCCACCTGCGCATAGGTTAATAGGCCTGCTTGTTGATCGGTATGCTGATATTATTATGAGCAGTTTTCTAAGTAAAGTAGGTATAACACCTGAGCTTTGAGGTCGATTGTTCCAAATAACAGGCCCCAAATTCCTCAGATAGCTTTTTTGAGAGCCTCAACTAATATTTGCATATGTTATAGGATCGCTACCCAGACATCGGGGTCTCGGTCACTCTGTAACGTCCAAGCCAAGAAAAAAGGGGATTGGGAATTTCACGGTCACGGGTATCCAGGCGACTTGACCCTGCATGAAACTCGAGTCAAAGCCTCAAAGGAAAATGTCATGGAGATCGCCATGGCCGTAGCCAGCAAATTATCGACATCAAATATCTAAATGACATTCATTTCATTGCCAACGACACAATTCGGCTGGATAGGTTTACGAAATGTAAGATGTCCTATGTCTTTATGTACATGTATTTTAAGTTGATTACATACGCCATCTCAAGCTCCCAAATTGCCCATGTAGTTAGTCTCTTGGCTCCTTGGCATGGGTAAGTATATAAAGCATCCCCTCACAAAATCTTCTCTTCTTTTTTTCCTTTCTTCTCCAGGCGCCAATCCTTATCGTCCTTCTCGTGTTTTCTTCCACTCGATTAGAACCATTAATAGGTTGCCTAGATCTAGGGCCATTGCCTCGCAAAATTTCGCTAACAATATCTTAAATTCATCCAAAAGATATAAGTTTGGTACGTTTAAATTTTCCCCAGTTGTAGACCGGTCCTAAAAGCGCAATTGCTAACTATATTTTCGTGGGATCTACAGATAGTAGTCTTGCGGACATACATTGATTTGCCGTACCGTACGTTACGTACCGTATTTACAAAATATATAAATAAATACAATTTATTTCAGCTCACGCCGTGACCATAATCCTCAAAAGCAAATTCTCAAATCTGCCCTTTCATTTCCTTGTTCGTGGCATTATCAGTGAAATTAATCTACCTCTTATCGTGAACTGATAGCCTTCTCGATCCTCGCTCTATGTTTCTCCCCCAACCTCTCATCTATAAAATTAATTGTGACCCCACAACCTAGCGGCGGAAGTCCGTCATCATCCCTCAGCCCTGCCCATAACCACTCCACACATTCCCTCGGAATTGTAACCTCTCCCGAGAACTCTTCCAAGAAGCGATCAAACGAATGATGGGTTTCCGAGTACCTCATGCGCTCCGAGATGATTGACGGGGTCGCCCAACACTGCACCTTCCGTAGAGCTGTCATTGCAAGTCCCGTAATCTCGGACCCATTAAGGCAATGAACGTAAAGCGGTGAATTTTTAGCCTCAAGGACCACCTATTGTAATGGTTAGTACATGGGGCATATATGTGGATTGGATCGTACAGATAAGATCTGACAGGCCTCAGTATGCCTCAACGGCGCGCCCTTCTTCCCGTCCACTTCAGGTTTGATATGCAGCATTACCACACCATTTGCTTTGCACCAATCCGCAGCCTCCCCCACTAATGGTTCCGGAGTGACAGACAGTATTGTCTTCAGGTTCAGTGACTCCAGAAACCTAAAGTTGAGATGGCGCGGGTAAGATCCACGGTAGAGCTTATTCTCCACGACCGAGAACCGCAGCGGTGGGATTACTAGATCTGAAAGGTCAGGGCCGTTGCTCTTTATCGAGGCCTTACCGAGTTTAGGCACTGTATAGAATGTGCTAGTTGCGGGGATTCTAGTATCGATAGTAACTGGCATATTGGAGTAGTGGAGAGGTTGATAAGATATATCTGTTTGGGAGATGGTCACAAATATCAGAAAAGAGTGCAGGTCATGTGAGATTATGTATTCAAATAAGGTTGACCGAATCCCATGAAAACCTTCCCCTCTGGCATAAAGCAAGGTAAATCTAACGTAAATACCTACAGATACGTATTTGCATGTTTTTAATGGAAAATAGAAATCTAAATAATATAATAGCCGGTAAATTGCCCGTAAATTGCCCGTACAGCAAGTATCTTACATGTGTATCACGTGATAGTGGGGGCAGGGGCCAAGACATACATGTAGATATATCTAGCTAGTACACCCCGCGCCAACAAACACGCAGTGGGTAGATCAGCTCCTGAGCCCGAACTACAGCTCTGAATCCAAATCTTCCTCTATATAAATTGTGCAGCACCATTCTTTTCTTAAAAAAAATACTCTAAAATGCAGTCCGGAATCACAGGTTTGAATACTGTCCCCTAGTTTCCCTTCAGGTCTACTACGTAGACCTAGACCAGAACTAGAAACCCCTAACTAACCACCTATCTCCATAGCCTCTGCCGAGCTCCTCTCGACCTTTCAAAACATTGTCTCAACTCCTTCTCTCCGGGGCCTCATAGTCTCCATCGAAAAAGAGACTCTTGTCCCGCGAGAGTTGCTCCTCTCTACTGGCAGCTTCGAATCCGACCTCTCCCAGCTCGACGCGCTCCTTAAAGACAATGAAGCTGCATATATTATTCTACGGCGCCGAGAGGACCCAGACCCAGCTCCTTTCATCTCAATTGCATACGTGCCCGATAGTGCCAATGTGCGGCAGAAGATGCTTTTCGCCAGCACAAGGAACACCTTGCTACGGGAACTGGGGACAGAAAGATTTGGAGAGAGTATTTTTGCCACGGTAAAGGAGGAGCTTACTGCAGAGGGATTCAAGAGGCATGATGCGCATGAGGCAAAGTAAAGCTCTCTTTGTAACGTTCTTCGAGTTTCGAGGAGCTAATGAGCACAGGCCTGCGCCGTTGACGGAGGAGGAAATGACGATGGCCGCTGTCAAAGAGGCCGAGTATGAAGCATCTACTAGCACCAGTGCGAGAAAATCTCACGTTAGTAGCGGGATCAAGTTTCCTGTGAGCCAGGAGGCAATTGAGGCGTTAACCAATCTCCCGGGAGGCTTCATCACCCTGGTGCAACTTGTAAGTTGTCCTTCCACCACTTATAAATGTCGGCTAACAGGGCACAGGCGATCAATAATGAAAAAGAGACTATTGAGCTCGCAAATGCTAGCTCCTCCGCCATAAATGACTTCACACACGTTATCCCTGATGACGCCCCACGTTATTCCTTCTTCCGGTTCAACCACACGCATGAAGGGCAGCAAGAATCCCCCATCGGTCTGCACTCTCACTCTCAACCCTAACTGGCTCTCCTTATTTCACCTATAATTAAACTGACAAAACCAGTCTTCATATACACCTGCCCCACCTCGTCTAAAATCCGCGAAAAAATGCTATATGCCTCTTGCCGCTCCAGCGTCGTCAACGCAGCAATCAACGAGGCGCACCTAAACATCGAGAAAAAACTTGAGGCTGCGAGCGCAACTGAGATTGGTGAGGCCCAGCTGTTGGAGGAGTTCCATCCGAAGGTGGAACAGAAGGCGAGCTTTAAAAGGCCGGCGAGACCCGGGAGGAGATAGGGTGCAGTGCCTGCGTAGTAGTTTTAGACACCCGGTAGGACTCTAGATAGGTTCAATCCGGGCAAGCGTCGCCATCGCCAGCAAAAGTGCTTAGGTTAGAGTTAAGGATCTTTGTTTTTCGTGATTCAGCGATGTACATGCCCCCATTTACTCAACAGCTCTCCAACTGCGCATCATGAACGGCCTTGCAGCTAATTACACCTTTGACTATCCTTTTAATATCCTCTATCATCCAATCAACATCAAACAGTGTCTCGATTTCTATGAGGTAGGGCTCACTGAGCATCTCAATCGCCTGATAGAGTGTCTTCACCAGTGACATCAGCCTCTCCGCAAATTCGATAATTGTTTTGTTTTTCGAGAATGGCAATCTATCGGCAATTGTAGTCAAGCCCTTGTAGCCCTTGTAGCCCTTCTTCGCACCATCGGCAAGGTTTTTGCGGCTAATCACGCCCCTAATTGCAATCTCAATGTCCTCCACCATCCAATCCACCTCAAAGTACGCCTCAATTTGTACAAGGTGCGACTCGGGGAGTACTTCGATAGCCTTACGAAGTATTCTTAAAAACCTCACCAATCGCTCTGTGAATTGGACAATCTTTCTCGGGACCGTGAGTACTGCCAGTGCTTGTGTATGTGTTTGCGTCCCCTTGTCTACCATCTCAACACGCTTGTATACCGTTTCAGAATGATGAAATGACAAGCTCTTGAGGCCCAGACCACGCTTTAGAGCCTCGTTTTTCAGTGCAGCTTCCATCCTTCTTGGCTGGACCTCTTCGGGGGTTAAATCGGGAAGCACGAAATCCGAGGGAAGGTTGGAAACCGCCGGCGGGCTCTTCTTGATCCTCCTCTTAGTTTCATTCGAATCATTCTTGGTCGTCTTCCTCTTCTTGGTTTCGTTCGAACCCGTAACAGCGCCCCTCAAGCTGCCATACCTTTTCAGCTTTTTAATATCTTGATCCTCCTCCTCCCCCTCCTCCTCTATCTTGATGTAGGCGGCAGGCATAGTGCCCTGCTTATTTCCACCTTGAAATCTCTCTGCGGCCTCCTTCCATTTCTCTCCCTCCTCGCAGTCTGCAATCAGCCTGATCTTCTTCAGTCTGGGCTCCCCCGGGCCCCCAACTGTCGCGTATAGCTCGTCAGGCTTGATCTCAAGGGGTAGCCCTGGTGAGTCGTCCACTATGTCATAAGATATATATGGTGGTAATACCAACGGACCCAATGGTGGGACCCCCGTATACGATCGGCCGGCTGCTAACTTTTTAGCAACACTTAAGTGTATCACGGATACATTTAAGGTGGGGCTGGAGCTCGATATGGAGGTGGAAGCGGCGTGGACTCGAGGCATTTGATTGCGAAGCACGTGGATTGGAGGTGGAGATAGAGGCAGACGCGGAGGTGAACGCGGCGTGGAGGTGAACGCGGTGCCTGTAGAGGCGGTGGTGGGTTGTTTACATCAGGGCAACGCGTGCTTTAAATGTCATCGTTGACCCCAACGACTTTTCCACTATACTGGCCAGAACTTTTATCGGGTCCGACTCTTTACTCTAAATCCGGCAAGTATATAGGCCGTGATTCGCGGGAGCAGTCGAAAGGAATACTGCTCCGGTGCTAGACTGCTAGTATTCCCTCCGAGCTACATGCGACGCTACTACCTACTCGGTGCATGATTAAGATCATGAGAAAGCACTCGTCTAATATATGTAATATCACCGGCCGCCGCCAAGGCGAACAACCTCGGCTCCCCATGATTCCCAGACCCTTGGGTCTTGGCCTTACAGCATCTATCACGAGCTCAGGGCTGGTTACACCTCGGGGCGACAATCAACATAAGTACTGTACTCTACCTACTTCCCCAGATTGATACCATCACGTCTGCTTTCTCGTGATTACTATATACCTCACACACGAACGAACGATGGTTTTTAGAACAGCCTTGACAGAAGCTCTTGGGATCGCTAGTAAGCTCGTCGCTACACCACCAGCTCTATAAGTTACTAACAAGTATCGTTAGTCCCGGTGGTCCAAGGGGGAATGCAATGGGTTGGCTACGCAGAGCTCGCATCGGCTGTCTCTAACGCTGGAGGGCTTGGGATATTAACGGCGCTCACTCAGCCCACGCCTGAAGATCTCCGAAAGGAGATTAATAGATGTCGAAAAATGACAACCAAGCCGTTCGCCGTTAATATCACCCTTCTACCTAGCTTGGTTCCCCCAGATTATGGCGCATACGCGCAGGTCGTTATTGATGAGGGCATTAAAATCGGTATGCCAACGGAGCTGAAACTACTATTACTGCAAGTATCTCGCTAACAAAGAATAGTCGAGACCGCGGGCAATAGCCCGGGGCCGATAATCAAGCAACTCAAGACCGCAGGAATCAAAATTCTTCATAAATGTACAACTATTCGTCACGCTCTCTCTGCGGAAAAGCTTGGGGTCGACTTCCTTTCCATTGATGGTTTCGAGTGTGCCGGCCATGTTGGCGAAACAGACATTACCAACTTTGTCCTGCTCCGACGTGCTATGCAGTCTCTTAAAACTCCATTTATTGCTTCTGGTGGATTCGCGGATGGTGAAGGTCTTGCTGGCGCGTTGGCACTGGGAGCTTGCGGGATAAATATGGGGACCCGGTTTATGTGTACCGTCGAAGCGCCAATCCACAACAACATTAAACAAGCTATCGTTGATGCGAGCGAGGATCAGACCGAGCTATTGCTCAGGAGGTGGAGAAATACTAGTCGATTGTATAAGAACAAGGTCGCAGTCGCGGCGAAGAAGATTGAGCTTGAGAGTACAACTGGAAAGTTCGAGGAGATTGCGCCGTATGTGAGTGGGAAGAGGGGAAGACAAGTGTTTATTACAGGGGATGTCGACGAGGGTGTAAGTTTCTCTCTCTGGGGGATATCGGTAGTTATATATGATGAGTGATCGATACTGACTGGTCTGGTTTTTAGGTATGGACTGCTGGTCCAGTCATGGGTCTTATTCATGACATTCCAACGTGTGAAGTCCTGTTGAAGAGGATAGAGAAGGAGGCAGAGGACTCTATCAATAGAATAAGCTCTTTGATTGTACCTTCCAAGTCTAAGCTTTAGAGCAGTCTGGGGTAGCTGTAGTTTAGTTATTTCAAGTCGCGTTTCTGCATAGGTTGTAGATTAGCCATTAGCCATTTGAACGTTTACCAAGGAAAAGAAAAGAGAAAGAAAAAATTGGAATCTCTCATCATTACGCCCCAGTGTATGGCTCCAACCAGCTATATGTATATGATCTCCCCGTTTGCGAAAGTATCTCGTGGCCCCCCTCTTTGTTATGTAGTTATAGATTACAAATGTTATGAAGGCACTTTTCGGACTAAACTACATGATTACAGTGTATTAATCTGGAGTTTCCTAATCAATATCTACCAATACCCAGTACAGCTGTACATACATACATGTATTCTTCGCCCTACCTATTCTAACTCTCTAAAAGGAAACATCGATCTGTTGGCAAAAGGTTCTGCGATTATCCCAGTACAATTACCCCCTTTCTCAAGACGCCGGGTAGCAAATACACAAATGCGGCACCTCCATCTACTCGTACAACAACCCAACATTATTATGCTAAGAAACGAAGAAACAAAAACAAGCAAAAAAAGAAGACCTCCCAAGGAAGTTCGTATCTACATCACACAACCCGAACCTGTGGAGAGGGAAGTAGAATTAATCTGCCCCGGCAAAAAGATCTACAACAACGTTGACGACGGCTACAAGGATTTCTGCTGCAATCAATACGATAACGATCCATTCCAGATGTTCTCCCTGTGAATGGGACATTTGCTCTTTGAGCATTTGGAGCTACGTCACAAATTGTTAGCCAAATAGCTACATATTGTGTAAAAATAATTAGGACGAAAGCTTACCAAGTCTCCAATCACATCTAATCGTTGATTTAAAAGCGAAACTCTTTGATTGATTTCTAGATAACTTCGTGCGGCTTGATAGACTGGGTCTAGTTGCGGTTCCTGTAACCAAACCTATCAACATATTGTTCAAATATTGAAGTAGAAGAATGTAAACTTACTGCCCACATGAGTTCTGGACTATCTAACACGCTACCTTGAAGGTTTATATTTATTCGGAGAATAAATAGTTCGCCTATATGCTTCATGATATCACGCCTACTCATATTTACTTTCCCCGTTGTAGCAACATCCTGTGGAATAGATTTTGTATCCTCGATTGTATTATCGACGAGGTCCTCAAATAGCGAGATCTGCAAAACGTGATCTATCAGTAATTATATCCTCCTGGATAAAACATTTCAACGAATGGGAAAGGAATTATACCTTCACTGACTGGGCTATAGCATGGCTGATACTGAGCTTGATCATGTAATTCCCCCCATCCTTCAGCGTGATGAAGTCGTTATAGATTCTTGGCTGGTACGAGCTTGTGACGTAAAAATTGAAGTTTTCGACCTGTACGTCGTCATCCGCCAGCTTCTCACTCTCGAATTTTGCGATGTCCTTCAAAAACCTCTGCTCCTCGCCCACTGTCATTCCCCAAATTACAACTACCCCGTATTGGTAAAGAAACACCTCGCTTGACACTACCGATTTATTCTGCTCCATCACGAAATTTAGAAGCGATCTATCGTCTCTATCGTCTTCCATAATCTCACTCTCTGTACTACCTGTATCGTCCGTTGCGCTGTTTCTTGAGTGTTGATCACTGACCAAGTCAATCAGATCATCCTCTGGGATTGTAGGTGGTTGTGGTGGTCGATCATAGTTATAGCTATATGGTGTGTATATACACTCGTCAAACTGCTTCGGATTTGTTCCCCGTGTACTCTGACGACTTTTTAAGAATTTGAGTAAGTTATCCATTTTGTAAGCATTTGCTGTCGCATAAGCTGTTACTCTGGGCAAATGTGCTCTCTCAGCTTTTCCAAGCCGCTCCGCATCTCGACGAGCTGTAGTATCTTTGATTCGCGTAACTTGAGAATACACATCGCGTCCGCTCTCCTCATCCTGGTCTGCGGGACTTGGGAGAATCTTTAACTTTTGCGAAACTTTACTTGTACGCTGGGGACCAATTTTGCTTGGTGGAGCCTGAAATGAGGATGACGGGGTTCCGTGTATTGAAGCCGAGCGACGTCGGCCCTTAATTGTAGGTGGTGATGTTTGGGTAGCAGGTGTTCGGCGGTAGTTAGCCGTTGAGGATGCGGTTTCGGTAGGAGCTGAGGTACCCATTATTGAGGGAGAAGGTTGAGGTATTACTACAGTGGCCATTGGTGTCTTTGTGAGAACCGTGGGTTTACGGGATGATTGATGTGGTGGTGGTGGGTTGTTTTAAAGTTTAAAAAGCTCCTTTTAATGGCTGGGGCTGGAAGTAGACGAGAGCTTCCGAGAGAAATGTGTGAACCCAACGGGCCGTTAGAACTCTACAGGGGTTACCCGGAAGTAAAGTAGGATAGGCGGTACCACGTCATATGCGAGGTCTGATGATTTTGTGCCTAGAGCACAATAGGGTTTGTCTCTGTGGCTGGTGAGTGATGGAGGGGAGGCTTAGTAATTGAGAAGCCCCGCCAGCCACTCACCACAAGCTTCATGATAGAGGGTCCCATCAACAGAGATCCATCCATAGCATCCAACTCCATCATCATCCGCCGTACCATACCCCCACTTACCATCATCCCCGCTCTTTTACGGCAAACCCATAATCGAATTCGCAAAATGTCGGAGGAAGCAGTGCTCAAGGCCGACAAGGATTGTGAGAGCCCTCTTTCTGCCGCAGCCGCTCTGTTATCTGATGATCCAGCTACTGACATGCGATAGATACCGACATTCTTGATGCCCAGCTCCCGGGGTGTTTGGAACTTGCAAAGGTGTGATTCTGTATATGTTATGGCGGAGACGGAGTTGAACTCGGAGCTTACATGTTTATAGACAAACCTCCCAGCGGCTATTGAAAAGCTCCTAGCGTTGGAGAAACAAACTAGACAGGTACTATCCCATCTCAAAACCAGTCGCCATTTATGCACCAACAAATACTAACAGTGTTCGGCCCCAGTCCAATGACTTAGCCTCTACCTCTCGACTCCTCATCACCATAGTAACGCTATGCAAAGATTCCGGTGACTGGAAACTTATGAACGAGCATGTCCAAATGCTTTCAAAGAAGCACGGACAGCTCAAACAGGCCACTACTAAGATGGTACAGGTTGTGATGGGTTTCTTGGACGAGACTCCGAACATTGACACAAAGCTTTCCGTCATCGAAACGCTGAGGAACGTTACTGAGGGCAAGGTTAGTGACGCATGCAAACCTCACTGATGATGTAACAACTTACGTGGATACCTAGATCTTTGTCGAAGTCGAACGAGCCCGTATAACCCGTATCCTTGCGAACATCAGGAAGGAAAGAGGCGATCTTGCTGGCGCCACCGATGTCCTGTGCGAGCTCCAGGTTGAGACCTTCGGATCCATGGATCGGCGGGAAAAGACCGAGTTTATCCTCGAACAGGTCGAGCTTTGTATCGAACGTGGAGATTTCACACAAGCGGCGATCCTTGGGAGAAAGATATCGACAAAGTATCTCAACAATCCCGAGGTCTCGGACTTGAAATTGAAATTCTACGATCAGCAGATTCAATTGGCGAAACAAGATGAGAAGTACTTGGATGTCTGCAAGCATTATAGAGCTGTGTATGATACGCCCAGTGTAGTAGAGGACCCGCTAAAGCTGAAGAGTGTAAGTACCTACCAGCCCCGAGTAAAAGAGACATTGATCCTTACAAACCATCCTAGGTCCTTGAAAGAATCATTTTCTACGTGTGTCTTGCGCCATACGATAATGAACAATCTGACCTCCTTCACCGAATTAATGCCGATACTAAACTCAAGCTTGTCCCAAAGACAGCTAGCCTCCTCAAATTCTTTACTATTTCTGAGCTGATGCGTTGGCCTCTTATTGCCGAAGTTTACGGCCCTGATCTTCGCGCAACTGATGTTTTTGCTATTGGTGATTCTAAAGCCGAAAAGCGCTGGGAAGACCTCAGGAAACGGGTTATTGAGCACAATGTTAGGGTTGTCGCCAAGTACTACACCAGAATCAAGATGGATAGATTAAAGATGCTCTTGGATCTCGATGAAGATGAAGCAGAAAGCTATCTGAGTAAGCTTGTTACTCAGAAGACGGTATATGCGAAGATTGATAGACCGGCGAGGGTCATATCGTTCGCCCAGCCAAGAGACGCAGACGATGCGTTGAATGAATGGAGTGCGAATATGAAGAGTCTTCTGGGTCTTTTGGAACGGATTGACCATCTAATCACGAAGGTAAATTCATTCTTCCTTCATTTGGGATTCTCTTATAGTAACTAACTGGGGAAATAGGAGGAAATGATGGCGAATATCGCACCTAAAAAGGGCAAAGGCAAGGCGAAATAAACTCTCCGACCATTCATCTTGAACTTGTGTATAATAGACGGTGATGATTCTGGCTACCACCATTTATATAAAATAAAGGAGCAGCTCGTCTAAACGGAATTGGTTATCGTAGAGGCTTAGAATATTGGTTTCGCGTAACGTAAATTTGTAATGGCGGTTAGAGACTATGTTTATTGTCTGTTTTTCTCAAGATTGACCTTTAAGACCGATCTCATATGCCTCTCTGCTGTAAACCGGTGCTGAAGGTCATTACTCCCCCCTTACGGCTTAGCGCCTGTAAGTGCCAAGATATCGGGGCCTAGCCCTAACCACCGGTCACCTGTCCCACAATGCTATTTGCAACCCGAACATTTACAATTTCTACGAAATTTCACACCTCACACTCACGACGCAGCGATTCCCACCCCCACCCCATACCCTTTAAATCCACCCAACAACAATCCCCAACCGGAGTACTTTATCAACAAAAAAAAGTGCAGAGATGGGTATGTCGTCCTCCTTTCCAGAAATGCGGGAAGAGTGAAGGGAAATGCTGACAGACCTCCCCGCGATGAAGCCCCCACAAAGAAGACTAAGAAGACCACCGACTCCATCAACTCGCGCTTGGCGCTTGTGATGAAGTCCGGAAAGTACGTGCTCGGATACAAGTCCACCCTCAAGACCCTCCGTTCTGGAAAGGCCAAGCTCGTCATCATTGCCGGTATGTTTCCCCCACCGTTTCGTGCTTGGGGAAGTGGGACTGATGGGTTTTGTAGGAAACACTCCTCCCCTCAGGAAGTCCGAGCTCGAGTACTACTCCATGTTGGGCAAGTGCAACGTCCACCACTTTGCTGGAAACAACGTAAGCAGCCATTCCTCTGTTTTTTGGTAGCTTTGGGACGACTCTTGTTGCACGGTGGGGGGGTGTTGTGGTGGGATGGGATTGGGGAGTAGAGTGGCATGATGTCCATGGTGCCGATGTGACAGTATCTTAAAGGGGAATGCACATGGTGGTCGTGGTGACCCTACTAGATTCCACCCTCTACCTCCACCTCCCACTCTCCCCCGCGGTGCAATGCGCGGAGAGGCATACACAAGGACCAACGTCCTTGTGGCGCTCTCTGCTCCCTGAGAAGAAGCAAACCCACTCTCTGCTTCGGAGGGAAACGGTGAAAGATTGCTGACAGAACTCTTTTGCGTGTTACAGATTGAGCTCGGAACTGCTTGCGGTAAGCTCTTCAGGTGCTCCACCATGGCCATTCTCGACCAGGGTGACTCCGACATCTTGTCTTCCAACGCTTAAATGGAATTGACGTGGGATGGGAAATGGGATAAAAAAAATTAAAAGAAATAAGGGGTATATAGAATTACGATTAATGGGATTCTAGTTCTTCGGCAGTTTTTTTTGGCTTCTGGCCTTTGGCTTTGGTTTTGGTTTTGCATTGTGAATTGTGGATCGTGAATTATGCTGTGAATTGTGTTTTGTAGTGTGCTGTGAGTGATAAGCTCCGGTGTTAAGTGCCAAAGGTGACGATAGAACGAAACCCTTCCTCTATAATTCCAATCTCCACGCCTCCATATCTCAGAAACAAAATCTCAGAAACAAAATGGTTCAGAAGAACGGTAAAGGCTCCCACCAGACTACGGTTATCTACATACAAGTACCGTAGTTTAAGACATCACATACGCACGTGGTGTTCACACGCTGAACTTACCACGATGATTTTAAACCAGTTTCAATTCGCGTGAGCGATGGTCCACAATGATTACAATGGAATACTGAGTCATAGGATTGATTCTATACAGTCTTATAATGTTTACCTTGGATTCAAAGCAATTGAAGCATAATGTCTATCTGATACACAATTTCAATAATCTATGAACGTGAAGCACAAGTGCTCACCCAAGTCTACGTCTATGATCCTTCATCACCCATCATCACCCGTTCACGCAACCCAAATCCGACAACCAAATAAAAACTCACAAAAACACAATCTTCTTTCATCACGCCCTCGCATAGCAGCCAGGAACGCAACGAAAAAAGAAGCATTTCGCGTCAACTGGAGGCAGTGTAATACCAGTGACACAGTGGGACACGTCGATGTGCAAGCACAGAGCCACGGTCCCGGGGCAAACAAAAATAAGTATAATCAATAAATGGTTCCATAGAACCGTTTCAGAGATTAAACTGAAAAGAACAGATACTACACTTGATCTAAGCCACTGTGAGGGGGTTAGCTGATGCTCGAGATGGTAGAGTAAAGGCAAATGTTGGGGGTAGACTTACAAAGGCAAAGAGAGCTGGGGAAGTAAGAGGGACGAGGGGGAGGGGCCGTTATATAGTAGAGGAGGACTTGGCGCCGAGGGGAGATTTGGCCGAAGGGGGGGTGGGGCAGAGGTGGTTATTAGGGCTGCGGGTTTGGGGTTTAAGGGGAGTGGATAGGTGGTCTGTGGGTGCACTGTGCAGGAGGGCGTGTGCGTCGTGGTGGTTGGGACACGGTTATTAACTTTGGTGTTCTCAGTGTTTGAAGCTAGGTCTTGTAGAGCTTTGAACAACGCAATTTACAATAGCTACACATTAAGCATATGTGTTAGCTTCGATATCTATAAAGTACATGTAATCCATTATGGCTCTCATCCTTCTTCATCTAATCAACAGAGTAAAAGAGCCAGAATAATCTTCCTGCGACCAACTCAGACCTCAGATAGAAAGAACTCGAACATCAACAGTCCGAAAACGGGATTGACTCTGAGCGCCCGTTGAGATATCGCACAGTGTCTACATAATCGAACACTTCTTTGGTTTCTATCTACTCGACACTTCTAGTGTTGTTTAAAAAAATGTATTTAGACGGGAGCTCACTCAATATCAATCAAGCCTAGCATTATTGCTGGTAAAACTTAACAGATGCCAAGGATCTACTACTGCTACATTATTAACTGCTACATTTCTCCAAGACAGTTAGCTCACTTCTGCGCGGATGCCGCAGTGGCCGGGTGATTACAGATGTCTCCCTCTACACAAGATGGCCGGGAAGGTGGTTTGGAGGTCTCGCGTTGTGTGTTTTGCGGTGCTGAGGGCCACAGATAACTATCGCGACGCCATCAATTCCGTTGAATCCTGACACCGTTAAATAAGAGGGCTCACCGGAGATCTTCTGTTTCTCAGGGTGTCTTCTGACCTGTACGAAAGCCTAAAACTTGAGACTTTGGATAGGTATCATGCCCGCCGCCATCCTACTAATGCCCATCGAACACGCTCTTAAACACCCCGCTGCGGCCCGGGCCTCTCTTTGCCTGGTTCTCCCTCGGCAGGCCCGACCGGTGCCAATGATCGAGCTGTATCACCAGTTGCGGCTATGAAGCGCCTACGTACTACTAATCACGATGTCATTGCACAGCCGTCTGGCTATATGGAGTGGTCTATATAGGAATAATAATCGATTAATCAGGTGCTCTGCAATATTAAATGCATCACCAGCCGTTGCCCCACGAGTGCTTTCCTGTGATTCGCCGGGCGCCCCGCAGCTAGCTAGCTCGCTCAGCCCGCCGCCAAGGACCCTTGCTGGGTTAAGCACACCACGGACACACCACGCACCCGCGAGAATCACCCCTCTGCGCAACCACTCTTTCTGTTCCTGTGCCTGTGCTTTTTGTTTCGACACCCGCGAGCTCTTGGAAATCGGAATTGAAGAACTACATATAAAAGTATTACTGCTCCATCCATCAGTACTATCATCAACATTAGCCATCGGTAAACATACCAGAGAATCACAGATCATATATAATCAGTAATAACTATCACCTAATATAATGCCTGTCGCCATATCAGCTCCCGGGAAGGTCCTCCTGGCTGGTGGATATCTCGTCCTCGATAAAGACTACTCGGGCCTTGTGTTTGGACTCTCGGCGAGGATCCACTCGATTTCAACACCCGACCCTGAGGCGGCGGGCCCAGGCGTCATCACGGTCAAGTCGCCGCAATTCACGAATGCGGTGTGGAAGTATAAGATCAGCTGTCCAGACTCGGACAAGGGAGTGGTCGTGACACAGGTCATGGAGGAAGAGTACATATTTTCACATTTGTATATTTCTATAATGTCTATGTAGCTAATGAGACATCTGCTATCTCTAGGTCCTCCAAAAACCTCTTTGTGGAGACGACTCTTCGTTATGCCCTGACTTACATCTCGTCCACAACGCTGATCACCGACTTCGAGTCAAAAACTATCACCATTCTCGCGGACAACGACTACTACTCGCAGCCCACCTACCCCGCCCCGCGCTTCAACCACCTCAACACGCCCCTCTCCGCATCGCACAAGACCGGCCTCGGCTCCAGCGCCGCCCTCGTCACCTCCCTCACCGCCTGCCTTCTCGCAACCTACATCCCACCCCCGGCCTCAGCTCCAGAGCTCCGTACAATTCTCAAACAGCAACTCATCCACAACCTCGCACAGGCCTCCCATTGCGCCGCCCAAGGCAAGGTCGGCAGCGGCTTTGATGTTGCCGCCGCCGTCTTCGGCTCCTGCGTCTACCAGCGCTTCTCCCCCTCCCTCCTCGAGGCAATCCCAGAAGCAAACACAAAGGGCTTCGCCCGCTCACTCAAAGAGACCGTTGACTCCCCCTGGGACCTGCAGATCTCGAAGACTCGAGTCCCGCGTGGCATCCGCGTTGTCATGGGAGACGTCGACTGCGGGTCTAGCACGCCCGGGATGGTCAAGAAGCTTCTTGCCTGGCGCACAGCGCACCCCGCCGTCGCGAAGAAGATGTGGGATGAGCTGGAGATGCTGAACCGCGGGCTGATTGACCTGCTGGAGTCGCTGCGCATCTCGTCCGAGGAGGAGCCCGGCGCATATTCTGGCGCGCTGGATGCAATCCGGAAGCATGGGTGGGCGCACCCGCACCCACATGAGCGCTGCCTCACCACGCTACGAGAGATTGGAGGACAGATTGCGGCAATCCGGGTGATAATCCGTGGGATGGGGGAGGCGGCAGGGGTGCCGATTGAGCCAGAGGCGCAGACGAAGCTGTTGGATGCGGTGGAGGGGGAGGTGAATGGGGTGCTTGGTGGGGTGGTACCGGGCGCGGGAGGGTATGATGCTGTAGCGTTCCTACTGGTGGATCATCCGGAGACGGTGGGGGAGTTGAAGGCAGCGTTGGGGAGGTGGAATGGTGGCACGGCGCAGGGGAAGGGCGTGACGGGGGAGAGTGTTAAGGCGTTGGAAACGAGGGAGGAGCAGGAGGGCGTTAGAAGGGAGCCGTTGGAGGGGTATGAGGGGTTTGTGAGCTTTGCGTAGAGGGGGGTTAATTGGAGTAGACCTAGACCTAGAAATAGATAGTTAGCTAGTGATACCAGGGATACGATACAAGAGCTTTCTGCATCCAACTACTCTTTTTTTTATCTTGGTTTATTTTATGGTTCCTGTGTTAGAGTATTATGCTGGCGTTGTTGAAATGGTGAGTGATGAGTGGTGGTGATAGTAACGAGTAATAACGACCGAGTGAGAGAATATGATTGAAATTAATCGCAAGTTGATAACGCCACTTCCATCCCACGATACCGGTACCCGCCAACATAGCCACCAAGCAAAATCAACAAATACCACACCTCTACGCCACTATATGACTATAACTCTTCTCGAAGCCCCCCCTTACCACACACCACCAAGTGATGGTAGTATGTAGTTGACATTCCTAAGTATTTAATTTCCGGCCAACGACTTCGTCCCAACAGCAACGCCTGTATAACACTGAGATAGAAAGCCATAGAAGGCTTTTTACCACGTATGTCTTTTGTCATTTTTGCCTCTTCGTTCTTAAGTTTTCTTGCTTCCGGTTTGGTAGTTGCAAATACATTCTTCTACATATATCCATCTCCAGGCCCGAGCTCCAGCCTTTGCAGGCCGGGGTATTTTGTGGCCTATCTTAGATTTTGTGGTGGCTTGGGTTGGGTATTTGTGTAACGGTACAGTAGAGTATTCGAGTGTGTAACAGTGTAATGGGGTATTCTATTAGAGTGAGTAGTAGGCAGCAGCCATGCTCATAGGTGGTGGGTGTTACGTAACCGTACCCCCCGCCACCCCGCGAACACACACAGGCACAGGAACAGATACTCAGTCAGACTGCGAGGCTTTCTATATATCACTTATAACAACACTTAGCTGAAAATGTAGCCCCGTCCAAAGCTAGAGGCAACATACGTATACTGAACGTACAAGAAGCACAAAACCATGAAACACCGGCGGATAATGTGTGGTTCGATATCCCCTACTGCGAATCATCTACATGCACTTAGTCATAGCTACTCCCCTCGTACCCCGGCTGACAGGGGGGTATTACTCAACATAAAAGTCACTATGAACTATATGTAATTATAACTACGGCCCTGCGTATAGTAGGCGGGCGGGAGGATCCAGTGGTTAGGATAGTTATCTTTGATATATGCTAATGGCTCCGGGGGCGTTTCCGCCAAATGAGATGGTTAGTCGTTTTCTGTGGTATACGAGCTAGAGCCTTGTATATTTGCCACCGGGCCCTATAGTCGAAAATGTCTTCAGTCACTAAGAACTAGATAAAGTGTATGCGGCGCGGTGTACGTGTACTCTAAGCACAACTTCCAAAACCTGATCGAAGCCACTATAGACACAGACCTGAAAAATAAAAGGTATTAATAGAGATAACCATATCCCCGTCCGAGCTTGAGATTGGCTGATATTTGGAAAATACTTGCATCTCTTCGTCTGCCGACAAGTGCTGCCCGCCTGAAGCTGGTGCCAAGAGAATGAGTGGCTTTCTTGCTCATAGATCTAGGTCTCTTTATCTTTTTTATCACCTAATATATCTTTCACCAACCTTACGATCACTTAGGCAAAACCGACGGACCAGTGCACCCGCCCATAAACCAAATTTGCATCATGGACTCTCACTCGGCTGTGCGTGCTGAACTCTGGCCTTTCAAATGATGTCGAACCTGACTCGAATTATAGATGGTCTTTTTGAACGCGTCATGTCGACACCTGTTACTAGAAAGTCGACACCTATATATTCCTGGATACATGTACATAAATAGCGGGGCTCTGAATCAATCAAAGAATCGAGTCATTTAACGGTCTTGTCCTACGTACTTTTACAATAAATTATAATATGGACAGCCAATTACAACTGGCAAGATATCTATATTGCCATGATCTTTGTGCGTGCCTCGTGGGTCGGGCGGGCTACTACACCGTGGCTTATATATAGAGGGGTAAGGTATGGGGTGGACAATTACAAGCTGATTTCCCCCACTTTCTGGTGCATATGGGCAGTGCGGGGGCGGGGTACGGCGCATCTTGGTGACGTAGTACGTACGCGTGATAAGAATATATCCCATCTAGTCGATCACCGCAATCGTTCCATACTCACATTTTTGACTGCATTAATGCAATATATTCAGCGGACTCGTCGACTACAGAGACCCCAGCTTCTGTCCGAGGGACTGCATAAGGAGTGCCAAATTGCAGGAGGAAGGAACGGCTGGCGATCCACTCGATGAGTAAAAGGCACAAGGATCCTCCCCGAGTGATAGTGTGTGATTGGAAACACTGCCAGGCTACTGGTTTTGCTGAAACATGAGGGGCGTGCGGTGTGCTAGTGGGGCCTGGGATGGTGAGAGGATTTGTAGGAGAATGAGTCGATCCCTACCAGCCCCACCATGGCGGCTGTCTCCCGCCATGCGTAGGTGGCTAGGCCTGCCCGCCTCCTAATTAGCTCAGTCCCGGCAATTCAAGCTAGCTATTGTAGCTATTACTCGCCTTCATGGATTCAAGCGGAATCGGAGGGGACGAAGCGGGGTGAAGATTAAAAATATTCGAGCCTGGGTCGGCAAGCAGAACTAGAAGGTGGAATGTGGGTATGGATGGGTATCAAACGGCTGAACGAGCATGAGGGAGCAGGTAGCTACATGTATCTAGGTAGCTATCTCTCCACGGCGATCCAGATCCAAAGGTTGTTAATATGGGCAGGGAAATGATCCACCCGTACATACATACGCACATGCACCGGAGATGCGGGCAGGGGTTATTATGCGGAAGCCTCCGGTCCGAGGTCCACTCACTGCCGCTCAATAACTACATCCCCACACGCGCGCAGCTCACCGCGCGTAGTCGCGGATACACCGCCAGATGTATGGATGATCCGGACGCCCACGCCGGCAGGGCTGCTTGCCTGTGCTGATCTTGTGTGCGTCCTACATGCGTTAATAAACCTCCAGATCCTGTCCCTCCCTCCCTCCCTGCGTCCCTCTCCCCCTTTGCGTCAAAAAGCGTCTCTCCAGACCAACAACTATCTGAACTACATGTACTCACTCACTAGATCTGACAACAAGGCTGCAATAACGTTTACCGGGATGGAGTTACTCGGAGGATTGTTTAGAGTTCTCTGCTCACCACGTTTCTGTGTCATGTGCTCTAATATCGATGTCTGTATCTAGGATCAAGTCGAGCGCGTCTCACTAACACCGGTGATGCAGTCCTAGTCGATGGGTTCAGTTGATGGATTCTGGGGTTTGATCGATGAAGTCTAGTTGAATACCTGCGTCCCTTCAAAGCACACTCTCTTCACCCCTGGCCATTCGGAAAAACCACTGCCCCCAACATAGCTAAATACCAATCCACCACCACTGCTCTACTAATCAATCACCCTCAGCCACCGTCCACCCCGGACCGCCATCTTATCCGGGCGGATGTAGCACAGTCTGCGCTCCCGACGGCACGGGGTTTTAATCCGAAACCCTCGCTCGCCTCGAGTATGTAGTGTGACATGACTGTGACGGGACGAAGGAATGTATATGTAGGTACTCATGCAGGTGAACGGGGTAGAAGAATGGAAACAAAGTGGGGAGTAATTGAGTGAATGAGTGGGTATGAGATGTCATACAAAGCGTGACAGCCAGCTTACTTACATGTAATATGCACCTATTATATGTTAGGTACACGGACCTACAGGAGTAAAGTACCTATGTAGTTGTTACTCCTGGATGAGTACTTTGGTATCAGAACAGTCAGTATCTACTGTACTCTACTCGGAAGCTGCGAATGAATGAGCGAATAGGCGAGGATCTTGGGCGAGGGTCTGGCTCATACCATGCCGGAGCCGTGCCGAACGATACGGTGTGAGTAAGTACCTACACAGGTAGCACCCATTGGCCTGTAACCACCAGTAAGTCAAGTTAGGTAGAGTACTATGGCACACATGGCCACCCTTCGTCTATCAATCCATCTGAACCACACACCCACATGGAACATGAGTACATGTATGTACTCGTATCTGCTCAGACCAGCTTAGTCCCCTTCTAGGATTGACTGATCCTATTGAGTTCACTCAAGATAGAGACAGAAATACCTACATGATCTAGCTATCCCCGCCAAGCTAGTAAACCTTAACCCAGGATCGATTCTAGGACTGCAACGTACTGGAACACACATGACGCCACGCCCTCGTGTTATGTAGCTAGAGTCTGGTTACAGGATGTATGTAGGTACGTCGCCATATCCGAGGTTTTGCAGCTGTCAGAAAGTGTAGGAAAAAATAAATATCACATCACGGGCGGCGGCAGAGGGCCGGGGTGGGTGAGTTTATGATGCATGTGGCTATCTACAGCTTGTTTAAGGTGAGTAAAAGTAGAAGTGACCAGAATGAGAGCTCAGTACTCTAGAGAAGAGCTCGAGTAGAATGATCATACCTGCTATTATACCGAAGTAGATACCTAACGTACCCGGTTGGTATGTCTATATAACCTGGCAGTTCCAAGTAAATTATAAAGTGGGCAAGTAGGGTCCCTAAAGGGTCTGGAGGTTACCTAAGAAACTCACCAGCAGCAAGCTTTACTGTTCTAGCAGCAGCTCATGTTTTCTTTGCTAGCCGGTGTAACATTGGCAATTCCTTTCCTCGCCCCCCCCTTCCCCAAACAAATGCAATGAGTCACGCCCTTTTTTTTTTTCTTCCAGAAACTCTGCAAGAACGAAAAAAAAAGGAGGTGTTGTGTGTCTAGTTCCTCTCTAGATCTAGAATAAAATGGTGTCACGTTCACGCATGCTCAGCCCCACTCGTCTCTCTTTCTTGATCTCTCACAAGCTTCCCTTGTAGACCTCCGTGCGTGCCTGCTTGCGAGGGAATTAAAAAAAAAAAAAAAAAAAAAAAAAAAAAAACTTGTAGTGAGGTGAGCAATCAGCATCACCAACCCTTCTTCGATCACAATTTATCTGTCACGCCCAAAGCGGGTCGTTTTGTTTCCAGTGCACGTTTCATACCCTTTCCTCCCCTACATCCTACCTTAGGCTTTTCCTTCCACAACGTAACCCCCCCCCCCCCTCTTCTCCCTCCGCTTTTTTCTCCCCTTGCGTGCAGCAGCAGCAGTACTAGCTGTGAGTGTTTAAAAAAAGCACCCGCACTTTTTCTTTCTACCTCTTTCTCAAACCCACCTCTGCGCGCAAGGATCTCCGTCCGTCACTTTGATGCGAACACCCTTGGCGAACGTGACTCTTGTGGTCTGTTTATAGGAACAGAAACCCGTCGCTCTCTTTTCACTTATTAACAGTGTGTTCGGCCCTACTTTTGCTCGCCGCCGCCCCCTCTCGTTTTTTTTTCTTCTTCTTTCATTCTTTCCTATCCTACGCATCCTTCGTCTTCGAAAAAATAAAAAGAGTGCAAGAGCGCAAAATATAAAATATAAAAATATAAAAAATAACAAGCTCTGTCTGCTGGGTTAACCGTGCTCAAGACCGCCACATCCAGCTGCTGCGCGCGCTGCCTGCCTGCCCGCCGGGTGACTTCGCGATACCTGCGAAGCCTTGTGGCTGGGCAAAATTATACCACTGGGGTCGGTAATCTCCTCTTCTTCTTTCTCTCTTTTTTCTACACCTCAACTTCCTTCGCTGCATGGTACTTTTTGATACACTCTATCATATCATGCAATGTAGAGTGATTGAGTGAGTGCTATTACTAACATCTTCAAAACCTTGCTCTCAGGAAAGCACCCGCTCTTCTCCTCTTTTTTGCATCGCGCACTCTCCTCGGGATTTCTTATTTTATCTTTATACTTTAAAACCTTTACAAGAAAGAAAGCAAGAAAAGAAATCCACGCCTTGCTCGTTCGTGGGGAGGAGACCTTCAAAAAATAAAAGAGAAGGCGAAAATCATAACTAGTAAATGAGCGCAGATAAACGGCAGCGCGGAAGACCAGCCATGTTCACCGACCAGGAGCGTCTCCAGCGCAAGCGAGAAATGGCCCGTCTACGGCAGGCCCGCAAGAGAGCGCGCGACCGGGAGCGCCAGAGCTTGGGTCGCGACTCGCTGGGCTCCGGGATGGACCTGGACTCGGGCGACATAGGAGCAGCAGGAGGAGGAGGGGGAAGAAGCGAGTCGGGGGAGCATAGCCTCAACCAGGACGGGGGAACGGATGACGAGCTTAACGACGACGAGGAACCGGCGTTCAGAGGTCTGGAGGCTGCAGGATCAGAACGGCATGCCCGACAGAACGGCTCCTCATCGGCTGGGGGAGGAGGAGGTGGAGGTGGGGGGATAGGAGGGATAGGAGGAGCAGGAGGAGCAGGAGGTGCTGATGCTGAGGCCGTTATTAGAAGTCGTGGGGAACCGAGGGGAAGGGGTGTTGTTGAGGTTGCACCACAACCGCCGCCGGTCGTTGTTCCCGGGATTGCACCGATGCAGCTACATCCGGTCCATCACCATGAGATGCAGGGCATCGCGGCATCATCGGGAACGGAGACACCGGCTACACAAACAGCTGTCGTCAGTATGGATCCGCATGGCAGAATGCCGGTTGTCGTTTACAGCGACCAGCCAAGAAGAATATCGGGCAATGTCGTGGTTGCAATGGAAGAGGAAGATGGCGATGAAGAGAGTGGTGATAACCACGCCCTATTCTGGCCATGGCTTCGTCGAACAGTTCGGTTGATCGAGTCCTCACGTAACAACCGCAAGCTGCAGGAAGATATTTACACTGTACTTTATACAGAGGAAATGGCGCAAATGTTGGAGCGAGAGGCACATAGGCTGACAAACCAACAACCCGAGCTGTTGAAAGAAAAAGTCTCATCAACACCAGAACTAGGTGGTAAAAATATTGCTCCGCTGGGTCTTTCGGAAGAGGGAGACAAGGAATCTGGCGATGAAATGGTCGATGAACTATTAGGCCACCTAGAAGGAAGAATCCAAGCAATCAAGAAACAAAAAGGGCTGAAGGCGGAAGTTCAGAACTTAAAGAGGGATTTGCTCCACAAGGAAGCCCAGCTAAAAGAATACGATGCCATTGTGGACTCTGAACGGGTGGCCTGGCGGGCAGAACGAGCACAACGTTCAGTAAGAAAGTGACGGGGGGGGGGGGGGTGTTTGGTTCTCATTTTTTCATTTTTTCCTTCATAGGTACCGGGTAGGTTTGGGTTGTTCATTTCTTTGGATGGATTGCAAGGAGATCGGTTGTCCCTTGCTTTCATAATTTTTTTTTTTTCATTTTGTTCATTTACCTCTCTCTCGGTATCACATTATGGTAATGTGGGTATTTGTGTAATATTGTTTTCGTTTTTCCTTTGTTCTCAATTTACCCATTAGTCTGGGTTATATAGGAGATTTTTCTTTTTGTCGGTGGGGTCTCAGGAATTAACGGGTTCTGGCTGGGTAGTTTTCTCTTTCTCACTTTTCTCTTTGTGTCTATAAGAAGGAAGATAATAGGGATACCCGATTTACAATTCTGTAGTTGTCATCACAATAAATCACTCGTCTCGCATAATATCTCGCCAGGGGAACGATGTGAGTATAAATGCCCTTCAACCTGGCCGGGCCGGCAGCACGTAATTGTACATACATATTTGTACATGTAGGTACGCCAGGGCTAAACAGAAACCCTAGCGCTGAAAATTTACATGCTCTAGCTTTGCAGGTAAGCCACATACGTCACCGATACAGATGTGCAATTTCTTGGCCAAACACGCAGTGGAGATTTGTTTCCGTTCTGGTGGCCTGGCCCGAGGTTCGTTACTAGTTAGCACGCCCAATTTTTCTAATAGAGATTTTAATGAAGACTCCGATAGCACTAAACATGTACGTACACTTTTGCGGCTACCCAATCATACATCATCATTACGATTGGAGATATAGAGACAACGAATCCATGCGCTATTTCCTGACATTCACAAATGCATAGCACATGTAGTTTCTGTTCAAACCTAACAGAATACCGCCATGGGGTTATCCTCTTAGTCGGGGTTTGGTATTGCATTAACTGGTTTCTATCTAACGTCCAAGGATATATCTATAATACTAACTACATGTACAGAAGGAGTGAGGTTTACCCAAAACATCAGTGTATTGTTGTTCCTAGCTGGGAGTGCCGTCACTGTGCCACGAATTTCGGAGAGAGGGGTCGTCTGTAGAATTGTACGTATAAAGTTTCAGTTAGGAGAGTTTCTTGGGTAGAGCACATCGTGGTTCCGATATATGTTTAGTTCAGTACTGGCTGATAATTCTATGAATGATGCGATCCTATATTGACGTGGAGCCTTGTGTATCCAGTGCGGAGCCTCCGTGAAATAACCCATAGAATTGTATCGTTCCGGTATATAATTTAGCGTTACTTCAAGGATTCTGATTCGGTACTTCACTGACTTGATACTTCATAGAGTCTGCTTGGCACTAATCTTCCATTAGATGGTATTATATCATATAATAGAAACACTCTGGGACTGGTTATCTAGTTAAATGGTAATAGTGTGCCTACATGCAGTTATTACATATACCCAGGCCGCGTGCATGGATCTCTATGAATCATGGATGGTCGTTGACATGATTTCAGAGCTCGTGAGTTGTCTGAAGACGGATTTTGAGAAAGATAACGAAATGATCCGGGGAGGAGTGGTGTGGGGGATCTGGAATTATCTGAGATGGTGGAGGCAGGGAGAACGATGAGAGGGAGGTATATTTACATGTATATGTACGTATATAGGTGTCCTTCCATAGGTGTGGTCCATGAGGTTTACACTAGTGCTACGGGCTTTATGCTCGGAGCCTAATTCGACGTCGACCCCTACATGATTAACAAACGCCGGTAAAGGCTTCGAATTCCTACTATATACTCAATCACAGAATATCACTCGCGCAGGAGATCACCAGGGCGATTCGTGCGGGGAAAGGGAGCTTTGAATCTAAATTCTGGTGATAATGAGTGCTGGATCGGCCGGAGTTCTGGTATGAACTCATATTTGTTGTTGATGTATAGGCTGTCTTGTGGATGGCTGGGGAGCCGGAAGGCACGCGGCGCCTGACATCGGCTTGGACACCACGTATCTAATTCTCTACCACCCCCACCTCCGATTACACATCCGTCGACTTCACCTTACTGATATACGACGCTTCACTTATATATGCATCCTCTTCTCTCAAAGATACAGTGATCCTCTAGTAGCACCTAGCTATGCGCGCGCCCCACCATGCATGAGGTAAGTTGTTGGGAACCAAGGCTCTGCCTGGGCGATTAATTAAGATGAGGTGCGCACCATATGCAAATGAACAATTACACTGGCCGAAGCGAACAGCACTTCTAGATGTGATACAGCACTCCTAAGCTGACGATAGGGCCAGCGAGAAACACACTAGTACGGACAAGCCTCATTCGCTACCCGCTCCCGCATCGGCGTAAAACTTGATCACGAGCTTCTATATATTGCGGCTTTTATCTAACTATCTACCGACCCCACTTTCCGACTGAAAAACAGGCCCATGTCCCAGAAGAACTAGTAGTTAGCTGCCCCTGACCAGTGAATGCGCACCGGTAGTGGACTTCTGGCTGGGTAATCTTGACACTACTAACTACAAAACGATACATAATATGACCCCTCACCAAAGTGGATCCTGTACTGGGTGTGTATGTGGTTTGGACCAAACGACTAGATATGGATATAGGGTATGGATTTGCGCAAGACATGGTGGTATACTCACTCCCTCAGGAGGGAAGGAGGGAAGGGAATAAATGAGGGGATTAAAGATCTACTTGCTGAGAGTCTTTCTCATCACTAGGTGCTCCCACCTCCGGGCCTTAAAAGGCACCAGCGGCTAACCAAACCACAGAGAGGAAGTACCAAGACAATGCCACGAGACTGGATGTTTAGTACTTCACTCGCATCATGCAGAGGAGAAGGGCTTGGACGAATTCAAATATTTGGTGATTAAAGATAAATGCTGGATGAAATGACAAAACAGTGCAATATTTGAAATCATATCGGCCACCTGCTGCATATACATAACATAGAACCATTGGATTTTACTTCTCTCATGACATCTTCTCCAGCTATGTCTCGCTACATTTTGGCTGGTACACAGTAAGAGGGATCGAAGAAACTTGGCCTACATAGGAATCGGAGCCAATGTCTGAATCACAAACACCCAACAATAGGCGGCATAGTAGGGAATTTGTTGATCGAGTTTATGTACCTAGCTATGTAGTTACATAGCTCTCTCTAACTGTATTTAGGCGGTAATTTACCGACTTAGAAGGCGCACGCTGAGATTGTGATGCCTGCTCGTGCAGGTGAGTTTACAATCATGTATTATCACTCGGTTGTCCACACACCACATTTCGTGTGGTCTACTATACTCTAAGAATTCTCTCTACTGATACTGGCTACCGTCCGCCCTCCAAATTTAGAAACCCCCTACATACCAATCTCTGTGCCCTCTAAGATTAACGCTTATTTGGTTCTTAATGGTATTTTTATTTTCATGAAGAGTACTCGTTGAGAACCGATCACTCTTTGGCCGCCGTGCGAAACGCAAAGAAGCACTGTCTCATACCAATAACTCTCCTTCGTGGCACCAGATAGAGTGTCGAATGCACGGTTACGGCTTGATTCTTTAGGAGTATGACTACATGTATATATCCCCCTCCTCAAGTTTCAAACTAAACTCCGGAAAAACACGTACACAGTTTTCTGTAGACGTGCCCTATAATAACAAATGATCATATGATCCAAAATGAGTAAATATATTATGGATGGCTGAGCATTGACACCGAAGGGTTGGAGTTTTGCTTTTATCTTAGCACAGCGCCAAGCTAGCTGAAGTATTACTTCCATCGCAGCATTGACTATGGGCGAGTGGTCTAGTGGGTAGCGGCTAGACTCCTCGTCGGGTTAGATACCGCGTGTTTGGACAAGGTCTTGAGTGGGGATAGCACTGAACACTTAGCCATAAGTCAGTGTACTGTGCATTTGGCCATATATAGTTTCTGTCTGTCATCTACTGTGATTAAAAGATTCCTCAGTCCATGTTTTTATATCTGGCCGCCGATGTCCGCACTCGCCTATACTCTTGAAATGGAGAATAGGTGATGGTCATCGGTTGCGGTTAGTATCATCCACGTCCGTAGCACAGGAAAGACTCGTTGATGTAGTTCTAGTTAATGCATGTAAGCAGTCAAATCTGTTTTATCTCTTGTCTTTCTTTCACCGTTCATGTCACGTCATCTAGTCACATCTGCGTACACGCTGTCTGCCGTAAACTTACCATCTGCTACGAACCTGCTATTCACTACAAAACTTCACCATTTGTTACTATGATGGGTTTTGCCACGTCAAGACTCACCCTCAGCTATCGATCGCCAACCCACTCCAAGTACCGACCTAAATGTAACTTAAACCACAAAACAAATGCCAAGCCCCAGTCGGCGAAAAATAATCCTCATTCCTTTATAAACACCTCCACCGCCCCACCTTCTGCAAAAAAAACATAAGGATCTCTCTGTCCCCTCTTGGGCCAGAGATGAGTGGTCTGGCTTTTGCCAGCGCTCACCCCTCCCTGTAGAAGGGAGGGGATTCCAATCGCCCTCCAGCACCTGGAGTGCTGGAGGGTCGATCCCTTCCCCCTCCCACCTTGTGGTGGGAGGGGGAAATATTGCTCTAGTGTTGGCCCTGGTGGCCTGGTGGCTGGCCCTGGTGGCCTGGTGGCTGGCCCTGGTGGCCTGGTGGCTGGCCCTGGTGGCCCTGGTGGCTGTGGTGGTGGTGGCCGTTGGGGCCTGGCCGTTGGGGGTGCTGTGCCCTGGTGGTCGGTGCGGCCCTGGTGGCCTGTTTGGTGGCCCTTGTGGCCTGGTGGGTGTGTGTGCCCCGGTGCGCTGCGGTGCCCCGGTGGCTCGGGGGACCTGTCCCTTTTTCTTCACCAGAAGGAGAGGGGACATATAAATAATTGACCCGTTCGTCCCCGCTGGGATGAACGGGTCAACGTTTTGTCCGCTCCCTCCCCGTGTGGGAGGGGGTAATTCCGCCGCTGGCCGCAGCCCCCCCGCGCTCCTGCCCCCTCTCCTTCAGAAGAAGGAGAGGGGGCTATTTTACGTTGGGTCGTTGGCCCTGTACGCGTGTGTGCCTGCCCTCTCCTCTTCTTTTGAAGAGGAGGGGGCTGTTTTGCGTTATGTCCCCTGCTGCCCTCTCCTCTTCGTAAGAAGGGGAGGGGGCTGTTTTGCGTTATGTCCCCTGCTGCCCTCTCCTCTTCGTAAGAAGGGGAGGGGGCTGTTTTGCGTTATGTCCCCTGCTGCCCTCTCCTCTTCGTAAGAAGGGGAGGGGGCTATTTTGCGTTAGGTCTCCGGCGCTGTTCCTGCTGGGCTCTGGGTAGCACCGAGGGCCCAGCAGGAGCGAGCCGCACCCTGTGTGTTTGCCCTCTCTCCTTCTTCTGAAGGAGAGGGGGCCTTTTTTACGTTCGGTCGTTTTGGTTGCCTGCCTGCCCTCTTCACGTAAGGGGGGGCTATTTTACGTTAGGCTCCCGCCGTCCCTGGTACTGTTCCTGTTGGGTCCTGGGTGATACCGAGGGCCTGAAATGAGCAGAGGGGTAAGCGGGGGGATTAAGCATCTAGAGTTGCGGGTATTGTGAGAGATTTCTTGGCGCGAGTGATTATCTGTGATCCAGACGTCACGCTCCCATTACAGCACTTATCTTGTGCGAGAAGTTGAGTTTAGTGAGCAAATGGGTTAACCTGTCTAGTATTTCCTCCCACGTTGGATATAGACGGGGTTTAGTCGACTAAATCGTCGCCTGGGCGGTTTTGGAGGCCGGGCCATGACGACTCCTCGTGGTGCGGGTATTCATTCATAACTCGGCGGTACGTGCTACGAGGTGATTAATATTGTGTAGAGCGTAGAGTATGTAGCTAGCAAAAGAGAAGGGCCTAATCTCACCGTGTCATGGGTCTAATCAGTGCTGCATGTTTTCTTGTAGGCGAGTAGTTCTTGCAATGTTCTGGTCCTAGGTTTGGGGGGGTTCCTGTCCGGAAGTCCGGAGGAGAATAGCTTAGCGGCCAGGGCAGCACGACTGGTCGGTCTGAATATCTGGCCGGTACCAGCGTGCCTCTCAGACTAGATCCATTCTCTCTTCTTCTCTTCTTTTCTGGCAGCGGCGTGCATGCGTATAGTGAAGAGCGGTGGTAGCGCCGTTCCCGGGGCCGCCCTTAAAACGCCAAAGCCAGTTAGTGCCAGGGGCGAGAACGAGGGCCATGAATTAAAGCCTCAAAAATATACACACAATGGAAGAGTAATGGAGGGAATATTTCGATCATTTTCGGCCATATTTCCTGTGCGACTTCTTCATGAAAACATGGTGCCTAGTGAGAGTGAAGTTTGCTTCATGAGTCATCACTCGCTCGTGGCTGGTGGTAGCTACATGTACCTACATACATGTAGAGCGAGTCATAGACAAGGCACAGTCGGTTAATTCTTGATCCATGAATCCAATACAAACCCTAAAACAGATTTCTCCCAATCGAGTTAAAAAGCTATATATCAGACCGTTCTGAAATATACTCACAGGAGTGACTATATGTACTGTAGCTAGGCTTAGCTCATAACATTCATTGGGGGACTCGTTCGGCTGGCTGTTATTTGTTTTTTTTGTTGTTTGGGGGCGGGGGGCGGGGGCAGATCCAGCACAGCAGTTCTTTCGAGCGAGGTAATTTGATAGAGTGGGTGGTGCCTGGGATGAGCATGAAAGGTTCAATGAAACCCGAGGAAAAAGATAGTCTATAACTGAATTTTTATTGTCAGATAAAGCCAGCTGACATTAGTCTATTCTACAGAAAGGTATATTTTATCCTCTCAGAGCCCCGCCTTCTCCATCTCTACTCATCCTTCAATGCCTCCTCCTGCCCCGTCAGCAGCGTGTAGACCGGGGCGTCCAGCTTCTCCCTCCCCTTCAAAAAGTCCAGCTCTAAGATAAACACATACTCGACCAAATCACCGCCCAGCATCTTCACCAGGTCACCCGCAGCCTTCGCCGAGCCTCCTGTGGCAATGATGTCGTCCACGACCAGAACACGCTGGCCAGGCTTGATGGCGTCCTTCTGCATCTCGAAGAAGTCGGTGCCGTACTCCTTCTCGTAGCCCACCTTGACGCACTCGCCAGGGAGCTTTCCGCTCTTTCGCACGGGGACAAAGGCCGCGCCGAGCTTGAGCGCGAGTGAGGGGCCGAAGAGGAAACCACGGGCTTCAAGGCCGACGACGACATCGACGCCGGCGAAGGGTGGGGTGAGGGTGGGTGGGTGGGTGGCCTGGACGTGGAGCTCGAGGGCGCGGAGGAGCGTAGCGTGCAGGGAGGGTGAGGCGAAGATGGGGAGAATGTCTTCGAAGAGGATGCCAGGCTGGGGGAAGTTGGGGTATTGGCGCAGGGAGGCGCGGAGTTTTGTGGTGAGCAGGTGGAGCTCTTCGGGGCCGACGTTGTTAAGATCCATTTTTAATTTTCTTTGAGTTTTTGGGTTGTTTTGGTGGAATGGGGAGAGGGGGTAGAGGAGCTTGTTTATATTTACTGTGGGGAGTGTATTTTTTTTCTCTGGTACCCCACTGCCTAGCGTATTATTAGCTAAAAACCCCTCTCCCGCCGGCGTGAACCCTGGTGGTCACTGGTGCCTGCATTTTCTCGTCGCAACGCGTGTAACCCTAACCCAAAGAATCGCTGGGTTGGAGAAGTTTTTTTCTCTTGTATGCGGGGCTCTCCCGCAACCCGTTATCTCTCTGCTCTGCGTTCCGGGGATTCCCCTGCTGGAGCGAGAGGAAGCTGGTGCTTGGCCGCCCGGCCCGGCCCGGGATCTGCCGGGCGGAGGCTGCCGATATTGCAGCGAGTGATGGATGGTGATTATATTGGTGGGCTGCTATGTACATAAACTACTGGTCCTAGGTTGGGGGTATGGTTCGTGCCAATTTCTTTAAGAAAAATGTATTGTACCAGCTTTGAAACTATGTGTAACTTATAGATACATACACTAGCCACTTTTTACTGTCGGGCTGCTATAGGAAGTAATTCCGGGATATGCCGTGTGGTGGGCTTTCTGTTGACACCTTGGGGGCTGGCTGAGCAAAGGAATAGAATATGTAGGTTTGGGGATCAGCGCTTTATTCTAGCTCAGCTTCGGGGAAACGGTACGGTAGAGAGTAGGCCGTATGTCCCTTCATGATGCCTGGAGGTAACATATCTCTGGGCTCTCTAGCTACTGTAATTCTAGGGCCTACGAGGATATAAACTTGGGTTTAATTTTAACTAAGACTCAGGTGTGGGATTTATGAAGTTTCGAGCCCACCTCCGTCGATTGAGACGTTCCTGGCACTGGCTGCAAGTTTCGAGGGGTAGGGTAGAGCTCGTTGGGCTTCCGTGGGAGTTTCCCTGCTCTCGTTGGCAGCATTTCTCTCGTCCAGTACCAATTGGGGAAGGGGTATATCTAAACAGTGTCTAGAGGTCAGGGCTTATAACTCAAATAAACTCATTCTTGTAGTGGGTGTTGAGCTGAAATATTTATTTTTATGGGAGGGGTTGGGTTAAGTTGGGGTTTATTGGGGTTTTCCTCTAGACAGGTTGTCGGTTTGTAGAGTCATGGATACGAGCATGCATACACGCAGGGAGTATAAGACCGTATTGTTGTAGCTGTCATTTTATACTAACAAGATAATAGTAGCCACATATTATACAGACAACAAACATTGTTTGATATCGGAAGTAAGAAAAAGTATCAAACTCACCGTAGATTGCATTTTCTAGGAGGGCTAGTAGGTACATAATTCTTTATGACTACAATTACAGCGCAAGGTCCTTCAAAGTGTTTGTGATTTAGAGAGCGGATTTAGGCCTTCATTAATTCAAATCCAAATTCCTGAGCATTGATGGTATCACCCGGGCATATAGTTGAGTTGAATATGATTATACACCTCTAGGAAGAAGAGTCAAACTTTTCAACGCCCAATCGATATTACCAAGATTGTTTAAAAATTCAAGCCAGGCTCATCTATCGCGGTGCTTATGGAGGATAAAGCTACCAAGATATCGCTGGTGGTTTTGTACGGCAATAAGAGGTGAAACTGGTCATTCAAACCAAGTCAGGGCGGTAAAATTAAAATGTTACCCAGCCGGCCATTTAACTATATTTCTCGAGAAAACGTACGTCCAGTAATCTAGCTAGTTGCAATAGCCGAGGAGGCATTCTAATTTAGAGTGATAGATGTCAAGATACGTCTTCACCCTGACCTTTCTCCCAATATCTCGCTAGGAACTCCTACCACGTCCTCTCTCAACGCTCCTTTACTATCCCCGGCGGTCCTCCCCACATCCTGCTCAACATCCTGCTCAACATCATCCCCACACCCTTCATCACCATCACCAACCCTCAACATACCCCTATCAATCCGTCTCCTCCAAGGCTTATAGGCAAGCACGCTCGCAACCCCCACCACCACAAACAATCCGGCAATACACCCTCCGATAACGTCATACATATCACCCGCCTTCTCCACACCCTCCCAGAAGTGGCCTGTAGGCTCTGCGACATTTAGAATGAGGGAGAGAAGCTGGATTGTCCCGATTACGACGGCAACGATGATGGTGATGATGGTGAGCACGATGGAGTAGTAGAGGATTGCGATGTTGTCTTGCGCGAATGAGGGAGACGTGTAGAGAGCGGACATGAGCGCACCGTCAGTGGTATCGAGGAGACACATTCCGGCTATCATTTGGCGAGCTATTAGTCTCTAAGAGTTATGCTATGGTGTTTCTATACTTACCGGTGAAAAGAACGGGGAATATTAGGATTAGCCAAATGCTGGTTCCTTGGGCTGCTTGGATTGATGCTATTCCGAGAAGTGCAATCTGCAACGCTTAGGATCAGAAAACTCGTCTACTAATTATTTCTCAAAGGTCATAAACTTTACCTCAGAAGAAGTATCAAATCCCAACCCAACTACATCGTATCAGCATCTCGCAACCGGAGAAGATGGAAGAAGTCCAAAAAGGCCTACTCACAGAGTACACCCAACGGATACATTTTCCACGGCCTATCAATCATCTTAAAGGCACCCTTAAACACACCCATCAAGCACCCCGCACCTTGCACATTCCACATATCCACCTCCTCGTCCTCACTACTCCGAGAAATCAACCTCTTCATCTCCTTAATAAGCTTATACAAGATCCACGCATTCATCAGCGCCAATATCAATAGAAAAGCTGCAGACACCGATGTTCCAATGATTCCTCCTACACGTCGAAAACTATCAAAGCGCTCGCTGAAGGATGCTGCCGTCGCTGCGACAACGATGGACGTAATTACTACTATTCTGAATTACATGTTTGGTAGGGTTAGGGTTGCACCGGCTATTTTCGAGTGAGGATGGATGGATGGAGAAACAAACGTGGAATGGCCGAGCGAGAAAAACATCCCCACTGAGACAGGTCGTTGACCAGCAGCGATTAGACGACGAGTCATGAGGTCGATCGCCTAATATTATTAGATCAGGCACTAGAAACCGGTGTGGAGTAGATATACCGAGATGTGGTCTGCGTCCAGGGCATGGCGAAGACCCAGGGTATATGCTAAGATGGCGGTCCCTAGTAATGGCCTTTGGGACGCAATATTAGTTAGTATAGAGCCTTGTTTTTGCGGTTTGGTATATTATAACGAGACCTGTGGAAATGCTATGCCATACAACCAGATATTAATTAGTTATGATCCAAGAATAGCAATTGGCTTGGGAATCAAACTAGCAAAACCGCGGCACCAGCCCAGCAAATGATGTTTGCGATGACAACGGCCACAATAATCCCAACCACGGGCACCGGCAACTTCCTGATATACGGTACTTTACCATGGTACCGCTGGGCAGCGGCTTTTGCCTTCGTCAAGTGGGAAGAAGGCATATTTATTTTGTATATCTAATCAAATATTCGGGCATGCCAGTCAGCCAGTCAGTCAATCCCAGTTATTGCCAAGAAAGAAGCCAATTGCATACCCGGAGCAGTGTTTCCCTTAATTTCACCTCAAAAGCTTCCCTCGGCTGAAGAAAAAGAAGGAGGAGGAGAAAATAAGCTCAATCGATGGGGTGCCCCTCGCGATATTAAATACCCTCCTCCATCCACCCCGTGTGACCGGCCGGCCCAAGAAAGATCTTCATGCGGGGGAGTCGGAGGAGGTCTTATCGCTTATCGGCACCTTCCGTAATATCATTTTCATCTTCCAAGTGTTTGATGTGATGACCCGTACTGATATTTAATTCCTGCCTGCAGTAATATTTTCTTAGTCAATTGACAAGACGAAAACCGCTCATGCAAACTAGGATCGGAACGTAGGGGGCGATATAAGATATTCTACTAATACGTCTAATTGTGCTAAAGGTACAGGGTGGTACTAGTTCTAAGTCGATACATCATGTAGTTAATAATGAGTAGTGATAATTCAAGCCACATATCGAAAAACTTATGCTAGTAAAATACGGAAAGATCGCTGCTTGGGTGTGCGTGCTATTCTTGTTTTCCGTGCCCAGAAAGTCATATGCTCGTTTCGTTCTAGAAAGGAAATAAAGGAAATGGTTATGAGCCCAACTAAAGAAATTTCAAAAGTCCCAAAAATACTACAAAAATAAAAAAGATCTCTGCTACATAGCCAGGTTTTGGTTCAAATTCAAGTTAAATACAAATCAAACAAAAAGTATCATATCAGCTCAGAAGGCCAAGTTTATTGAAAGTACAAGTAGGTATAATAAAACAAACCCACGAGGGTAAAGAAAAATCACTATGCAAAACACCAATTAGGGAACGAAATCCAAATTTCACCATGCGCCAAAGGAAAAAAAAAAAGAGAGAAAAGAAAAGCCAGGAACATAATGTAACCAAAAAGAAAAATATCTGCTCATCCTCTGTGCTTAAACGGCTGTCTGCTGATCCCTTGCCACACTAAATCACTTGAGGAGGAGGGGGACTGCGATCACTTTGGTCAATCCTCACATCCCGCAGATCGCACACTGGAACGCCTGGACAACTGCTGATATCGTTACACCGGTATTAATCTATCATGTACTTCGTCTATACATGGTGCTCGTCTTTAAAAATTGTATCGATCGCCCTGTCTGCTAACCGGCTTCCCTTGCCTATTTAACGGTACTCCCTTGTCCTGCGCCCCCTTCTTTTTTGTTTTCCTTGGCAAGGGTTGGTCGAAATGAGTATGGCCGCTATCCTCGACCATGGTGCTGTTTCTCCATCTCAGACATCTCCAGACATTAGGATCACAGTTTGACTTGACCCTAGCAGCCGCTCTGCCGTTTTCTTTGTCCGCGGTATCAGTAGCACCGGAAAGATATCCCAGGCGATTGCGCATCCCCTGTTCAATGTGCTTCCTATACTCCTCCAGAGAGATTTTCAGCTTCTTTTCTCGTACACCTTTGATATCCAGCCAGGACATCAATTGCTCGAATTCCTCAACCGTTTCGATATATCCATAACGAGTAGGTGACGTGAGTGTCGTAGATCCTTCCTCGCGAGTTTGTCGTTCAAGGACAGTCATGTTACCATCAGTGGTCCCATTCATCGGTGCATCTCCATCTCCATCCAATGCCCTCTTTGTCCCTGCCTCCTCAACCAAAAAGCCTTCTCTCTCACTTGGATCAGGGCCTTGCACCCAGATCATGGCATTCGCATAACCGGAATCGGCCGTCGAGGATGAAGGGAGCCCACCAAATGGCATACCATTCCTCTCAAACCACCAGTACTTATTCCAAAATCGATCCCTTCCCATCATCTTGAACCTTGCGCAGTCCGCCTGTCGAAGATCCTCGTCGAAGGAGGTAATCTTCTCTTCTTGTTTGACGATTTTCGCCTTGATAGTTTCGATAGCTTTAAGAACTTTCTGGAATTGCTTTGAAGTCTTTGGCATTTTTGCTGCTGCGTCTGCCTTCACTTTTTCTTCCTCCCGCTTCCGTTTTCGGGCGTTGGCGCGCTCGTTTCCACGACGAAGAGATCGACCACGATCAGTGTCATCTCCTTCGTCATCCTCATCGTCCTCTATATCCTCGTCATCGTCGGCCCCCATCATCTTGGAATCCCCATCTGCGTCGGTGGAGGCTTGTCGAGATACAGGCGAAGGAGACCTAGGTCTGTTGTCTGGTAGGAGAACCTTCCTCTCATCTTCAAGCAATTTCAACTCCTCAAGGCTAATCGTGTTATACGTGAGTTAGTACTGTACATATTAGATATCATTTAGTGTTACTCACTAGGCCTTTCTAGTTCTCTGTTCCTCAATTTTTTCCTTGCGGTGTTTGGTCATCTCTTCGGCGCACTCTTCCATGTAATCCCTAACAGATCTTGTCTCGTGCGTCAATCTCGATAATAAATGTAGTACCATAACCCTTAGGTTCGGGTTGAGAGTTAGATACTGCTGTGACACGGTTTCTGGCGTTGGTTCTGTGTCTACCGGGGTGAGATACGCCAGTATTTCTTCACAATCCTTGGAGTATCTGGTATCCATCGAGAGTTGATAAAGCAACCCAACAATAATGGACTGCCATCCACCATTCTTGAAATCCCTTACTTTGAGCCGCTGGACCCATGAGTCGCTGTGCTCAAAAAGTTCATCTGCTCGATGTTTCCTGCCCTCTTCAGATCTTCCTCTTGATTTCCGGCCGCTTTCACTTCCCTCAACTTCCATCTTCCCTTCTTCATTGCCTCCTTCCCCTTCCCCTTCTCCATTTACCTGAGCCGTTCGCCCCGTTGATCCAGCCTCGCTTCCTTCCTCATCTTCGTTGTCTTCCTCATCTTCATCCTCGTCGAAATCCGGGAGCTGTGCCTGTATTACCCCCTGCTCATTTACAATTGATTTCAACAATGAACAATGAATTTCGACGAACAGCTCGCATTCCATTTCATCGCTACTGTATTCCAATGCCTGTATGTAGTCGTCGAAGGTGAATGAGTCGAGTACTAGCGGCTCGCAATAAATGTTAAGGAATACCCATGTGCTGAGATAATATCCAACTTTCTCCTCATCAATCCCGTTGTCCACGGGCGCCGGAGACGCCGAGGCTACTAAAGAATTGCGTGTTGATGATCTTGATATTCTACGATTAACCCCAGTCTCATTAGGTTCCAGCTTTCCAGGCATTCCTGCAGCTGAAAGGAAATGTAGCGTGGGCCTGTGAGTACCCTCTTGAATAGGAAGGTCCAGGTCTTCGATGGGATATTTGATTGCCTTAGGTGGTGGCGGGGGTGGCGGGGGTGTTTCCTCTTTGATGATAGTTTTAAGACTGATCTTGGTTCCACCAACATCGGGAGTTCCAACTGGACTGCCACTCCACGAGGATCTAGCAACACTAATAGATCCGCTTCCAACCTCCCCGTTCTGCCCCAACTTTGTCATCTTCATAGCAGCTTGTTGGCTTTTGCTTTTGTGGGATTTCGGCGCTGGTTTGATATCTACCGGAGTTGTTGTTATAGGCGAAGAGCTAACACTAGCTAGTGCGGTTGTAGCAAGCCCTTGAGTTGATCCTTGCTTCCTTCGAGCGTGCGCTGCTTTTCTCTCTGTTGAAGACGCTTTCCGGAGTTCTGGTGGGATAACCTGAGGAATTTTATACTTCACTGCAAATTCGTCCTTAACTATCCATGGCGCGCCGTTCCAAGGCTCCCGAGACACTGTGTTTTTGATGAATGAGCGTAGCATAGCCTTAGTAAACGACTTCTTGTCCCTAACAAGATGTTCATTGTCCACCTGCGCTTCCTCATCGTTCCGGTTGATTAATTTCACTGTGTAACGTGAAAAGCCTTTTCTTTGAATATCGCCACTCGCATAGCGGAGCTCTGGAAACATCGTCTTTTCGCGGACTAATGCCTCTACTCTATCTCCGTTCGATAGGATTGCTGTTACGTGCTCGCCGGGGTAGAAATCGTTCTTGAAGGACTAGAAATAGGCGTTAGATCACTGAAACAAATCATCAGATGATTACGCATATCCACTTACGTCATGCATCTGATCCACTATAGAATGGTAATACCCAAATTAGTACTGAGAAACTTTATTTTTAAGGTTAAGTTATTTTGCTTACCTAAAGAGTCGATTCTCGGAACAACGGAAAATTGCACCTTCCTCAGTACAGGATCTTTTAATGCCTCTGGAAATGTTTGGTCGACATCTTGCGAGCTGACAGTCTATTTTTCACGTTAATCCTGATCCATTCGAGCGCAAGACTATCTGAGGGTTCGCACTTCGCTTATCAGCGCTTCGAAGAAACTGAGATTCATATGGCCGGTAATTTCACAGCTAAACTGTTTCTTCAATTTCCCAAAAGAGTTAGTAAGATATGCGCACGGAATCTTTTTGTTATTCAGCGCTTTCCAATGCTTGGAGCATACCGTCTTATAGAAATCTAGCCTAATAGATTGTTAGCTTAATAGAACACCACTAATGCAAAACCCGAGGCATAGCTACCTATCAAGATAGTCTTGATAATCAACAAAGACTTCCCCTGTTTGTGAAATTTGCCAAACCTGGATTTATCGTTAGCTATAAACCTTAGATCTCCGCCGCAAAGATGTTAAGCATACTTCTTGGGACTCGTCATCAATATCGGGGTTTGGCACGTATTGGACAGGCTTACGCTTGTATAGCACCTATAACGATATGATATGTTAAATTGATATCCTTGAACTTCTACAATATCGACCAATTAAGGTACGCGATATCTATAGTTAGTTGAGTATGCTTACCATGGTGGTCGATAATCAAGCCAAGTGGGTATATCTAAGAACCACCGGGGGAGATAGGATGAGGGTCTGGGCGGTTGAGTGAGGTGTGAGCAGGTTTCACCAATACTGAAATTGGAAATAAGAAACTAACAAGAAAAGGAAGATATATTTGATATACTTGATATATTTGGGAGGTTGAGTGATGAGTGATGAGTGGTGATAGAGTGGTGATTTGGGGTAGTTGTGGTACTTTTTGAAGGGGGAGGGGGAGGGTTGAATGGAGTGGAGGATAGCGCGCAGATAGAATGTGGGAGGGGAGGAGTGGAGTGAAGGGAGGTTGGGAGAGTGATATGAGGAGGAGGACGACGAGGGAGGGGTCAGGGAAAATATTTCACGCAATAGAGAAGCACGGACCCAGCGTACCGGGACGGGGGTGGGAGGCGATGCGTACCTAACAAGTTAAAAAAGTAGAAGAGTACTTATATGTTAGTGCCTGTGATCGTTGTGCGGTACGGCGCGGGCTTGTTGTCGTCTCGGCGATTAAAACCACGGAGATGCGGGTAGTCCAGGCGGTTGAGGAGGAGGAGGAGTTGTCGCTTTTAGTGGCCGTGAGGAGGAGGACTGACGAAGAGGAGGCGGAGGAGGAGGATGAGCGTGGTGGTTGAGGTGGAGGGTGTGGAGGGTGTGGTTGTGTGGAGCAGGAGGACGAGGGAGGGGGGGGGTAAGAAAACGCGGAAGGGCGGACACTGGGGAGTCCATCTTTTTCGAGGAGGGCCTACCACTACTGGGGGGCTTCCAAGTGTGTGGGAGGATGCTGCACCGTCTTGAACAGGGCGTGTACCGAAGTTCTTCCTAAGACATTTGCCAAGTCCGCCAAGAAGCTCCCCCTCGAGTTGGGAAACCCAAACGACTTTTTCCTCCCGCAGAGAGCCCGACCTGAATAGAAGACCTTGTCGTCGTCGTTTTATCTCTTAACTCGCAACAAAAAATGGCGGTTCAGGCTCGGCCATTGCGGTTGTCTTCAGCACAGCATTTTACTGCATGTCGTGTAAGCGGTTAGCTATTTCCCAGCCTCATCGTCTTCTCGTTGTCGTTGCTTCTTCGCAGCTGCTCGTCAGGACAGACAATCCTTACTTACTGCATGCAAGCTCTCCAAAAACTGGAGGGGGGGGAGACTGTTTGCCCGGCTACTCCTCCCAACCCAATTCTCTACCGCCGACCGCGGCGAGGTAACTCCCACCAAAATCGCCCTCCTCCTCCTCCTCCTCCTCCTCCTCCTCCTCCTTCTGATGACACTACCGCCACGTCTTCCATTGCCGCGATTGCGCCCCTTCTCCCCACTAACCCCCCCCCCCCCACACCTCTTTCTACTTCTCCGACAAAAAAAAAAATTATATCCTCCAAGTGGATCGAGTTTAGGATCTCCACCAAAACTTTAATTCGCGATGTCTGAACATCTGAAGTTCGACACAATGTCCACCTAGGGAGAGGATTGACATGATATGCCATGGATCGCGATACTCGAGGCCTGAGACCCACCCGTCCGGTCTGACGAAATGTTAAACAGCGGATGGGGTGCTTGAAACGGTCCGATATTTTTGTTGACTTTTGCTGAGCCTCAGCCCTGTAGCCGAACGATCTAGACTCTATAGGGCTATAGTTGAGTGTGGCTGGAATCGACCAAAGACACGAACCTTCGCAGGTTTGGTTTGTTAAAGATCCCGATTATCAGCGGAATACCACCTAGCCACTGCTTCTTATTCATTGGTATTGTATCCTCTGGCCACTAGATATTTAACTGGCATCGATCGACCCACCCCTTGAAAACGGATCTGGTTGATTGGCGCTCGACATATTTGCTCAAATAGAACAGCTGACTTCAGGATGCGTCGGAGTGATATCCTATGAAGCGTGCTGGCTCGCTGGTGTAACTTTGTTTGCGGTACAACCGGAATCCAGTTACTCGGCTTCGACGCCGATAGGATCGGGGGATCTGCATAAGAAGATACCTGGAGCACACAGAGATGGAATGTATGTACGGTGTCGGACAGCCAAAACCAGCCGGCCAGAGCAACCACCGACTCCCCTTCACCCCATCGACTTTCAACAACGCAACACTTGTCCAGAAATAATGTTCTTTTGTAAAATGGGTTTAATCATGGTTGTAAACATCCCCATAAAAGGGGATTTAAAATAATTAAGAACTGGCTGCACTATGACCTCTCAAACATTTGGTGCAATCTGCCCGAAAAAAACATAGATGTGAAATAATAACTTTAATAGCTTTATGCCAAGGCGGCCACATTAATTTGGGATAATTCTTACCATATTGGGATAATTAGATCATATTACCCGATTAGGACTAGTTTCTGGCTTGAAAAGAACATGAGGGTTGATTTTGACTGTCCGGCGCTGTACTTTAGAGCATGTATGTATGTACATAACTCTAGAGATCCTGTACTGCTGTATTCTCTTCGTGGAGCCGCATCGGGTCGGTTTATTGACTTGCGGGCTGCATCTTATTCGTGTGGTCGCGATGAATTGAGTACTTTTGAACCCACCAATGTTAAGTAGCGCTATAGCGGCTGTGGACACTATAAATCTCTGGGTACATCTAAAAATCAATGATATCTGAATCGAAACGCATAGTATCTCGTTACCGCCCAGTTTAACATTCCTTAGACAGCCGGATCTGCAAGTCATATTGATCGCGTATGATTGGCGCTAGATGCGAAACGTTTACAAACACACAAAAGTCGTTGCCGTGGCAACCAACAGCCGCCAGGTGGTGGTTTATTTGTTGCCTCTTAAACTTCGACATCCCGCCTCGACCCCTTCTCCCTTCTTACCTCACCTCTACCGTTCTCCACCGTCACTCAAGAACCTCACCCGACTAACCATATCACCAGACAGTGCAGTGATAATGGCGCTCCGTGGAATCGAGGCTCGCCTCGCTGGGATCTCTATGGCCGACAACGGGGAAAACGTGAACCCTAGCGCTAACCACAAATCTAAGGTACCCCTACAAATGGATTAAACAAAAACGATGAAACAAACTAAACCTCATTAGACAGCTATCATACCATCTGGCGCGGCAGCGGCAGCGCTCGCATCACTACAGGATAAACAACAAGCAGCCCAGCGACAAGAAACTGCTAGACACCCACTTCTTAAGATCGCTGTCCATAACCAAAACAATGCGAACAACAAATGGGTCCCTTCAGATATGCCCCCACCCCCATCGCCTCCAAAGAAAGCTATCGAGTCTTCAGAGGCTAGGCGCTCTAATAGCTCAACCGGCTCACAGAGCATTCCAGCAGCTCTCACTCCTCGAGAATTTCACTTGGGAATGTTCGAAATCGGCCGCCCACTAGGGAAAGGGAAGTTTGGACGAGTTTACCTAGCCAAGGAACGCAAGAACGGCTTTGTTTGTGCTTTGAAGGTTCTCCACAAGAGTGAACTACAGAGTGGAAAAGTCGAAAAACAACTCAGGAGAGAGATTGAGATCCAGTCTAATCTAAGACATCCTAATATTCTAAGGCTCTTCGGCCATTTTCACGACTCAAAGCGAGTATTTCTAATTCTGGAGTTTGCCGGCCAAGGAGAGCTGTATAAGATGTTAAGGAAGGTGGGCAGGTTCCCGGAGCCACGCGCTGCAGAGGTATGCTCTTCCTAGAGTTCTTACGCAATTATATTATATTGGACTTTGAATTAATAAGATGTTTTATTTAGTATATTGCACAAATGGCTGCCGCATTGATGTATTTACACAAGAAACACGTTATCCATCGCGATATTAAGCCTGAGAATATCCTCGTCGGAATTCACGGCGAAATAAAAATCTCGGATTTTGGTTGGAGTGTGCATGCCCCAAACCAAAGGTCAGTTTTTCAAGGTCGATAAATTTTGTACGTAAACTAACTTCGTAATTAATAGGCGAACAACCATGTGCGGAACTCTCGACTATCTTCCCCCAGAGATGTTGAATGGCAGTCACTATCACAACGAAAAAGTGGATCTCTGGTCCCTGGGCGTCTTAACCTATGAGTTCCTTGTAGGAGCTGCGCCATTTGAAGATAGTCCTATTGAGACTCAAAGGAGGATTGTCAGAGCAGATATGAAAATCCCAGATTTTGTCAGCCCCGAGGCTGGAGATCTTATCAAAAAAGTATACTCAAAAAAAAAAATCATTGACCCGTATAAAGATGATACTAACCTTTCTAGCTTCTCGTCATCAAACCTGATCAGAGGATTCCACTCGAAGATGTCGTAAAGCACCCTTGGATTCTCAAACACTGCATCAACAAACCTCAATTTACAAAACGTTCAGGTAGCAGCAACAATTCTGGGGCTTCTGGGGCTTCGGGAGCCCCGGGAGCTTCGGGAGCTTCGACCAAAAATTAATCTTCTGTCGAATTGTTTCTTTGAAGTGCCCTTTATTTGTTCTTACTGAACCTCCATAACTTGACCAATTGCAAGAGGGAGCATCACATCAGAAAGTTAGATACATTTTAAGGGCGTTTCTGTTTTTTTAGGGACCACAGGCTTCTTTCGTTTTACACTTATAAATGTATCTGTTGAGAGTATTCTTTTTTCTTTTCTTTTTTTTCTTTTTCGGCGCGGTTTGGTGTTTTGGATGGACTTTAATTTTCTTTCTCCCTCCTTTATTTTTATTTTTTTGTTTATTACATTTTTTTCTACAGATGAGAGCAGGGAGTATGATATTTCTATTGCTATAATTACAAGGTATCGACAGACATTATACAAGTGTTGTGCGTTATACGGGATTTCTATCGATAGATATCCGAAAATGGTCTTGTGTCGGCGAAGCATGAGTCAAATACCATGTCGACAATCTTGGCCGCCTCTGCATCATCCTTACACTTTGGATGAAGGGAGACCGATATCGTAGCTCTCCTTCTCACACAAGCTTGATGTTGCTGCGTAAAATCCCATACTCCTCTTGTAAACGCCTCTCTAGTCCATCTACACTCACCACTCAAGCTTGATGCCCTAATCTATCTTTACGGTCAGCCATAACTACACTCTTCGCTATATCAACACGCTCTACGTATTGGACACACCTCTGAGCAAGCATGATGCTTTAAATCATCCCAATTGACATTAAACCTGAGATGATCATACGCATGCACCATCTCGTGCGCCAGCGTATCCTCCATTCTCCCTCTGTCCAGTCTATTCTGGCACAGCATAATCCCATACTGCGGTGAGAATCCGCCTGTGCGCAGCGCCCCATCGCACGGAAGACACTTGATATTCTCCGCCGACAAGTCGCCGCCCACCTGCTGTACGCTCTTGAGCATGAACCTCACAATTGGACCTATTCCACATCCTGGTTAGCACGCTCCCACCTCGACCAATCCATACCGGTGGCGCATACTGTATCGAAGGAGGTAATCCCGGTTCTTCTCACACCTCCGGCACTCATCCTGCTCTTTGCGGAGCTCATTGTCGGCCTCGTAGGCTGCGCGGTCCTCAGGTGACAGTCCGAGACCGGTCACATAGCAGAAGGTGCGGCGCCAGAACTCGGGACCGCGAATGGGCGCGCTGGGTGTTTGAGGGGTCGACATTTTCTTGCGGCGTGCTGGTACTGGAGCGTGGGGTTCGGGGGTGTGAAGAGAGAGCACTTACCCGGAGATCATACGATATCACTCGGAATCATGGGGTATCACTCTGTGGTTTGAAAATGTGGCATGATTAGACGAGGTTTTGTTCATAATGGACATTAGATATAACTCACGGAGGTGCTATATCCAGGCTTAAGAGAATCTGCCCAATTAGTACACAGAAACTGAAAGGAAAAAAAAGAGCTAAATTCGAAAACCCTAACCCTCTATGGGCTACATCTATAGGTATTAGGGTCGAGATGACAAATAGAAAGGAATTAAAGGGCCTTTAAGCTTTAAAGCTGAGCGGCTCAGTCAAGTTATTGTCATATCAAGACTGCGAGCGCTATTATATAGCACAGGTCAAGGTCGAATCTAAGGTTTCAATTCTGGTTGGGTTGGGTTCACCAAACTACGACTTCTTCCGGATCGGACCGTAATTTCTATGTTGGGTGGCCCGATCGGCGAGTCAGACCCTAGAGCTCTAATGTGAGATATATATTCATAAACTAGTGGTATCGTCTGTTGTCTTATAATTGGTCTCGAAGAGCTCATGACAGTTAGTAGACTAGGCCAGAGTGTTTTGGAGATACATGATTTTGCGCCAATGACTATACAGCTCGTTTACCAGTCATCCTTTTGAAAATATGTTTTTGTTACTTTTGTTTCGTTGTTGTGAGACTGCCAGCTTCGAATTTATTCTAGCTTTATCAATTTAGAAATCTCACCAGCGCAACGTTACCCGGACGGTTATTCGATTCACCCCACCAACCCCTCCGTGGTATAGACATTTCTTTATCCTTGCACGCCCCGACTCCACTAATTACCATCCCCTGCAACACAATGACTCTAGCAAACGAACACATCAGTAAACTTCGCGAGTCCTCAAATTCGCAGTCAAATATGAAGGGCCCACGTCCCCTGACAATTGTCATAAAGCTTGGTTTGTTCCCCTTCTACTATTGCGGTTACTAAACTACTTAGGCTTTCAGTAAATAGGTTGTGAGGCCAGCGCAACCCGGCGAAGAACAGAATTCGATCCACTAGTTAAACCAAACACAAGGCACAATAAGCTGGTCCCCAGGACTGTAGACCCGACCGATACCATTGTAATATCTTTGGTACCTCTTTGAGTTGAGGTCGGGTTCGCATTAAGTCTAATTTTTGTTCGGCCCCGTTGCGCGCGGATTTCACAGCCCTTTACTGAACGCCTAGGTGCTATTGCTAAATGTTACAAGTAACTGACCACCACCAGGAACATCGTCAATCTGCGATGAGAAAACCCACGAACCTTTACTATCCAATCTCTCCCTACTCGTCGAGACATCATGCCGGCTCCGGCGAGAGGGACACCGAGTGATTCTTGTCAGCTCCGGCGCAATTGGTATCGGAATGAGAAGACTGGATATTGAGAAGAGACCAAAACATCTCGCGGTTGTGCAGGTTAGTCGCTTTGAGGGATTTCTTTTTTTTATAGGGAGGGAGGGAATGCTAATTTGGGTGAGAGTAGGCAATCGCGGCAGTGGGTCAGTGCAGGCTTATTGCGCTGTGGGATGAGCTGTTCAAGCAGCTGCGACAACCCGTTGCGCAGATTCTCCTGACAAGGAATGATATCGCAGATGTATGTTGGCGAAGTTTTACCGCTGTGATGTTTACTGACCGTGGGTAGAGAACACAATACCTCAATGCCGTGAATACACTGTCTGAGCTGCTCAACATGGGGATTATTCCCATTGTGAACGAGAACGACACTCTTTCTGTAAATGTACTGGCCTCGCCTTCTCCAAAACCGTAAGCATTGGGATTGACATGAGGCCAAAACACAGGAAATCAAATTTGGTGATAACGATACCCTCTCAGCCATCACTGCAGGAATGGTAAATGCAGACTACCTATTCCTTATGACGGATGTCGACTGCCTCTACACCAACAACCCACGTACCCACCCCGATGCCAAACCAATCGAGGTGGTCGACGACATATCGTCACTTGATGTTGATGGTGCAATCCCTTCCCTGCCCTAATAACCCCTACTAACAACTTTTTGCAGTCTCTACCGCTGGCTCTTCTCTTGGTACCGGTGGCATGTCCACCAAGCTCACTGCCGCTCGCCTTGCCACTTCCGCCGGCGTAACTACAATTATCACGCGCTCCTCCACCCCCTCAAACATCTTCCACATTGTGCGCTACATCCAATCGCTCAAGACCGAGTCTGCTACCAATACCCGCCCTGGCACCCCCGACACCTCCATTAACCCACCCTTGACTGTTTCTGCCTCTGCGCCTGTCACACCTCTGCGGTCTACCACTCCTGCGCCACCAGCGATTACTACCCCGCCACCGCTTCATACCCGCTTCCTACCCAAGCCGCGCGCGCTGCGTGATAGATACTTCTGGATCCTACACGGTTTGGCTCCCCATGGCACGATTTACATCGACGAAGGCGCGCACCGCGCTCTCACGAGGTCGGATAAAGCTGGGTTGCTCCCAGTAGGGGTTGTCGACGTTTCTGGTCATTTTGCGCAGCAAGACGCAGTGTCGGTCGTTGTGGTCAAGAGACGGGCAGGAGAGGAAGGCGGTTATGAAGTGCTCGGGAAGGAAGTTGGAAGGGCGCTCGTAAACTATTCCAGCGCTGAGATCGCGAGGATTAAGGGCGAGAGAAGTGGGAAGATCCAGGAGCTGCTGGGCTATGCAGGTAGGTTTCAGTTTATCCAGCTCCTTTTTTCTTCCGTTGAGACGTGCTGACATGAGGTGTAGATTCGGAGTATGTTGCGTTCAGAGATAATCTCGCGTTCTTCGAGGTTGCGGCGGGAGCAGAGAAGGAAGATGCGCATGCGGTATAGATGTTGTCATCTTGGTTCATTATGGAGTATTTCTATTTTTACTGGCCGGTTCCCAGTGGTTTCTGTTCCCCCCCCCCCCCCCTAGATGACTGATCATGCGAGCGGGTTTGGGGGGCTGCATGTGGTTGCGAATAGATCAATCTATCATGAGTGCAAATCGGTCGAGTGACAACCTATGAAGAAATAGCCATCTTCTTCCTACCCACTGACTAGCTATGCACAGTATGATATAGCTATAAAACAGGACGTAAATAACCTGATGGTATTCTATCACTACATACATGTAGATGTAGCATGCGCCCCTAAATTAAAAACGAACATGCTGTCCTTGGTGAGGGCTCAGTTAAACCTACAACCTAAACGCCACACTATATCAGGCTACATGTAGACACCATATACCGTATTCCCAGTTTTCTCTATGCATGCCGACCCTACATGTAATACTTTCGGGGGGGGTCCGCTGCGTGTACTTCCATCAAACTCGTGAGAGCCCAGTACCCCAGAGTAGGAAGCCATTAGAGGCTATACATGTAGTTATGTGTTCAGTAGAGGTTAACGGTGTCGTACCCGTTGTCTATAATACTTCTTCACAGCGTCTCCTCCATCCAGCCCGGAAACGCAGGCGCAGTAACATATATAAGGGCCACATTAAGTCTATCTAGCTAGCTGTGAAGCTTCCAGCATATTTACTGATTATTTATTCTGAGAAAAGCTCGAGTTTCGTTTTTCAAATTGTGAAAACCAGTGGCTCTATAGACTATAGAAAGGAGAATATGTTGTTGAGGTTTGCTCTCCCCTTTCCCAGACTAGGCCATGACGCTGTTGTTCTGCATTGATTACATGTAAGCTAGTTACTATTAGATCACAAGGTATCACTCGTGTGGAAAAAGGTGTAGATATCGGTCTTAAGAGCCGCCTTTCGTAGCTGGTCTCAATCCGTGGGAAGAGAAGTTCCATCGATTCACAGTCATAGGCCCATATCCACTGTACAATAATAATAATAATAATAAAACACCCTCAAACCCGTCTATCCATAGTGGTATTTCTCTACCTATGTCTCTATCTACAGCACTATCTAAATACAAACACGAGAAACAAAAACCAAAAAAAAAAAAGGACACTTCCCCCTTAAAAAGAAAAAAAGACTTTTACCACAAACGCCCCACAACCAAACCCAAAAGCCACAAACAGAAGCCTATATCACACCTCAGTGTCTCTCCCCACCACCAACCGTATACCCCCTCGCCACACCGCTTCTGCCAACCTCCACAATGGCACCCTTCTTCTCCTCCTCTTTCGCCCCCTCCTCCTTCTCATACTCGACGACAAAGTCCGACCCAAGGCCTCTCCACGACCTCTTATCCCTCAAGAACTCCGCCGCAGGCGACACGACGCCGCCAGCGAGCACCTGCTTCCTACCATCGTCATTACGGATGAGTGCTCCCGCCCGCGGCTCCCCGGGCGTCTTCTTCTCCTTCCGCTTCCGTGGCGCCCGGGCAGCAGCTACATATCTCCCCGTCCTCAAGTCGAACTCTGGCGCCTCATCATCCTCATCATCCTCATCGCTCCCCTCCTCCTCCTCCTCTTCCGGCTTCACAGGCGCACTCAAGAGCGTCTCGAAATCCACGATCCACTCGCCCCCCCACACGCGGCTGCGATCGAGCGCAATGCCAAGCTCAAACGGCGTGACGACGGGGCGGTAGAACTCGCGGCCTGCGGCGCTCCCCACGATGCCCTGCTCCCAGCAGCCGATGCCGACCCAGACCTGGATCTCGTCGAAGTTTGCGATCTTTGCGACGTTGACCTTTCCGACGACGACGAGGTAGGGCTTGCGGCCGGCGGCGGCGATGGCCGCCTTTGTGTGCGTGATCATGGGGAGGTAGTTGCGCACGTTGAGGGTGTTGATGAGGATGCCGATTATGGTTGCTGTGCGCGCGTGCGAGAGGAGGGCGTAGCGGCGGCGGAGCAGCAGTGCCGTGGAGGTGGGGGTGGTGGCGGCGGCGGCGGTGGTGTTGGGCGTGTAGGTGTGGATCTGGGCGACGCGGGCTGCGAGGACGAGGAGGAGTGAGGGGAGGGGCTCGGCGATGTGGAAGAGGGTGGACTCGCGCATCTGCTCTGGTGGGGGGTGCGTTCGGTTTGGCAACGGGGAGGACGGGTCGTGGACGATGTCTGTGGCGAAGAGGTGCGTGTAGCCTTCTGCGAGGAGCGCGGTGTGCAGCGCGGGGATGTGCGCGGTGTAGGTGACGTCGGCCATGAGGATCACCGGCGAGGCGCGGTCGGGGAAGGTGGCGGTGAAGCTGGACATCACTTGCGGGAGAGCGAGTGGCCGCGTGGTGAAGACGTAGATGACGGGGAGGCGGGTCGTGGGCGAGAGACAGGAGCGGCCATAGTGCACCACAACGTCGGTGGAACAGTGCTCGGCGGCGACCTCGTCAATGCAGCAGGCCGAGTAGGATGTGTCGGCGAGGATGAACACTTTCTTCCTCTCTCCGGAGGTGCCGTCGGGGGTCTTCACACTCCCACTGTTCTTGCAGCAGCCACTCTGCGACTCTTTGGGAGCACAGGCGTTTTCAGAGCCTTTACCGCTGCCGCCACAGCAGCCACCCGACTTTTGGCCGCAGCATCCGTTCTGCGGCTCTTCTTTTTCCGGGGCGGCGGTGGCCTTGACCTCTGTGCTCTTCCGGGGGTCTGCTACGCCCTCGTTGATGCCCTTGGAAATGAGCTCGTAGACCTTTGTGCTGTCGCCCAAAAGCTCGTCTGGGAATTGGAGAGCGATGCGGCGATAGCCCTTCTCGAGGATCTGCTTCACCGTGGAGTCGATCTCGTAGACCTGCGTGAACTCATCTTCTGGGAGGTTTGAGTAGTTGTTCTGCTCTTTGGCGGTGCTTGCGGGGTCGGTGAAGAGGTGGTCGTCGGGCGTGTAGAGGGCTGGTGCAGCGGTAGTTGTTTGTTGCGGTGGTGGTGGTGGTGGGGGTGGGGGAGTTGTCATTGCTGCTGCTGCTGCGGGTCTGTGGAGAGAATGGTTGGTTGGTGGGGCGAAGGCGGGGTGTTTTGGGTGTTTTGCATGCAGGGTAACCACAGTCGCTATATCTGCAGCTACATGTAATATTGAAATATCATTGATGTTAGATAGATACATCTGAATCTTCACAAAACAATAACCAGCTATGCCCTACAAAGCCCACTCGCTCACCCTCCCTCAGACGTCTTCTCGCTCGCCCTCCACCCGAGCAAGCCCTTACTGGCCACCGGTCTCTCCTCCGGCCATGTCTACACATACAAATGGCCTGAAGACGACGACTCGGACAACGACTCTGGAGATGACGAAGACTCTGTCGCCCACGAACCCAAAGCCGCAGATGGCGGATTCGAAGTCGCCTGGAAGACGCGCAGACACAAAGGAAGCTGCAGACAAGTAGCCTTCAGCGGCGACGGCGACAGTACCACTCTCCCCCCCCCCGGTAACTGCCCTGGATCTCCCCGACTGACTGGCAATTTGCTGCTGCAGCGCTCTACTCAATCGGCACCGACACCCTCCTCAAAGCCGCCTCCTCCGAGACCGGCCGCGTAGCAGCCAAATCCTTCATCCCCCCCCCACGCAGCGGCGCGCCCGACGCCCCCACCGCGCTCCTCGTCCTCTCGCCGCAGCACCTCCTCGTCGGCACCGACACCGGCGCCGTCCACCTCTACGACACGCGCACCCCCACGCTCGCGCCCCCCTCCGCAACATGGAGGGCCGTCCACGAGGACTACGTCTCCTCGCTCACGGCGCTGCCCTCCACCGCCGCATCCACCACCGGCTTCTCGCGCCAGTTCGTCTCGACGGGCGCAACAACACTGACCCATCTCGACGTGCGCAAGACGGGCGCCACGCTCTTCACCTCCGAGGACCAGGAGGACGAGCTGCTGTGCTCGGCCTTCGTCTCGGGGCTGCCGCGCAGGAACGGGCGCGGGGGGGAGAAGGTTGTTACTGGGATGGCGAGCGGGGTTGCGACGCTGTGGAACCAGGGGGAGTGGGCGGATCATGATAATCGTGTCAATGTGGCGAAGGCGTCGGGGGATAGTGTTGATGCGGTGTGTGTGCTGCCGGAGGGGTGGCAGCTGGGGAGCGAGGCGGGGTGGGGCCGCTTTGTGGCGTTTGGGGCGGGGGATGGAAAGGTGAAGGTTGTGAAGATGGGGAGTAATGGGGTTGTGGCGACAATGGCGCACTCGTGGACGGTGGAGGAGGTGCGGGAGGGGGAGGGGACGGGCGAGGAGAGGGTGGAGGAGGGGGTGTTGGCGCTGGGAGTCGACTGTGAGGGTAGGATCGTCTCTGGGGGTGGAAATATTGTCAAGGTGTGGCAGTGGGAGGATGCAGTGGAGGAGGAGGAGGAGGAGGGCTCGAAGAAGAGGACTGGGAGTGATAGCGACGACAGTGACGAGGATGAAGAGGAGGACAGCAGCGACGAGGAGAGGGTATCAAGGAAGAGGAAGAACAAGAAGAGGAAGGGCGGCAAGGGGAAGGCGAGGAGTGTGGGAAGACAGCCGGTCGCAACCTCCTTCAAGGGGCTGGATTAATTAATTAACATGTAAAATAGAAATTAATTAGTAATTAAAGGTTTTGGTTTTCGAATCGTTGGGTCTTTGGGAATGGGGCGGGGTCGTGAGGTGCCCGGCCGGATGATCAATTGAGTAAAAGCCCTTTTGGTTGAGTAACCAGGACAGACGGAGGTCCAGCTCTTAGTTATAGTCGTTGGCTAATTGATATCATAGCCACTTAGTCGGAGAATTCTTTTAACTACTCCCCGGGTGCTATAAATTGTCGAAACGGCCGGAATTCGAGCACTGTTCATGTAACAAGAGTCTCGACATGCAGCGAGTGATAACCTATGACCAGTCATACCCTCGAACCAACCTAGCTAGCCTACACCCCTTCAGGTCGAGATCGACACTAAATCTCTTGCCTCCAGTAGATTAACGTCTATGATTTCATTCGGTTTGGTACTTTTAGACGCAGCGCAACTTCATTCCCCACCGGCATTACACGCGGTGTTGGTGTTGATCTGACTTTTTGATAACAGAGCTTCTACATATGTAGCTACCAGTATCACAGCACCCCAGCCCCATTCCCGCATCTACATGTCTTGAGGAGATTTGAGAAGCTCCGAAAGATGGGATCGAGGTAGGCCCGAGGAGGGGGAGACTGTCATTACTGGGAGGCGAGAAAGAACAAGGGAAGCCCAAGCCCGGTGTATGGTCCGTCACAGTTGACCGGCCTTTCCCATGGGGCTAAAAGGCCGGCCGGGGCGAGAGATTGGACAGCTGCAGAGATTTACTCGGATCCAATGATTTGTAATGATTTGTTAGTACTGGCGAATCTTTCGGCCCCCGTGAAAAAAGAAAATATTGCCACAGGGAGGATCTAGGAATCAAACCTCTTTCTTCAAAAGTCAGGATTTCACGGCTGGAACTGGAATGAATATACGGGCTCAATAGATTGATATATATTACTATAGTTACGTTTCCGGGACTGTGGTGATCGTGGACGAGATAATTAGTAGGTTTGGGTTTGTGGCTAGCTAGATGTACTAAGCTAGCGTACGTACGAGCCCCCCATGCAGCTAACAGCACCAAAGGAATCAAGATGAACATGGGTTGGACGTGGCCTAGCGGTATAGAGGTCACACTCTGTATCGAAAAAGTGAGCGTTCAACCCCCTCCGGACGTAGAAAAGACGTAGCAACCAAAGCAGTGTTGTGAACTTTTTGTTCTTTGTTAAACTTTGGTGGGGAATCGTGAACTACATGTACTTATCGACTTATTGGAAAGGTTTTGAGCTAGTCTAGTCATAGTGTACTATCCACCACATACGAGGTTCTCTAGGCGGCCATGACCATAGTTTATGAGGACCATCAAGTCTCGAGTGATAATTCATGAATATATTTCTTACAACAAGGTTTAAAATCTTACGGGAAGATTCAGGAGTAGTACGATTTCTTTACTAAAAGATAGATATGGAAACTAAACCTATGTACACCCTATCAACTAAACCAAAGGGCTCAATCCTTGGCTTGGCTCGGTCTTAGTTTTAGGATGATCAAGGTCATGACATGTCACTCGCAGTTCCGACATGTATGTACTTGGGGGAGACTAATTGTCTACGGAGGTGGAAGACTCGAGATTTTTGTTTGAAGTTTCCTGCTGGATCACGAAGAGTAGGATTCCGTATCTGTGGGGGGGGAGAGGAGACGGAACTCGCTTCCGGAAAAGAGCAGAGAAAGGGCGGAATCGTAGTACGTGTACTACATCGCTCGTAGCACATTGCGTGACTGGGGAGAGATCTAATTGCTGCAAACAGTCAGCTCTTGGGATTATCAGTCTACAGTGGGTGAGGGAGGACTCGAGCGTTTTGGTTAGTTTCACACGGCGTCACGAAGAGCACGGTTTTGTTTCTACGGGGGAACTACGGAGAACTATGTACATTGATGATATCTAAAATTTGGGGGCCAGGGGGAAGGGAACGGAGCTTACATGCTTACAAAAAGAGGGCGAGAAAGGCATAAAAAGATGCGAGAATTCAGCCGCTGAGAGCCAACGAGTGCCGAAGAGAGCCAAAGAGCCAAAGAGCCAAAGAGCCAAAGCCAACAGGAGCCGAAGGAGAGCCGGGTGGAGCAAATATTTTTTTGTCATCCCCTCGCAACAGCCAGGAAGGGGCGAGAAGGGGGAGCCAGGGGAACAGGAGGAGAGCCAAAAGGAACAGAACCAAAAAAAGCCAAAAGGAACACAATAGGAACTCCCCGCCCAAAAAAGCCGAAAAAGACCCACAAAGCCAAAAGGAACCAAAAGAGCCAAAATAAAGGTAAGGATAAAAAAAAACCCATAAAAAATCTACAAAGCCAAAAGGAATCAAAAAAAGAGCCAACAGGAACCCCCTCTCCCAAAAAAAAAAAAAGCCAAAAGAACCCCACAAAGCCAAATGGAACCAATTTTTTTTTTCATCATTTCCTCGCAACAGCCAGGAAAACAATGAAAAAGAAGCGCAAGCACTCCCCAAAAATAGGGGCCCCCCAGGTAAAGGGACCACGCTTTTTTTTGCACAGAGCACACACCTTTCAGAACCTTGGGCTGCACCATCTCGAAAGGAACCCACAATTCCCGAAGGAAGAGTGAGACCCCAACTAGACAGGCTAGGTAGGCTAACGTGTGCTCTAGAGAAGAAAGATGGGAGTGGGGGAAGCAGGCCTTATAAAGCTTGCTCCATTTTCTTTCCGCCGACCTCGCAATCTTGGCACCTAAAAGGTTAGGTTTAGGGTACGTACGTATATCGTATATGTTGGGTCTTCTGCTCGTGCGCTGCTGGTGAGTGAGGTTTAGATTGCGTACGTACATACATGTAGGCTCCTCCCTTTCTATTGCTGATGTTCCCCTTCTGGCCCCCAGAGGTGCAGTACCCCATCCAAGATGTAACACTGTATGAGTTCGCCCCATCTTGCACCCCTTCTACACACGGAAACATAGAATAGACAAACACATCGTGTTGTCCCACACACGCAGCCAACTTAATACCTACGCCGCTCTATGACCGTACATGTACGTGCAGTGCAGAATTAAGAAACCTACATACTTTTAGTATACCACTTGACGTTGATAATTCCCTCACTGAAGCCCAAACGTCTTGTTTTTGCCTCTCACACGTAGAAGCAATTCTCTACAATCCACCATCCACCACACCTTTGTTTCCTAAGAGCTTGACCACTCTCTTGAGAAGCACATCTAATTAGCCCCCGCAACTCCTATCAAAAGGCCATCAGCCCGAGGAAAAGAAAAGAGCGGAGCCCTCGGGGGTGGCTTTCTAGATTCATGGCTGTCAACCAGACCTTCTTTCCCCACGAAGAAACCTGGAGTTTCCCGCTTACGACGTAAATGAAGATGACTCTCGAGATCTCGCCTACCTACGCAATGGTGAGAAACCGTGGGTGACGAACCCACGAGGAAAGAAGAAGTTGCCGGGGTTGGGGGAACGACATAGAAACCGAAATGCGACCCAGGGCCTTGTAATAGATACAGTGGGCGCATCAGAAGGTGGCCCACAGACCAGAGAAGAAGAAACTACAATAACTCCCCTTCACTTAAAGCCAGAAGGCGATGAAGAGCTAGAAGATAACAAAACCCAAGTTCCGAATCAATTCAGTCCTTACTGTTTTTCTCCTTCGAAACCAATCGTTCAAAATACCCATTTTGCGTCTACTTTCCACACCCCCATCGATAATATATCTGCAGAAACAAGTTACAGGTCGAAAGTTCAGTGTTCCGTGTGGTTTCCCACCTTGTTTAGCTCGGAGGAATTAAGCGTGACGCCCGAGTGATAATCCATGCAGAAATATCTTGGCAGCCTCGCTGGTTGAATCAGTGACCCTCATCGAAATCAACGTGCAAAAATTTATAATGAAATTCATTTCTATTACAAAGATCATTTGGGTCGCTCCGCGTTGTGATCAGCAAAGATGTGCCAGATTCAAGGTTTAGTACGTTAGGGTCGAGGATGGGTACGTAAGCCATCCTGCTATGGATGCAGTTCGTTAGTTGCCCACACTTACATGTATCTATCGAAAGTGCAGTATGGTAGACATCATGGAGTGAATAATGCTTACCGGCTGAGAATGCCCGGTGTGGGAGCGACGCTCTCGAGAGACGATACAGACCACGCAAGTCTCTTGTCGCCCGGGACTTCTCCGCTATACCCAACTAACTAGCCTGATATGCCAGGAACTGAAGAGCTCTTAGTTCTGATGGAAGAAAGCATTCTTCTATCATAGACCAAAGCCTTCCTCTAACGAGGAGATGGCTTATGGATTTAGCTAGGTTCTGTTTCTCGAGGGCACCTAGTTAGAAGTGTATTTTCCTCCTTTTGACAAACAGGCGGCAGGATACTCCAGCGTTTACGAGGAATCTTCGAGATGTTCCTCGATATTATGGAATAGATTTACAAGGAACTAAATGTCACACTTTCCCGCTGAAATCCTCTATTAATCACTATGGTATCCCACTCGCTGACCGCGTTACTACAAATCAAACCGTCCTATTAGAACTCCATGGCATCCCCAGCGCCCTCATCTCTTTCTCTCTTGATCCTGTTTTCGTCCCTTAGTAGGCCTGCAACAAAGTTCTTGAAAAAGTCTACGTATGGCTTTAAAGAGGTTTTATCACAATCTACTCACACTGATTAGCAAAGAACAGAAGACGAGAGGGTAGGTATGAATAATACACACCATCGACCTTCTCCCCATCCGCAGCACCGGCTCCGGGATTTTCTTTATTCCACGAATCAATTTCGCCCAACAGTTGTGACACTGTTGGAACATCGGCTGGGTTAAACTCCTCGGGTCTCGAAGAATCGATGGGTACACACACACGACCTGGGCATACTCATTAGCACACATTTACCCAACCGCGTAGGTAGTATCAGTATACATACCGGTTCCTGGATGCACGCAAAATGGGCTTTTAAGCAAATGGTTTAAATGTTTGGACACCTCTACATCCAACCTCGGATACATATATTCGAGGATGACGTCTTGTTTCGAGTCTCGAAGCTTCTTTGGGTCAATAGTTGATGATACGCCGGCGCCGGCGAGTGCGTCTATGTCATCCCATTTACTAGTGCTTGGGCGGTTGTCGTGGCTATCCCACTTTTTGCGGAGGGCGTCGTTGAGCTCTGGTTTAGTAAGTTAGTTTATTATTTAGGATGGCGGAAGAGATAGAGGTATGAGCGGGCATGCCTTTATCAGGGAGGAGAGAGAGCAAGTGCTCGGCGCGCTCGGTTTCTCTCCAAGGATCTTGATTGCGAAGAACGTCTTTCTTGAATGGATCTCGTAGGATTCCCAGACTCCGCCTAAAATCCAAGTTAGCCCACACGTGTACTACTAAAGGGGATAGAGGTAAACCCACGCCAAATGTGGGTGCAGCGGCCTCCTAACATTGACCTTCTTGCCCGCCTGATTACCACCCTTAATGACTTCTAAATAAGATATTACCGCCCTCCTCTTCATATCATCCAATGCCCTCGCTCTGCGATCACACACCCAGGCGTGCGCTCCTCTTCTACCTGAATAGACCCACATGATGTGTTTAAACCCAAGATCATCCCTCAGCGCGGCATCCACGATCTTTATTGCAACAGTGATGAACTGCCAGCACTTGATGCAAATATTTGCTTTATCACAGCACGTGCGCACCTCATCATAATCCGTCAGATCGATATCGAATACCAGCTCCTTCGTAAGCGGGCGCAACGCCGACTTTCGCAATACTTTTCGGTCACGCGGGTTTGCGCTATATACAGGGCCAATCTCGAAACGTGAAGGGTTCAGACGAAGGACCTCTTTGCGCATCCTACAAAAGGTTAGTATTTGGGTATCACAAGAGGTAAGAAGTAGACTTGCGAGTCAGCGGTCGGAAATGCCTGATAACGTAGGTATATATCATTTTGGAGTGTGAATGCGAACTCACGGTGTCCAAAGTCATTGCTGGGTACTGGCGAGTGGTTGAGCCATTGGAAGAGCGTACGGAAAGGGAAGAGGCGCTGGTAGAACGCGATCATTACCTCCGGGTCGGAGGGACGCAATGTAGGCTTGAATACGGGGGTGCTGTTGGATCATTAGTTTGACCCCGACTCGGAGGAGAAGGGCGGGCTTACTCTGCGGCGGCAGACTCAGGCTCGGATTTCACGGGGGTCTCTGATATGAGAAAGTCGGCATCATCGGCGTCGCCAAGGAAATCTTCTTCATCGTCTGAGAATATGTCTTCGAGTTTGACGGGTGAGTTTTCGTCATCGTCGTCTTCTTCATCTCTTTTGAGGTGGAGGCCCTGGATGTCGGGTTCAGAAGTGGCCTCTACTTTAGATAGAGGAACTTCAAGAAAGTTAGATGGCGTTTCGGGGGCATCAGGGAGATCGTAGTCTTCTATGTCGACAGAGGATTCTTTAGAGGAAGGCATTGCGATCGTGGTATATATATGTGAAATAAATGTGAAATAATATGGTGGGATCGTTATGAGGTGTGAGGTTTGTGGGAGACGCGTCGTTTGGTGGACGCGTTAATTGACTTGGCGGTTAGTTAACTGGTGCCTGCAGCTGAGACTCAGCACCGATATCCATTACTACCGTGTCTTTCCTATCATCCAACATATATAAAGTTAAAAGGGCATAAAATTAACCATTGAGATATTACACATATTCGACCGCTTCAAGATTAAACCTCACCAATATCATATTCAGTAAATAAAAGAAAAAAAATACCAACCCTGATAAGGTCAATGATCGGCCGTGAACTACATAAATTTTTACTAAAGTGCTTTTGTATGTTACAGCCCCGATATCCGAATTGCTGCACAAACTACCTTCCCCACAAGCTGCCCAAGAAGCCACCCTTCTTCGTCTCTGCCTTGCTCTCCTTTTCCTTGGTTTCTACAACAGCCCTTGGTCCACCATCACCCGGGTACTCGATAAAGTTCCACGCAACATCCAAGAACACTGGCTTTACCGGGACCGGTGAAACTTTTGGTGGCCATTGCACAATTCCATTTTCAAAATCAAAGTCTTTACCCTCAGGGTACTTGTCTAGCCTTTCCAATACAACCCCGCTGTTACCCCCTTTCGTGGCTGTTTTGGCGGCAATATTGTCCATCTCTACTAGTGCTTGGAATCGCGAAACTTCGCCTTTGAGACGTGTTCGTATTTCAGAAGCAGTTTCTGAATCAATCTCGAGCCCTTTGTGGGAGGGGATAGAAGCAGAGGAAACATGGGGTGTGGAGACATAGGACAGGGCACGGTTAAGGAGGGCCAGTGCGTTTCTACGGTTGGAGAGGAGGGCGTGCGATTGTGCGATTATTGCACATTTGGAGGCTGAAAAATATGCCTTTTTGCTGTCAAGCTCTTTAGTGAATTCTTCATCACGAGCGACACCTGGAAGGTCGTAGACTTGTTCAAGACTCTAGAAGGTGCTGTGAGTTTAACGCTTCAGGCTGGGAGTTATCGAATCCTACCTGCAAGATAGCATCGTACAGAGCTACCTCCTCTTTCAAGTGCCCAAGCTTCTTAACTCTAATTTCAGGTCCACCTTTTTTCCCTTTCTTTCCACCCTGCGCGATTCCCTGTATCATGACACGATTCCTCGCAACCCTCCAGCAGATCAAAGAGTAGTTGACAACAGTCGAGGTCAGCTGCAGGTTCTGCATCCTTTGATCTTCCATTTTGACATTTTCTGCCTGCAGATCATCAATCGCCTTCTTCGTAGCGTCAACCGCTTCCTGCCATGCAGCCAAAACATCATCAAATGCCTCAGTAGAAGCTGCCTCTCCAGGTGTTTTAGCGTAATACGCATTTTCCACAGCTTGTGCACCTGCCAAAGCGACTGATATTTCCGCATTATCCACCGGAGCAGAATGGGAGCGCCAAGTCACTGACGAGACAGAGCCCGCAGTGCCTGCCATTGGCGTGTCCTCATCGGACTCAGAGAAGATGCTGGGGTCCAATGCTTCAATTACAGTTACCACCTTCTCAGCTTGTTCGCGCGGGAAATACTTTCGGGAGATGGTGGCAACACCCATGTTCCTTGGAAGCTGTAGCTGGTAAGCGGAGTACCTTATGCTTGGGTCGATAGTGCTGGTCAACTGGTCTCTATATAGCTCGTTCTTGTTGCTGTTGAGTAGTACAGAGTAGATGATCCTAGCTTCAGAAAAGGCTACTATTGAAGCTTCCCAATGGGATTTCTCGAAAGCTTCTGAACCGCGCAGAGAAGCAGCATAGGCGTGTGCCTCTAGTACGTCCTTCTCTGTGGCTTTTGAGACGGGGTCTGAGAGGAGGGTGCACAATGCTGTTGCATGGGTATAGGCCTTATGGAGGCGAGAAACAGAGTGGGCGCGCATTGCTGGGGTAGCTGTAGAGGCATCGTCGGCGAGTAGTGATTTCAAGTGCATTGCGTGGGAGTATGCCCGTTCAGAGGAATACAATAGTAAATGAATATGCCTAGAATTCTCATGATAGCTCAGTATAAACTTCAAAAACATGTAAATATAACTTGGGTAATATACGTATGATCATTTCCGACATCTTCAGCAGTCAATGGAGGCTGCTGCGCGAACTTTTTCTTGTTTGCACGTCCAAGGCGTTTCCGGAGAGTTGCTAGCCGACGTGAGCACATCCCTCGAACGGCATTGTAGTCGCCCAGCAGGAGAGCCTCCTGGCGGAGGTTTGATACGAACGAAATGATGTCCATGGCTTCGTAAGTTGAAGTTATGGGTCTCCCTGTGTAACTTCTCGACCTAAGCTCTGATGGTTTGGTGGGGTCTGGTTTAGTCTGGGTTGAGGGGGTTCCCGCGTCTTCCCGCCAACAGCGTACCCGTCATCACTAGACTTGAGCCTCATTAGTGGCTGTACCACCGGCAACGCCCCGTGGAGAGGCTCTCCCCCGCTCATTACAACGTCAGCTCACCTGTCAACAACAGCCACCAATATATCCCCTATAATCTTTGTTAATCTTCAAATATGTCAGAAGCACCTATCGGTACACTTTCCCCTATCTTCAACCTCAATGGTATGTGTTTTTGCCGGCTAACTTGGAACTCTCTCTTGGGGTAGTTCTTGATGGTGGAACTGGTTTGTAGGTTCTCCGGAAGCTCCCTGTTTTTGGCAAGAGCTCCAGACTGACGCAGAATACCAATTCTTAAAGCCTCAAGGTCGGATATGCCGGTCAGAACTTCCCCGAGCATCAGTACCCATCCATTGTTGGACGTCCGATTCTGCGAGCGGAGGAACGTCAGGGAGACATAGTACGGATACCTCCCCATTGGGTCTTATTCTTGGCAGTGCAAGGGAGGCACGAGGGAAGGAATTGGAAGCACGAGGACATATAATTGACCTAGATACTGGCGTGTAGGTGGTGAAAGACATCATGTGTGGAGATGAAGCTGCTGCTGCGAGGTCAATGCTGCAGATCACGTATCCGGTGAGCTCTATACTTGAACTGCAGTACACCTCGGCCAAGTTACTAACTCCATCGTAGATGGATAACGGTATCATTAAACGATGGGACGACATGCTGCACGTCTGGGACTACACCTTCGCCGAGAAGCTCCAGATCGACCCCACTGGTCGCAAAATCCTTCTTACCGAGCCCCCGATGAACCCTCTCGCCAACAGGGAGAAGATGTGTGAAGTTATGTTTGAACGATACAATTTTGGTGGTGTATATGTTGCCATCCAGGCTGTACTTGCTCTATACGCTCAAGGTACGCGGTAGCTCCCCGTGTTTACTTGGCCCTGAGCTCCAAATAACAGCTTGATCTCTAGGTCTTAGCTCTGGTGTTGTTGTCGATTCTGGGGATGGTGTAACCCATATTGTCCCTGTCTACGAGAGTGTCGTTCTCAACCATCTTACAGCACGACTTAACGTTGCAGGTCGTGACGTCACCCGCCAGCTTATTAGTTTGCTGCTTCGCCGCGGTTATGCCTTCAACCGCACAGCTGATTTTGAGACTGTGCGCCAGATGAAGGAGAAGCTCTGCTATGTCAGTTACGACCTTGAGCTTGACAACAAGCTTGCCGAGGAAACTACTGTCCTTGTTGAAAACTATACGCTCCCTGACGGTCGTGTGATCCGCGTGGGCAGTGAACGTTTCGAAGCGCCGGAATGTATGTTCCAGCCTCACCTTGTCGACTGTGAGCAGCCCGGAATCGCAGAGATGCTGTTCAACACCATTCAAACTGCCGATGTCGATGTCAGGACCTCTTTGTACAAGGCTATCGTGCTTTCGGGTGGTTCTAGCATGTACCCCGGTCTGCCAAGCAGACTGGAGAAGGAACTGAAGCAGCTATGGCTTACCAGGGTCCTCAACGGCGACCCAACCAGATTGAGCGTGAGTTTCCTAGTTCTAGTATTCGGTGGATTAATTACTGACCAGATTCAATTTATCAGAAATTTAAAGTCCGTATCGAAGACCCCCCGCGAAGACGCCACATGGTCTTCCTTGGTGGAGCTGTGCTCGCAAACATCATGGCAGAGCAAGAAGCTATGTGGATCTCCAAGGCGGAGTGGGAGGAGCAGGGGACGCGTGCGCTCGAGAAGCTGGGACCAAGATAGATACCGTAGACAGGCGTGATGGTAATCATCGAAAAATCATTATTTTATTGCCCCCCTTTTTACCTTGCATTTTATCTAGCCTCTTATCCCTTTTTCTTTTATTGCTGCCAAGGTGTGTATTTGTGTAAATTGTTTTCGTGTGCGTTGAGAAACACTAAAATGGGTCCCGGATAGCTTTGGCGGAGTCATATCGACATATCTACAGGTTTTTTGCGATACCATTCCCGGGATGCATGGCACGGTTGTTTTAATAGAAATCGTTGTTTATGCGTAGACTCTGCCCAGTGTTTCAGAATTTATTGTTGTGTCGTGACTATAACTCATCTCCAGTAGCTATGTAGCTCTTGCCTAGAAGCTTACTGGGAGAAACATTATTGTACAGCTCCTCCGTGGTTTCTAACTCACTAGAATGGAAAAGGAGACCACGGACTCAGAGATGGAGAGAACAGTGGGTAAACCAGGAAAATACATCCCCATCTAATTATAGAGATGAAAAGAAATACCCAACAGAGAACTTGCTCAATTAAAAAAAAGTATTGCCCCTCAATGGCGTCAGTGATATGTTGTCATATGTCGAGGGCAGAGACTGTAGCCTAATTGAGTATTGAAGCGGAAATCCTTTGTAACCTGGCACAAAAACTCTGCATGTTTTTTAGATCGAAAACGGCCTTATATATCTTAATCGCACGTCCCCTTTGCACAATCCATTATTCTCATAATTCCATATAGACACGGCTTTCTATCTCAGTCATGAAAAAAGATATCTGAACTGATAGTTTGGCACCTTGAGAAGAAGGTTGAGCTCTGCAATCGCCCGGCTCAATTGCACTTTAGGAGCACGCATATGGGACAAAATCGACCACATCCCATTACCACTGAACATCTCGTATAAAGGAGTTTCATACACGCCCACTCAATAAAAAAAAACTACATACCAAATGAAGACGTTGTGCTATTGGTAGGATTTTTAATATCATCTTCGAGATATTGAGAATGACTACCGAAGTAATGGCTTCTTGAATAGATGTCAAATATCTTACTCACCTAGAATCTACTAAGCTCTAGATAAAAACTCTTTATATTCTAGTGCGAGGCTAGGCTTTCCCCAATAGAATACATATATTTGCTCCAAAGAAGACACAGTATATCCGAGTGATAATCCATGATCACAAACACTAGAATAATATCTCTCCGGCGTCGTAGAACCGCCAATGCATGTCTCATCACCTTGTACGATATGATAAATGTAAACTCTAACGGGGGACGATACTTGGAGAGATCTCACAGTGTCCAGCGACACTTAGCACCCCAGATATATTCTTGTGAAGACATCTGGAGAGAAAAGCTTAAAGCCATCACTACGGTCTCCCCCGCACTTATTTCTTTCAGCTTCAATCCGGTAATGGTAATGCGCTGATGTGTAAAAAAAAGTACGGCGTCGAGGACCTGGGTTCGATTGAGTTAAACGCTAATACGCTGGGTGTCATTTCGCACCAAGTGCCGCCAAAACATCAAATAAACCAGACTCCAGCTCAAATACGCTAAAATCAGAACCAGAGTTATGGGGGTCGCGATGGCCTAGTGGGAACGAGTCAGTCTAAAACTGCTCGTATACCACTCCTAGTAGAGGTCATTCAACATGGGGCCATCGTTCGTACCCCCCCCCCCCCGGTATCACAATGTATATATATACCATCTCGCCAAAGCAGTACCCATATCAGAGGGCACGTAAGTCTTTTGTTGTGGAAAATGAATAGCAGCCATCGATGCAGTTGCTTGCTATAACGAAAGACTCAATCATCAGGTAAGTGAGTGGCCCGACTGAATTCTCCAGGGTAACTGGGTGGGATCACACTCGTGTTTGCTCTCTTTTTATGTTGCAACCCCCATGATATGCACGATTCACGACAAGACCGAAGCACACGCATGTTGACCGCATTACACTTGCACGGAGTACGTACGTTGTCTAGTCAGCATCACCCTGAGAACTTGCCCAACCAATCAAATCTTCACAAAGTGGGAATAAACTGAGATATAACTAATTTCAAACCAAGTGGCTACTTGAGAAGAAAAAGCCTGGATTTGATCATGAATGATCACTCGCATAAACCCAGCCAATCAGCGTTAGATGTGCGTTGTCGTAAGCACACGAGTGATAATATATGACGTAAATTCTACCTCCATACGAAGTGATATCTTCACGATGGAAATGGAATTAGCAAGGCGATCTGCGGAGTAGAAGACTTATAGCATAGTCCTGTCATGCCTATGTTGCCACAATTCTAACCAGAAAACACAATAATCTCGGGATCTTCCAAAAGACAATAAAAGAAAGAAAAAAAGTTCCCAACCCTCATCCCCTGCAGCGGGGTTTCAAGCTGGTAATCTTTATTCCTCGGTCCGGGCATGGGTTGAACGCGCGCACTCAAGACACAGCAGGTAAAGAGACAATGGCTCAAATACCGCTAGGCCATCCAACCCATGTGCTTATCATTGTCTTTTTGATAGTCTTGAGGGCATGGACTGGGTTTCTTAGCGTGAACTTTAAATATGCGGCCCAGGCCGACGTCAGAGAAGAGGGCCCCCCCCCCAGACCCCTTCGTTACTATCCTATAATTGTTCCATATGGCCAATACTTGAACTCTTCAACAGAAATCGATTATATCGGCGTTCAGGGGACCGCATTTAGTAAACGAAATCGACAGTAACTTAGTGGCTCTGTCAGACTAGCCCACTCCCTGACCCAATATGCCTGAATGCCTTCACGCGCCGCACGGGTTAAGGTGCAGATTCATTCGACACTCCAAACTAGCAGATATAATCTTGAGTCTGCCTGTATAAATACCGCAGCGTGAGTACTGATGCAGAGCCAATGCTCCATCCCCCCCCCCCCCCCCTTCTCATTCACCTCCGTGAATTAAAGTAACAATTAACATATCATCCACCAAATTCTTTACCCCCCCCTTTCGATACCAAGGTCATATCAACATTGCAACCCCACCGAAAACCACACCAACACACCCACTCAGCATCCACCCCCACCCCTAACGCCTATCACATCCCCACTATAACATCACAACCTACTCACCAATGTACACCAATCAACGGATACAGTTTTACAAAACCTACTTACTGCAGCTATGTTTCTTCTCTGACCTCTTCGTACTTGCGTAGGTATCCACAAATTATATCTTTTCGATCATTGACATTACCGGAAGCGACCACACCTTGAGCAAAGGGCAGGGGATGCACAGTACTACATAAGGACATGTAGTAATACAACCGACACTCCCAATAAGAGTACGGAAATACCACGAGATTGTACTAACCTTTATAGAACAGTTGCCCTTCTAGATATCTCAGGGTTAGATAGATTTGGCGGAGTAGGAAATTCGCTTTTGGGGATGAAGGGTTCGCAACTACTGAATTTGGTAGAGTGGGAAGTTCACTTTTGGTGGCTAGCTTGCGCACCGGGCTCCTTATGGGGCGAGTGTTCCTACGGAGGGTACCCTTATAGTGGGAGTCGGCTATACATATCTCACAGCTAGTTATGTAGGCCACGTATATCAATCAGCGTCACTCGTCATCACCACCTGCACACCCTACCCCCCCCCCCCCCCCCCGGCCCCCTGCCCCACCAAGTATCACCAAGTCTCACACCACATCCCAAACACAAAACCACAAAGCCACGATATCAATTGCTAATTTTCAATTCACCCTACTACAGGAGATCTTAATTGCAGTAGCCACACAAAGAATCTCTAAGCATCAATCTCCATGCTATCCGCCGCAGCCCCAGACGCCGCCAGATCCACAATCGTGACGTACTTTTTCAGATCCTTCTTCTCGATGACAACCTCCTTCAGGTACGCTGTGGTGCCGCGCGCAAACTTGTACGACTGCTCCTTCGGCATACGTTCGTTGGGGGTGAGGTAGTTGCGCATGAGTGTCGCCTACGCACCCGCTGTTAGTCACACACACCACACCCAAGCCGCGGGGTGGGGAGGCAGAGGGGTGTTGTTGTTGCTTACCTTCTCCTCCGTAATCACACACACATCCACATTACTCCCAGACCCCAAATCATTAAAGATACCCGCCTGAATCGCCTGACTGCATAGCTCTATGGCCTCCTCCCTGGTGAGGTTCTTCTTCCACATCGTCTCAAAGATCGCCATCGCGGCCAGCGATCCCGAGCCCATGGTGACATACGGCAGCTTATCCGTGGACCCGTGGGCGTGCACGGTGAACAGGTGCACGCCGGTGGGGTCGACGCCGGCCACGACGAGGTATGCGCCGATGTGGCCCTGGTGGCGGAACAGGTGCTGCTTGAGGAGCGTCATGCAGGTGACGACGCGGGGCTTGCGGCCCGTGCTGAGGGAGTGCAGCTCGAGGGAGGAGGAGATGAGGGAGGTGGTGAATTCGGTGCTGTGGTGGGGTTAGTGGGGGTGCTTGCAGTCAGGCGGGGAGAGGGGGGGGGGGGGGTTACTCGGCGGCGGTTCCGGCTCCTGGGGGATGTTAGCTTTATATCGTTGTATAGTTTGAAGAAGGAAGAGACGAACCGGCACACCATATCTGCGGAGCGATGTAGTGCAACTTCTCACAGTTCTTATCAGCCACAATCGGGCCGCTGGTAGCTCTCGTATCTGTTCCACCGCACATCCATCAGCACCAAGCTCCATCACCATCACCATCTCTATCCGCATCTCTATCTCTATCAAGAAGGAAGGGGGGTGTTCCAACCAGCAGCTATGACAACCCCTCCATCGTATATGCACCCGACAATGGTGGTACCCGTGGACGTAGCTTTGGGCAGCGGCATGCCTCTCGCATGGAGGGCGGCATTACGGGTGTGGTTTGAGAAGTCGAAGCCGGGCATTCTGGATATCTATTTTTTCTTGATGGGTGGTGATGGAGGGGGGGTTGTTGGTGGTTGATGGAGTTGATTGTGGGTTGAGGTGCTGATTGACTGAGCTCTCCAACTACTTACTCCTCCATCATGCAGTTGTCCCCCACCATGGCCCGTCGTTGCTGTGCTGCTTGGCAACCGAGTCTTGGCAGCTGGTCTTGCGTTGCAGGGATTACAAGGGCAGCGACGGTTACCCGGACGGCGCGCTACAGCAGCCGGATATTTTGCAGCTGGGAGTCTGGGACAACAACTATCACACACCCGGCTCTCAACTATCGACTCTACCTTCCACGACCAAGTCCAGCGCCACTACAACAACAACACCAAGAACCTTCTCACCACCACCGTAAAACCACTACTACTCCCATAAGCAATGGCATACGAAGGCCGTGTCGGCTCCCGCTTCGGCGGCGGCGGTGTCGCCTCGCACTCCGCCTCCAACCAGGACCGCCGCGAGCGTCTCCGCAAGCTCGCACTTGAGACCATTGACCTCGACAAAGACCCCTACTTGTAAGCCCCCTCCCCTCCCCCACTGTCTCTACCCCCCCCCCCCCCGGGCCACCTCCCCACTAACACACGCGTAGCTTCAAGAACCACGTCGGCTCCTTCGAATGCCGCCTCTGCCTGACCGTACACCAAAACGACGGCTCCTACCTCGCGCACACCCAAGGCCGCAAGCACCAAACCAACCTCGCCCGCCGCGCCGCGCGCGAAGCCAAAGAAGGCCGCAACCTCGACCCCATCACGGGCCTCCCGCAAGGCATGATCGGCCAGCAGCTCATCGCGCCGCGCAAGAACCTCATCAAGATCGGGCGGCCCGGCTACAAGATCACCAAGCTGCGCGACCCCGTGACGCGGCAGCTGGGCCTGCTCTTCCAGCTGCAGTACCCCGAGATCGGCACGGAGATTAAACCAAGGTACCGCTTCATGTCGGCGTTTGAGCAGCGCGTGGAGGTGCCCGCGGATAAGAATTTTCAGTATCTGCTTGTGGCGGCGGAGCCGTATGAGACGGTTAGCTTTAAGTTGCAGGCGAGAGAGGTGGATAGGAGTCCCGGGAGGTTTTGGACGCATTTTGATGCGGATAGCAAGGAGTTCTTTTTGCAGCTGTTTTTTAAGACGGAGAGGGAGGAGCGGTATGCGGGGGTGCCGGGGCTGGCGCCGAGGAGTTAGGGTGGGAAGGATTGGGAACTGTAGCGGCTTTTCTTCGTTTTTTTCGTCTCAGTGATTTTGAATGGTTTGTGCTTTGCGCTCCTATTTTTGTGTGTGTGCGGATGAGAGGTTCTGATGGTTGCTAGATCTTAATATTACCTTATGTACACTACAAAATGCGACTTGGCTTGCTAGCTTTTGGAAATGGCGGGCGTTGCGTGACATAGAATAAAATTGGAACGACCGTCTGGCGTAACACGATTGTTGATAAATGCTGAACGTTGAGTGTCGCCAGGTTGGGTCGGGCTGGCGCTTCTAACTGGCATAAAAAAGACTATCGGGAAACTGCCAGTCTACTTTAACCTTGTAGCACCATGCCATGTCCCAATCACATAGTATCAACCAAGTCTTGGCGGATGCGAGTGATAGTTCATGTTTACAACCCCATCATGTGTGCTCATTCATAACTACAAGAAAGTACATGCAGTGAAAAGTTTGGATAATAAGAAGAAAAAAGGAATATGAATTACGGGCCTGTTTGATCCATTGGATGGACACAAATACCATGATATTGCAGCCCAACAGAATAGTACTGTGCGTGGTATTTTAGGTGTCTTTGGAGGTGAAACATCAAAACCAACATGCAGGCCCTAACGAACGTCATGTATTATCAATCCCCATATTTATTACTACCTAGCCTCCCCACAACCTCCTACCTCTCATTCGGCCGCGCCGGTCATTCGCAATAACAACGCCCCGCTATTAGCCAATATAACCGCAATAATAAATAAAAACCGCATCCACCGAATCAAAAGCTTCATAGCCCCCATGCTCTCACAGCAAAAGTCTGCCGCACCGCTACTCTCGTGCTTACTTCTTATTCGCCGCCTCGCTCCTGGCCACCTGCATCCTCAGATCGCCGCACGGGCCGCACACAAAGCGGTGAATGATGAGCAGCACCACCTCGCCCATGCCCGTGGGGCAGGGCCCGCGCTGGCAGTACCGCGTCGCCATATACTGCCCGATGCAGCGGCACTCGTAGATGAAGCGGATCCAGGAGCACATTTTGGGTTTTTGTGGTGTGTTTATGGTGGTTGTGGTGATTATGGATTGGTGTGGTGTGGAGTGGTTGTAGGCTAGGGATTGTAGATGCTGTTTGCGGATCTAGGATGTGGTGGAGGTTGGGTGGTAGATATACGCCCCGGGCCGTGTATGTATGCATTCGTGGCTTTTTGTAAAGACAGCTTGTGGTTGTGCTTTGGTCTTGAGATGTGGCCGTAATTGATGCAATACTCAGAACGGTATGGGAACCTACAGCGCCCCTGGTTGACCAAGGCCACAAAACACCACACATACTCCTGTCTCTGCAATCTTGTCTCTCTGCAGCAACTCAATGAACCCACCAACCACCCAGCCAGACCCTCGCTACGACACTCCACCCCGAGTGATACACCATGACTCACCAGCCCACCCATGGCCCCACGTCCCATGTCAAGCAGAGTAACAATTGTAATCCCCCCGGCCGTGTCGATCAACAATAATAATTGTAATCCTTACAAACCCACGCAAATCCGTGACATCCAGCAGCAGCACTGCACGTGATCGCCCCCAGCCAATGACATCACACCCGCACCCTCCCTTCTCGGCGATAAAGTACCTACCCCACACCTTACCACCGAGCTTGTCTCAAGCTATATATCCCGCAATAGTACCTGCAATACAAGTAGGTACCAATTCCAGGGCCTCAGCTACAATAAACTACAACCCCACAATTAAACCACATACACAACCCCATATCACAACCGGTCATAATGCCAGTGTACGCCCCCTCCTCCTTCCCCCATCCCCTCCTCCCCACACCCACTAACCCCCGACCCGCAGCACCCTGCACGGCTCCTGCCACTGCGGCGCCGTCCGCTTCTCGCTCGACAGCAGCACCCCCGTCCCCTACCAACTCTGCGCCTGCTCCATCTGCCGCAAGACCGGCGGCTACTTGGGCTCCGTCAATCTCGGCGGCTGGTTCAACACGCTCAAGATCTCGCAGGGGGCCGATGTCATCAGGTAGCCAAAAACCCCAATTAATTGCGCAGCAAGATAACTGCTCACTGTTGGTTTTTATATACATGTAGTAAGTACAAGGCGGTGCTGAACCGCGATACGCCAGAGGAGAAACTGGCGAATAGCGAGCGCAGCTTCTGCTCAAAGTGCTCGACGATGTTGTGGGTGTGGGATAGTCATTGGTGAGTGGTGCCTGTCCCCAGGGGGGGCGAATGGTGGTGGTGGGGGGGTTATTAATTGATATGGCGTGTGTGTGCATGATATGGGAGGATAGGCCGGAGCTGGTGCACCCGTTTGCGCCGGCGATTGATACGCCGTTGAAGGAGCCCGCGGAGATGGTGTGTATCAAGAATAATAGCAAGCCTGCATATGTGAGTTTTAGTCCTTTTTTGTTTTCGTGTGATGGTGGTGGTGGTAGTGGGAATGGTGCTGATGGTGGTGGGGGGCGTAGGTGCGGTGGCCGGAGGGGAAGAAGCAGGTCCATGAGGACTATAATAATCTGTCGTTGGAGGAGTGGCATAAAGAGAATGGTAGGTTACATTTTGGTTCTGGCACTGGGTAGTGTGGGTAGTAATGCTGACGGCGAGGGGGTTAGGGGAATGGGTCGAGTAACTCAATTGGCCTGCTCTTTCTTGGTATATGTTTACTAGCATACTCAAGATGCTTGGGGGACTTATTGGGTCTTGTGATACATGCTTAGTGTGTAGCTCAAAATAAAGATAGTTTATATGAAACATAGCATCATATAGAACCTCGTGTGAGCCAGAGAAATTAAAGAACCAATGTGGAGTATGCACAATACGTTTGCGCGTCCGCTCAGGACATGTCCCTAATATTTGTACATGAATTCTACAAGAAAGCGCGCTACCCGCACGAACATCAGAACACACCCCGTGCGACCAAAAGCCACACGCCACCCACCTCACCCCACCCCACCACATCCGCGCCAACCCACCCCTTATGCCGCCAGAACCTCAACCTCCCTCTTCCCCTCCTGCACCCCCTTCTCCTCCACAGCCTTCGGCGCCGTATGCCTCGCTCTCTCTGCTACCTCATGCACTACTAGCTCCGGCCAATCCCTCGCATACTGCGCATCATAGATATCCTGCCACCTCACGACAACCTCATCCCTGCCAATCCTCGGCGGCTGGTCCTTCTTGCCCGCCATCTCGTCGTGCTCGCGGTTGGCCTTTGCAATCTCCCACTCGAGCGAGGCGGCCAGGTCGGCGATGGAGTTGGCCTTCTGGTCCATGAGGATCTTCTTCTTCTCCTTCTTTGTCTTTCCGGCCACGAGCTCGCGCGGGTACGCCGTCTCGTGCAGCTTCTTGAACTCGCGCAGCTTCTTGAACGTTTTGAGACCCACCGCGGGGAAGGGGAAGGAGACGGAGAGGAGCGGTGTCCACACGTCTTTGCGCAGGGCGGCGGGGACGGACTTTTTGCCGACGAAGGTGATTTGTTTGAGCATTTTATTGTTCTGTGGGGTGTTAGTATGGTATGTAGTAGTGGTAGTAACTATAGCGGTGGTGGTAATGGTAGTGGTAGTAATGTAGTAATGGTAAGAGGAAAAGGAGGACTAGTAGGCGCAATGTACAGGCAGGGGCTCGGAGAAAGGGGTGAACAGGCGGAGCACCTTTAACGATCTCGTTAACGAGTACACGACCTGCTTGGTCTGGATGTTGTTATAGATGAACAGATTCCTGCCCAGATTTGCGACCACCGGGTGGACGGGCTTCGTCGCCATTGTGTCGCTGCTGCAGATTGTCAATTGCGTATGTACTTTCTTTCCGGTATGTAGAAAGGGGGCCTGCTTCTTTCCCCGGAGTGTGGATTGGTTTGGTGGGGTGGTGGGGGGGAAAGGCGGGTGGGATGAGATGTGCGCCGCGGGGACTCCCAAGAAAGATTTCTTTGAACGGTTGGTGAGGTTTCGGCGTGTGCTGAGTCATGCACCAGCTCCGTGTGGCTCGTGCGTGTGCCGCCGCTGCCGCCACAGCCGCGGAATGGATGGGACGAGTGATGGGCTGTGTTTCAGGGAGTCCAGGTATTATTTGCCTTGGCGCTTGTGGGTTGGTTGACGTCGTCGCAGCTAGACGTCCGTTCGTACTTCCACGCCAGTATCGCCATGTTTTCTAATACTTCAATTGTTGCCTATGTCCTTGGCCTTCTGACGTTCATTCTTGCTCCGCGGCTCCTGGGCGCCATCCGTAGGCTGTTCAATTATGGGCTTCCACCGCGTAGAGATATATACGGTCTGGAGCATGCGCTTCTTAACATGAAACTACAATGTGGATGAACATGGGCTAGTGGAAGGTATTTCCTTCCACTAAAAGAGAATAGCCCTAGCTAGCTAGCTACAAATTCATCCAAACATATATACTCATATATTAATCCCACTGCGTATATAGAACACATCCGACTTCCCCATCGCCTGCAACAACCTACTCCAGCTTCTCCTCGAAAAGTCCGAAATCCTCAAAACACCGTCCTCACGCCCAATTAGGCCCTGGGGCCTCGGCTTTGGCTACGGCGACCAGACCATAGCGCTCTGCACCGAGCTCTCCCGCGCGGGTCTGACCCTCTGCAAATACGACGGCCTCACCATAAACCGCCCCCAGTTCCTACACGCCTAAGTACGCCTCCAGGCACACATCGAAGCCCACCCATATCTGGGCGCAGCCCACAACAAGGAAGACACCATAGAGCTACACCTCGCTGACGCCTCCAAGCCCGCACTATGGCCCACAGACACCAGCAGTGCCACTGCAGCCCGCTAGACCATCGTGCTCGACTCACTATACCACTCCTAGCCTACGCGCGCGCCAGCGCTGCAGCACGTCTCGCGCGAACTCGGGTCGTCGCCCGTTGCGTTCGACCTGCTGCGGCCCGGGTCGGCCACGGCGCTGCAGCGGGTGCTGCTGAGGCTTGTGTGTGTGGTCACGCAGATCCCGTACGCGAACATGCTCACGGAGGAGGAGTACCGCGGTATGCTGGTTTCGGCGGGGTATGCGCGCGAGGACATCACGGTGTGTGATGTGTCGGCGGAGGTGTTTCCGGGGCTGGAGCGGTTTATCGGTGTGCGTGGGGAGGTGGTGAGGGATGTGGGGGTTTTGAAGGGGTGGGGTGGGTTTGCGGCGGCTGGGAGGGTGGTGGGGTGGTGGGGAGGGATGGGGTTGTGAGGGGGTGTGTTGTTGTTGCTAGGAGGGGGTGAGGTGGGTGGGTGTTTGTGGTGTGCATGATTGAAGATTGGTTAATATTCTAGTGCTAGTTTTGTGGGCACTGTGGGGTTCTTCTACTTATGATCCTTGGGGATATTTGCGTCTACAGCAATCTCTCGCTATAAGGATATTAGCTATAAGGATATAAGGATAGGATGGCCCGGTCCCATTAATCTTCTTAACACCTC